>NC_135593.1:14775623-15395396 GCF_965152235.1 Eretmochelys imbricata | reverse complement strand
GGTTGGCGATTGTGTAGTGATGCAGCTATTAGCATATTTAGCCTCTTTCCTCACTTTGAACTTAATGAAAAGGGAAACCTTCCAGACAACTAAAGGTGTTTTTCATAAGCAGTATCTGCTTCTCTGCTGTTCTTTGTGCTTTAAAGAACCTGCATTGTGCTTAGTGTGTTCATCTGCTCACAAAGGGCTAAACTCTCCAACTGTGGGGTACTAGGTTCTCCTTTAATATTGTCTCACAGTATTTCAAACACTGGAGACAACCCAAATTACAGTGATTACCCATGTCCCTTCTATGGATCCAAAGCGCAGCTGCTGTCTGGCATTTTGTGAACTGCAAGGGTTTGGAGACTCAAGTGCTTGCTCAAAGTGAGTATCTGTTGAAACGGTTAATATAGCAACAGTTCTTGACTTTAAATATTGCTGTAATACTTTTAACATTTCACATATAGACGAGCAATCAAAACACTAAGGAAGTTGTATTGTATTCCACATGGTGGAACACATGCTCTGAAGTGACTTTGGCTTTAGCATGGATATAAATGGGGTATTGTCTACTTTCTTCAGGAAAAAAAGCATATAATCTGATAAAGAACCCAAAAAGGCACAGCACTATCACTTCACATGGGGGTTTTTAAGCTCATTTTGTTTTGTCCTTAAGTTCTATAACCTAAATTGTCCAAATATACAAAAAGCTTAATAAACCACCAGCAACGCATACTGTAAATTCAAAATAGTTATTTTTAAAAAGCGACCGAGGACAGATGTATCCTCTCCCATGACCAGAGCTGCTCCACGGCAGAGGCCTCCACAAGAGGCTGTCCGCAAAAAGGGTTGATTTCTAATGCTACCCTGGCTGACCTTTTTGACAATGTCATTTCCTGCAGTTGTAGACCTCCTCTTGGTACTTTCACATCTCTATTAACTGATCCTTTACCCCATTCAGAGGCCTCTAAAAACACTGCAGTGCCTGATGTCAGACTTAGCTATCTTTTGACTACATCAGTGTATCATTTTGTCAAAGTTCCAGAAACTTCCCATGATGGGCAATTAGAAGTTTTTTGTCAAGTTTGGGGAAATGCTGTTGCTAGCAGGAGGACGTGGAGTCTGCTGGAGAAACACCTGGCGTCCTCTGAGACCTACTGTGGACTAATTCAACATCAGTAGCTTAGAACCAACATTTCAATGCCAAAGTGCAACTTTCGTTTAAATCCACCATGCACTAAAGTTTCAAGAGTCCTTGATTTGCCTTCAGGTTACCCAAGTCTGAGTTCCAATGAAAAATATATTGCTTTTATTGCCAAGAAGTACAATGCGTCACTCATTCATTCATTCTCCTTTCTGTTGCAGATCTTCAACAGGTTTCATCTGATACTGGATGGATGCTTGCAGAGTATCCAGTTTTTGGAAGGGCCCCTCTTCTTCCTCTTAAAACTACGTCTGTAATCTCCTTCTCTGCAAACTGGTTTCTTTGTTTGACCAAATTGCACTATCCATCTCCAGCCCCTGCCACTGGGTTTGTGGCACAGTACTGACAGGATGAACCAATGGCGATGTAGCTTTTAGCCATCCCCTGCTAATACCAGTCAGGTGACTTTTACATCTCCCAGTAGGTCAAGGGTCGGAAAATAAGCCATGAATTTTAGGGTTGGAACAAAAATGAAAATTCACATGCTTTTCCTTCACTTCACCTGTTTTCTGTTCTTAAGTTAACACTGCAGGGTGGCTAATTCACCAAGACATAGCCACTATGTTGGGGGTCAACAGTCTCCATCATTTCGCAATCAAAAAGTCCTGGCAACTCTGAAAGGGTTAACGCCTCATAGTTGGACTGAGACTCATGAGATGCTGAGCTCCTCTGGTTGTCTGGTGATGCTACATTGCTTTGCTGGGCTGGGTTCATGGAATACTGGCACTGGTTCGGGTAGTCTGGCTCAGAAGAGGTGACGACTGGCAATTCACAAGTCTGATAGGAATATTGCAAGGGCGGCGGTGGTGGCTGCTGTTGTACATGAATCTGTGATGGCAACCGAGGTGAGCTGTGGATCTGTGATGGCGGCAATGACTCCAGCTGCAGTTTCTGATACTGGCTAAGGAAAGGGTCATATTGCATTTGTTCTGAGGAAGGCTCCATTACAGGGCTCAAGGGCTGTGCCAGGCTGAACTGTGGTGGTGGCTGCTGCTGCTCCTCCTGGCCTGGAAGTGGCAGTTGACTTGACCTTGGGTAGGAGCTTTCGGCTATTTGCATCTGGTTAAAATAAGCCTGCAGCTGGGACTGCTTCTGGAGGAAGAGTCTCTTCTGATGCAGCCTGAATCAAGGACATCAACAGGAATTATTTTCAGTCTTTGAAATATTAATGCTTAGCGTGATTAGCAGACAGATCTCACTAACAGCAATAGCAGAGGAGAGTGGTGAAAAGCACATTGGGTTCCATGACCTTTGAGAGAGCCAATCCCTAAACTGCCAGTTGGGTTTCATTTACAATTGAACCGTGTTAACTGTCACTTTGCTAATCTGCACACTCAACATGTCTCTCTCTCCCTGCTTCTTAGCAAAAGTGCAATAGCAGAGACAATGCAGTAAGATCTCTCATGGCTAACATTACAGAGCATAATTCTAGTACGCTATGAAATATTATCCTAAACGATTAAAACTAGACTATGCTTGGCAAATAAATAGACGTTATGCACTAAGCAATGCAATAGGAATAATTTTTTATTGAAAAAGCCCACACTTCACCCCCACAAAAATGCTAAGGGTGCTTGATCATACAAAAATTCTCATTAACAATGAACATCCCAACTTCAACCAAAAATTGTAGATGCATTTGCTTTTTTGTTTGCTACTTGCTAAATTTCAGAATTCAGCAACTGACAATGAGTCTCTCCAGTTACCAGTGCAAATTAGTGAAGTTCTACTGTATTCCTATTTTGTGACCATCATCATCTTGGATTTTAACAAACACCCATGCTCTTCACATCTGACACAGGAAGAACTTAACACGAGGACTTTTGTTTCATAGCTACCATTGGCAAATTCCAGGGATATCACAAAAGTGGGATCTCCAGCCAACCAATTTGCAGGGCATCCAGAAATATGAAGTCCTCTCCTGCCTACTCTCTACAGGATTCAGGAAAGGAGGTACAAGACTGTTCCCAGCTCACCTAGTTTAGGTAGTTTATGTTTCCTTACACACAACCTTCTTTTCTTTTTTTGAGACATGAAAAAGCACATGAAGTTGCTTTGGTCAGCAAGATAATGCTCTGGATGGTTGTCAGCCTTAGCCCTCAACTCTACAGCCGCTCTTGACGCTCATTCCAGATATAAAAGGGACAACAACAAGAAAGCAAGTGAAGATTTCATGCCCTCCATCTGTCCAGTCCCTCTACCAGTGTTTGTAGATTACAAACACATGGATTATCTGGATGTGTCTCACTACATCAATTCCCTGCCATTGCAGGGGCCTTGGAGCACCTTCGTCCTTCCTGTTCTCTGCGTCTGGCACTCAACAGTTGAGTTTCCTGAGGGCTGTAATACTTTTGTCTAATTCTGGCTGTAGGGCCAGACTCCTTCATCTCTGTGGCTCTTTCACAGAGAAACCAGAGCCAGTTTTTAGCTGACATACAGGCCTTTGTATACGCTCACTCTTTTTGCTTTTGTATCAGTTTTCTCTAACTGCTGTTGAACCTAGCACTTTAAATACATAGAGGAAACAGGTTACAAAAAGAAAAAAGAAGGTGGGGTAGAGGACGAAAAAGTCTCTTCTAATCTAAACTCGCTTGTTGTAATGTCTATGATTACTACAACAAAGATATTTTTAGAGAAGTGTCATTTTTAAATTGATTCTCCCTTCTGATGTCTGTAAGAGCCTGGCTTACAGGAATTGCTCATGTTCTTTGTGGTAAAATTATCTGGTCATGGAAAAAAGGCAGGAAATACCCAAATGACTGCAGGGATTCTGAGGCACCACATCATTCATGTTCTGAGTTACCATAAATACTGCAATACATGGTCCAAACACTTTCACTGGAAACCATGAGTACAGAAGTATAGCCACACTGCCCCCAATTCACAGACCTTCTGCACACTAAAGAAAGCTAAGGACACACTACAATTTGCTGAATCAAACTTCTATGGTCTTTTATTATCACTGCAGTAGTCAGGCAGTGGTGGCTGTTGGGACCCAGCTCCCTTTCAGTCTCTCTCCCCTCCACTGCACAGAGGAAGTGAACAGGGCTACACTGTAGGGCTGAACTCAGGAGGGAAGCAGAAGGCTGTACCCTGTGAGTATCACCCCCCTCTGCTCCTCCCTGGACAGAGCCCCAGCTGACCCTGCCAGCCCATCAGCAAAAAATTCACAGATCCCGAAAACCCAAAATTTGGGTGAAATTGACAAAACCTGAATAAAATCTAGTAATTTTTCAGCAAAAATTGGTAAAACTGATAATGAAGGGCCTTAGTACTCTGTTCGTAGAGATTTTTAGATGAGAGAGAGTTTGCCTGTCCCAAGAAAGTCTCTGTTCTCCTATTACTCCTGGGAAGAAGTTACATGCAAATCACTCAGCTACCCAGATTGTGAACCATAGGAACAGCCATACTGGGTCAGACCAAAGGTCCATCTAGCCCAGTATCCTGTCTTCCAACAGTGGCCAATGCCAGGTGCTTCTCACCTGTGTTCTTGTAACTGCTGTTCCAGGCTTCGGGGCAGTTCTTTGCAGTACAGCTGGCAGGTATTCTGGGCTTTTGACAGCAGGCTGGGTTTCTGCAACAATACCAAAAGATGATGGATTTAAAATGTGAAATGAAGCGCACTGTTTTAAATGCATGAGAGTCCAGGAGAGACTAAACTGTCCCATAAAGTCTCAGCTGGGGAAGTACTTGTTTATCCTATCACAATGTGAGGGTTTTTAAGAGATTGGGGGCAGCATTTTCAAGAGTGGATGTGTAAGTTTTGGACGTCTAACTTCCTATCTAGCACCTGGTTTTGCAACACCACCAGTTACTGGTAGTGCCTAGAGGCCCCAATCAGGGATCAGGATTTTATTGTGCTAGGCACATGTAACTAAAAGATAGACTGAAAGCTGCTTGGGGAAAATCCTAAGTAATCACCCTCCACTATAACTGAAGCTAGTGGTACGTGGAGGTACTCTGCACTCTGAAAAACCAAGCCCAATCTCACTCATGTTGGATACCCAAAATAATCTGAACCACTCAGAACTCAAGCACACTTGAAAATATTGGTCTGTTTCTACATTATAGATATGATTAGGTACTAACTGGTAGCTGTAATTGATTTCAAACATTCTCGGAGGTTAGACTTCTCTGGGAATTTTTATTATACAAGCTGGAAGAATTTGCAGAATTTGTGTTCTTAAAAGGAAACCAGTAAAAATAAAAAGAGAAATGTTACTCCGATGAAAAAGGACAGAGGTTCCTCAGATCACTTCCCAAACCAGATCTTGTGATGTTTCCTTTAAAGGAATGCAACCAAGAGGAGCTACCAAGAACTGCCATTGAACTCCTGTTACTCATAGTTGCCTCTAATTAATAAGTAACTGGCTAAGGAAATGGAAAACCAGAAGCAGGAGCTGCAGCAGCCAAAGGAACCCCTAGTATACAAGGTAACTTGAATTTTTGTCACTTTACTAGTTATCCACCATTTTTCTCATTGAAAATAACTCAGTGGCTAGATTGGTATGTACTATCAATGGCTGGCTTGACACTGTGGAGGAAGGCACCATACCTGCAGTCTGTGTTGCAAGTACTGTGTTTCTAAGCTCTGCCGTCTGGATAATAACTGGGGATGCACGCCATTAGGGAAGGCAGATACAGTCTCCTGCTGCTGAGAAGCTTCCTCCTGGGAAGAGAAGGCAAGAGCACAGTTTGATTCCGCCAGACAGAAGCTACATTTTCTGCTTAAACCCTTTAGGGAGCTGCTTACACAGATCTCCATAGTTGCAGTGATTGGGGCTGTAGAGCCAACTGATCTGCAGGGCTCATGGCTCATTTAGGGTTGTTTAGAATTTAGACAGGATTGTTTAGAAATAGAAAAGGCACACAACTGACTAACCTGGAGAAACACAAGGTATTTCCTGACTCATCTGCGCTCAGATCCCAGTGACACCAGGACAAAGTAATCCTGACCCTGTGAATATGTCTGCCTCTTTTCAGAGTTTTAAAACCAAAGACAAAAGGCTTTTGATACAAATTTTAAAAAGAGCTCTACGCACAGTGGGTGTCTCCAACAGGCAGGATAGCTGCTGATGTGGCTGGAGAGAATGGTTCACTGGTTGGCACCACAACTGAGCTCTGACATGTCACACTTAATGACCCATTCTTCCGAATGGATTGTGACTTTCTGGTTTCAGAGAGTGAGGAGTGGCACCGAAATCTCATAGCGAATTGTGAGAAAGCACTGGGATTATCAGTGCTTCAAAGTTGCTCTCTAGAGCATTTTGCAAGGAGTACCATAGGTTCTATTGACCATCCATGCTGATTATTCCCTGGAGCAGGTAGGCCCAACAAGATAAGATAGAAAGTGCTCATTATTTACAGTTGCTGCCTCTTGTTTTATTACAAACTGGCAAATAAAGGAAAGTGGAAGCAACTAGTTGGATTCTGTCTGACAAAATAAGGCCAAAGCTGGGCAAGTGATGTACCACCAACCACATTTAAAATGACGGGTGGAGGTTCAGTTCTGTTACAGCACAGTAACTCCACTATGGCAGAACAGAATGTGGCTCTATATGCATCTAAAACACATCCTTTAGACTGAAACTAACAATCTGTTGGATCTGAAAAGCCCGGAATACCATCTCGCTGGTTCCACAAGGCTGGCAAACACTAACCCATAGGAGTTCAATACCTGCTCTACCCTCCATTATACAAGTGAGGGGGAGAGGAGCAAATTTAAGCTCTACATTAACGTCTCTTCTAGGTCTCCCAGTGCATCTCCTCTCCTCTTTATCTGTCTCATTGAGGAAGGGCTTGTTTCTGCTTGTGGCTTGTACAGCACCAAACACATTATCTGTGCTTAACACACACCTGAGGGGGGCTGTTTACAAGATTCTGCAAGTGGGGAGTGGTTGATGTTAGGTTGGGCTCTTCTTCTGATCCCATCTGTTCATATAGCAGCTGGACTTTATTCAGCTCCAGGATTCCTTTGGTTCGTGCCAGATTCTGAAGGTGCTGTCGAAATGCTACAATTCCTGGACAAAAGTCAAACAGAACAATATCAGCAAAGCTATTGCTATTCAGTCAGCACAGCCCAGCTGAGCCATATTTTGCCACTAAAGCTGGGGTTAAACGCACACATGGTACTATGTTTGTGCATAACTTCTCATGACAACAGTGAAACAGTTACCTTGTGTGAGGGATGTGTCAGATGCCCTGCGCCCCTCTCGGAAACTGACGGGGGAACGGTTGTGGGCCTCTCGTTTTTGGGAGGTCAGTGCCTGCATGGCTGGATTGGCAGGTCTCAGGCCTATGAAAGGGGATGTCATTCTGGGTGCTGGCTGGTTGGCCAGCACCATTTCCTTCAGGGTAGGAGTGTCCTCAAGAAAGTTAAGATCCCTCTGAAAAGATCCCATATCATATTCTGAGTCAATGCTGCCCAAAGATGGATTCTCATCCAAGGAGTAGACTTTCCCTGTGAGAAATAACAAAAGCCAGATTAAATAGAAAGTGCAGTAATTTAGCAAAGCAAAGCGCCATCGGTTTGAGCCATTTCTGCCAGCATGGTCTCCAGTGACTGGCATGGAGGAAGTGTAAGAAAAATGCAAGCTTTATAAACACACTAATACTTCCAGCACTAGAATGGGGTCACACCCCTGGTTTTAATACTAAGTTTAAGGATAAAATAAGTTAAATGGCTTGCTAACAAGGATACTGTGCCCTTCATGTAGAAATCCCCCAAAGCGCTTTTCAAACAATCACTTCATTCACCACTGGGGTGAAACACAGAAGCCATTTACAGTGGACAGGTACATTACACAACTATTGGGGACATGAAGATGTGCATTCCACATCCAAATGAAACTGCAGTGGGAATTTAGGGAGGCAGAATGGAATTATCCACACTGGAACCTAGCCAGGTTAGTGGGAGCCAACACCTGAAGAAGTGCAGTGGAATCTTGAATGGTTAGATGTGGTTATGAACTTGGCTCTATAATCGCTAAAAGACAACAGCTGAGGGCTTTAGCCTTGCACTAAGACCTCAGTTCAGTACGGACTCTGGTAGAATGCCATTAAGTCACCAATCTTGTTTTCTTCACTACACTCTTTTTCTTGAGGAATTTCCCATTCAAGTACTGTCTAGATTCTGTTTAACTTGGGAGAGCTGACAAGATCATAGCCCAACTTGGCATTGCTGCATTCCTGCATTGGCATTGGGCTGCCAGAGAAACTAGTGTTTCTTTCTAGGCATATATATCACCTAGGAATTAAATATCTTGGGATGGTTAATTATGCCAAAAATGTAACTCATTTAATTTGCCTGCCACCCTCTACCCTTTCTACATTGCCATTAGATTGGATAGGGTTGTGCTTGCATAGGCCAGCTGTGAGTTTGCTCCCTTGTCTTCATATCTGCCTCTATCAAATAAATTAGTAACTATCAAGAAAAGCAGCTTTATTTATTGTTACTTAAGACACAAACCAAGCTAGTGTTTTTCATCCAGCATGTAACAAGCTGGGCTCTTAGATCCTTAAACTTCTGCAGAGACCTCTACAATATATGTACCTGTGCCTGGCATCATGACAAGCTGGTTGGTCACTTCTGCCAGAGTGTGACGTCTTTTCCCACAGCGGGTTGCTTGGAGGGCTGCAAATGCCTGTGCGGGATCGTCTTCTGATTCGCCTTCTGTCTCTATCCCCTCATCAATAGAGGTTTCCATCATGCTAGTAGGCAGTGACTGGCATCCTTTCCTAATCACCATAGGGGGCAAGGGATCCAGCAAGCAGCCATTTACCTAAATGCCACAGGGAGAGGAAGAAAGACAGCATTCAATTATTAGCATAGAGGCTCCCTGAAGAGTCAAATCTCTGCCCTATATTGTGAGATGCAGAGACACAGACTGAAATGGACTCAAAACAGCCTGGATATTCAGTGTCATCTGCAAACTCCTCTGATTTCAATCAGAGACCAGTTCAGAGTTCCAGAGTGAGGTTCCAGAAGAGTGGAATCATTGGTCACCTTTTTAAGTTATTGTTGGAATCTCCCAAATTTAGTCTGTTAGTTTCCCTAATACTTATTCTTGTCAGGAGTGTCTCATAAAATCTGCTTCAGGCTTAGCCACAAAATATTTAAATTTATGAAACCTGTGATTTTTGTTCTCCTTTGTCCTCTGTCCATTGTTTAATTTGGAGTTTGGCAAACAAGCATTCATTCATAAGACCAAGTTTGCCCTATTTAACTGCACTGTCTCCCTAAAACTGCAAAACAGTAAGTTCTCTTAGTGTATTTCACAAAGGATCAGCAAACATGCCCTTCCTTGGTTCATGCTTAGAACTGGTCATTTGCATTAAAGGTCCATTCCTCTTATCTTGTGTCTGCTCAGTCCAGCTGATGTGGTGGTGTCTGGGACTTGCAAGGGAAAATGAACAACATCAGTTTGTTCAGATAATTTTACATTTTGATTCCTTAATAGTGAATAGGAAAAAGATGGCACCTGTGTTCATACCATACGATGGCTGGTACTTTATGCAGTCTTAAAAAACAGTTTGGTCTCTAAAGTACCCTAGAAGTTGTAAGCAGCTTCCTTTTGCAAGGCTGGCCTGGGCTGCTACTTTTTTCTTCTGGAAACATCAGGGTGGATAACCATATTTTTTCATTTGTTTATTCAACTAGTTCAAAGTTCAATTACTAGCTCGTTCAAAATTGAGAAACTGAATGAGAGTTGAAAAAGCAAGAAAGTGTGTTCTCTCCCAATCTACAAATAAAAATGGAGTGTGAGGATGAGATCTATTAGAACTAAAATCTTGACGGACACGGTGACCTGAAACATTTAGTTCAATTCATTAACTACAGACACTTCCTTTAACAAATCAGCAAGTTTTAAAAAATAAGTATCAAAATTGAATTTATGTATCCAGGACATGTAATATTTTTAACTAATAATGATTCTAAACTGCTTTTTTGTGCATTTAAAATAATAAAGTACAATTAACTTACTTTCAGATTTTTATATTTGTAACTTTACAACTACGTATAACCTTTATACTAAATTTGGTACTTTTTTGCTAACCAGGAAGATATACTGTATTTATACATATTTAAGCAGTTATAAACAGACATTTTCATGGTTACAATCAATTTTTATCTTTAATTGCATCTGTAGTTTAGTTATTTTCCTGAAAAAGGGCAATTTCTCATTGGTTAGTAATCATTTTAAATCAGCAAACAGAAAAATTTGATTTAAATCAGTGATTTAAATCATTGTCAGAAAGAACAATTAATTGCACACATACAAAATGGGAAATGACTGCCTACGAAGGAACACTGTGGAAAGGGATATGGGGGTTATAATGGATCACAAGCTAAACAAGACTCAACAATGTAACACCTGCAGAAAAAGCAATCATCATTCTGGGATGCATCAGCAGGAATGTTGTGAGTAAGACACAAGAAGTAATTCTTCCGCTCCACTCTGTGCTCATAAGGCATCAACTGGAGTACTGTGTCCAGTTCTGGGCACCACATTTCAGGAAAGATGTGGACAAATTGGAGAAAGCTCAGAGGAGAGCAACAAAAATTATTAAAGGTCTAGAAAACATGAGCTATGAGGAAAGCCTGAAAAAATTGGGTTTGTTTAGTCTGGAAGAAGAGAAGACTGAGGGGGAACATAAGTTTTCAAATACATAAAAGATTGTTACAAGAAGGAGGGAGAAAAATTGTTCTTCTTAACCTCCGAGGATAGGACAAGAAGCAATGGGCTTAAATTGCAGCAAGGGAAGTTTGGGTTGGACATTAGGAAAAACTTCCCAACTGTCAGGGTAGTTAAGCACTGGAACAAACTGCCTAGGGAAGTTGTGGAATCTCTTTCAGTGGAGGTTTTTAACAGGTTGGACAAACACCTGTCAGAAGTGCTCTAGTTATTAAATCATCCTGCAGTCAAGGCAGAAGGAAGTAACTCAATCCACCCTGTGCAAGATATCCGGTGTGATATAAAGACCACCTCAGAGTGGTCCCTTTCAAGCTATCTGATGTGGTCCTGTTTCAAATAGTATTACATTAATGCACACTAGGGAACTTTTAGGGCACACCAGCAGGATCCACGTGCAGCACTAAGTGTGCAGCGCACCAGTAGTGCATTCTAGACTTCACACCCCTAGTATGGACTAATGCACCATGTAGACAAGCCCTAAGGCTCTTGGATTTCTACCATTCAGATGTGGCTCCCAATAAATTGTGTTTCCTATTATTCTGATGCCTAAGATGGCTAGGGTATAGTTGTCAAATGTAGTTCAGGAACCCATCCTTGGTCTTGCTCAGTAGGGACAAAAGATGAAAGAATAAAGAGGCATCCCTGGGTTTGACATTTCATGGGTCATCTAATAACATTTCCTCATTCTTGGTTTAAGAAGGTTTTAGGAGAAATAATTTAATCCTCTATTCCTGTCTAATACTGAACAGTTAATACTATGCTTTTACCTTTATTACGTACATTGCGGTAAATCTTCTCCAAACCCTTCAGAGGGAGCTTTCCAACCATTGCCTAGAAGGTACTCTGTTCCTGAATTTTCCTCTCTTCTGCATTTTCATTTTGAGTCCCTCCAACCAGATAATTACCTCCCCACTCTTCACTAATCCCCAGACATTTAAGCAGTTGCAGTTTTACAAAATGGTGTACATACAGTTCTCTACAGAGTTTAGTCTTATCAGATTAACTTCATAATTAGATAACTGCTAAGCTGTTTGGGGTTGGGCCAACTGCCCACACATCTCTGTGGACTTTGCTTTCTAGTGAAAACCCAGTCAGTTTTCACTACCTAGTCTTGGAATGTAATGTCTATACCTGGATAAGGGTTAGAGTGGGGAGCACCGCATAAGCCAGATGATTACCAGACCCAGGGAAAGGGCAGGTATTCAGCTATGCCCAGATGGAGGATCCACAAAGCCCTCCAGATGAGAAATGACTGCCTGGTGGACTAAAAGAAATCTGTATAGGTTTCTGAGAAAGTCACTTAATTTCCATGCTTCCTGGACTCACAGAAAGGAGACTTCAGGGTAAAACTGAAATTCTCTAGTTTATCCAGTCCTGCTTGCATAGAAGCCGAGTCACGTTTTGGGGTGGTACCCATGGACAGCTGGAGTTGTCTGTTCATCACCTCCATAGCTGCACGATGCTAAATGATGGATATTTCTAGGGATAAACTTAGAAGGGGAAGAATGCATTCAGGCTTTACCTAGAGTAAATTTGGATTCAGTTTTATTCTGGACACTTCCTTGATATCTTTTGCAATTTAATTCTTAAACTTCCCCCTGTTTATAAACTCTTGAGTTTCCTGCATAACATTTCCAACCTGTTTTAAAACCCACTTGAGCAAGCAGCTTGATGCCAGAAACAGGTTATTTCTGAATCTGTGGAATCCCTGTACTCTCCTTCACACCATTCCTGCAAGCCACCAAGTTGTGAGCACCTTCTTTCTGATCATGGACAGGGCAGGATGCCCCCTGAAGTCCATCAGAGCTGCTCCTTAGTCATTTGGGGATCACTGAGTGATATGAGGTGCTTCTGCTGACCCAAGGAATGAGACTGGGACTATTTTCTGGCATGGCAGCGCATAGCACTAACTACAAGGGCCATCATTGCCAGAGACTGATTTCATGGGTTGCTTTTTTTAAATACAAGGATCGCTAGTGTCTCTCCCCAGTCCTGACTGAAGAGTCTAATGGGTGACTGCATTACAAGAAGGGGCTTTTGTATGCACTCCCCGCTGGTGCGATTTAATACTGAACTAGTGTAATTTTGTGACGGTAACGGAACAGTTCAGCAGTCAATGAGATGCCAATGCCATGCGGTAGCAGCATTGCTTCTGTTTGATAGGAAACATTTAAATGTCCCCAGCTGTAGTCATTTTTACAATAATATGGGGAAGGTCATCCCTGTTGCCTGAGTTTTCCTTGCAATGCTATAAACTTGAATGAAAGTTTTGCACATGGTCCTGAGCTAACCACCATTAGCACAGTGCAGACGTTCCCACTACACACTGGAATTCAGTTGCCCATTCTGTATAACTAGCATAACTTCCTAGTTATTAAACACAAGAGAAAAGATGATAAATGACCAGTCTCTGTGTGCCTTCTCCCTGAGTTTAACCGCGAGTAGTGGGGCCTCTGAGGAGTCAGATAGCAATGTCAAATGCAAGGATGCAACTGATTCCTGCCACTGTTTTTGCGGGGGTAGAGGATGCATGATAGATAAATCAGCCTCAAAACAGAAAAGCATTAGTGACACCTGAGGCCTTGCCAGATGCATTACTAACACACAACCTCCAGCAGTTAAATCTGCACTGAAGGCAAAATGCTGGGCCCTTCGGCCCTGTCTTGACACGTAAAGTTTGTGGTTTTCAACTGAGTTAGCTGACCAAAACTGAAAAGCTCTCAATGCTTATGTAGGATCCAGGCCAACAAGAAAGCACATTAGCTAGCTCTTTGTAGCCTTGGCTACCTCTCTAGCTACAACATGGCCAGCTAAATATCTTCAGCCCAGGGTGGATTGATTTAAATCAGCTAGTTAAATCACCAAGAGGCAAGTCTCAATTTAAATCACTGATTTTAATAAACTTTTCCATTTGTACTTCAGGTATTTTTAAAGAGGCACGTTCTCACTGATTGATATAACCATTGAAACATGTTGATTTACAACTAAATAGAGTCAACTGTGGAACTCCTTGCCTGAGGAGGTTGTGAAGGCTAGGACTATAACAGGGTTAAAAGAGAACTGGATCAATTCATGGAGGCTAAGTCCATTAATGGCTATTAGCCAGGATGGGTAAAGGAAGGGTGTCCCTAGCCTCTGTTTGTCAGAGGGTGGAGATGGATGGCAGGAGAGAGATCACTAGATCATTACTTGCTAGGTTCACTCCCTCTGGGGCACCTGGCATTGGCCACTGTCGGTAGACAGGATACTGGGCTGGATGGACCTTTGGTCTGACCCAGTGTGGCCGTTCTTATGTTCTTTACACTAGATTTGGTATATATTTTTGCTATCTAAGAGTAGACTATAACTATGTACATTTATTTAAGCAATTATATAGTTTATTATTTTCACAGTCTTATCAGCTGTACATTTAGGTATGTTTGAAAACGGTGAATGATTTATTGCTTATTTACTAGATAATTATCTTTTTGCTCATCATTTGCATCAAGCGGCATTAGGATGGGAACTGGAATTTAATTAAACACACAAACCAGCATATATTGTTATTAAACAAAACTACCTCACATGTTTTGGGTACTTAAACTTCTCTTATCAAAACATGTTTCACATTTACAATGAAACAATTTGTTAAATAGAGATTAACTAGTGAGTGAATTAAACTGATTATTTCAGATCAGCCTGGGCAAGTTTTCAAATATGCCTAAGTGAAAGTGACTGAAACTTAAGTTGACTACTTGCCGAAGTCTCCTGAAAATGATAGACTCTTAAATTACTTCACGTGACCTATTGTGCCCTATTTATAAAGCTTGGTCTCAAATTAAGAAACCCAGCCCCCCCCGATTCTTTCCTTATATAGAAAAGCAGCCTTTAGCTCACAGGTTTTGATAGAGGCTCATGGATTCAGCACATTTTTTTTATTTAACCCTCTTAAGAGATAAGTAGTTTAGGCCTGAACATATTTTGTATTAAAATTAGATTTCATTTTAATCAGGTTTAAAAAAAATATTAAACAAATCCAAATGTTTTTATTTTAAAAATCTATGGTTATCCACCCTATTTCAGGTGAATAACATCTTAAAGAACAATAAGAGGGCTTTTCAATTACATTACACTAACTCAATTAAGCTAACAAAATTGAAAACTCCATCCTATTTGCTGTCAAGCAGTGCCTATTTGTTGTCCCCGCCCCCCATGTGTTTAATAAATAAGGATTTAATGTTTGTTATGCTGTCATCAGGATAGAGAACAAAACCAGGGATACACCAGTACCAAACTGATGAGTGCAAATCATTGAATCATAGAATCATAGAATATCAGGGTTGGAAGGGACCTCAGGAGGTCATCTAGTCCAACCCCCTGCTCAAAGCAGGACCGATCCCCAATTAAATCATCCCAGCCAGGGCTTTGTCAAGCCTGACCTTAAAAATATCTAAGGAAGGAGATTCCACCACCTCCCTAGGTAACGCATTCCACTGCTTCACCACCCTCCTAGTGCAAAAGTTTTTCCTAATATCCAACCTAAACCTCCCCCACTGCAACTTGAGACCATTACTCCTTGTCCTCTCCTCTTCTACCACTGAGAATAGTCTAGAACTATCCTCCCTGGAACCACCTCTCAGGTAGTTGAAAGCAGCTATCAAATCCCCCCTCATTCTTCTCTTCCGCAGACTAAACAATCCCAGTTCCCTCAGCCTCTCCTCATAAGTCATGTGTTCCAGACCCCTAATCATTTTTGTTGCCCTTCGCTGGACTCTCTCCAATTTATCCACATCCTTCTTGTAGTGTAGGGCCCAAAACTGGACACAGTACTCCAGATGAGGCCTCACCAATGTCGAATAGAGGGGAACGATCATGTCCCTCGATCTGCTCGCTGTGCCCCTACTTATACATCCCAAAATGCCACTGGCCTTCTTGGCAACAAGGGCACACTGCTGACTCATATCCAGCTTCTCGTCCACTGTCACCCCTAGGTCCTTTTCCGCAGAACTGCTGCCTAGCCATTCGGTCCCTAGTCTGTAGCTGTGCATTGGGTTCTTCCGTCCTAAGTGCAGGACCCTGCACTTATCCTTATTGGACCTCATCAGATTTCTTTTGGCCCAATCCTCCAATTTGTCTAGGTCCCTCTGTATCCTATCCCTGCCCTCCAGTGTATCTACCACTCCTCCTAGTTTAGTATCATCCACAAATTTGCTGAGAGTGCAATCCACACCATCCTCCAGATCATTTATGAAGATATTGAACAAAACCAGCCCCAGGACCAACCCCTGGGGCACTCCACTTGACACCGGCTGCCAACTAGACATGGAGCCATTGATCACTACCCCTTGAACCCGACAATCTAGCCAACTTTCTACCCACCTTATGGTGCATTCATCCAGCCCATACTTCTTTAACTTGCTGACGAGAATACTGTGGGAGACTGTGTCAAAAGCTTTGCTAAAGTCAAGAAACAATACATCCACTGCTTTCCCTTCATCCACAGAACCAGTAATCTCATCATAGAAGGCGATTAGATTAGTCAGGCATGACCTTCCCTTGGTGAATCCATGCTGACTGTTCCTGATCACTTTCCTCTCATGTAAGTGCTTCAGGATTGATTCTTTGAGGACCTGCTCCATGATTTTTCCGGGGACTGAGGTGAGGCTGACTGGCCTGTAGTTCCCAAGATCCTCCTTCTTCCCTTTTTTAAAGATGGGCACTACATTAGCCTTTTTCCAGTCATCTGGGACTTCCCCCATTGGCCACGAGTTTTCAAAGATAATGGCCAATGGCTCTGCAATCACAGCCGCCATTTCCTTTAGCACTTTCGGATGCAACTCGTCCGGCCCCATGGACTTGTGCACGTCCAGCTTTGGGCGTGGGAAGACTCTGGCAGCTTATTTGTTAACACAGGGCTATAGATGAGATTTGATGTTACAAGTCAGGCACAGAATGAGAGAGTTTCAAAGAGCTTTTCCTGAATTCAGCTGGTTTTCATACCATGAGAAGCAGCATTGTAAAATGGCATGGTGAGCTTCACATTCCTGTCAACGACTCTGAGAAACCTGGTCTGTTTGCAAATAAAATGATGGCATTTCATATCTCAGCCCTGCCAACTCAGTCTGGGGTCTGAGAGTTAAGCTGTTTCCCCCCCTAGCTAATGCATCATCAAAAGTAAAGATTCTGCAATGGACACTTAGTTAACCATTCTGTTGCCACTGGACAAGCCAGAAGAGAAATCAGTTTGCCTTCTGTTAGCTGAGTTAGCTATGGTGCTGCAGCAGCAATAACAAAAACAGTGCCAATTTAGTTTAAAGTCAGCTGATATGACTCAGAATAAAGGGAGTAGAACTGTTGAACAAGAAAGTTCAATATTTACCAAGTAATTTCTTTCAGTAGATTCAGAAATGTATGAAGTGATAGTCAGAAAAACAGTAGCTAAACTTCCATTGTTATAAGAGTGCTTACAGAACAAGTCTTGAATACGGAAAATGGCTTTCTATGCCCTTCTTGAACACCTCAAGCTTTTCCAACTCCACATGGGACAAAAACTGAGCCATCAAAGTAAGATAATGCAAAAAAACCCCAAACCCCAAAACAAAAAGCTGGAGATCTAGATTCAGATTCTCCTAGAGAAACGAGTTAGGGTCCATTGTTCACTACACCATGTGGTTTTGGCTCCTGTTCATATATGGGATTCTGTTCCTCCATTTTTAACATGCATTGGCAGAGTAAGGCTGCTGCAGGTCAGAACTAGCTAACTGCCATCAGGGGCAGGAGTGGAGTAGCAGGTTCGAGATGCATGGGCAGAGCTATAATAGAGAAGTTTACACAGCAGTTTCATTCCCTGTTGTGCTGACTAATGGTATTAGTAGGACTTTCATCAACACTAAATTAATGCACAAAAAAATCTAATGAATTGGCAGCCCTGATGCAGGGTTCTCT
This sequence comes from Eretmochelys imbricata, assembly GCF_965152235.1. Lineage (NCBI taxonomy): Eukaryota > Metazoa > Chordata > Testudines > Cheloniidae > Eretmochelys > Eretmochelys imbricata. The sequence continues at coordinate 15,377,591 of NC_135593.1, read as the reverse complement.
AGTTAGAATTCTAACATGAAAAAAGGGTATTTGGGTCTGCTGTATGATTTTTTAAAAATGTTTTAGGGGAAAACGTGTTGCAGAACAGTTAATCTACAATAAAGCGTCCTTTAGTATTTTGAAAACAAATATGTTTTCAAACAGCCTGTGTGATGTAGCTCTAGGGAAATACTTCCAGCATTCTTATGAGATGAACACCTATACATATTTTGTGCTTGTTGTATAATGTGTTGGTATTTATAAAGAACAGGTCTGGATCTGCAGTCTGATATTTTAAGACAATTTTTTTCTTTCCATAGGGTGGGTCACATTTTAGGAGTATCTCACAGACACCTCCCTTCCTATTTGTGATTCTGTGGACCAGCTATACATAGATTTTATGCTACCACCTATCCCTGTAGTGGATTTTGTGCAGTCTCTGGCACTTCTGCCTTTTCAAGGTAAAAACTCTGCTTCTCCCACTTAATATCCCTGTAGCAATAATAGTTTCTTACATGGAAAGTATTTAACATATTTGCTGTCTTGTATTGCAATTTAGCAGCTGAAATGGATGAGGAAAGCCAACACCACATGGCCAGTCGTTTCTTTGCAGACCACCAGAGGCATATGGACCACAGTTTGAGAACCTCTGGTGGACGTGGAGTGTAATATCTAGCCATTGCAATATTCTCAGGTCAGTGTGATCTGACTCCGCAGTATAAAGTACTCTGTGTGCTCATCTATTCTGTTCAAGCAGCATTTATTTAAAAAACCAAAAAACCTGAAGGGTGATGCAAGAGAGATTTTCATTTTCAAAGGCTGCTTCTTTTAAGTCTTGTGATTTGATGGCCATTTGCTTTAAAGTGAATCCATAGCTTTTCCTCTGCAAAGGGACCACACACACAGAGCTAGTCAAATCACTGACATGAAAAAGGTCCGAAGTACTATACTACTGTCAACATCTAACCATCAACAAATAAGAAATCCTTCAGAATGGCAAGTAGGGACTAAAAACATGGTTTGAATCAGCATATAAAATGCCAAGATTAAACTTCTAATGTGGTAACAAACGTGCAAATGCCAACGTTAGTGTGTGAATAAACACATTTTTGAACAATTCAGTATGACGACAAACTCGAGTTTTCTCCATGCTGCCAGTTCACATCTTTCAGCCTCCCTACAAAGCATTGCCACAGACACATAGGTTGATGGCAAAATACGTCAAACTTGCTGTTGCTCCCTTCAGAGAGTTAAGCTGTAACTGCACACGTGTATAGCTGTGGAATTGTCAAACTGTATTAGCAGAGTTCAGTTAAGTCTTAACTGTGGAGGTGCAGGCAGCCTACACAATCTTCCAGTCTGATTGCAGGAAACAAAATGCATGAAATGGTCTCCAGAGCAGATTTTATATACAATTCTAGTTACAGAAATGGCCTTGCTGAGAGGATCAGCTGTAATCCCGCTGAGACACAGCAGTTTGCTAATACTTTCTGTCAGTATGAATGTCCCTGCTGGCTATTTACTGTTAAAGAAATAGAGTATTTATTAATTTTTTACTGTAGTCCATTTAAACTAAAGTGCCTGTGTCTGCCAATTTTCCTGTATTTCATAAGACAGGGAGAAGAGTGAAATTCTAATAGCTTTAGCTGGTAATGCAAGCTTATGGTTAAGGCTCCATGTTCTCAAATATCTACATTTCTGGAAAAAAAAAAAGAAAACATTTCACTTTCAACTAAAAGTTTCCCATGTTGGACTTTGCACAAAAGTGGGTTTTTGGGAAGTTTGAGCAGCATCCAATTGCCCATTTTTACACTGTGTTAAGCTGGAGAGAAAGATACATCTATGCATAAGTCAACAGCACAAGCAAAACGCCTGCCTGAGCAACTGTCCTCAGGGCAATTTTTACTTTTGTGGAGGGGGAAAAAAAAAAAAAATCTATGGAGATTGATTTGTTTAAAAACAAACAAACAAAAAAGCATGGCAACTCAGTGGGCTTTGAATGTGAGACTAAAACCCCTGGGAGCCAGATTAAAGGACACAGGACAGGTAAAACTGTCAAAGGTGGATGATGAATTCCTGATTCTTGTCTCTAGAACTGGTCACGTTTCTCACATACATATATGTGGTATGGGTATGTATGTGTGACATATGCGCATTTATAATACATGTGGAGGTAACATCTGATAAAGGAATTCATCGTGCACTCTGACTGCCTTACCTGCCCTCTGACTAATCAGTCTTCCCCAAATCACCCATACAAAGATAGGATGAATAAGTTTTGCTTTTAAATGCCTCACAGAGGCAAATAGGGAGAGTAGATATACTGGAGAGGGCAGAGGGAGGGTTATCCCACTCAAGACTATACAGCTTTCAGTAAGCCCAGCTGGCAGGAATCAGGGTTGATCCAATGAAGTCAGTGGAGTGACACCACCTTCTAAAAGCTAAGAATCTGGCCCTGTTCTCTTAGGGGTTCTCTACTTGAAAACAGACATGCCCTAAAAGCCAATGTGCTGGTCTTTCAATTAACTAATGAAAAGGTGCAGATCATTCTGGTATCAAATGCTACTTACAGGCAATAATTTAACAGTACCAACCCCCCAAAGCTTTAGTGACATTGAAAAAGAGGTAATTTATAAGATGTACCTTTGGGGTATCGACTCTCTCTTCCTCCATGAATGCTGACTCGACATGGCAGCTGGATGCGGGAAAGGAGAAGGCTTCTGGAGCTGGTGGGAGGCCCGGAGACCTCAGCAGCCTTACATTCTGTGAACGCAGGTTCACTGGGGGCACTGCAGCTTGTGTCTATGAGATATAATAAAACCAAACAGTCTTAGGGCAAAAAAGGAATCATGAACAATGAAAATACAAAGATAATTGCAAATTCAAAACCTGGTAGTGTATCAGGGCTCCCCTGAGGAGTGTAGATATTTCTGCTTATCGCTGCATGATAAGGAGGAAGCCTTGGTACTAGTTAGGCTTTTGTCATGTTGGATAAAGGGAGACACATGCTTGAGTTAAATTCCTTCAAGGTCATTGGCATACAAGTGTCATTAACATTAAAAACATAGTCCCGCTCAAAGGCTGTGGGTGAGATTTACTGCCTAGTTCTTCCTACAGAAACATAGCCTTGCAGGCTTAGACTTCAGAGTTCATTTAGTAAATAGAAAGATTTACGTTTCTGAACAAACAGCATCTCTTCAAAGATGGCAGAAGAAAATTGCTTGGAATCTGCAGATGCTCCAAACTGCTCATGCTTTCCATGTTCCACAAATCCTTTTCATGGTTCCTTTCCTCTGTCATGAACTGATAAATGTTTTAAAGTCTCGTTTAAAAAGCTTTATTTGTATAAGAAATCTGTGTTAAAATGAGGCAAATGGCTATTTTAAGCTGTTTGTGACTGTCTAAAGATCATCCCACCCGCTGACCCCCTGTGGAACAAGACATAGAAAGGAATGGGAAGGATTCAGCTGTGAAGTCAGGCACCTTTAGACAGGAATTATCTCCTGGAAAACATAGTATTGAAAGCAAAGGGGCACCAAACTCCAGGCAAATGTGGTGAAATCGGGGAAACTGACAGTTACATGAAAATGGACTGGAACAAAAGAGTTGAGGGTCCACACAACCTGTCTGTGAAAATCAAACTGCACTGATCTATATTATAATGCTGCATAAAATTGAATATAGTAAGGATATAGAGGACAGAGACTATCTTTGTGCCCAAGACACTGCACCTATGCAAACATTAGGTAACTGTAGTAATAAAACAGAGGACTGCTTCATACTAAAGACATGAAGGGGTTATTCTGTGATTTTTCTTTTTTTCCTCTGGCAGTCTCCACCATCTCAGCTGATGCCTCATAGTTACAGGTTGACCAGATTTTTTTATAATGGAATTTGTTCCTAAAATAATTTAAAATAAGATCTATGTGGGAGTATGCAATTTTGTGTGGGAAATTCACAGAGTCCAGCCTGGAGGAGATAAAAGAAACAACTTCTCAGAGTATCTGGGGTGAAATTCTGGGTGCACTCAAGTCAATGAGAGTTTTGCCATTAACTTCACTGGGGCCAGAATTCCGCCCCCCGCCCCCTTGAAATCCTCAGACAAATGGCAAAATCAAAGTGGGGATTCTCTTTATAAGGGGACTAATGCCATGGCTGAGATTGGTGTGACTCATGGGGTATACCGAATGCCATGGATGAGAACTGAATTTAAGCACGTTACCTGATCTAAGGTAACATATTCTGCCTCAGTAAGCAACTGAGGGTTAGTTTTCATGGAAACTGGGCATACCATGTTGCAACACATTGAAACAAGAAGGCACCTCAAAGCAGAATCATAGCTATGTGGACTAAATTCCTCCACTGTCCCTAAAGGACCATGGCTAGAGGCAGCTCTCCCATAGTCAGCCAGGTCTGGGGGAAAAAAATTTGTGCCACTATCATCATCATAGTCAGGCCTGGTTATGTGCTTCCATGTGTAACACAGGCCCAGAATGATCAAGTAACTCCACCTGCATGGGCTGAGCAACCAAATAAAGTGGTTACAAAAACAAAGTTCCATACAAAAATATAAATCAGACTCAGAAGCTACTAGAGCCTTGTTTACACTTGGGATCCCCATTATATCTGATATTTTACTATCAACATGTTGACAGGCTAGTCAAAAGGCTAGAAAGCCTGCACAGCCTTTTCTACCCCAGGGCTCCCCTATCTACAGCTGAACAAGTGGTAGCATCGGTGGGAATATTAGTGAAATTCCCTAGCATAGACACAGCGAGCATCAATCATTTGTATCCCTGAGATCTCCTCAAACAGCCTGAATGACTTTCAAACCATCACGTGATTTGCAAATGTGTCCATTTGGGTTAGCGGTGTCTGATCTGTGTTTTCAGAGCAGATACAGATTCTACCTTCCACTTCAGGAGAATGCAAAACAAACAAAATGTCTTACAGTTAGCCCCCAGAGCACGATCACTGCTCTGAGTCCTCCTGGAAAAGAATAATGCAAGAAGCCTGGTAGCCTAGATGCAGACACATCTAGACAGAGCGGCACTCAACATACAGAAGGGACCAGCAACTTGACAAAATATATATATTCAATACCATTAAAACTTGACTGTATGAGTCATCTGAGGTCAATTATTTTAATAGGGCCATGCCTCTCATGTTTTCAGTTAGGCATTAATGGAAATTAGAATCCAGGCAATATTTTTGCACTTTAATGAAACAATCGGAGAGCATGTAAAAGGAACTCTAAGGGAATTATTGGAACAAAACACGATAAACTGTACATGACTTTTCTGTTTGGAGAAAGTAACTAGGGAATAAAGTGACAAATGGCAAGAGTGCCCCAGAGCCTGTACTGAATCCATCAGTTTTGGATGCATAACTGAAGAAGATACTGAGTAGATAGCCTCCTGGAATGTAGAGGCCAGTGTCTGAGCAGTAAGCTCCCAGATGCTGTTCTTGTGAGTGTTGGTAAAATGCATGTGACATCTTTGAGACTCAAATCAATTAGTTAGCAGTCATACTGGGTCTACTCACACAGAGGTGCTGGAAAACCTCAAAGGAGTTATTTACAGTACTCAGCCACCTGTGCTACAGGATTGCTAGCAAAACTAGACTCCTGACCACATGCATCTCAGGAGATCCTCATGCTGGGCTCAGCAGAAACTTTTGTATTTAGTGACAGATATACACACCCTTGAGGCACTAAGTATATGAAGACAATGATATCTGCTGCTTAGATATCACAGTGAATAGGTACCTTAGATAACTAGATCAGGCAGACCAACCCTAGAGATTTGTCTTGGGAATGACCTCACTTCTCCAGACTTAAGTGCAAATATAATGCATAGCTCAAGAAAAGCAGTGGGGAAAGTTAGGGTTAATTTTCAAAGGGTCCTGTGTGTGTAAGAGCACCGAACAGAGTGTGCTGACCATCAGACCCCATCTAACATAAATTCCTTTCACTCATCTCTAAATAATCCCCTGTAAAAAGTTCAGCTGCTCATTTGCAGATTACATTCAAGGTACTTGGAGCACAGAGAAGTCTGCAGCACAGTTGAGTTGATGGAGAAAGACAAACATACGGACCCTGGACTTCAGAAAAGCAGACTTTGACTCCCTCAGGGAACTGATGGGCAGGATCCCCTGGGAGAATAACATGAGGGGGAAAGGAGTCCAGGAGAGCTGGCTGTATTTTAAAGAATCCTTATTGAAGTTACAGGGACAAACCATCCCAATGTGTAGAAAGAATAGTAAATATGGCAGGCGACCAACTTGGCTTAACAGTGAAATCCTTGCTGATCTTAAACACAAAAAAGAAGCTTACAATAAGTGGAAGATTGGACAAATGACCAGGGAAGAGTATAAAAATATTGCTCAGGCATGCAGGAGTGAAATCAGTAAGGCCAAATCACACCTGGAGTTGCAGCTAGCAAGAGATGTTAAGAGTAACAAGAAGGGTTTCTTCAGGTATGTTAGCAACAAGAAGAAAGTCAAGGAAAGTGTGGGCCCCTTACTGAATGAGGGAGGCAACATAGTGACAGAGGAAGTGGAAAAAGCTAATGAACTCAATGCTTTTTTTGCTTCTGTCTTCACAAACAAGGTCAGCTCCCAGACTACTGCACTGGGCAGCACAGCATGGGGAGGAGGTGACCAGCCCTCTGTGGAGAAAGAAGTGGTTCGGGACTAATTTAGAAAAGTTGGACGAGCACAAATCCATGGGGCCGGATGCGCTGCATCCGAGAGTGCTAAAGGAGTTGGCGGATGTGATTGCAGAGCCATTGGCCATTATCTTTGAAAACTCATGGCGATTGGGGGAAGTCCCGGACGACTGGAAAAAGGCTAATGTAGTGCCTGTCTTTAAAAAGGGGAAAAGGAGGATCCTGGGAACTACAGGCCAGTCAGCTTCACCTCAGTCCCCGGAAAAATCATGGACCAGGTCCTCAAGGAATCAATTCTGAAGCACTTAGAGGAGAGGAAAGTGATCAGGAACAGTCAGCATGGATTCACCAAGGGAAGGTCATGCCTGACTAATCTAATTGCCTTCTATGACGAGATAACTGGCTCTGTGGATGAGGGGAAAGCGGTGGACGTGTTGTTCCTTGACTTTAGCAAAGCTTTTGACACGGTCTCCCACAGTATTCTTGTCAGCAAGTTAAAGAAGTATGGGCTGGATGAATGGACTATAAGGTGGATAGAAAGTTGGCTAGATTGTCGGGTTCAAGGGTTAGTGATCAATGGCTCCATGTCTAGTTGGCAGCCGGTAACAAGTGGAGTGCCCCAAGAGTTGGTCCTCGGGCCCGTTTTGTTTAATATCTTCATAAATGAACTGGAGGATGGTGTGGATTGCACCCTCAGCAAGTTTGCAGATGACACTAAACTGGGAGGAGAGGTAGATACGCTGGAGGGTAGGGATAGGATACAGAGGGCCCTAGACAAATGAGAGGATTGGGCCAAAAGAAATCTGATGAGGTTCAATAAGGATAAGTGCAGGGTCCTGCACTTAGGATGGAAGAATCCAATGCACCGCTACAGACAAGGGACCGAATGGCTCGGCAGCAGTTCTGCAGAAAAAGACCTAGGGGTGACAGTGGACAAGAAGCTGGATATGAGTCAACAGTGTGCCCTTGCTGCCAAGAAGGCCAATGGCATTTTGGGATGTACATGTAGGGGCATTGCCAGCAGATCGAGGGATGTGATCGTTCCTCTCTATTTGACATTGGTGAGGCCTCATCTGGAGTACTGTGTCCAGTTTTGGGCCCCACACTACAAAAAGGATGTGGAAAAATTGGAACGAGTCCAGCGGAGGGCAACAAAAATGATTAGGGGACTGGAACACATGACTTATGAGGAGAGGCTGAGGGAACTGGGATTGTTTAGTCTGCGGAAGAGAAGAATGAGGGGGGATTTGATAGCTGCTTTCAACTACCTGAAAGGGGGTTCCAAAGAGGATGGATCTAGACTGTTCTCAGTGGTAGCAGATGATAGAACGAGGAGTAATGGTCTCAAGCTGCAGTGTGGGAGGTTTAGGTTGGATATTAGGAAAAACTTTTTCACTAGAGGTGGTGGAATCTCCTTCCTTAGAAGTTTTTAAGGTCAGGCTTGACAAAGCCCTGGCTGGGATGATTTAGTTGGGGATTGGTCCTGCTTTGAGCACGGGGTTGGACTAGATGACCTCCTGAGCTCCTTTCCAACCCTGATATTCTATGATTCTATGAAACATCAGTTACTGACAGCAAAGAATGCCAAATCCTCAGAAAAGCAGAAACAGTCCATTAAAGTTGTTCAACAGCACACTTTTTATTTGTATGCCCCCTAAAAGCTGTCCTGGAATGTTGAGGGTGAAACAGAACTACTCAAGCAATGAACTGGGGCTTAACGATGAAACTCCCTGTCCCTGAGGACAAGTGAAATCATCTTTGTTAGCTTCAGCCTCAGAGTGCAAAGTCAGGCCATGTCCAATTTGCTGCTGCTCTGAGCCAACAGCCTCTGCTTTGTTCACCTGAGGTGGGAGGCAAGATCCTTCACCAAGAAGGACAACTCCGTGTGTGTGCACAGACCATGAAGCTGGGGTGATTCATTGCAGGGAGTAGTTCTGATCCAGTCTGGCTTCTCAGTGACCACATGCCCTTTCCAAGCACAGTGACCCTAGTGCTCACAAAATGAAATAGGAAAATTAGCCAGCCACTTGGGAATTGGCCAGTTTCCAAGGGTTCTCATCCCATTGCTTAGGCAGACATACAGACAATTGGTACCTAGTGTCTCACATGATTTGACAAGACCCACAACACTCAACAGGATGAGTCACAAACAACTGTCTTGTCCTATGATGGTACTGAACAGAACAAATGCAAAGCATTCTGCCCAGAGCAACACCGAAAAGCTTGGGATTCTGAAGACACAGGAAAGCGAAGGATCCTCTGACACAGAGCTATCTAGGAACAAGAGCTTTCTGAAACAAGAACATTTTGTGCAGTGATCAGTCCCATCTCTGCCTGGAATTAGGAGTTACCTTGGCGACTGTTTGTTCAGCAATGGTGCTTGGCCGACGCTGACGAGCATCAAGTCTCTGCTCCACAGGGAAGCTACTCCGATGTGACTTGAGTCTCTCCACTAACAGGTAATAGATAGCAGCAAAGTGGTTATAACTCTTGTTCTGCAGAGACTGAAAAGAGAAACAAGTGTCTAAATGCAGCCAACCCTCCATTCTCCAAAACCACAAAATAAGCAGCTAGGAGAAAAATCACACTTTTATCAAAAACAAAACAAAACGCTTAAAGGGGGAGGGGGTCTCAAGCAAGTGTCAATCTGGAAACCAATCAGATGAGAGAAAGTTTCAAGCCAGAATGGCAAAGCAGAGACTGTCAGCCTCTTGAGGCTCAATGGTTCTGTTAAGTTAAAAAGACCAAGTCGCTGCAGCTGCATGTGGAAGCCTGCTTCCAGAGTTAGCGGTCACTGTGTGCCTATCCGCAGTGATAGTGGGTGTCTGTAACCCAAAGGCCTTTCTGAGCCCTCTAAGACTGGCTCTTAGCCATCTGAAGAGAGCAAGCTCCATGACCTCACTCACAAGAGGTAGGCTACTCCAAATCCTCACCAGCACTGGGGAATTGATCCCTGGGGCGCGTGTGCACACATTCAGCCCTTTCTGGCAAGAAGTGTTAATAGTGCAGCCTCCACACTTACTAAAAATACCAGCCATTCTAAGGAAATGATCATGCTGAGTCCTGAGGGAGTCTTTTGAGCATTTATTTCTGGTAAGAGGCACGATTTGGAATCCAAGAGAGAAAGACAGTCAATGTTTGCTGCTCTTACGCTTCCTTTTACTCTCCTCTGAATTTCACATCCCCACCCTTTCAGAAGCATAAAACCAAATTATTTTGCTTCTGATTTTACCCCTCTCCATATGCCAAATGATGCTTTCCCCAATAACACCCTGTGAATCTGATGAAGCAGAAACCAGCACAGCTCCTTTGCTTTGTTTTTCTGCCTAAGAATCAGCTTTACTGTCAACACAGAGCTCTAGAAATAAGGGGGGGGGGGGGGGGGCTGGGGTTGGTTTATAAGCGGCAAGCTTCCGCATCCCAACAGGGGATCTTACAGAGCTAGCACTTTACAAGCTTTGCAGCCTCAGAAAGTCCCACAGGAATTATTCACAGGCATTTCAGTTTGCTCTATGATCCACTATAACAAATTGCAACCCCAAATGTTTGCAAGTGCACTCAAATAAAAACAACAACCAATAATTAATAAAAGAACCACCTCCAGTTCTGGAGGCCCTGGGATACATGGAGTGAATTCATTAACCTTTCCCTCTGGAGCTAGGGGGTCCAGTTATGATTCCCAGCACAAATGAAAGTTAATTTGGTGATTTTTTCCCCAGGTCCCACTTTTTACATAAGCCCCACGCATTTTGCTGTGACTGGCAGTATCTGCACAACAGAAGCCCAGCTCACTGATAAGCCCATCGCATTCAAGAGAACTTTTCCAGGTATTAGAGACATCCTCATTCCTCTGATCTCTTTTATTAATCAGTTACAAAGAATTGGGGCCAAAGTTGGCTAGAGCAGTTGTTGTGAACTGCGAGATTTTTAAACCTTCCAGAAGCTGGAGCATATTTTCTGTAATTTGCCTTCTCTTGCAAGGGCCTGTGCAACTGATAATACAACAGTAGCTTGACTTTGTTGCAAGAGTAACAAAAAGAATGTTATGAGAGAGACTCAGGTAAAATCTAGATTTAATAAAGCAGGACAGTGAATGGGCTCATTCTGGGGCTATATCTCTGTGGAAGGTATATTTTACCTCAATAGTTTTCTGTTGGTCTATTCCAAGGCTGTGCATCAGCCGCAAAACCTGCTCATTATACTCTCCAATGGAAGGCTCGTTCTCCTGTCCTTGTGGATAGAGAATGGGTCTCTGCACAGGAACTTCTATTAGCATCCATTTATGCTCCTTAATCTGAGCAATTGTCAATCTCTTGGATGGGTCTAGGACCAGCATTCTCCTGATCAGGTGCTCACACTCTGTTGGGATAAAAATAAAGTAAAAAAGGAAACATGCTACAAACTCCTAGCAAAGAGGCTACAGTGCACACACTGTATTAATCTGACACCTACTGATGAAGAGCAACAACAGGAAACTGTCCTAGTTGCTACCATAATTTTTGTGCTAAATAAATTTCCTGAAAGTTAAAATAATCTTTTGAGCTAAAGACTTCAGTTCACACCAAGAAAAAAAATCAACTTATTTAAAGAATGTGCTGTCTGGGGAGGGGTGTCATTAATTCTAAACATCTCCCAACATTTAACGCTTATGAAGCCACTTGATATGTTCAAAACACAGCGTCTCTTTAATTTAGACTAGACTATTAGCAACTTCTTCCCGGCCTGCAGGCCAATACCTGCATCATCGGTTTTGGGGTTACGCTATCAAACATTTCCTCATTGTTTATGATCAAGACTGACCAAGCAAGACCCAACAACTGGATCAATCAAACTAGGAAAAGATCTCATAGTCTTACAACAAGAACAACAACAACTGGGTGTGCCAAAGATATAAGACTGACACCCAGGCGTATGAGTTGGTTACGTGGTTTGTTGAGCTCTTCTTGGGGTGTTTGTTTTTTTGCTTCTGTTTAAAAGATGCAGTCAAAGAAAACAGGAAAACCCAATCTGCATTACGCTAAAATGAGGATTTTGTTTTCCCTGCATTTGCTTTCCAAACTAAAATGAATGTTTGTTTTGTTGTCTTGGAGAATGAAAACTACTTGCTGTTTGAATCTGTGAATTTTTTTCTGTTTGTAATCAGAGGTAGGAAGTGGGACACTCCTCTTCATTTACAATCATATTCATTGCTCATTAATGACTCAGTTGTCCACCATCTGCAGTTTAAGAGTTTAATTTAATTAGAGCTTAAAATCCTCAAAGCATAAGGCAAAATATATTACCTTCTGACATGAAATAGGGGATCCTGAACCTTCCTTCCAGAACCCGTTGTCTCAGAATAGGGAGTGTAGGTCCATCGAAAGGTAACGCTCCACAGACTAGGACATAAAGAACTACACCCATGCTCTGCAAGACAGAGAACATTCCTGCTTTTACCTTTCTGATGCACACAAGTACTCTTTGCTCTGAGATTTACTTGTGAAACCCCAGGCTATCCTTGCAAAAATTAAAGTTGATTCTACATCCTGCAAGAAACAGTGTTAAAGAAAAAGGAGTCATATACCTGGAAACCCCTAAACCTTAAGAACCCTTAGTCAACCCAAAATGGCTAGGTTTGCAGTGCCTTTTGCTGATAAGCAGGGTAAAGCTGCTGTGTGTAATGGACGAAGGACTCTGGCTGCTAGTGCAAAGCTTCATAGGGGTGACTGAATGATACATGAAAAATGAGCTGCTACTTCAAGGGAGATTTAAAGACACTCTTTACTACATCTGAATATGTTCAAACAAAAAACCCACCCCAAATTCCCGTTGTTCAGAACACACAAACCTCAACCTCTCCTGTTCACTGGCTTGCAAAGTTTTAAGGGAAAAAACCCACTGATGTTTGCATGGACTGTGATGGCTGTGATTCTGCAATGCTGAGTGCAAAGCCCATTGAGAGATTGCATAAGATGTGCAAAGAGACACACACAACCAGAACAGCAGCATTAAGTCAATTGTCAGATTCATTTCTGAAACTATGTGTTAACTGGCAAAGTAAGTGGAAACAGTCTTGCTACATTTGCCAGAGAAGATAGTGCCCTATGGAATTAAATGACTATACCAGACCCAGGGACATGAATCTGTATAGGTAGACATGGCACTAGGTGCCTCAATAGACAGGAAAAGCATTCTAAACACACACCAAAATTGTGTCAGCATACTGAGATTTTAAAACTAAAAATATTAAAAATCAATGTCTTTATCTGCTAAAACCTGAGTTGAGGATTATTTCTTCCTCCTGCCAACTCAGCTTTTTAGAGACCATTTCCGTTAGCTGCTTTAGCATTGTCAACTGTAGCACAACAACTCAGGTCTCGGCAGTACGTGAAGGAGGAAACCGCTTTTCAGATGCTTTATTGTAAAACGTAAATACACTTACGGTGTTTTTAGTTTACAAGGAGATTTTGTTAATAAGCCGAGATCTTAAAACAGTTTTAAAAATATTTACCAAAGCTCTGCAATTCACTTTTCACATTCAAACACCGCTCATATTATTCTGAACCTTGTGCATGGGTGGAGAGTAATGGGTTCATTTGGCAGTTACAGGATAATAGGCTCAGCAAAGCTGTAACCTTTACTCATTAAAAAAAAGAGTGCCTATGGGGACGGTGTTCATTTACGAAAACAACACAGATCTCTTTAGATGAGCAGCTGCAAGGTGAACGTCTATGCGCTGTGAACTGAGCTCTTACTCATGAATTCATCTGCCTCTCTCACATGTTACGTAGTATGAGCACTGTGCTTCTGGCACCAAAGCACAGGCTGCTGAATTGCACGGTATCTCTGGGTAGTTCAGGATATGGACACATCATCATCAAGACCAGACCACTAAAATTAGATTAAAAACAAAGAATGAAAAGTCTCATGTTTGACAGTGCATTGAAGAGTGCAAAAACCCTGCTCGGTGCATGTTTCTCCCTCTTTCACTTCATGCGATTTTGGTTGTTCTCTCTGTCCTCTTCCGTTAGAGCAGCAAGCAGGGAAACACATACACCGATTCAACAATATGAATCTGCCTGCAGCAGAATGGCACGGGACACATAGCTGCTTCTCTCTCTCAACTCAGAGAGAGGGCAGCCGGCAGCTCCCTCCCCACTGTGTTAGTGACTCAGACTCATCAACAATTTACATCGTGAACTCCTGCAGGAGAAGGAAGCAGTGCAGTGAAGCAGGGACATTCATACAAAAAACCTATTCAGGAAAAACGGTTACCTACCTCTCGTAAGTGTTGTTCTTCGAGATGTGTTGCTCATGTCCATTCCAATTAGATATTCATGTGCACGATTGTTGAAAAGTTTTTCCTCTAGCGGTACCCGTTGGGTCTGCTGTGGAGCCCCCTGAAGTGGCGCCTTTATGATGGTGTATATAGGTCCCTGCCAACCCGCCGCCTGCTCAGTTCCTTCTTGCTGGAATACTTCGACAGAGGGGAGGCGGACGGAATTTGGAATGGACGTGAGCAACACATCTTGAAGAACAGTTACGAGAGGTGAGTAGCCATTTTTTCTTCGAGTGCTTGCTCATGTCCATTCCAATTAGGTGACGACCAAGGCCATACTCTTGGAGGAGGGGTCAGAGTTCATCTGGTCACAGATTGCAGCACTGCCAAACGCTGCGTCATCTCCGGATTGTTGCAAAATTGCGTCATGTGAAGTGAAGGTGTGGCTAGAGGACCATGTGGCTGCCCTGCATATATCCTGAATGGGCACTTGAGCTCGGAAAGTGGCAGATGATGCCTGAGCTCTTGCAGAGTGCATCGTCAATGTCAGGGCTGGAATCTTGGCCAGGTCATAGGAAGTTCTGATGCATGACGTGATCCAGGATGACATGCGTTAGGAGGAGATGGGAAGCCCTTTCATCCTCTCTGCGACAGTGATGAAGAGCTGTGGGGACTTCCAAAATGGCTTTGTGCACTTGATATAGAAAGCCAAGGCGCATCTCACATCCAAGGAATGAAGCATGCTATCTCTGGTATTGGCATGCGGCTTGGGAACAAAGGTAGGAAAATGTCCTGATTTATATGGAATTGAGAGACTACCAAAGGAAGAAACGCAGGGTGTGGGCGTAGTTGCACCGTGTCTTTATAAAAGACAGTGTAAGGGGGCTCACATGTCAGCGCCTTGTGACCAAAGAGGTCCAGCTTCTTGGCCTCCTTGGTCTTCAGAGTGGGACCCGGCTGTCCTTGCTGCTCCGTGTGATTGGCGGCGTCCACCACTGATGTGCCCGGCTGGGGATGGGTGAAGAGGTGCTATGCCCCTTCTGTGGAACAAAATATCAGTGTTCTACCCCTTTAGCTGTTGGTGGGACAGAGGCCGGAGTCTGCCAGAGCACCTTAGTTATATTTACAATGGTCTTAATAAGAGGAAGGGCCACCCTAGAGGGCTCCTCAGGAGCCAGGATATCAACCATTGGGGCTGAATCCTCTGTGACCTCCTCAGCCTGTAGGTTCAAGTTTTGCGCCACCCGTCGAAGGAGGTCCTGATGGGCCCTGGTGTCCATTGCTGGCAGAGAGGTAGTCGTCCCTGCCATCGCCTCATCGGGCGAGGTGGACGAAGATGCCCAGGGAGGGATTGGGTCCTCTTGCCCTTCCGGTTCCCTGATGCTTACCAGGGTAGTTTCAGGTGCATCAGCTATAGGTGTCCTTCCTTGCACCAAGGGTGGAGTGACAACAGCTCCCGTCTAAGGGTCGGATTGCCCCAGGTCTTCCTCTAGGGACGCAGCCCGCACTCCTGGATCCCTTGAGTCCGATGGGCTCCCGAGGCCACCAAAGTCGCCCTCAAGTCCGGCCCCTGGGCCTGATGGTAGGCCCCTGGAGTCCAGAAGGGCCACTGCACCAGCCCCTGCCACTGGGGAGGCCATGACACCATTGGCATTGGTTGGGGTGCATCGCTTCTTGAGTGGTGCCGGGAACGGTGCCAGGATCTAGAGCGGTACCGGCTCCACCTGGAGGCATAGGATTCCACCTCCAACTCAGAGGAGTACTTAGATGCAGACCAAAACGGAGCAGAATCTGACGGTGCCAGAGATTGGTGCCGCGGCGAGGATGAGTGATGGCCCATCATTGTGGGCTTGCCCCTATGTCTGATGGGGGGCAGAGCCGTCATCGGTGCTGCCTTCGGTGCCGTCATTGTCGGAGCTGTGGTAGGTGGTGGTGCCGGGGCATGTGCCAGCAGGCCCAGGGATTGAGCCGTCATGGCGATCAGATCCCGTGCCACTTCCAATGTGTCCGGTATGGAAGGAAGATGGAGGTCTTCTCCCTCCAAGTCCTCCGGCACCGGAGAGTCTACCCACACTGGACTCAACATCCCCCCTGTCACAGCCAGAGTTGACGGCTACAGGACTTGCCGGCCAGGTTTGGGGTGTCCCAACACAGGATGCACTTCACTGGTGTGCCGTGCCGGTGAGCGGCCCCTGTTAGCTTTCTTATGTGGCACCGGCAATTGTGAACGTGTCGAAATGTGGAGCTGGGCCTTGGGGCCGGGAAGCAGTGCCGATGCTCCTTATTGGAGTCCTTCCTCGTTGCCAAGTGTTCCTGCACGGATGCCGGTGCAGTGCGCACCGAGGCTGCCGCTGCTGTCTTCGGCGCCGGCCGTTGGCAAAGTGCAGATTCCATTAGGAGGAGCTGCAGGTGAGAGTCTCTCTCCTTCTTTGTTCTGGGCTTAAAGCCCCTACAAATCTTGCACCTATCCGCCTGATGACCCTCCACGAGGCACCTGAGGCAGGAGTCGTGCGGATCGCCGCATGGCATAGGCTTCAGGCACTTCTCACAGGGCTTAAAGCCCTAGTCCCGGGGGAAAGGGAATCGGGGAAGATCCCCCAGCTAAGTACTATTCAACTAATTAACACTAATGGGTAACTATTTACAACAAGAAAAGGAGTACTTGTGGCACCTTAGAGACTAACCAATTTATTTGGTTAGTCTCTAAGGTGCCACAAGTACTCCTTTTCTTTTTGCGAATACAGACTAACACGGCTGTTACTCTGAAACCTATTTACAACAACTATTTGAAGAAAGACTGCTAAGCAGGCACTTGTGACAACCGTCACTGGTGGTAAGAAGGAACAGAGCAGGTGGCGGGTCGGTAGGGACCTATATACGCTGCCATAAAGGCACCACTCCACGGGGCTCCACAGCTGACCTGACGGGTACTGCTAGAGGGAAAACCTTCTGACAATCGCGCACGCACACCTAACTGGAATGGACATGAGCAAGCACTCGAAGAACCACCGCACATTCAGCAAGGAACAGTGACAGCTTTTTGGATTAGCTAAATTATTTCTTGCAGTGACTTCACGTGCACCTACTATGTAACTTTAATGCCAACCTGGCATTCAAAGTGACTTTACAAAGCAAGGTTCTATGCTTCAAAACTATTGGGTCTTAAGATCATTTTGTGACTTGGTCTAGAAAAATAAAGCCAGAGGGGAACAGCCTGTCTTGTGGCCTAAATGAAATTCAGAGGTGATTACAATCTTAATTTCTAAAAGATGATTTTAATCTAGTAAATAAAATAAAGATACCCAGATATCCAGTTGGGGTCCTTCATACTGCTGCCCTTCAAAGACTTCCGGGGCTGCATACGGGGGGCTTCCACACCAGGTGGTCAGAGGCTCACCACTTTTATAGAAATTTCCAAACCCAAAATCTGTAGGGAAAGAAAAAAAATTATTTTAACACATCTACATTTTTAAACCTGCGTCCAAACCAATGATCTGATGCGGATATGCACTGACTGAGCCTAAAGGCCCACTTTCAGTCATAGCTCTATATTTCTTGCAGAAACCAGAGACTGTTACTCTACTTTTCACTCACAGTGCAGACTGCTAATTCTTAAAGGTAACTGCACAATTAGCCCCCATCCCAACCAGCACAACGTAGTGGTTAATTTTTACCACTGGGGTAAATCTGGGATTATAACAATGTAATCGTCTAATTAAATGAGAGAATGGCAACCAGGCTATGTGTGCTGAGCCTACTTACTCACCTGTAAATGTCTGAGATTCAATACTGAACCCGAGAGCTCCTTGGCTTTCTCTAAGCTAGGCTTTCTTTAGCCCTGAGCACACTCAGGGTGTACAACCAATGTTGACAATCATGGCATCAACTTTGGCAGAGTTCCTTCTTCCCACCTCCAAAAACAGCAAGTATGTGAAAACACACAGGGCCTTGTATTGGCGAGGAAGCCTGCCACTGGCCTGTCTACAACCATTTGTTGCTAAAAGGGGGCTCTGCAACTGAACACTCACTTTTGGACAACTCTGCAATTTTAAAAAAAAGTGTTCTTTATGGCCTAAAAAAGTGACCACATTTTGGAACTTTTAAATCTTACATGCAATCCTAAAAAATTCAAAATCCAAAATGCACAGATAACTACTTAAAGAGACACAGTTAAAAAAAAGTTTCAGATTCTACACAACTTCCCTCATTGCTTACTTTCCAGTTTGTGTGGTTTTACTATCACATTATTCTAGTATCTAAAAAAAAATTGAACAGAGCAGATGAATTACTGACTATAATAAGGATTTATTATTATATGCTATGGACTGTACACACACATCTGTGCCTTGAAGGGCTTACAGTCTAAACAGACAAGACTGACAAGGGTGGGAGGGGAACTAGAGGCTCAGAGAAGGAAAGTGATTTGACCAAGGGCACACAGCTCTTCAGTGGTAAAGAACCTAAGGCATAGAACCTGGGACTCCTTAATCCCAGTCCGATGACCTATCCATTGGGAAATGCTGCCTCTCCGAGCTGACTTAATACAAACATAAGAACAGCCATGCTGGGTCAGTCCAAAGGTCCATCTAGCCCAATATCCTGTGTTCTGACAGCGGCCAATGAAGTGCTAACAGATGCTCAAAGTAAACAAACTGGGGGAAAAAAAGAGAGAAAATGTGTTTGCTCCACTCTCTCTCAGTTCTAGTAATCATAGCGGTTACATGTAACAGTAGGTACAAAAACATTCAGTGTAATTTTTAAGCTGATGTCCCTTTCAGGCTTTGACTGCTGATTTGGACTTTGACAATGTTTCTGGAAAGGCTGCTTTGGAATAGCTATTAACTTTGACTTTAAGAGAGCAGTTATGTGCCATCAGCTTGTCTGTGCATGTACAGTGGGTATCCGGGTCTTCAGCTAAATGAATGACTAATTCAGGACAGCAGGGAAAAAATACACCCATCCTCAAGGTGCCACCAGATAAATAAAACAAAATGTGGGGAATGTTGTGTGTCCATTGCCACAATCCATGTCAGCCCTCTGGCTCTCTTCTGCCTTTACACACACACTTCCTAGTCAACATCTTCAATGCTCAGCATAACTCTGATCTGCCTCTCTGCTCTTACTTCTAGCTATCCTTCTTTCTCCCTTTACTCTCTCCACACTTCATTGCCTTCTTCCATACTCCTTTGTAACACCCCTCTTCCTCCTCCTGGCACACCTGTTTCAAGTTCCTCCTCCAAACTCCTCCTTTCAACAAAGCCACTCATTGCTAACCCACAAAGTGGTGCTAAGCTATTTATTACTACATTTTTAAAAATAAACCTCCACTGCAATGCACCTGCTCATCTCTTGTGAAATTCTGACTCCAATAAAATCAGTGGAGGTTTTGCCATTGACTTCAGTGGGGCCGGGATTTCTTTCTTGCTTTGCGAGGGAGACAGTTTTTTCATATACCAATTTGAAGAGTTAGGTCGTTGGGCCCTGAACCCGTCAGTACATTCTGTATGGAGTAAATCACTGTTGGCACTCAAAGAGGAAGAAAAAACTCGAAGGTGCAAGGGGGAGCAGGATGAACATAGATTCATAGATATTTAGGTCAGAAGGGACCATTATGATCATCTAGTCTGACCTCCTGCACAACGCAGGCCACAGAATTTCACCCACCACTCCTACAAAAAAACCTCACACCTATATCTGTGCTATTGAAGTCCTCAAATTGTAGTTTAAAGACCTCAAGGAGCAGAGAATCCTCCAGCAAGTGACCCGTGCCCCATGCTACAGAGGAAGGCGAAAAACCTCCAGGGCCTCTTCCAATCTGCCCTGGAGGAAAATTCCTTCCCGACCCCAAATATGGCGATCAGCTAAACCCTGAGCATATGGGCAAGATTCATCAGCCAGATACTACAGAAAATTCTTTCCCAGAAAATTCTTTCCCAGGTAACTTGGATCTTACCCCATCTAAAACCCATCACAGGCCATTGGGCCTATTTACCGTGAATATTTAATTACCAAAACCATGTTATCCCATCATACCATCTCCTCCATAAACTTATCGAGTTTAATCTTAAAGCAAGATAGATCTTTTGCCCCCACTACTTCCCTCGGAAGGCTATTCCAAAACTTCACTCCTCTGATGGTTAGAAACCTTCGTCTAATTTCTAATCTAAATTTCCTAGTGGCCAGTTTATATCCATTTGTTCTTGTGTCCACATTGGTACTGAGTTTAAATAATTCCTCTCCCTCTCTGGTATTTATCCCTCTGATATATTTATAGAGGGCAATCATATCTCCCCTCAGCCTTCTTTTAGTTAGGCTAAACAAGCCAAGCTCCCTGAGTCTCCTTTCATAAGACAAGTTTTCCATTCCTCGGATCATCCTAGTAGCCCTTCTCTGTACCTGTTCCAGTTTGAATTCATCCTTCTTAAACATGGGAGACCAGAACTGCACACAGTACTCCAGGTGAGGTCTCACCAGTGCCTTATATAACGGTACTAAAACCTCCTTATCCCTACTGGAAATACCTCTCCTGATGCATCCCAAGACGACATTAGCTTTTTTCACAGCCATATCACATTGGCAGCTCATAGTCATCCTATGATCAACCAATACTCCAAGGTCCTTTTCCTCCTCCGTTACTTCTAGTTGATGCGTCTTTGTTTAAATACCTTTTCAAGAGTTAGACAAACCCTAACTTTAATGTTAACTAGTGGGCTGTATTTTTGTAGGAAACTAAAGCCTGGTTCTGACATTACCCAGGATGCAATCTGGACTGACGAACAGCTGTATTCCCCCAGTTCTCCAATCTGGGGTGTCTTTTACACTGCTCTGCTGTGAGAGCTACCATTCCTGGTCTGCTCTCGCACAGCCTCCAGCAGGTAAGTCACTCCCAATTATATTGTAGGAGTGTTACAGCTAGCCACTCATGAAATTATACTGCAGAGCAACACTGGCATATTCCCAGTCCCAGACTTTCCCCAGAAATGTACATCTTGTACTGCCCAGTTCTCTCCTGGACAATTCAAGCTCATATTAAGTCCATCATTGGATTAATAGAAAATGGTATGTACAAATCCTGTTATTCCAAATGGAGTTTCCCAAACACTTCAATCCAAACACACTGTTTTAGATAAATCAGTAAAACAAGTTTATTAACTACAGAAATATAGATTTTAAGTGATTACCACTAATGAGGTAAAAAAGTCAGAATTAGTTACAAGAAAATAAAAGTAAAATGCAACTAATGCCTAACTTAACAAGCTAAGTGAATTCAAAGCAAAGTCGCTCTCAACACATGTTTCAGCAGTCCTACTTGGTGAATTTCTTTCAGTCAGGATCCCTCCCCCAGTCCAATGATGCTTCCTTGTTCTTCAGGTGTTGTAGATGCCTTGGGTAGAGAGAAAGGGAGAGAGAATTTGGGGCACCTACTCTCTGTTCTTATAGTTCTTTCTCTTCTTCGAGAAGCATCTTCAGTTGAGGTTCAAGGAGACAGAAAGTTTGTGTGGATGGGAACCCCGAGCTGTTTCTTTGTCAAGATGTAGATTTTTCACTCACATCCTCTTTTCTGCCAAAGAACAGCCACTTAACCAGGTGACAGTCCATTTGATTTTGTTAACACCTGGCTGAGGCATTGCCTAGCCTTTTGTCTCTGGGGAACTGGTTTGTGACTACTCCCCAGACTTGGAACATATCTTAATAGTATCATATAGTAGAAACTTATAACTTTACATACAATGTTGCCACACACATTTTACCAGCACAATAATGATCAGCCAGTTATGAGTTTTCAAACACAAGGCATATTTTGTACAAAAATTTATCATAGTCCTATAAAAAGGGTGAACATACAGACTGTCACACAGTCTAAATGTGAAAATTAGGTCAATTTATCTGTGTCAGTCGGGTATGAAAAAAAACACACTCCTGAGCAGCGTTGTTAAACTGACTTAAGTCCCCATGTAGACAGCGCTAAGACGATGGAAGAATTCTTCCATCAACCTAGCTACTGCCTCTCAGTGAGGTGGATTATGTACACCAACAGGAGAACCCCTCCCATTGGTATAGGTAGTATCTACACTTAAGCACTACATCGGTGCAGGAGCACAGATGTGCCGCTGTAGCATTTTAAGGGTAGACAGATTCTGAGACATGTAACACTAGCAGGTCACAGGCAATCTAAGGCCCACAATCCAATGTACTGTGAGAACTTCATATATGCTCAGCATTAGTCTAACTTGGTGTTATCCATTGTTTTGCTGCTCCTTGAAGCAGTGATCCTGCTAACTTTTCCAGAGAATAACAAGTCATACAATATAAGATTTCAGCTTGTATTTTTTCAGGTGATAAAGCTTTACCCTCCTAAGTAGCTGAGCTTTTAATGTGTAACTGTACACTAGTGCGTTGGGGAATTTTGTGAAAGTCAACAGTGTTGATTTACAGTAATCAGGCTGTTGATTTAGTCCTATCAACCACTGAATACCTCAGAGGCATGTGAATAGCATGTGGCAGTGATCAGCAGATAGCTTCACTGATAAACACACTGGTTAGTAGACATTGTGCAGGTACCACGGATACCACTTCATTTTGCTCTATTTGCATATGTTGTATTATGTTTGGGAAAGGACTCAGCTTTCGCCGCATATGACCTGTGCTACAAAACCATATAAAGACCCTGCAAGTCACAAGCACAGCAACACAGTGTTACTGTTAACTATATGAAAACACAAGCTTAATCCCACAGTAAGAGGAATTGACAATTTTAAGTAAAACTAACCTTGCTCTGGAATGGCACATATGTGGAGTTGGAATTGCAAGATTTATTTTCAGTGTAGAGTAAAGGTATGTGCATTTATCTAACATAAGGCTACAAGATTCTCCTAGGATATGTCTACACTGCAGCTGGGAGTGAGCCTCCCACCCTAGACAGACAAGGAGCAGGGCTTGAACTAGAGTGCTAAAAATAGCAGTGTGGACATACCCTTAGAGCTCATTCAATTTCTCTAACTTTATTAATGTAATGCATCAATCGTGTTTTGTTTTTTTTTTTTATGAAATTCAGTAGAATCAAGCACTGAACCAATAAAATCTGAGTCAGTGGGTCACAGAGAACTTAAACAAGATTCCTGTAATATCAGGGGAGTCACAAGCTTTTTCATAGTGTCGATTACATCTTAATAGAAAGACTGTCTCCTAGATACCCCCACTTCCATTCGTGATAGCATAGCACCATTAGTAGCTACAACAACTGCTCTGTGTAAAGTACCATCTGCAAAATAGTCAATGGTTTTTTTTGCTGTTTATTAATTAAATATAGCAGCTGGGAACAAAGAAAGACAATGCCACATGGCCAGTCAGCTCTCTGTAGATCACAATATTGAAATCACTGCGCAGGAAAAATGGTTTAAGGTGATGCAAACATTAAGTCAATATTCACCAAGTATGATGATTCAAGGGGAATTCCTCCCATAAACTGGTCTTTTAATATGGCATGTTTTGTGGCTTATCTGGTCCACATGAGCAGTTGAAGTGTGTAGTTCAGTCACACTACAAACGCAATCCATACCATTTCCTCCTTGCCTTATCCCTCTCCTCCTTTCACTCACCCACTGTTATCTTGGGTTTGGTACTGGACACAGACACAGGAAGTAAATGTCTACACTAACTTACACTTAAGACTAGTTCTGAACTGACGTCACTCCTTGTTACATGAAGTTTAATAATACTTTGCGCCTTTATAGTATACGCCTTCCATCCAAGAATCTCAAAGCATTTATTATTCAGCTTGTCTTACCTTATAGGGGTTGTTTTGATAATAAATATCCATATTTTACAGATGAGGAATATATGAGACAGATATTAACTGACTTGCCCAAGATCACACACTGAGTTAGTAGCAGAGCCTAGACCAGAACCCATCATGATTAAGCGGCTGATCATTTCCTAAGCATAAAGCAGAAATCAGTGTCTCTCTCCTTAGAACCTTTGTCTGGACATTCCCAAGCACAGAAATCCATTGATATTCCTGAAATGATGCTTTGCTCCACCCTCTCTTACATTTACATACCATTTCATTAAGTAGATTGTGGGCAACCTTTCTATCATCTCTGATTCACATGATATGCTCAAGGAACACCACACTCAGATGACTCCAACACATCAGAACTCAAGTGGAACTGCCAACTCCAGTTTCCTTTTATAAACATTAGCCTTGTGCCTTTTTGCTCAGCTGTAACCATATGGTCCCCACCTATTTCTTTATCATTGTCTCATGCACCGCTCAAATTGATTTTCTTCTTTATATAAGCCATCCATCCTGTTCAAGACACACCACAGAACTTGCAGTCACGAGAGAAGGACAAGACTAAAGGTAAGCATTTGGTGGCATTTTTATTCATAACCAACCACCACCAACAATCATCACAACACTGGAATTCTAATTTGCTTTGATATTGCATTAAGTCACCCTCTCCCCATCTCAAAATTAACCATACCCAATATTCCCACCAATAACAAAACAGACACGAATCATATCCCAGGGTTCTCTTGTTGGGAAACAAGAGTAAGAGGTGTCAATGAATGGGCTGCCTTTATGAATTGAATACTCTCCCTCAACTGTTCTAGAAGGCCACTACCGCCTTCTTCATCTCTCTCCTCCAGACCCACCTCTGTCAAAATGCCTACAAGAATATAGCCAGTTAACTCTGGTTAAGTCAAAAGGGTATTTGAGGATTATGGATTTTTAGTGTGTGTGTGTGTGTGTGTGTGTGGGGCGGAAACGTATACATTCTGACTGTGTTTTATACTGCTCCTCTTTATTTCATAGACTACTTGTCTTCTCAGATAGTTAGCTCTTCACAAGAGGGATTATGTCTTCACAGGAGTTTGAACAGCCCTAACACATTGATGGAGCTACCAGAATTCAAATACTAGAACACTTTTCATTTTTGTAGAAGAAAAGAATAATTTGCTCTTCCTTCAAAACCTCTGTATATGAACACTATGGGAACCTTCAATTGGCATTTAATTATTGGATTAGGAATACAGCATGAGCCATCTTTATTATAAATCAAACAGACCATCTCATAAAACGGAAATGTAGCATATGGTGGATTAGCCATTACTTGGAATCTTTGAATTAAGATTAGATCTGTTTCTAGAAGATATGCTGTAGTTGAACCACAAATTATTAGGTTTGTGCAGCAATTAGTAGGTAACATCCTATAGCGTCTATCATGAAGGAAGTCAGATTAGATAATCACAATGGCCCCTTCTGGCTTTAAAATCCATGCATCCATCTGTTCGTCATTACATATCAATCATCTTCTCTGTGTCAGTCTTTTGCACAGAATTGTCAAATTGAAAAATGTCTGCGGAAAACATGGAAAATTTCTGTATTATTTTTATGAAGTGTCTGTGTGACTTAGCTTCCCCACTCACTACTATTTTATTGCTGCCCCTTTGGTAGGAAGGCGTTTATTTCTTTCCAGAGAAGGGGGAATATGCAATGAATTGACCAGGTTCGGATCCTGTAGACATGTCGAGGTTGGTATGATTGGACTATCAAGAACTCTCAACATATGAAGAGAGCTACCTTGGGAGACACAATGGAGACCCATGGCTGGACCATTAACTTTTAAAGACTGCCAGACAAAGGGACCTGATGGATGTGGATGGATAATTACTTGTCTGACCACAACTCCTTCCCAAGGGAGGAGGGCATACATGAGAATGTAGCGTGACTGGGACTCACTCCAGACGAAGAGCTAAAATACCAGGAGAGGGCAGTAAGAATCCTGCTCTTCCAGCAAATGGAATAATTCAATCTGGGACCACTGGGCAGGGACAGGGAGGTTTGCTACAGGAAAGCACCACCCAACTGTCTTCCAGGCCAGGACAAAGAGGGTACATCTACACGGCAAAAAAAGACAGGTGGCAGTGAGTCTCAGAGCCTGGGTCAACTGATTTGAGCTAGTGGGGATTGCACTGCAAAACTAAAAATAGCAGGGTAGATGTTCGGGTTTGGGGTGGAGCCTGAAGGGGAGAGAGTCTCAGAGCCTGTGCTCCCGAATCCCTCCCTCTTTGCTGGGTTCGAAGTCTCGTCTCTAACCCGAGCCCGCATGTCTGCTATTTTTAGCCCCATAGTTGACCCAGGCTATATGACTCATTGCCAATCTTTTATTTGTTTTCGTTTGTTCGTTTGTTTTTTGCTGTCTAGATGTACCCAGAGGGGCCGGCCCCACGTAACTAAGTAAGGATGAGCTGGCAAGTTAGAGCAGGACATGCATTTAGGCTTTGCATCATCACTGTCACTAAATATCGTATTCCAGTTCACAAATAATGTTTTGTTTTGAAAAGACTGTCCTGTATCATTGCAAATATCTGCTGGCTGCATTGCTCCTAAGAGGGGAAGTCTCCTAAGAGGGGTCCAAGCTCATTTGGACCAGTTCAAGGAGTCACACTGAGAAACAGAGGTGCTGAAGCCAAAAATCCAGTCTTGGAGTCACAGGGCTCCCCCCCTTGTGAAGAGTGGAGGCCCAGGGCCTATCACATACACTTCCAGAAAGATTGTATAAAGGTCAGAGGCATGGCATATCTTGTGGATCTATGACAACATCACATTTTGAAAACATGCAAAAAGCCTGACAGGCTGGCCAGACAGGCACGCAAGCAGCCTCTCTTTTCAATGGCACTGTAGTACATCATTCTCAGCTGGAGGGGCAAAGGATCAATATCAACTGGAGCTCTGTATCTCAGCGCAAAGCACAGAATGTAAAGTTCATGCCACATTTCCCCTTCTCCCTTCCCGAGACCCAATAATTGCAAAATAAGTTGTGATAAATACTTAAGAAAATAGTATAAATGAAAAACAACCACCCAGTCACTGTTTCTCGCCTGCCTTAATCCGATCACAGCCAGACTTGTGTTGTGAAATTTTTAATTCACTTTGACACAGTTTTTCTTCACACATTATTGGCTTAGCAACCTTGACTTTAGGAGACGTGAGGCAATCTCTTTCCTCAGAAGCATTTTGCCATCTGTATAGGTGTCATTAAGTCTGAACTCTCCCCTAGTTATCTTGAATTTGTCAGATCAGTTAAGATCTCCAAGAGACTCTTAGCGCTTCAGACAGACACCAGTCTTTTGCCAGGAATTGCAGTGTTGTTCAGGTGCCATTGTTAGGAATTTTCCATATCAGACCACACGTACTTTCAAAGGGGTAAAATTACAGTGACTTGTCTTGCAGAAAAATCTACAAGGTACTGTTACAATTCCCAAGGAAAGCAAAAATTAGGCCTGGTCTGCACTTAAAGATTACATCAACCTAGCTATGTCACTCAGGGTTATGAAGACATTCACGCCCTGCGTGCCATAATTAGGTCAGCCTAAGCCCAAGTGTAGGCTGATGACCTGTCTATCTACTGCCTCTCAGAGAGCTGGATTAACAATTTTATTAAGGCTAATGTTAAACACAAATTATATAATACGTAGGTTGAGAAAAGAGAGTCTGTACATCTGGGTATAGCACTTAGATTATCCACAAATACAGAGTTTGTTTTTAAAAGTCATATGATACACAGTGTATATAATCAGCAATAACCAAATTTAGGTGAATAAATTTAAGAATACAGTTTGGATATTAGCATCCAAGTATTCAGGTACATCAGTCATGAGAAGTTGTTCAGAGATTTGGTTGTGGAAAGCAAAATATATCAATGAATGGAGACTGTCCCTCAGTAACTGAGAATTGGGATAGGTTGTCCATTTAGGAAATAATCTATCAGGGAATCTTTCAGTTACTTTTTCACTGGCACTCCAGCTCATCCCTCCTTAGTTTGCCGACGTCCGGTGATGTGTTCTATGTAGATGTCCCTCGACCATCTGATGGTGTCCGACACCATGAGTTGCCGCATCAGCCGAGCATAGCGTTGACTGATTCTGCATTCCCGCAACACTCGCTTGTTACTGGGGTCCCATGCACAAAAGGCTCAGACGATCAGCACGTGTCTGAACCTGGTAACCCCTAGCTCTCAAGGTGTTGGCCAGAGGGGAGTATTTCTCCACCTTTCGACCTTGGACATCATGGAAGCCTGGGGTCCTGTTCTCGAAGGGCACTGTGACATCCACCATGATGATCTTCCTCCGGTCCTCATTGGTGAGAACGATGTCAGGTCACAGTTGGCTGTCGGTTCCGGGAATGGTGGAATTCACGGCAACCTTCCCTACGGGTGGCGGGATGGCTCTGACCAGGCGATCTTGGATGACG
Source organism: Eretmochelys imbricata (assembly GCF_965152235.1). Taxonomy (NCBI): domain Eukaryota; kingdom Metazoa; phylum Chordata; order Testudines; family Cheloniidae; genus Eretmochelys; species Eretmochelys imbricata. The sequence continues at coordinate 15,349,426 of NC_135593.1, read as the reverse complement.
TTGTGTTGCAGCTGCCAGGCTCTGGAGTGGGGCTTGCAACTACACAGGGCATGGGGTGGTGTCTCGTTGGTATAGCCGCACTACCTATATCGCTTGTCCCGATTCCCGTAGCGGACGGCTCCATTCAGTGGAACGCAGTTGAGCCAGGCCCTGTAGATGAATCTCCAGTCAGCAAACTGGGTGAAGCTGCTCCTCAGGAGGAAGTGGTTGCTGGTGTCCTACTTTGCAAGTCACCTCGAACACCTTGCCCTGGTCCGGCTTCCGCTTCAGGTTTTCCACATACTGGCAGAGGATGGCATCCTTCAGGGTCCTCTCCAGCATAGTTCTGGTTTTCGGAGTGAGGATAACTATACTGATGAAAAATCCCCTTCTGCCGATGTAGGAAGTGTCTGCACCATCGCAGCTATGCTGCTGTAACATGTGTAGTATAGGCAGAGCCTTAGTTTGAAGGTTTTTTTAATTCTTTTTAACTAATTTAGACTATGTTCTGATGTACTACCTGTTTCCACTCTGGGTACTTAGAGTATGTTGCTGTATTCATATCATTTTAAGCTCAAAGTTTTATAAAAGGTGCCAGAATACCTCCAGACAGCCTTGTCTTGAAAAAATTAAACTAGTTGTTTGTAACAATACAGAGGTCCATATAAACCATTCTCTTGTATGCAGTGCTAATTTTTCAGTAAGCATCTTAATGAATCCATGAAGGGATCCAGATAAGGCCAGAGCTCTGTAGAGACCATTAAAATAAAGGTTACTCAACTGTAACTTGGGTTTTCTGAACAACAAAAGGAGAGAGAGGGCCTTTACACTGGATTGGTCAGGTGTAACAAATGTGTCTTTCTAGGGCATGAAGGATTCTTGAGATTCTCCTCTCTCAGAACTCTGTAAAGTATTTACATTATAACACCAAATACTTCACTGTTTTTATGAAATATTCACTAAATCTACACCAAGGGCAAGTAGGTTTTATAACAAGACAGCATGGCCCTTGCAAGGCTTTAACCTCCTGCTCCCCATTTGGTCAATGGCATGGCACATCCAGAATTTATACTATCCCAGATGCTAAGACAGACTGTGACTGAGTGGTGTGGGTAGCAGTACCTCTTTTCCACAGGATTTAGGGAGAAGTTTATGTCATGGATAGAGCCATTTTATAGATTCCCCAAGAACGTCCCTTTTGATTAATGGTGGCAAATCTCAATCTTATTTTCTGAAGAACGGTACTAGACAGTGTTGTCCACTATCTTGCTGATCCCAAACACTAGATGTTTTTCAAGGTTTCTCTCTGAACAACACTGAGTGCAGAGTTGCCATATATGCAGATTACCTACTGCTTTTTATCTCAAATCCTACAACCTCAATTCCTTCCCCTTCAGTTCCTGAGGAACATACATATCTCTCTGATTTTAAAGTAAGTGTTGAAAAATGGCATGCATTAGCAATAGGGTACAGCCCAAGTCAGACACCTACTAACTCAGATTGGACTTCTTCATGTAACAAAAATCTCAGACACTTAGGGATACATATTCCAGCAAATAGCTCAGATCTTTACAAATCCAACACATTCCACTGTTGGACAAGATAATTACCTGTTTGGATAAGTGTTCAATGTCAGTTGTTGGGCCATATCTTTGTAATTAAAACTACCCCTCTCTTATTTTCTCTAGGTTTCTATTATTTTCTTCTAATTTTTAAAAAATAAAATCCACGTATTAATACTATTGTTAAAAATGTATTTGGACCAAAAAATAACCCCACCCAGATGTAAACAGAGCATTGTATATGGCTTCACATTTAAGGTATACCATTGGGCTGTTTGATTTATTTATTTTTAGTTTGATTGGTTTGCTTTGATAAGAGCATTAGAGTGACTGGTACTCAAGTAAATACAAAAACAAACAATAGGTTTTTTCTTCATTTCTATGTTTGTGTGTTTTGTAAGTGCTGTTCCATTATAATCAGACTTCATCCTGGATCAGAGATGATCCTTTTAATATAACATGAATTTTGTTAATATTTCTTGTTCCAGATCTAGCAATCAGATTTAAAGAATATTAGTGTTCTTCAAGAGAAAGCCTTTCATAGAGCATATGTCATCCTGAGAATCTTAGGAGGGCTCCAATTGGACCCGCTATAAGGGCTGAGATTATACAATGGAGTGATCTTTATCTTCTTAAGCTTTGCCCGCATCTGTGCTTCAGATATAGGATCATTCACAGTTTTGTTTTCAGTTGTATAAACTGTATGTTTCTGCAGCCTACAAATGTTAGTCTGAATGATCTTGGCATTTTATTTCTTTTCCTGGTTACCCCTTTAAAATAATAAACTACTTAAACTAAAAAAAAAAAAAAAAAAATCTTGAATCAAAGAGGTGTAATTTGTGTGTTTATATCATTTAAATGAGTGTCTGTTAAAAAAGGAGACAATGGGGTAAGGTTTTAAACCAGTTTTCAGACTGAAAAATGGAAGCCATTTCCCAGAAATAAGAGAACCTCCGCAATTTTTGCTGTGCATCCAACACTCTGAGGTGAGCTGTAATTCACAGATTTAAAAATCCTCCTGCTGAAGAGCAAATAGCTTCAGGGTTAAATTAATCCACTTTTTAAAAATTACCAACAGAATTCAACCTTCCTGGCTTCATGGAGGCACATGGATCTTTAGTTATGATGGTAATATGAATGAAGGAGATAATTGTGAGAGGTGTGCTGATAAAGGAAAGGTATGAGTGTGGTAGAAACAAACCTGACCCACTTCATGAACTGAATACTGATCAGCCATTCTGACGTCAATGCATATTTTACTGTCCACCAGCAAGACAAGCCAGCAGCGCACTCTACTTCAAAATAATAGTCACTCCTACCTGATATGGTTCAACCACAATTGCGATCAAGTTCATGTGATCTCTGCAGACTCAGTCTATAAAAGATACTAATCCAAGCTCTCATGGGCTGGAAGTATACAGAGAGCTTCTCATTGTTTCATCCTAGTTCAAAGCTGTGCTTATTTTCCACAGACCTTTACAGAGCACACAGATTTTATTTGGTGGAGCCACAGTGCACAAGCAGTCAATAATCTGCACTCTGGCCCTCACAGACCCTTCAAAACCAAGTAAAATCAAAGAATAAAAAAAATAGTTTGACTTTTTTCTGAGGCAAACAGTTTCTGATAAGAACAAAGGGGACTGTCTGGTTAGCACTAAAAAATAATGCAGGGTAAAATCTGAAGGAGAATGCATTAGTGTAATAGCTCTAACCCATCCCTCCCCAAGCAGACATTTTATCTAGTTAATATAGAAAACCCTTTGTTTTCAATTTTTACCAGAAAATTCCCAGGTTCTGTAAAAGCGATTTGGTTTTTTACTAGTTTTCACCCCAATTTTGGATCACTCAAGTACATGAAAATACTGATTATGTTAAGGAAATTCAAAGTATTGGGTAGGTGCGTTTATGTTAATAATAAATTAGTGAAAGTGTAAATACAAAGCTGTATGTTAAAGTAAGGCAACATACATACACGTGTGCATATGTGTATGTACTGTTAATGTACAGTTCATGAAATCAACCACAGCACTAAACTTTTTACTTTCAATACCCTTACTTTTCTCTATTTGTTGCTTTTTTCTGTTCTCCCATCCCCCAATATTAACCCAGATGCTTACTCAGAAAACTGATAATTTTTTGCACCGATTTTCACCCATTTTAAATTTTTTGTAATGAACATATGATAAATTCCCTGGTAATTTTAAACAAAATAAAATAAAAATGGAGGGCCTTGTTAATATATGTACATTTGTTATTTAGGACGCACTTTGAGTTTGGATTTATTTATATATAAAAAAATCTGGAAGTTAATCCCCTAGAACAATCAGCTCAGATTCATTGCTCCCTAGGATCAATATTTACTTACCTTACATAAAGATCCCTGTTGAGAAAAGTTCCTTGGACTTCTCTCTGTCGTTTTTTTGGAGCAACTTTAAATAAAAAACCTGTAACTTGCAGTCCTGCGGGGGGGGGGGGGGGGGGAATGAAGAGGAGAGAGCCTAAGCAGCAAGGGTGACAATCTCACAAATACTTCAGCATGCATTCTTGGGAACAGGTTTTTTGGGTCTGAGTGTCTTCACCATTGAGCTGAACCACAAAGGGCAATTTTATTCCTATTTCTACATTTGACCAAGAAGTGTTCCGCCACTAAAAAGAAAAAGCTTCAGAATAAGAGCCCAAGAGCCAGAAGCAGATTTGCTGCAAATTAACTAGTGAAATGCACCAGCAAGTTACTGTGAAGAATGCAACTAAGCAGTTGACTCTTTGTTCTTTCATGGCAGAACTGGATGTGTGGCTGGATATCCCAAATGGCTGGACTGACTAGCAGAGGGAGGGCCCATAGGATTAGTACAAAAAGCCCAATGCCATTACAACAATAGAAACACCCTTGGGGTTAGATATCAGCTGGGTCTGGTTTTCCTCTGACTTTGCAGAACTGTCTCAAAATAATCAACTGCTTTAATTTGCTCTTTAAAAAAAATATACATTTTTTTCATGACAGAAAGGACCAGGCTATGGGATTTCGGCCCCTGGCTGCCTTTTGCTCCTTCTCAATTTGCTGACTGGAGGCAGCGAAGAACACAGCAACTTGCATCCATCTAAGTACAAATGACCCACTGGGGAAGGGAGAAAGGACAAAGACCTCTGTGACAACACATCACCACACAGTCTGGGATGAAACACACCACACAGTCTGGGGTGAAATTCACTGCTCATCACTTTGTGGAATTAATGAAAGAAGTGACTGGGCACCAATCACCCTAATGTTTCTGACAGCTATGACTGTCTTCTGATTAGCCATCACTACAGCCACTGCTGGACAAAGGGACCACTCTGGGTACGACAAAGCTGTACACAAGAATCACAGTATATGAAAAGTGTGACGTGTGGGGACTACTAGCTAACGTGGATACTTATCCACAGGCCAGCACAGTAACGAGCATTTTGACAATACAGTGATAACACTACAGAAGACCCGAAGAGAGAGAGAGCGAGCGCCTGACATAAGCAGCAAATGGAATTGGCTAATAACTTTATGATTTCACTTTGCTTTTATTTATTTCTGAATCCTGGAGAATGCATGCTGTGAAATTCCCTATGCTAGTACAGCTCAGGTCTCTAACCTTTCCTTGGCTAGCAGGACTCCTGGGATGCCTTTGAAATAGGGTTTTTGTGAGCCTTTGTTATGCTTGTGCTGGAATGTTCAGGGAGGCAGGAAACTTGCTTCCCTGCTCCTCTAAGGACATTTATGAAAAGGAGACCTTCTTTGAATACAGCACAAACTTCAAGGCAGCTCAGACCCCTGAGTAGGAAATCTGAAAAACAATCCTGGTTGAACATGACAAACAATAGCACAAAAAACCAGCATAAAGAAAATAAAATGGAGGGAGGGGGCAGGGAAGGAGAGATGAACAGAAGAGGAAATGAAAGACCACACAAATAACAGGCCAAGAACGTTCATTAATTCAGTACAGTTACTGACAGATAAGTCCACATATGCTGCAATTCCTAGCTGCAAAATTTGCCCAAGTACCAGCTTTCATTCTAAAAAATAGTAATAATTGTTAACAATCATAAGTTGTTAAGTCTTATGGTTGAAAAGAAAACCTTAGAAAACATGAACAGATTGCAAACCAATGGTTAAGGCTACAATTATATCATGGAGGTAACAGAATCTGTGACTTCCATTGACCTCTGTGACATTTTCTGCCCTGGGGCCGGAGCTCCCAGCCAATACCACCCTTGCAGCTCCCCCCTGCATGCCCAGCCACAGCGGGCGGCCGGCGGGACCACACGCAGCTGCCCAGCCACGGTGAACCCTCTGCATCTGCCCAGCCGCAGCGGCCAGGGGGGACTCCCCACAGCTGCAACTAGGGGCAACTGCAGCTACCAGCTGCCCGGGGCGAGGGGACCCTGCAGCAACCCAGCCCTAGGGGTAGGGGGACCACGGAGCTCCCACGCACCGCATTAGTGGGGGACCCGGGAGCCCCAGCAGCAGTGGGTGCTGAACTCACCTACCCCTTTTGTCACGGATATTTTTAGTGAAAGTCAGAAAAGGGTCACAGGCTACCGTGAATTTTAGTTTATTTCCCATGACCTGTCCACGACTTCTACTAAAAATATCTGTGACAAAAACTTTGCCTTACCAATGGTCAATGCAAGTGTAGATGACACAATGGTAAAAAACAAACAAACAAAAAAACCCATTCCGGGTGTCCTATCAGTGATCCTAGAATATCAGGGTTGGAAGGGACCTCAGGAGGTCATCTAGTCCAACCCCCTGCTCAAAGCAGGACCAATCCCCAACTAAATCATCCCAGCCAGGGCTTTGTCAAGCCTGACCTTAAAAATATCTAAGGAAGGAGATTCCACCACCTCCCTAGGTAACGCATTCCAGTGTTTCACCACCCTCCTAGTGAAAAAGTTTTTCCTAATATTCAACCTAAACCTCCCCCACTGCAACTTGAGACCATTACTCCTTGTTCTGTCATCAGCTACCACTGAGAACAGTCTCAATCCATCCTCTTTGGAACCCCCTTTCAGGTAGTTGAAAGCAGCTATCAAATCCCGCCTCATTCTTCTCTTCCGCAGACTAAACAATACCAGTTCCCTCAGCCTCTCCTCATAAGTCATTGTTCCAGTCCCCTAATAATTTTTGTTGCCCTCCGCTGGACTCGTTCCAATTTTTCTACATCCTTCTTGTAGCGTGGGGCCCAAAACTGGACACAGTACTCCAGACGAGGCCTCACCAATGTCAAATATAGGGGAATGATCACGTCCCTCGATCTGCTGGCAATGCCCCCACATATACATCCCAAAATGCCACCGGCCTTCTTGGCAACAAGGGCACATTGTTGACTCATATCCAGCTTCTTGTCCACTGTCACCCCTAGGTCCTTTTCTGCAGAACTGCTGCTGAGCCATTCGGTCCCTTGTCTGTAGCGGTGCATGGGATTCTTCCGTCCTAAGTGCAGGACTCTGCACTTGTCCTTGTTGAACCTCATCAGATTTCTTTTGGCCCAATCCTCTCATTTGTCTAGGGCCCTCTGTATCCTATCCCTACCCTCCAGCGTATCTACCTCTCCTCCCAGTTTAGTGTCATCTGCAAACTTGCTGAGGGTGCAATCCACATCATCCTCCAGATCATTTATGACGATATTGAACAAAACCGGCCCGAGGACCGACCCTTGGGGCACTCCACTTGATACTGGCTGCCAACTAGACATGGAGCCATTGATCACTACCCCTTGAACCCGACAATCTAGCCAACTTTCTATCCACCTTATAGTCCATTCATCCAGCCATACTTCTTTAACTTCCTGGAAAGAATACTGTGGGAGACAGTGTCAAAAGCTTTGCTAAAGTCAAGGAACAACACATCCACTGCTTTCCCCTCATCCACAGAGCCAGTTATCTCGTCATAGAAGGCAATTAGATTAGTCAGGCATGACTTGCCCTTGGTGAATCCATGCTGACTGTTCCTGATCACTTTCCTCTCCTCTGAGTGCTTCAGAATTGATTCCTTGAGGACCTGGTCCATGATTTTTCCAGGGACTGAGGTGAGGCTGAGTGGCCTGTAGTTCCCAGGATCCTCCTTCTTCCCTTTTTTAAAGACGGGCACTACATTAGCCTTTTTCCAGTCGTCCAGGACTTCCCCCGATCGCCATGAGTTTTCAAAGATAATGGCCAATGGCTCTGCAGTCCCATCCGCCAACTCCTTTAGCACTCTCGGATGCAGCGCATCCAGCCCCATGGACTTGTGCTCGTCCAGCTTTTCTAAATAGTCCCGAACCACTTCTTTCTCCACAGAGGGCTGGTCACTTCCTCCCCACGCTGTGCTGCCCAGTGCAGTAGTCTGGGAGCTGACCTTGTTTGTGAAGACAGAGGCAAAAAAAGCATTGAGTACATTAGCTTTTTCCACATCCTCTGTCACTAGGTTGCCTCCCTCATTCAGTAAGGGGCCCACGCTTTCCTTTACTTTCTTCTTGTTGCTAACATACCTGAAGAAACCCTTCTTGTTACTCTTAACATCTCTTGATAGCTGCAACTCCAGGTGTGATTTGGCCTTCCTGATTTCACTCCTGCATGCCCAAGCAATATTTTTATACTCTTCCCTGGTCATTTGTCCAATCTTCCACTTCTTGTAAGCTTCTTTTTTGTGTTTAAGATCAGCAAGGATTTCACTGTTAAGCCAAGCTGGTCGCCTGCCATATTTACTATTCTTTCTACACATCGGGATGGTTTGTCCCTGTAACCTCAATAAGGATTCTTTAAAATACAGCCAGCTCTCCTGGACTCCTTTCCCCCTCATGGTATTCTCCCAGGGGATCCTACCCATCAGTTCCCTGAGGGAGTCAAAATCAGCTTTTCTGAAGTCCAGGGTCCGTATTCTGCTGCTCTCCTTTCTTCCCTGTGTCAGGATCCTGAACTTGACCATCTCATGGTTACTGCCTCCCCGGTTCCCATCCACTTTAGCTTCCCCTACTAATTCTTCCCAGTTTGTGAGCAGCAGGTCAAGAAGAGCTCTTGATGAAGCTGCCCAACTGGTAGAATAAAGTTTAGAGAACTGCCTAAAACCCTCAATATCAATTCAGGTATCTTTGTCACCAATAGCTCTGAGAGAACAATGTTAATTGCTCCATTAACTTTAACGGGGTGCTAATTCTGAAACTGAATGATACAAATTCATTCTGAACATTATTAACTTTTTCACTTGAACCATTTATTATAACGTACAGCTTGTGCACTTGGTCCACAGTCTGAAATGGCCTTCCATGCCAAAAGCCCCATTTGTCCCTTACTCCAAAACTCCCAACTTCCATGCAAAGTTACTGCAAAATCCTCCTGTTTCCTGACAACTTCAACAGATATGCATTTTCAACACAAAATCCTGAAACATACAAAAAATTGAAATTTATAAGATAAAATGAAGTTTAATATCCAACGAAATTACATGGGGACTACTGCAATAACTGTGCTATTCATTTTCATATTACCTGAAATAAAAGCCTTCCATTTTTACAGTTTATCTGACGCTGCTGTTGACATTCTAGTGTGACATAATAGTGCTCTGCAGGAATTAGGAGTGCGGAGCGTGCTGCCGCACCCCCTGGCTTGAAGTGGTTTCCATTATTTACAGGGTTTACAGTTTGGTCCAATGGATCTCAGCACCCTCACTATAAAAATAGTTCCAGCACTCATGGCTACAGGATGCATGCGTGTGGTTATGAAATACACAGGATGTGACATCAAGAACCAGCTATTAATTGTCCATTTGCTCCCTTGTTTTATAGCGTTACCCTTTTTGACCTGAGCACCGAGCCAAAAATTTGGGGTCTTGCAGATTCCAGTTAGGAGAGGAATTGATGGAGTCAGGTACCTTTGGTGTAATCTTGTTTATTTAGAAAAATATACAAAATCCCTTTTTTCCCTGAACACCGCAGGAACCAAACAACAGGAGACCGTTTCCTTACTCTCAGTCCCAAATCTCTCTTAGCTAGCATGGACCCAAAAGCCCTTCCTCCAGGCTTCTCTCAGGACCACACGCCAAACTCATCCAGGTTACATCTGGAGTTTCCTTCTCTGTTTCTTGTCTCCCATCCCCAAACACTTTCTATTCAAACAATACCCAGTGAAGCCCTCCGCCCACATAATTCTAATTCATGAGTGGCCTTGGATGTACATGCCTTTGTTTTGGGAAGAGACATCTAGTATTTCATAAAGGAGCTTAACTATTCCTACTATCTGAAACGAAGGGTGGCTGTTATACCCCCAAGTTTCATGGAGGTTTAACCCAAAATATAACAATAAGGATCCTTCCATTCTTTCTTCAACCAAAAATGTCCTCCAGTATGTTTAAAACCAGCAACCAGAAATAGCCTAATGTTCTACCAGCAATATGGAGCAGGCTCTGCAGGCACCACACACTGAAATTAAATACACCTCCCTTTTCATTGCTTTCGGTTTACCTTATTCCTCAATCTTTCAGTAAATTTTCAGTCCACAAGGAAAGGGAAATCAGGCGTGTTAGATGGTACAGATGTGGATTGCTCAAAATAAATTTGAAAATTTGTATTTAATGCTAACAAAGTAAATATGCTGTATTTTAGATCACCAGAATTGTCTGACAAAATCTATATGGTGAGTAAAACAAACAGATGGGTGACCCCCATTTTTGGTGCATACATCCTATTATCCAACTGTGGGGTTCGAGTTAAGTCTGTCTTTGCAAAATCATACAGAATTGCCTCTACAAAGCCCTCTCTCTTAGTGTATCTTTTGAACCCTTTGACTTTTACTTTTTATATTGCCACACAGATATGTGATACAATCAACAAGCTAACGCAGAAAATGTCATCTTCAGCTTTTATTTTTTCAATTAGAGAGAAAACACCATTCTATAGAGGAATTAAATTACTTACAGATGGCGCTGAGCAAAAGAATTGGGATAAAGTTCTGGGGGATTTTTGGGCTCCATCTCTGCTTTGTCTTTTACTATTATTATTATTAGTAATCATGATCTCTACTGTGGTATGTCCTGTAGATATTTTATGCATTATTATTACTGCCTAGAATCCATCTCTAAAGAAAACCAATTTTCACATGACATGCTAACACTGCTATGGATCTGAAGTATATTTCGGTTCCCTTTTTGTTGTTACTTATGAAACTTGTCAATACAAATGACAGAATTCAGGAGCCTAGAAACCCACCAGTACAGAAGACAAGACGACAAAAAGTGTTTCTCAGCCTAGCACAAAAATCCCGTTCTCATATCAGACAGTATATATTGCAAGAAAGCTCTCTGAAAGCACTAAAATAATCCTTCCCTCTCTATCATATTTTAGATGGAGTTCTCATTCATGGAGTAGTTCGCTTGTAAAAGGTGACGTGCAATTTGTATTTGTTTTTTTAAATTGAGTTGGTTTCCTTCTTTGCTTTTTTTGGATAAAGCCTGGAAGGTTTAAGAGATTTTCCTGATTGTTTTTTTAACCCTAGAAACATCAGGAATGTCAGGTCTGGTCTTCCCTGGTTTTGCTACAGGATCTCAGGGATGTTTACTGGGAGCTCTACCACCTTTATTAAAAGGGTATGGGTGCTGAAACTTTAACAAAGGCTTCAGTTACCAAAAATGCTGTTAAATAGGTGTTAAAAATTAAGCCGTGATAAAAATCCCTTTCCCTCTCAGTCCCCCAACTTTCATTCTCTTGGCTCTTGTTTCCATTTCACTGGTTCTCTAGTCATAATCTTCCAGCCCGGACAGGTGTTGAATTTCTTGTATAAAAACAAACAGAATCCCCCTGCCTTTTTCATTTTTTTAAAACTGAAACTTTTCAGGCCACCTTCTTTATACTTCATAAATAAAAAGGAACAAGCCAATTTAAAACAAAAATCTGTTGAGTGTCACCTTTAACACATTCCTACAGCCTTGTCCTTACGAAAAATATCAGAGATCAAGATGCATCCTGCATCATGGCAATGCCTTTTAAGCCACTGCAGGAAAACTAGATAGGAAGTCCAACAATAAGATGATGCGATAGGAATTTGTAACTTAAAAGAGTATTTCTACAGCTTTGTCAGCCAACTGAAAGTCTTTTTGCACTTTGTCGTAACTGACAAGTTCACTTCATTACAAACCAGCTTCTTACTACAGAGACTCCTTTTCCCCTACCCCCCATATTCCCCAGCTACTGATAATGACAAAAGTTCAACAGTTCTCCAAGTCAGGGAGTCACCCAACCCTTCCCTATGCTAGAGTGTCAGGGCTAAAATCAATCTGGAAGGGTTCTCAGAATTGTAATGAAGTAACAAGCAGCAAAATTATCCCATTGCATATAACATCTGCTGTGTCTAAATTTATTAAAATGAAATCATGCAGGGTAAAAAAAAAAAAAATCAATAGGCTTCCATTTTGAGCTTTTTTATGTTGAAAGAAGTTATTTGATTAATTCTGTTTTAACCTGCACATCTGGCAGTGTTAATGAGGTGTCATGATACTACAAAAAAAAAACCAAACCCAACCACCCCGCTCCACCTCCCCCCCACCAAAAAAAAAAGAAAAAAGAAAAAGAAAAACAAACAACCCCACCAAACTCTACAAATTTGCTCCATTCTCCTGGAGACAAAAAGGAACTAAAACTAGGAGTTATTTTTAGCTGGTGTTTATTGCCATCATCACAAATTACCCACCAGTGCAAAATATTGCCCTCTTTTGCCTTTCCACTTCTGTTAGTGGAATCTCTTGAGCAACAAGAACTGATTTGTTGGAGCAGACCAGGTGCTTCCATGGGTACTAATATGGTATTATTTAGAATCAACTGTATTCTGAGTACCTGCTATTTTGATGTTCATGTTGTTGTCAAGCAGGAGATTTTCAGCCTTCAGGTCACGGTGCACAATCTTTCGGCTATGACAATATTCCACCGCAGAGAGGATTTGCCAGAATTTGCGCCTGGCCTCGGGCTCACTCAGACGGCCGTGGTTGGCAAGGTAATCTATGAAAATAATACATGTTTCAAGGGAAATGTGATAACCCTGTGATTAAAATAATTTCTTTCAAACATTTATGACGCAGAAACAAGAGAAAGATTTTGGCCAATTTCAGACACCAATAGTAATTCACCCAAGCCCCTCTGCAAAATGGCTTCAGAGCCAGAAAAAAAACATTGTGTAACATAGCGCAATAGTCCCTTCCTCCAGTGATGCATGCTTTGGTTTGATAGTCCCTTGTCATAAAACAGGAACTATTTCCATGGAAACAGAAAGACAGCTGCAATAAATTGGCTTTTGCTATTATAATGACAGGTTTCAGAGTAGCAGCCGTGTTAGTCTGTGTTCGCAAAAAGAAAAGGAGTATTTGTGGCACCTTAGAGACTAACCAATTTATTTGCTCAAATAAATTGGTTAGTCTCTAAGGTGCCACAAATACTCCTTTTCTTTTTGCTATTATAATGTATCAGCTTTGTTTCAAGGTTTAGTCACCTGAAGAAGACATTTACACTCTATTCTTCCTCTCTTTGGATATGTCTACACTGTGCTGTAACACCATGGTATAGGCCCTTCCTACACTGACGGAAGGTTTTTTCCCCATCAATGTAGTAATCCATCTTTCCAAGAGGCGGTAGCTAGGTCGATAGAAGAATTTTCCCACCAAACTAGCCACATCTACATCGGGGATCAGGTCGATCTACCTATGAGGCTCGGGCACCACATTTTTCATATCCCTAAGTGACACAGGTAGGTCAATTTAATTTTTAGGTATAGGCCAGGCCTCACAGTGAAGTCTCACCACATGCAGCCTTGCTGCCGAATTATATTTTTTCCACAGAATATAGACAACCAATATCTATGCAACAACAGAGCTGGCTGGACGCTGCTCCTTCTCAGACCTCAGGCACTACGATCAGTGTGTTTTTATCATTAATAATTTTTGTGACAGTAAACTGAGTGCTGGAATATAGAGAGCCCTAGAAAAAGAAGTCTCTATGGATCCCCAGAACAGGAACAGCATAGGCAGCAGCTTCTATTCACTGTCCCAAGTGGAGGTCAGTCTCCAATTCAATCCTTTCTCTCTCTCATGAGGCAGTAGTGCAATTAACAGCAAAGGTGAAGTAATGGTACTGGAATTACTCAGCAGATATATAGGCGGCAGCAGATGTATGTATAGCAATTGCCATGACAGACTCGTTGCATCACAATAATAAATCTTTGGTGGTGGAATTCAAACAAGAGGGGACAGTGAACATGACATACTTCATTATTTGCTGGATTAAACCAGTTAAAAAAATGCAAGGTGATTTATAGCTAAATGGTTAGTAGCTAAGCCAAAAATAATCAACACCAATAAATTCTGAGGTTGTACTCTAGGAATATGCCTGACTCACAACACTGGACTAGTCACTACAGCTCAGAGGAGATATAGAATTTATCTCATTAATAGGACTTATTTCTTAGAACTATTTAAAATGTTTTTGTGTACTATCAGATGCAGTGAAATTTTACTATGAAACTACATGGATAATTCTAATCTTTTAACTGTTCAAACAGAACAGATCTGACATTCATATATACTCCAGCCAGGAGACTGTACAGGAATTATACTGAAAATGTCTACTTTGTGCCTTTTACATGGAACACGAACCATTCAATGTATTTCCCTCTCCCCAATCAATTTGACACACAATCATCCCAGTAACACATTAGTACGTATGTTCTATGGGAACAGGAATGAAATCCAAAGAGAATGCAGGGGACAGTAATTAGTGCAACAGGATATCCACTAGCTGCCACAGTGAAATATTTGCTTACTGCAATATAGTTTAGATCTCAGCTGTTAGCCTAAAAGGAGTTTCTGTTAAAAAGAGGAAGAGGGAACAGAATGATTTTTAATTTTGTCTTGACTAAGGTTTGGTCCCTGGTTGTCACATCTCTGGAGTAACTCATTCTGCCCATGGCAAAACCTACAGGTTTTCCGTTCATTGGACATTTTCAATTTCTGTCTAAAATAAACTAAGGAACTCAGGTTAATATTTGGGTGCAAGGTTAGAGCTAGTCCCTCTTTCATTTCATATAACTGATGACATAATTAGCACCAGACAAGGCTGCTGAATGGTGGCACAATACCTAGTGTAATATTCATATGGTTCACGTAAAATTACTTTATCATCTTTCCCATTATCACAGGAGATTGACTTTAGCAGCATGTCACATGCACACTTCCTCTTACGCACAGACCTGCTGCATCCCAACTTTGAAACAGGAGATCCAGATTTCTCATACTACTGCATTTGCTTCCGCTTTAATTTTTAAAATGCCAACTAATTTTTATTCACAGTACACATTAATATTAGCTAAAAAGTTTAGTTCAACAACTTTCAATAATTCAATCTGTGTGGGGACCATATTGTGTGTGCATTATTTTTAAAGCATTATACTGTAAAATTTACTCCCTTCAGAGAAATAACATTTCTTATTGGCCAGAGGGATGGGAGCAGTCCAGGGCAAAATGCATTCTGCCTGGGGGCATCAGCAATGTACTATCACGTGACATCAACTGCAAACAAACCATCAGAGTATGAGCGCATGCTTAAAACCTCCTCTCCAAACAGATTTTGAATTGTTTAGCTGAACAAGTGAGACGCATTTTTGTAGGAAACCATCATTTGGAGTTACCTGCTAAAGGACAGATTGTCCATGGCCCTTGCAAAGATTCCATTATTTGACCAGGCCTCAAGAAATCTCACTCAGCAGCAGGATTGTGTGAGGCAGCCCTCTGCCTTTGCTGGTCCATATGATGCCCAGGCCACGTGGGCCTCCTCCTCTTCTTTTTCTTCTGTTAAGAAAGGCTGATTCACTGACATCTGGTCTACACTAGAAAATCAGGTTAATTTAGCTGCATCTCTTGGGGTGTGTAAAATCCACACTCCTGAGCTACATCGTTAAGATGACCTAAGGGTACAGCTACACTTAAAACCCTGCATTGGTGCAGCTGCACTCTTGCAGCTGCGCCACTACAGTGCTGCAGTATACACACAACGTACGCCGGGGGTTCTCAAACTGTGGGCTGGGACCCCAGAGTGGGTTGCGATCCCATTTGAGTGGGGTCACCAAAGCTGGTGTTGGCCCTGGGCCCCAGCAAGTCTGAAGCCCAAGCCCAAGCCCCATCACACAGGGCTAAGGTTACATGCCCCCCACCCCGGGCAGACGCCTTTTGGCTTCAGCTTTGGACCCTCGCCTGGGACGAGGGGCTTGGTCTTCGGTCCCCCCTCCTGGGGTCATACAGTCATTTTCGTTATCAGAAGGGGGGTCACGGTGCAATGAAGTTTGAGAACGCTGACCTACGCTAACAGGAGGGCTTCTCCAATTGGCGTAGATAATCCAGCTCCCTGAGAGGCAGTAACTAGGTCGATGGAAGAATTCTTTTAGCAGCATCTCTCAGGGGTGAGGATTTTTCACAACCCTGAGAGATGTATTTATACCAAAGTAAATTTCTAGTGTAGACCAGGCCTAAGTCCCAGAGTAGAAACTGCTAGGTCAATGGAAGAATTCTTCCATCAACCTAGCTACTGTCTCTCAGGGAGATGGATTACCTATGCGACAAAAGAAACTCTCACATCAGCATAGATAGGGTCTACACTGAAGCGTTGCTGTAGCGCAGCTGTAGCATTTTAAGTGCAGACATACCTAGAAAAACTAATTACAAACAATGATAGCACTGCTTCCCCCACTCCTGCTAGAAGGGAAGAAATAAAGGAAAACCAACAGAGCAGGCCCTGAAGACACTGGATACAATCCCCTCTCACTGCTCCCTCAATGGTTAGGATAAACTGAAGGGCAACTGGGACTACTCCCCCATTTATTACCCTCAGCACCCTCCACAAGTGGAGGGAGCAGAGAGTGGACCCTGCTTAACAGAGGACTTTGGAAGCTTATGGCATAGGTGATTTGATCCTGAAGGTGGGTATACATAAAGGCCACCTGAAGCAGTAGTATAGGGACTGCTCCATCTGAGAGCCCTCAAGATGCAAATCATTCCAAAGGGATTGGAGAAGAAGTGGAAATATGCCCCAGGGAAGTGGCCAGCCACAAAGAGGGGAGCAAGGCTAAATGCTGCAACCTGGCTTTCAATCCCAGCAGGTGAGAGTTGTCATGCCTCTTTGAACGGTCTATATCCATGACGATAAATAATGACTCAAATGGGATTAGAGAAAACTTGACTATTCTCTACTACTTTCTGCTTGGATAAATCAGAGGAGACCAAACAATATAATCTCACGTTCCTAAAATAAGTTATAGTTTGGGATTTTAATACCATCATAGGCTGTTTTATAAACCTGCATCCCTGCCCCTCATTTTCACTGCAACTCATCAATAGATGATAAATTATGGCTAATTAGCAGCTATAATGAAATATAAAGTTTGCAAAATGTGGAGGATGGTGGAGACAGTCTGCTGCCATTTGGCTGTGATTCCTGTAATGTGGCCGGAGGGGAAATTTAGCAGGAAAAAACCCAAATAAAAAAAGCTTTTACATCCTGCAGGTTGCATAAGGCGCTTAAAAGACACAGACACTCCCCCCCTCCCCCCCCCAACATTGCTAAACATTTCCCTCTGGCAATATTTCAGCCATACAGAATTTGTAAAAGAACAAATCTAATTTACAAACCATCAATAATAGTTAAGCTATTTCTTTATGATGTGACACAGAATAAATGTAACATAGCTGGCGAAAGACCATCACACACTTAAGACATATTCATGGCCAAATTCTGTTCTTCAATTACACACCTTGTAAAGCCACAGAAACTTCACTGATTTCAGTAGTATT
The DNA here is from genome assembly GCF_965152235.1 of Eretmochelys imbricata. Classification (NCBI taxonomy): domain Eukaryota; kingdom Metazoa; phylum Chordata; order Testudines; family Cheloniidae; genus Eretmochelys; species Eretmochelys imbricata. Next base: position 15,332,059 of record NC_135593.1, on the reverse strand, counting down.
GCTCTGGCCTTACATCATTGTCAGAGATGTTGGATTTAGCCTTTAATGAGTAAGGAAGCATTCAGCAGCAAAACTAGGGAGGCACTGCAGTCAGGTGACCTAGGAGAACTATGTTAGGGTGGTAATTTAGGAAACAGTCAATTATGAGGAAGAAACTGCCAAACTGGGAGTGAACCAGCCAGTCAATATGGCAGGCAGGAGAAATGTTCAGTATCAATGAGAGTACACCCACCAGTTCCATGGAAAGTCGATACTTCCTTCCTTAAATCTGATTTAATAAGTGATTCCTTGTCCTGTTTAAAAAGTTTCCCCTGTTGTTTCACCTCACATGATAAATGGCCATATTCCTGTGTCTCAGATCCTAGCTTCAGGTCCAAGAGTTAATCTAATGGCTTTCATCAGAAACCTACTGCCATTCTCATTGGTTTCACAGGTTCATTGCCAGCTAGTCCTTCCTATTCCAAATTTAAAACAAACAAACCAACCAACCAAAATTCCAAGGGACAATCAGGATCCTAGCAGCAAGAGGCACCTTGACCACCACACAGCCTGTGACTACTGACTGATAACTCGGTTTGATCACATGCTTGTGCCAACAGTGCAAGTAACATAACTGAAGGAGTCTGGCACCAGCAGGCGAGGAAAATGGATTTCATGGTTAGCTCATTTGCCGAAGTCCAATAAAAGCTGCCTCAAGCAACCACCCATAGGACCAGCATAAATCAATTTCCTCATGCACAATGGTCTTCAGCTGAAGGTCAAGGGCAGCTTTAGTGGAAAACTTGGGAAACGGTCATTTAGAGAATGGTGTTTGTATATTTGAGATCTGCAGATGAACAGTACTAAGTATTATTTAGGTTGCCTTGATATCTGTAGTTAAAGCAGGAATAAAATCCCTCTGTTACACAAGTTGATTGATTTTTAGTTTTGAAATTTTACATATTAAGTCTTTCAAGGCTCTCAGTTCTTCACTGCATTGGACAGTCAAGGCAGCAGAACCAAATGATTTTTCATCAGCTATCCAACTCCCATCTTCTCCCTGGCCCCACACAGCCCTATCTATCCCAGCATTCCTCAGAGCCTCCCCAGTTGGCTAATCTGCTCCTCCAGCTCAACAGGCTCTCTGTGCAGATAGAGAGTTTGGTGGCTGTGTGGACTGGATTATTCTAATCAAAAGGGACGAGGGAGGGAGGAAGATTCTCAAGAAAAAATTTGCTAAGGGCGCATTTTAAAATTCTTCCTCGACCAAACAAATCATGTAAGAAAAAAACACACAGAAAACCGTAATGACCTAGGAAGGACTAGTGTGAAAAAACTGTAGACTGAATTCACTCAAAGTGTTTAACTAAGGGATTTTAGTTCTAGTCTAATTGCAAATCTTAATGCATTTTTAACTCTGAAGCCACTTCCAACGCCTTCATATTTATTACTGAAGGTGGTCTCATGGAACAGGATTAATCATTTACAGAACTACACATGACAACCATCTTTGTCTGAATTCAACTAACAGGTCAAAGCTGCTGCTTTAAAATGCAAACAAATAAAGATGATGTAATGGGGCACTGAGCCCTGCTTCTGTTTGTTTGAAATAATCTGTCTGGAACATCTCTGATTAATGGTTTTACTTATGAATTTCAGTTAAAGTGCTTATGTAATCCTGATGGGTGAAACAGGGTTGTCCTAGGCATTGTAATGCTAAAAAGCAATAGGTCTAGGGAGCCTCTGAGTACATTGGGTAATTTTACTGGATTAGTTAGACAACATTCGGTTTTAAAGGTAGCCCACGGGGGAAAAAATTAGGTTTATGCCTTTGAGGTGGGGTTATGATGCAGAGAAGGCCTAAAGGGAACCCTAGGGCCAGCAGCACAGAGCCCCTGGAATTCCAAGAGCTAAGCAGATCAAAGCAAGCATCACACTGAGAAGATTTAAACTTCAAGACTCCTTATAAGAAATGGAAAGGGAGGTGGATATTTTTTGCTGCTTTTAAAATTAAATAGGCAGCTAGTATTGTTTTTAAAATTATTATTATGAACAACTTTAAGCTTTGTTGTAACATGCATTGTTTGCCCGGACTGCTCAAGACCTGAATGCTTGTGTAGGAGGAACTCTCTGAGTTGGCTTCTTAAATCCCTTCATGCTGTTTCACATCTGAAACTCCTTGATGAAACATAGGAGCCTTGTCTTATAACAGGCTTATTCAAAGTGATACAAGCTATGAAAGTGAGACCTTGGAAGATTGTTGCAGTTTTCATAATGTAATAAAAATACTATAACGATAAATAATAATAAATAGCGTGTAATAAGCATGTCAAAAACAAATTTTATTTTTCCAAGATCACTGCTTTTATCATTTATATTCAGGTAAAGGAGAAAATCCCTGGAAATATTCATTTTTAGGAGGGAGTTCGCGAGACTTGACATTTTAGTGAAAGGGGTTCACAGGTTGTTAAAGTTGGGTAACCACTGCTCTAGGGGTATGTCTACACAGTGGGGAGTAAACCTCCCAATGCCAGTAGACAGACTTGTGCTAGCAAGGCTCAAGCTAGTATGCTAAAAATAGCAGTGTGGACACTGCGGCTTGGGCAGCAGCTCAGGCTCTCAAGCCCATCCAACCCCCTAGGTCTACGCTCGGGGGCCTCCTCTGAATCTCTTTGGGAGCCACAACATCCATACTGCTATTTTTAGCATGCAGGCTCTAGCCCTGCTAGTGTATCTGTCTATTCACGCTGGGAAGCATGCTCTCCACTGCAGTGTAGACAGATGCACACTGTAAAATTTTATGAGTTGTTTTATTAAGACCTAATTTAATAACTAAACTTTTAAATAAAAAGATGGACTTTGTTAAAGGTATACCCCACGGAGCCCTTCAAAGTGTTATCCCTCCACAAACGTGCTCTGGGACCCTTAAAAGGATACTTCTGTGAAATCAGGGAAGACTAAACTTGGCACTTCTGCCTGCTTATTTCTAAGGTAAAAACAAGCAAGGAAAGAAACCTGCTCTAGAAATTAAACCCTTCAGAGATTTTTTTTTAAATACCTTATACACAAGCAAAAAAAAGTGCATAAACCCTATTTAAATAAAATATCCTTTGTAGGTCTCCTTTAAAAAAGTGAGTTCAAGTAGCAAGAATCTCCTTGGTATCAGGCTGGGGCTCCTTTCTAAATACTGGAGGTTTTTTTTGTTTTTTAAACAATCTCCTCTCCCCCAGCCAAGGGGGGTAGGAGAATTAAAGGTAGAAAATTTGAATCGATATTAGATAGCTATAGAGATAAAAGGAAAAAAACCTCTACAATAAATAGATGAATAGCATTTCATGCACTATACTCCACCGTAGAAACACTGCTGGTTGCTGACTACATTTACACGGGGTGACTCAGGAGGGGAAAGATAGTCTTGCGGCGAAAGCATAAGACAGGGTGCGACAGGAGGACAGGGTTTATCCTAGTTCACACAGTAATTCTTTGTGAGCTGGAACAAATTGCTGCCTACTCCCCCTTTTCTCCCCCAGAAGTGTCTGCAAATTTTGAGTGGCTCAACTGAGATACCCAGAGCCTATTTCCAGAGGTGATGGACAGCTGAAATCAAGCTATAAAGTTCTCTACATTTTAAAAGAGCTGTACAAATATTCACTAATTAAGCCTCACAGTGGCTCAATTAGGTATATGCACTCCAGGATAAGTTGTGATAAGCTCTTTTGTGCGCACACAAGGGAAGGGGAGGTGCTCCCCCTCACCCTTACAGCAGCTTATCACAAACTGGCCTTATAAATATTATTTCTCCTACTTTACAGATGTGGAGACAGACACAGAGGTAAAGTTATGTGCACATGACAACCTACAACTCAAGAGTTTTTGACTCTCAGTCAGATGCTCAATCTATAAAGACTACAACTGCTTCCTCCGTCAGCAGAAAAATTGCTCTCTGGAGGCCTGATCTACATTAGAAAATTAAGTGAGCTTAACTATGTTACTTGGGTCTCTGAATGGTGTAGTTAAGCCGATCTACCCCATGGTGCAGACAGTGCTAGACTGACAGAAGATTTCTTCCATCAACCCAGCTATCGCCACTTGAGGAGACAGATCACCTATAACAACAGGAGAACCTCTCCCGTTGGCATAGGCAAGTGTCTATGCTGAAGTGGTGCAGCTGCAGCAGTATAGCTGTGCTGCTATCGCATTTTAAGCGTAGACAAGCCCTAAATCTTCCCTATATAAAGTCTCCATCTGCAGCCATATCATATTATGGGATCTGATCATATCTCAACAAGCTAAATCAAATTAGGCCTGGTCAACACTTGGATGGAAAGTCAAGGAAAACCCTGATAGTGCAGAGAGTGGTGTTGCTGACGGCATTTTTTCTGAGTTTCAATACTGAACCAAGGCACTGGCATTGTTGCTGGAGATGACATCTTTTAGGCAAGATGTAAAACAGAGCTCCTCACCAGGCCTGGTCATCAGGAACCCTCTGATGTTTTCCAAGTGCCGTGGGCAAACATATTTGGATAGTGGTGCTCTGCTTTCCCAAACACTAGCACAAATTCAAACATACAGGATTCCTCTGTATTGCATTTTTATCTGAGCAATGAAAGAATGTGGACAGATAAATGATTTATTACAGTGCTACACCACAATTGTGGTCATTTACTCAGTTTATTGCATCAATGTAATAATAGTTAGAGAGCAGCAGTCACCCTTCCATCATTCTTTACACAGAAAATTAAACCCAGAAAGCTTTCTCTCTCTCCACAAATGCGCCTCCTAATGACAACTTTGAAATTCTTCCATCATACAATATTTAGCTCACTTGATCATTTTGTTATCTCAATGAGCTCTTTACAATAATAAATATATTGGGAACCTTCCTCTGTCCATACTGCAGTGATACCATTCATGCTGTGAAAGACATGGTTGCATTAGCATGCTACATTTTTGTTATAAACAAACCCTGATTTTAAAGGGATTTATGAATAGTCAGTCAGGAAGTGCCAAATTCAGGCTGAAATCTGATGCAAGTTTTTTGCCCCACACATTTAAAAACATTGAAGAAAAATATTCTTGGCTGCTCTGGGACAATGAGTGTAGAAAACAAACAGAAAAGTCGTAATTTTTTTCTACTGTAATTCAATAAAATTATTCTCATTTAAAGACTGACCTTTGTCAAGAGATCTAGCCACACCTGGGTCAAAGTAATCTAAAATGAAAATTAACAGCATCAAAAGATATTGATCTTCAAAAGTGCTCACTGAGAACCTGATCAAAAAGCTGTCAAAATCAATAAGAGTCTTTCCATTGACTTCAGAGGGATCAGGTTTCAGGAGCAAAGGGCATACTTCATACGTCTTTTCATCTGGATTTAATGGATTCATTGTGCCCTACTAATCACATTTTCCCCCAACCCACAATCTACTCTCTAGAAGTCTTGCAATAGGAATGCCATTACCCTGTTGGAGAAGCAACTACTTCCGTGACCTCCTGGATCATCTAGGCTCAATCATTGTACAGCTTCTGCACTGGATAAGATGGAAGAACATGCCTACTAGAGAGCTTGATAGCCACTTGTATTCCAAACAATCTCATTACAAGATCTATTCAAAATAAATGGGTATTTGAGTATATTAAATACAGGGCCTTAGGAAGGGGAACATGAAATATTAATCTTTCTAATCATGGGACCTTTAAACAATCACTGGAGGGCTTACTGACCTTGTGCTATCTAGTGGACTGAGTTAAGTGGCAGCTGGGAACTCAGATGCACAAGGACATGGCAGTGAAGTTTTGGCTCTGTCCTGCTGGCTAGAGAAACAAGTTCCTCATCCCACAAGGGATGAAAATTACATTCATCCCAGCTCATTTAAATTCTTGTATTTTATATGCAGCTGCTGTTACCACCTAAGGAGCAGGTACTGTGGGCAAAGGGAACTTGCAGCTCTCTATCTTCCAGGCAGTGGAAGGCTAGAGATCTCAATTAGATTGCACTGACCTTACCACCACCCAAAAATATTCCTGTAAAACATTCTGGATCTGATCTGCAGAAACAGATCTGAAGTCGCCCTGGGAGTTTCTAACCTTCCTCCCTAAGTCGTAATGTGTTCATTAGGTTTAATTTAGCAAAGTGCAAGAACAAACAAAAGCCTGGAGATTAAGGTTTGTGATTTCATCATATTTGTACGCTGAATATCATCTCAAACATAAAATGACTAACAAATCACATGGAATCAAGGCAGTCATGTTTCAAAGGTACAACCTGAAAAATACAACTCTCTTAACCATTTAACAGAGATGAATTCATAAACCTATTGAGATAGGTCTGCACCACAATGAAAAACCCACAGCTCTGAGTCTCAGAGCCTGGGTCAACTGACTCAGGCTGGTAGGGAGTCCGGGCTCTGTGGCCAACCTTAATCACCAGATTTCAGAGCCCATGGTCCAGCCCAAGCCTGAAAGTCTACACTGCAAATTTTAGCCCTGCAACCCCGAGTCAGTCGACCTGGGCAAGCCGCAGCTATGCCACCGGTCTTTTATTTTATGTAGACATACGCTCAGTGGTTGTAACAAGCAAGTTAAATCTAAAATGTTGTCATCTGCTTTTATAGTTCTGGCCTATTGGAATTTTGTTAAAGATTCCAGTGCAATTCCTAAAGCTAGCATTAAAGATATATTTGCTTTTACACCCCAATCTGGCCCAAAATATATTTATTTTACATATGATAGAAACCAGTTTGTCCATTTATACTAATGGATGTTTCCTTTCATCTCCATGGAGCGCAAAGTACCATAGCTTATCATGATGGTTAAAATTCTTAGTGTCTGTAGAGATGCTGGGAGTAATAAGTAATTTTCAAGTAGGACTGGTCAGGATTTGAGTGATACCAGCAACTGAGGTCATGGTGACCATTTCAAGACAGCTGAAACTCACCACAGACATTTTCCTGCAACAGCTGGAACCTTCTGTAAAGAGATTTGGATGGACTGTCTAGAAGATAATTTAAGCTGTGGCTTCTCTCCAGGATGAGCTGATGACTTGTTTATGAGGAATACTGTAAGGTATAGGGTCAAAACACTGAAGTTCATTGACACACACTGGATTAAGCAAAACAAATTGTCAAGTTGCCAGGTCTAGGAAGGCAAGTCAGTTCCATCTTGATAGAGGGCAGTTCCCTCAATCTGTATTTCAATTTCTCATTCTATACCTCTTCATGGCAGGAAGTGTGGCTTTCTTTGAGTTTGGAAAGAGCTACAGGCTCTACTATAATCTAAATAATAATAAGTACCATCACTGAAAAATTAGTAACAGGTATAAAAAACTTTGATTAAACTTTTCTTCCAGAACCAGTCAACTCCCTTTCTCTAAGAACATATTAATACTGTGCATATATTGTACTGTATAAACCCAAACTGCAGAAAAGGACCTGGGGATTATAGTGGATGAGAAGCTGGATATGAGTCAACAATGTGCCCTTGTTGCCAAGAAGGCTAATGACATATTGGGCTGCATTAGTAGGAGCACTGCCAGCAGACTGATGGAAGTGATTGTTCCTCTCTATTTGGCACTCTATTTTACACACCTGGAGTACTGCATCCAGTTTTGGTCCCCCCCACTACAGAAAGGATGTGGACAAATTGGAGAGAGTCAAGCGGAGGGCAACAAAAATGATTAGGGGGCTAGGGCACATGACTTACGTGGAGCAGCTGAGGGAATTGGGCTTGTTTAGTCTGCAGAAGAGAATACTGAGGGGGGATTTAATAGCAGCCTTCAACTACCTGAAGGTGGGTTCCAAAGAGGATGGAGCTCGGCTGTTCTCAGTGGTGGCAGATGACAGAACAAGGAGCAATGGTCTCAAGTTGCAGTGGGGGAGGCCAAGGTTGGATATTAGGAAACACTATTTCACTAGAAGGGTGATGAAGCACTGGAATGGGTTACCTAGGGAGGTGGTGGAATCTTTGTCCTTAGAGGTTTTTAAGGCTCAGCTTGACAAAGCCCTGGCTGGGATGATTTTGGTATTGGTCCTGCTTTGAGCAGGGGGTTGGACTAGATGACCTCCTGAGGTTTCTTCCAACCCTAATCTTCTATGACACTATGAAAACTCAGCATGCTATCCACACAGTGAATTTGTATAGCTGTCCACAAAGACATCCGTCTGCACAAGGTACAAAGTCTTCATACAGTGCAAGTCTTCTAGTACGGATTATTGTTTCCACAGCATTTAGAATAGCCCAGAGTCGCAAAGCTCCTTTAAGACACCCTGGGACTCTGACCACATACAATGTCCTTACAAGGAACTTAACCTAGACTGTTTCATTGCACAGTTTGAAAAAAACAAAGAAAGATTCATAATACTTAATGGAAGACAGTCACATTTTTGATGAACGCCTCACTGGGTTCTCTGGAAAACTGATTTACAGAAACCAGTTGTGAAAAGACCATGGTGTGACAGGTGTTTACAAATCAGGAGAACAAACAGACCTCGCTCACAGTCAACAGTCTAACATTAAATATAAGAAAGAGGGAATTACTCAGTGTCCCAAGCAATTCAGTAGGAAAGGACAGAGATCAGAGAACAGTACAGAAGGCTGAAGGGTTTTTCTGGGTAGGAATACTAGATTTTAAAAGATAGATTTAAATCGTCCTACAGGTTAACATTAAAAGCTTATCAGAAGCCCTTCTCTTCCTATGGTCTCAATAAGTTTGGTTACTACTCCACTCAGGTAATAGTATTATATTGGCATCTTCTCCCCTTAACTCACCAATTTGTGACACGTGTATTGCCTTGTAAAGCGGAGACATGGGGAACTTCACTTCTGTCCTGTAAGTACACTACACCCTGCTGAGATACTACAGTAATGGGCATCAGAATACAACAGCCTAGAGATCTATATGCTGTTATTTTAAACTTGTATCCTGGACAAATTTCACTCCCCACTTCATATCATTTGGTTATTTGAAGTGTTATTGTTGCTGTGTTGGTCCCAAGATATTAGAGAAACAAGGTGGTTGAGGTAATATCTTTTATTGGACCAACTTCTGTTGGCAAAAGAGACAAGCTTTTAAGCTACACAGAGCTTTCTTCAGGTCTTCATTTGGTTATGTTTTTGTTGTTGTTGCACTGTTTCTTTGGGTAGCTCAATAAAAACTGGAAGCCACCTTAGATTTGACGAGAACAATTGCTGGAATAAATAAGCCTTTCACTTGGAACTGAAGTGGCTTCCTGTCCTGTTTCAGCAGCACATTCCTTATTTGGATGAGTAAAATAATGGAAGGGTTTGGAAAAGAGTGAGATTTATTTCAAAGCATGTGATCTAATAGAAACAAAGTCAGGAGAAGCCAGTAGCTAATGCTTTGTTTCATTTAACATGCTAGCCTTCATATGGTTTTTCTTGTGTTCACATGTGAGGGAGCCAGGTAGATTTGAGAAAGTGTCTCGTAAAGAAGTAATCTCTTATTGATTTTCTGCCTTGTTATGTTAATATGGAACAGGAATGGCTTAAGAATTCAGGATACATCTCTATGATTCTAGATTGTATGATTTTTCTCTAGCTAAATCTGCAGACTGCCTACTTACACCCACATCAGAACACTGTGCGCAAAGATTTATATGATAAAGGGGTAGCACCCACTGATATATCACAAGGCTCTGATATAAACATGTCTTTTATACCTGCTACATACAAAAGACCGGCCATGACTTTAAGTGCTTAGAGCAGGGGTGGGCAAACTTTTTGGCCCGAGGGCCACAAAAATGGTATGGAGGACCAGGTAGGGAAGGCTGTGCCTCCGTAAACAGCCTGGCCCCCATCCCCTATCCGCCCTCTCCCACTTCCCTCCCCCCTCAGAACTCCCGACCTATCCAACCCCCCTGCTCCTTGTCCCTTGACCGCCCCCTCCCAGGACTCCCCGCTCCTAACCGCCCCCCCCCGGACTCCACCCCCTATCCAAAACCCCCACTCTGGGTCCCAACTGCCCCAACCCCTATACACACCCTTGCCCCCGACAGACCCCCTAGGACTCCCGACCCATCCAACCCCCCTTCTGTCCCCTGACCGCCCCCTCCTGGGACCCCCATCCCTAACTGCCCCCCCAGGACCCCGCCCCCTATCTAACCCCTCCACTCCCTGTCTCCTGACCATCCGCCTCCCAAACTTCTGCCCCATCCAACTGCCCTCTGTCTGCCCCCCGGGACCTCCTGCCCCTTACCCAAGCCCCCCTCCCCCTGCCCCCTTACCTTGCCACTCAGAGCGGCAGGACAGGCTTATTGGAAACCTGGCTTATTTAAACCTGGGAGGCATGCGGGTGCAAGCCACGCTGCCCGCGCGGTGACACAACTACAAGGGAGGGTGGACAGTGGGGGAGGGATCAGCGGCTAGCCTCCCAGCCAGGAGCTCAGGGGCTGGGCAGGATGGGCTCGCGGGCCGTAGTTTGCACACCTCTGGCTTAGAGCCTAAGAAATACTGTAAGTGAAGAAATGAACAGAGGCCAGCTATTTATGTTAATCTGTTAATGTTACAATCCCTCATCAGAAGTTGACCATTATTCAAAGTCTTCCTTGTGAGATTAAGTGTACCGTGGATTCCTATTTCAGGTCAAAATATGTTGAAGAAATGTCTATATATTTTAGGAAGATCCAATTTTGGATTAAAAGGTAAGAATTACAAATTTATAGTATGAATGAGCTCATCACATTTGACTTGATTCTTTATAGCTTACTTATATTCTCCATTCTTCGAAATATTCTTTGTGACTCAATGCCTGCTCTCTATGTCTGTATAAGCAGCTGCTCAAGGGCTCTAATATCTGCACATTAATTTCTAGTCATCTGCAGGCTAAAGGGATCGTACACGACAGGCTTTCTTGATCGCAGCAAAGCTCAATTTCAGGACAACACAACTTTACCTAGATTTCCCTAGTGATTAGCACAAGATCAGGAAAAGAATTTAGGTCAGGCTGATTTAGTTGTGCATAAATTACCAGGTTTTTCTAATAATTAAAATAGGAGTGCTCAGAAAAATAAAGGTTACTTGGGTTACTGATGTCATGCTCTCATCTCTTTTATTTGCATACTTATGACTCAAGAGTATTTCACTATTCATATTTTAGAAATTTAGTTTCTACTCCTAGTTTTTTACTGCTTCGTTTGGGGAAATATTTTCCACATGTTTATTAGTCTCTGTCCAAATTCAGTAGTATGTTACTCAATAAAAAGTGCAGGTATCCGGTTATGTCACATGGGTATTTCAGAGCCAAAGTGTCACTTTAGAGAAATATAAACACTGGCTGCATTGATGCAGTGGGTGTTTTTTGGCTTGTTTGTTTTTGTTTTGGCAAGAGTACAGGTCAGAGGTGTTGGATCAACAGCACTTGGGGACAGAATAATCTATTTTACCACAGAACAGCCATAAGAATGGCCATACTGGGTCAGACCAAACGTCCATCTAGCCCAGTATCCTGTCTTCTGATAGTGGCCAATGCCAAATGTCCCAGAGGGAATGAACAGAAGAGGTAATCATCAAGTGATCCATCCTCTGTTGCCCATTCCCAGCTCCTTGCAAAGAGAGGCTAGGGACATTATCCCTGCCCATCCTGGTTAATAGCCATTGATGGACCTATCCTCCATGAATTTATCTAGTTCTTTTTTGACCCCTGTTATAGTCTGGGTCTTCACAACATCCTCTGGCTAGGAGTTCCACAGGTTCACTGTGCATTGTATGAAAAAATACTTCCTTTTGTTTGTTTTAAACCTGATGCCTATTAATTTCATTTGGTGGCCCCTAGTTTGTGTGTTATGAGAAGGAGTAAATAACACTTCCTTATTTACTTTCTCCACACCAGTCATGATTTTATAGACCTCTATCATATCCCCCCTTAATTGTCTCTTTTCCAAGCTGAAAAGTCCCAGTCTTAGTAATCTCTCCTCATACGGCAGCCATTCCATACCTCTAATAATTTTTGTTGCCCTTTTCTGAACTTTTTCCAATTCCAATATAACTTTTTTGAGATGGGGTGACGACATCTGCACACAGTATTCAAGATGTGGGCGTACCATGGATTTATGTAGAGGCAATATGATATTTTCGGTCTTATTATCTATCCCTTTCTTAATGATTCCCAACATTCTGTTTGCTTTTTTGACTACCACTGCACATTGAGTGGATGTTTTCAGAGAACTATCCACAATGACTCCAAGATCTTTCTTGAGTGGTAACAGCTAATTTAGACCCCATCATTTTATATGTATAGTTGGGATTATGTTTTCCAATGTGCATTACTTTGCATTTATCAACACTGAATTTCATCAACCATTTTGGTGCCCAGTCACCCAGTTTTGAGAGATCCTTTTGTAGGTCTTTGCAGTCTGCCTGGGACTTAACTACTTTGAGTAGTTTTGTATCATCTGCAAATTTTGCCACCTCACTGTTTACCCCTTTTTCCAGATCATTTATGGATATGTTGAATAGGACTGGTCCCAGTATAGACCCCTATTTACCTCTCTCCATTCTGAAAACTGACCATTTATTCCTACCCTTTGTTTCTTATCTTTTAACCAGCTACCAATCCATGAGAGAACCTTCCCTCTTATCCCATGACTGCTTGCTTTGCTTAAAGAGCCTTGGGTGAGGGACCTTGTCAAAGGCTTTCTGAAAAATCTAAATTCACTATATCCACTGGATCCCCCTTATCCACATGCTTGTTGACCCCCTCAAAGAATTCTAGAAGATTGGTGAGGCATGATTTCCTTTTACAAAAACCATGTTGACTATTCCCCAACAAATTATGTTCATCTATGTGTCTGACAACTTTGTTCTTTACTATAGTTTCAACCAGTTTGCCCAGTACTGATGTCAGGCTTACTGGCCTGTAATTGCTGGGGTCACCTCTGGAGCCCTTTTTAAAATTTGGCATCACGTTAGCAATCCTCCAGTCATTTGGTACAGAAGCTGATTTAAATGATAGGTTACAGATGACAGTAGTTAGTCCTGCAATTTCACATCTGAGTTCCTTCAGAACTCTTGGGTGAATACCATCTGGTCCTGGGGACTTATTACTATTTAGTTTATCAATTTGTTCCAAAACCACCTCTAATGACACCTCAGTCTGGGACAGTTCCTCAGATCAGTCACCTAAAAAGAATGGCTCAGGTTTGGAAATCTCCCTCACATCCTCAACAGTGAAGACAGATGCAAAGAATTCATTTAGTTTCTCTGCAATGGCCTTATCGTCCTTGAGTGCTCCTTTAGCATCTTGATCATCCAGTGGCCCCACTGGCTTTTTAGCAGGCTTCCTGCTTCTGATATATTTAAAAAAATTTTTGCTATTACTTTTTGAGTCTTTGGGATAGCTGTTCTTCAAATTCTTTTTTGGCCTTCCTGATTATATTTTTACACTTCATTTGCCAGAGTTTATGCACCTTTCTATTTTCCTCTTAGTATAGATAAGGATACCACAGAGCACGCCACTGTGCTTTAACCAAAACCTGGAGGGACCCCCTTCTAGGGGCAAGATGACAATGTGAACACCTGTCTTTCTGACTATATCTACACAATAGAATTCTGTTGGCATAGTTATGTCGGCCAGGACTGTGAAAGGATGTGATCCTGATCAATATAAGCTGTGCCAGCAGAAGTCTCTAGTGTAGATGCAGCTAATCCAGCAAAATTGTGCTTTTACTGGTTGTGACATTATATGATTAAACATGACCATGTAGATCATTGTTGCTACCACTGATATATAACTGCAACAGATCTTATACAAAGTGTGTCAAGTACAGTGTCACTAGAAAAGCTATGATTTACTGAATATGATTATGCTATTTGTTTGCATGTATCATTTTTGTATCTGAAGTTATGAATATTAACTATGTACTTGTATTTCAATGTTTGCTCATGTGGTAATACCCACAAGGTATTTAGCCTGCACACATCATGAAAGGACTATTCAAGTTAAATAGCCCATCACAGTACACTTAACTCACAATGGGCCATGGAAGATGCCCATCCACATCTGATGGACTTTCGTGTGAACATTCTAACTAGCATATGGGTAACGGCCTCTGCTATGGCTAAGCGAAGCAGACATAGACATGTGACTCCAAAATCCATCTTGTTACCTGCATTTTTCCATAAGCTGTGCGGAGCACTTTGTTTGAAGCAATGGGTTCCTTCCACTTGGCAGAAGCTATAAAAGGCCCCGGAAACATCTCCATTTTGCCTCTTTTCTGCTGCAACCTCTGGACTATGGATTTATACTAATGGGAGCATTCTAACCAAAGGACTGAGGACCTTCCAATGATTTGGAAGCAACCAGAGACTTAACAAGCCAGCAGTTTATTCACTGCTACAAGCCTGAACCAAGAAGTTTGCAGTTATTGTATGTATTTGATTCCTTCAGCCAATTTTAACTCTCACCTTTCTTTTTATAAATAAACCTTCAGATATTAGATACTAAAAGGCAACAGAGTGATTACTGGGTAAGATCTGAGTTACTTATTGACCTGGGTGTGTGGCTGGTCCTTTGGGATCAGAATAACTTTTTGGTTGATGAAACTGGTTTTAAATGATCACTCATCCTTAAGTCTGGTATTTTTGGTGGTGATACACAGAGACTGCTTTTCTGATTTCTTATTGGTGTGGTGAAACTGAAGTTTACTTTTGTTGCTGGTTTGGTATATCTTATGGGAGAATAACCACCAGCTTTGGGGGGGGGGTGGCGGGGGGGGTGTCACCAGTTTGTCCTGAATTTGGTATTCTCAGTTGTGACCCACTAAGGCACGGTGACACTGGTATAGCTTGTTTGGCTTGTAGCGATGGTGTTTACTACACTGGTACAAAGCATAGCCTTGCCAGTGTAGTCGCATCCACACTAGGAGAACACTATCAGTACAAGAATACTTGCATGGAAATACTGGTAAAACTCTCCTTGTGTAGAGACAGGTTTCAGGGTAGCAGCCGTGTTAGTCTGCATCCGCAAAAAGAAAAGGAGTACCTGTGGCACTTTAGAGACTAACACCTTTATTTGAGCATAAGCTTTCGTGAGCTACAGCTCACTTCATCAGATGAAGTGAGCTGTAGCTCACGAAAGCTTATGCTCAAATAAAGGTGTTAGTCTCTAAAGTGCCACAGGTACTCCTTTTCTTTTTCCTTGTGTAGAGACAGCCTTAGGCACAGAGCTGACAAGTAGTGTTTGTGCAATTTATTTATATATATAAATAAATATATATAATCTCCTCCCCCCATACATATATATGTGCTCTTCAGCTGGGATTCTCAAAGACGACGAAGGAAGTATGGTGCCTAACTCCCAAGGCACCTACCATTCATAGGTACCTTTGAAAATCCCAGCCCTTACAAATATTTCAATGAGATATTTTCATTTGTCATTTCTTAATTTATTATAAAGGGGTAATATACTGGTATAAGGCAAGAAGATCTATTAGCACAAGAGACACGTAGAAGGGCTGAAGGTTTGAATGCCCTTAATTTGCTGATACTTTAGGATAAATTAATAAAATGGTAGAGTAATTATCATACTATTGCTATTTGTTTGAGAAAAAAGCCCCACAAAATCTAGCTGCCGACTGTGTGCGAGAGTTTGAGGACAAGGATGAAAATCTGTTCTACTAAACCTTGGCCAAAAGCATCACATTCCTGTCAACAGTGATTCATGCTGTAGGATTTATATGCCAACTTGGACATAAAATCACAGAATTAGCCAGTCTCAATATCCTATGAGATTTGGTCATATTTGCAGCCCCTGAACTATGCAATGAACCTTTCTAGTAGTGGGAAATACCTAAGATATACCACAATGAGCAAGACTGGTTGGGCTACATTAGCAGTAGTGCAGCCAATCACATAACAGTGACCTCAGAAACATTCCTCAACCCCACCCCCTGCTCAATGGTTAGCTTATTTTTAGGTTGAATAATCAGCTTTAGCTTCAAGAGTCTGAATTCTTGAAATACAAAACAGAACAATTGATCATTGATGAACAGAACTAGTGAATCAGTCCCTATAAAACAGCTTCACTGTAATTAACAGTTGATGGAAAAATATCTGCATTCCTAGAAACTTCAGTTTCGGGCACCGGATTTGGTGAAAGGTTGGGAAGAGGCAGCTGTAAAAATACCTCAAATATGCAGCAGAAGTGGTTGCTGAAAACCCACTTTGTAGGTCTGTAAAACATTACACATACGTGAAGCCTTTCCCTACTCATAAATCAATTTTTTTTTTAAAGACTTCCTTGGGTCTGTTTATCTCTTACCAGCTCATAAAATGTAACACCACTTACACTCGGTAGATTTTGCTCTGGAAGGAATTCCTCCAGCAGAGACCATAACTGCCAGAAGCTGTATTCACAACTGCCGCTAAGTGTGCAAAATTCTGGATGTCTATGGGGAAGCGTCGGGAGACTCACTTCAGGCCAAAGATAAAATCAGATCACCCTCTACATGAGCTAATGTATAATACTACACAACATTGTTTTGAGCTGAGTTGCCAAGCATCTCAATGAGATGCACCCGATGGATGTTCATACTGAGAATTTGCAATACTGATAAACAATGAACAAGGGAATGCTTACTCGTTGCCAGCTGCTGACAAGTTAAAGCATTTTCTGTACAGTTTATACCACCTCATTCAAGAGTTGGAATTATAGGATTGTCAACAAAATCTGATTTGTAAAATAAAGTCATCAAAAGTTATTTTGTTACTAATTCTGCAGTACAAAGTTTTGAAGGAATCTGTTCTTGTCTGAAAGACTCACTCAATCTCTATTTTGGTGCAGTCAAAATGTGAGGAGCAGAGAGCATGATCAAAAAAGACAAGTTAGCTAAAGAAAAATGGGACTCCAAAAGGATAATATTTATATGTCCACAAACTGGTGGACATGGCTAAGTGCTAGAAACCTGCAAGACACTTTGGATTCTGAGCACCAAAAGAGCACTCCACTATGTGCTAGTATGTAATCCAAGAGCATGAAAAAAGCAGGATTTATTTCACACGCTATTAGTCTCGAAGAAGGGAGTTTAACACAAGCCAATAAAGCATTTGGAAGAAAGAAGGAAAAGCTTTCACCTGAAAAGATCTGATTTGATTTTCTCTGATGATTTTTGTGTAAACAATAACCTTGTTTTTTTCACTGTGCTCTTACATAAGAGTTCTTCTGGACACACGACACCCTGAACTTGAATGATAAGGATTTAAAGGTAAAAAGAGAATACAGCCCAGACAACTGGAATGGACTTCGTAAATTTTAGTGAGTTCAGTCTCAGTCAAACCAGAAACTGCTAAGCACATGAGACGGTAAAATCATTCAGCCTCTGCCTCCGCCATTCTCTAATCATCAAGATTTTCAACATCACAGCTAAACTTTATTCTAATTACTCCTGGGTGAAATTTTTTCTTGTTGGTGATGTCAACTGACAAAAGCTGTGCTTCAGTGAAGCTGCCCTCACCATCCCCAACTGTGTTATCATGACTGAAAGAGAATGTAAAGACTGCAAATGCCTAGGTGTTGAATATAAGGTATGACGTTAACAACAAAGCAAAAATATTGCTAGGAAATACCCCATTCTATTTAGAACATCTACAATGACAGCTCAACCAATGAACCATGATGAGCAAGGAACTTTCTAGATCTGAAGTTAATTTTCATATTTTTTCTTAACCCTTGATCTCATTTCTGTTCTATTTCTTAGTGGTCTTAAACACTATGGTAATCTTCCTCTCTTGTTCCTTCAATTATTCATCTGTTCTGAGGTAGTGCCTAGGAGCCACAGTCATGCACCAAGACAACATGGTACTAGGTGCTGTTCAAACACAGAACAAAGTTTTTGGTACTAGGTTTTTTTTGTTTGTTTTGGTCATTAGTAAATAACAAACCACTCCCTTACATAGCAACTCGTCAGGATAGTGGATCTTTCTGTGTCTGGCAACCTGCAGAACTAACAGCAAGGAACCATTTTTTTTCTCCCTTTGAAATCTCAACTTGTTTCTATGACCAAAAAAAAGAGTTAGCAAAACTTCAAAAATATGCAGAATAAGAGAAAAAAAATTTCCATATAGAAATTCCAATCAACACTGAAAAATCCTGTCCCTTAATAGAAGGCCTCAATAACTCCTAAGACATAATTACTCAGAAAAAGTTGAGCTTGGGAAAAAAACTGTATAAATTTAAACAATATTAAACCTTCAATAATGCATCTAAAGGCATAATTCTATTACTTTACACAATAAGCCCTGGTCTACGCTACAGAGTTAGGTTGATGTAAGGCAACTTACAGTGACCTAACTCCGTAAGCATCAAGACTAAAATGTCGCTCCCGCCAATGTAACTCACCCGCTACGCCAACTTAATGACTCCACCTCCATGAGAGGCGTAGCACTTAGGTCGATGTAGTTAGGTCAACGCAGTGTCAGTGCAGACGCTGTGTCGCTTACATTGACTGTTGCTGGCTTTCAGAAGCCATCCCACAATGTCCCACACCGACAGTTAAATCAGTACAAGTGCTTCTGGCGGGGACGTGAACCGCTGACACAAGGAACGTAGTGTGGACATGCAAAAACGATGTAATTACCGCGGTGGCTGATCGTCGACATAACTTAGGTCGACATAATTTTGTAGCACAGACATACCCTAAGAAAAAACAGCAATAGACAATTCACAAGTTAGGTTATGGAGAATCAGATAAATTTAGTGTTAAAAGCCTCTAACCCATTTACAAACCCTTTAATATATATCTAGACCACCCAAAAAGCCTTTGTTTCACTGTAATAAAAAGACAGTTCATCTTTGAAGAGTCACAATTTTGCAGGAAATATGACAGACATTAAAACGCAGAGACAAACATCACCATGTAAAAAACAGCCCATCAGTTTCTTTCTACAAGCTTAGGTAGCCTTGGCCACATGAGAAAAGAGCGACTCTTCGCTCTGTGCTCATTTCTAGAGATCACCTCCTCTTTTTTTCCCTTACACATACATCACTCTCTCCTGACCAGCGAATATGTCTATAGAAATGGCAATAATAGAAAGTGGTTAAGCTGTTGCAACTTAGGGCGCAACAGCAGAATCTTTTGTGAATCAACAGTGTATATTTTTGATTAGAAGTTCAAAACTAATGGGAGAAAAACAAAAATACCAAACCCCTAAAGTATCTAACTTTAATTCTAATCCCAGAATCACTGCAAAGACTTTTTCCAGAGAAATCTCGGGGTTAGAACCAAAAATTGTACGTGAACCTGAGCTATCTGCACAACAGACTGTCTCCAATACAGAATATGCACAGGGAGATTATGAGGGAAACAGAAAAGTGCAAGGAAAATCTTACTCTCAATGTCCCCTTAGATGCCAAAGGAATTCCATGGAAAACATACATATCTATCTAGTTTCTTATCATAATAATGTCCATCAGCATACTATCTCAACGGTTCCAAGAGATATTCTAATTAAGCTCTATTCTTGGTTGTTTGGGCTAAGTGGCCTTCTTAAGCTGACTATATTTTTAATTCCAAAATTTGAGTCCATAAATCCTGGGACATGCTGGGTATGGAGGCAGACTTCTAAATCCAAAGAAACTCCTAACAGTGAACCAACTAAGGCTCGAACTTCACCTGAAATGTTCCTAATACCTACATTTCCCTGCGTCCAAGAAGGAAAAAAAAAAAAAAAAAATCACCAAAACAACGAAATAAACAATGTAATAACCTAAAGTCTAAAAGGAGGATTCAGGAAGCATGGTAGGGGAGGATTTAGAGATGGCTGGGGTTTCACACACAGCCTCCCTGGTCCTCACAATGTCACCTGGGGGCAGAGTAAAGGGGCTGCCTGCTCAGCAGGCTCGAGGCAGTGTCACGTTTTTTTTAAGCACGTTACTCAGTTAACTACCTGGAATATATTTACAACAAAAATTTCGAGTCAATGTGTGTTTTATTCCCCTAGGATGAAGCAGACAAACAGCTCCAGTACACTACAGAACTACAAAAAACACGCTCTCTGTAGTCAGATGCAGTGATGAGCTGCCAAAATCTTAACCGGTTCCCTCCTTACCCCACGAGGGGGTCGTGGCCCACCCCGCCCCTAAGAGCCAGAGGGACCTGCCGGTGGGCGAGGTGGGGAGTCCCAGCGGTGCTTACCTGGGGCAGCTCCCAGGAAGCATCCAGCAGGTCCCTCTGGCTCCTAGGCGTGGGGGAGCAGCCGCTCCCCTCACTGATCACATCAAAAGTGGCGCCTTAGGCGCCGACTCCGTGGGTGCTCCGGGGCTGGAGCACCCACAGGGAAAATTTGATGGGTGCACCCACCGGCAGCTCCCTGCCCCGTGCCCAGCCCCAGCTCACCTCTGCTCCGCCTCCGCCCCTGAACGAGCCGCCCCGCTCTGCTTCTCTCTCCCCCGCCCCGCCCCCAAGCTCACCTCCGTGGGCCTGAGTGCAAAGCCGCCGCTTGCTTCTCAGCCCTCCCAGGCTTCCAGCGCAGCTGATTCGCATGCGGGGAGGGGGAGGGGGGGGCGGCAGAGAGGCAGACCGGGGCGGAGCGTAACTCAGGGGCGGAAGCGGAGTGGAGGTGAGGCTGGGTGCTCTGCACCCACCAAATTTTCCCGTGGGTGCTTCAGCCCTGGAGCACCCACGGAGTCAGCGCCTAAGACGCCACTTTTGGCTGGTTGTTACATTTAGAAGCCCTTTTAGAACCGGCTGTCCCTCCTCTGTGAGGCATATGGACACAGAGAGGTCACTGAGGACACAATGACCCAAAGATAACTGACCGATAACGTCTCAGTAAGGTCTCATGTGTTTGCCAGTCTTTCAGAGTCTGTCAGAATAATTTCTGACAATTATTTAATATATAGTGTAATAATGCTCAGAGCCACAATCTGGATAAGAACCTTAACGTAATAGGCACTGATTACCTACCATCCATTCTATGATTTTCTACGGTGTCCACAACCACAGTAACTAAGTGCTATGACAGCACAGAACAAGAAAGGAGTCTGGAAATCATTTATGCAATTGCAGGATTGCAATAAGGGGTTAGCTTCCGGTCTCTGGGGCCTCCCTTGTTTCCCTATCTTGCAACCCGAGGACTGAACAAAAAGCTTTAAGGCAAATGTTTTTAAGTTTCTGAGAGACTCTGAAGAGCGACAATCTGACAAATTGCTCAATAAACCCAGTGGCCACAGATTCCAAGATTAAGCAAACTCCTCTGCCCTCCTGATCTCTTCCTTCTGAAGCTTCAGAAACATTGGGCCTCATTCTCCATTGCCTTGCAGCTTGTGTAGTCATTTACTCCAGTGCAAAGTGAGTGCAAAGTAGGTGTAAAATGCCACCAGATCAGAATAGTAGTTTTTTCCACCCAGTTTGCACAGGTTCAAGTGATGAAAAGTTTCAGAGCTTGTCTACACTTGAAACACTACAGTGGCACACCTGCAGGGCTCTACCGGCTGTAGAGCTTCACTATAAACACCCACTACAGTGACTGGAGGGTTTCTCCAATTGGTATAATTAACACACCTCCCCAAGAGGCACTAGCTAGGTCAACAGAATAATTCTCCCATCAACCTAGTGCTGTGTACACGGGGGTTAGGTCAACTTAACTCATTGCTCAAGGGTATAGCTCTTTCTCACCCCTGAATGACACAGCTGTGTCAACTTAACTTTTGAGTGTAGACCTGGCCTCAGATGGCTAATCATCACACTAACAAGCTTTTCCAGTAAGCAGGTTAGGGTAGTGGTAAGAACTGGGGGCTAAAGCCAATTGACACAAGCATAGAATCCCCTATCATACTGGTGCTGAACGATACTAAGTACCACTGAATACAATCTTCTAGGGTTAAGCATGAGACTTGAATGTAAATATTTCCGGGGGAGTGTAGTAGTGCATGGTCATCCAGCAGGATGTATAACCAGAACCAGTAAAATAACGGGATCAGTTACACAATGTAGTGTGGGGACCTTAACTCATGATCCTCATGACCTCTGTCAGAGGGGAAGAGATGTTTATTAATCTGGAATTTTCATGATAAATAAAAAGCATGGAACAATATAAAATCCTATTGCACAATTCTAATAGAGGACAAATTAAATGTTTAGTTTAAAAAAACAGACTAACAATATTGTCTTCCTACACAGATCCTGCAGAACATCGTGCTGTTCCAAGTTCTATGCTTTGCTGGTGCACGTCAGCCTTGGTGCCCCATTCATCATCTTCATTATTTCAGCTCTGAGCCTTCCACACAGCTTTACTAACATCTAAATCCTGACCTGCAGCCCTCCCTGCCTCTTACTATTCCAGACAAGGCCCTTTCTGTGAACTTCAGCCCCTAGAATATACTGGCACATCGCCCCAGACTGCCACCAAACACTATTTAAAAAAAAAAAAAGATGACGTAGAAACCCTTATCTAAGGTGTATCTAATTCCATTTCCATGTATCCAGAGAGCCTGCTTTAAACATTCAGTTTATGTTCGGCAATCCTAAATCTCCCCAATCCTGTTAATTAGGCACTAACTCAATCTCACACCAATTACAGGAAGACAAGGTGCAGAGACTGATTTATACAACATGGTTATACTTCAACAACGATTGCTTAAGAAAAGCCACATTTCCAAATCATGAACAAAAAATATTATTTCTGTCTTCTCCAGCAGGCTGACCTCTCCATCCAAGTATCTTCTCCCATTCCAAGATCATGGCTCTAAATGCTGATCATGTCCCGTCACAACCAAGACCACACACCATCCTGCTATTGTGGAAGCACAGCCAAATAGAAAAGGTCTTATTCTCACCCTATTCCCTTTCTGAACCCATTAACTCTTGCATCTACAAAGTTGCCAGTTGCTAATGTAACTAAACCTATACTCAAATATTGCCAACAGTTTAGGGTAATATACAGAAGCCCAAGAGGAAAAGGCTGCCAAAAATTTGCAAGATTAAATTCTACCTGTGCTAAATCTTTTAAGACCTCTGGGAGCACTATTTCAATAGATATATTTAAAGGTGACTGGAAACAGACTAGCTGAGTGACAGCGTCATCTTGTTTGCACAGGAATAGCCCTGACTCTTTCTGATGCTTATAGACTGGCAAATCTAAACCCTCATTACACTGAAATGTTGATATCCCAGAGTAGCCTATTTGGACTGACTACTCTGAAGACCTCTAAAAGGCCAGAGTACAAGTTACCAGGCTCAGCTATGTTACATGACCACCCAAGATTGCCAGAAGGGCCCCTAAAGATCAGATACATAATGAGTGCTCCGCTTACTCTATTGTCAGGCATCTGCCATTTTAGGACAGCCCAAATCTTCAGCGATTAGAAAGGATTTAACAAGCTCAAGGCCTGGTCTACACTGAAAAGTTAGGTCGACCCAGCTACATCACTCAGAGGTGTGCAAAATCCTCAAACAGGTAAGCCGATCTAACCCCCGGTGTACATAACACTAGGTCGAAGGACCGAGCTGCCGCCTCTTGAGGAGGTGGATTCCCATGCTGCCAGGAGAACCCCTCCCATCCCATATAGCAGTATCTACACTGAAGAGCTATAGCAACGCCACTGCCGCTGTAGCATTTCAAGTGGAGACAAATCTTAAGTCATCCCCACTGTGTCTGTGAGGCAATAGGCCAACCCATCACTGTACAGAAATACTGAAAGTAAACCTTTCTTCTATTAGGCTGCAGATACCCGGTTTTGGGGCTGAGACACTTATGCAATATTCTTGTGCTGTTAGCAGCCAAATGTCCAAAAGTTCTGTGGATTGAAGGTGGCCCATCTTCAGTTTCCAGTGCCAGCCACCTAAAATGTCATTACTGAAAACGAGAGAATCAACATTTTTAGGTAAAAACCACAAGCACATACTTGGCTTGCAAATAGAGAGTACGTCAAAAAGCAAAGATATGGAAACAAAACCCCCCAGGAATTTAATTACTGGCTGGGAATCTGCTGACTGCCTGTTAATTGTTTGAGCTCCCAAACTGTTAAGTGACCACCCTACAATTTCTGAGTTCTCACCCCACATGAAGACATCCACAACCATGGCAAATATATCCAGAAATGTGAGTGTCTTTAGGAAACCCTTTCTTTTTCCACAGTCCTATAATAACTCAAAAATGAAATTTCCCAATCCTCTCCTTCCTGTCACGTTCATAGACAACTAGAGACCTTTGTTAGGCATTGAATTCATCTCCCTTTGAATTGTTTCCAAATGTTCAGAAGATGAGAAAAAGCTTCCTTCACATCTTGTTATCCTAATGAAATGATGGAGATTCTTTATTACTACCATTGTGGAAAGAACACCTTGCAGGAATGTCCTGCCAGGCAAAGGCCAGATGCATGTGTAAGATACCAAATACCTGTGTAAGAACTGCTCAGAAGGCTCCATACTCCAAAATTCTACTTCACAGTTCATTCAATTTTATTTGCTCCAAAGGGAATTCTGTTTATTGGAAGATTCTGATATGAGAGAACTGCTTTCTGATCCCCGCAGTGAAAACTGGCAAGGCCGGAACAGCAGACAGCCTGTGAGGCCAGAAGAAACACTGTCTTCGACATAACCACATGTCATGACAGAGCCTCTCTGCAAATTATGATTCTTTCGATAGCAAAACCCTCAGACTGGAAAAACAACAGAAGAATAGAAACTACGGGATGAAAGCATAAAGCCAATCTCCACCCAAAGTCTTCTTCCTGGCTATATAAAGGCAGCAATAATTGGTAATGGAGAAAATGACAGCAGATGCCCCAGAGGTGTCTTGTGAAATGCCAACTATTCCCTCAAGATAAAGAGAACAGTACAAGGTCATTTCTTTTGGGAGGAATGCCTCTTTTCTCAGGCAACTCCAGAGAACAAACCTTTGACTCTTGGTGCATAAAGCACAGGTTCATTTTCTATTATGGTTGCAAATCTGATGGAGAGAGGACACTACTACTTTCTTTACCTTTCTTCCCTTCTATATAGCCAGAACCGCTAAGTCCCAGCATCTAAATATTACACTGCCCTCTGCTTCTGGAACTGCAGTGGACACACAAAAATAATTTCTGGGCCAACATTTTTCACTAACTACTAGTTTTAAAATGATCAAAAAGGAAAGAAAAGTCTGCACGATCCTTCTGCTAAGATGACAATTTGGAGAGCATACAACCTGGGACTCAGATGCATCGAGATGACTTCTTTATTCAGCCTTTCCTGATGGTTACAGTCTTCAGAGACCAACAGAAGCAAAACAACTCTTTTTAAAGTATCACAATAAGCAAAACGCCAAATTTCATTTGAATTTATTTTGAAAATCTTGTCCCTGCTCCAATTTCAGCGCTCAAAGACGAAACTGAAACAAGGTCAGGTTTGTCAGCTAAACTTACCAGAATTTAAGTGCCTACTGTAGAGTGACTCCGAGCAGCTATGAATAAACACGCACCATAGGAACCACATTAAAAAGGTAAGTCTGATGACTGAAAAAGGCTAGAAACAACAGTGTTTTAGCTTCCCTGAAATATGGTTTAGGCCTCCATTCATTGTGACAGAAGAACATCTGGCATTTTATGTAGTAAGCATAAACCCAGATCCTGATCTCCATTACACTGGTGTAAATCTGATAACTCTGTCTTCAACTGAGTTACACCATTGTAAATGAGATCAGATTTCGGCCCACACTCTCAGGGCTAATGCAATCAGGGGAATCTCAAGTAGGAGTACAGAAGTTATTATAACTATGTATTTGGCACTGGTGCAACCATTGCTGAAATATTGTGTCCAGTTCTGGTGCCCACAATTCAAAAAAGATGTTAATAAATTGGAGCAGGTTCAGAGAAGAGTCACAAAAATGATTAAAGGATTAGAAAACATGCCTTATAGTAACAGACTCCAGGAGCTCAAGCTATTTAGCTTAACACAAAGAAGATTAAGGGGTGACTTGGTTACAGTTTACAAGTACCCAAGTGGGGAACAATTATTTCGTAATAGGTCTTCAATCTAGCAGAGAACGGTACAACACAATCCAATGGCTCAAAGCTCAAACTAGACAAATTTAGACTGGAAATAAGGCATAAATGTTTAATGGTGAGGGTCATTAACCATTGGAACAATTTACCAAGGGCTATGGTGGATTCTCCAACACTAATTTTTTAAATCAAGATCAGATGTTTTTCTAAAAGAGTGGCTCTAGGAATTATTTTGGGGAAGTTATTTAGCCTGTGTTATACAGGAGGTCAGACTAGATGATCACAACAGTCCCTCCGACCTTGGAATCTATGAATCTACATTGCTTTTTAATA
Organism: Eretmochelys imbricata; assembly: GCF_965152235.1. Taxonomy (NCBI): domain Eukaryota; kingdom Metazoa; phylum Chordata; order Testudines; family Cheloniidae; genus Eretmochelys; species Eretmochelys imbricata. The sequence continues at coordinate 15,305,814 of NC_135593.1, read as the reverse complement.
TACAATCAACTCTGCTAGAAGGACACCACATTTCCTGAACAGAATTTTGTTAAACCTTACATTAAGCACTTACGTTTTTAAGAAACATTTTTGTATTTCAATTAATAAAAAGAGGAAAACAGTTTCAACTAGTGTCACAGCTTTTCCTTGACATATAAATGAGAAAGCGTGCGCTATAGTATAAATGTCCCCGAGGCTTCAATTTACATAAGAACGGCCATACTGAGTCAGACTAATGGTCCATCTAGCCCAATATCCTGTCTTCTAAAAGTAGCCAGTGCCCAATGCTTCAAAGGGAACGAATAGAACAGAGCAATTATCAAGTGATCCATCCACAGTTGTCCAGTCCCAGCTTCTGGCAGTTGGGACACCCAGAACGAGGATGCATCCCTGACCACCTTGGCTAATAGCCATTGAAGGACTGATCCTCCACAAACTTATTTAATTCTTTTTTGAACCCAGTTTTCTTCTGGCCTTCACAACATCCCCTGGCAACGAGCTCCGCAGGTTGGCTGTGTGTTTTTATTTTATAAAGACTGATCAAGTAAGATGCAATAACAACCTGCAGAAGTAAACGATTTAATATTTTAAGATTAAAATATTCTCTTGCTTACCGAAAATTTCTCCATTTTTGGCATATTCTGTCACAAGGTACAACATGCTTTTGGTCTCCATCACCTGTTGATGGAGAAATTGCACATTAGTTTAGTTGGAGAAGGATAAAAACTACATAAACATAGCTATTCCAGCCCTTCTCCCCCAGAGGAAGTCACTTAAGGTCTCATGCCTGCAAACACGTAGACAGGTGCTTAAATTTAGTCATGTGACTGGCTTCAACAGGGCTACTCATGTGCTGATGGTTAGCCAAATGCTTAAGTATTCTGCTAAAATTGGAGCCTAAATGACAACTTAGATTTGATTCTTCGTCCCAAATAATAGCTATGAGAAGCTGACAACTCCAAATGCTAACTGAGTGAACAGACTTGGCCTGAAAGTGGTTTGCACTTGAGCCAACATGTCAGAGTGACTGTTCTGCCTAACTCCTCTTCTGACTTGCTGGAAAATGATTAGTGTCTGTGGACAGGAAAGAAGCCTGGAGCCCTGGGTGCCCTCAGTCGTCATGGTGGAAAAAAAAATGCAGTGCACGTTTGGGAAAGACTGGCTAATCTGATAAATCATGAGATTCCATTGATACCATAATGCAACTGTGCGCAGTACAGTACTGGAACCAACACAAACCCATTTTCACCTTCCTGAAAATTTTACAAATAACTTCAAACTTCTTTCCTCAGACATCTATAGCCCTGATCGTGTTTGAGTAAGCTTTCCCACAAGAATAGCCTGCTCTCAATTTGGAAATACTGGGAAAAAATCTACATCTCTAAATTTGACATAAAAATTTCTGCGCTGTCCCAAACAAGGGGATTTCACTAAAGAATTCAGGACATGAGCTTACCAAGAAAATCAACCCCCAAAAGGAAATCTTCCTTGATTACACTCCAGTTTTTTTTCCTATGCATCACCCTAGCTTAATCTTTTAAGCGCTCCCTCAGTAGCTCATTACACAAGTAGCAGGACCAAAAACAGACTGAAAAACTGTATTTTAAAATAAAAATAGTCATTTAGGATTTTTTTCTCCAGCAGGTTATAACAATTTGAGCGTCAGTCACATTTTGGACCTCAACTATTTTAACAAACCTGAGCACTGTAATTTGAGAAACACACACCAACCTGAGTAAGCTGTGGGCGCAGCCTTCTTTAATCATGATTTTCCTGATTTTTATTTATTCACAACCTTGAAACTATTGCAACAGTTTCTAGTAAATAATTGTTTTTGAATAAATGTGTTTTTCTACTTAGGTTTTACAATATATTTTTAACATGTTGTAGCCATGTTGATCCCAGGATATTCAAGAGACAAGGTGGGTGACGTACCATCTTTTACTGAACCAACTTCTGTTGGTGAAAGAGACAAACTTTCAATCTACACAGAACTAAAGATGACACAGCTGAAGACGTGCTCTGTGTAGCTCAAAAGCTTGTCTCTTTCACCAACAGAAATTGGTCTAGTAAAAGATATTACCTCACCCACCTTGTCTCTCACATATCTAACAGAAAATTATAAAACCCACATGAATTACCCAAAAGATTTGATATCGCTCTACAGATAGAACGCAATGGCTAATCTTCAGAAACTCCAACCATATCTGGGTCCTTATTTAATTCTATACAGGGCCAGAGTACATTTTGCCTGTAAATTTTCTTTTTTGAAAAACAAAAAAAGTATGGAAAGGTTGGTTTTTAACCCAACACCTGGAGGAGACAGGAAGCGTCAATACTGTATTTTCTACACTAGAAAGCCATGAATTTGGTCCCCATTACATCCAGCACCCTCAAATAGGGAGCTCTGAGACTCATATTGTGGACATACTACTATGATGGGCACATTGTATGTAGATAGATTAGAAAGACTCAATGTTTTTGACATGCTAACGTTACTTTTATCTACTTACCTATCTACCAAATGTATTTCTAATGTGCCAATGACAATAATATCTAGGAGGCAAACAAAATTAAAAGTTGCATTACCTTTGTCTGTAACTGTCCTTGCTTCCCTCCAGTCCCTAATTTAACTCCTTCCCACTCCTCTCTCTCCCTCCTTTTTCTTTTCTGTCATTCATTAAGGAGATCGTGGTGAATCTTACTTATGCTTGCTACTAATTTTATCCCCTAACATTTGCCTCTATTCTATGAATCACAAGTTGATTTTAAAAGGAAATGCCAGACTATTTCCCATAATGTGAAATTAAAGCTAAACAAGACTTTGCTAAATCAAGCCCTTTGTCTTTATTCAGTGGAATAATTCTGTCACCAAAGAGTTGATCCTTTATGTGAGCAATCCCATTGCCTTCACAGGGCTTCAGCATCAGGCCCTCAGTTTGAATGCAAAGGGGTTTTTTCTTTTGTTTTATTTTTTTGGTGCCTGCAATTTGAGTTAAACATGTTTCTTGCATGACACTTCAAATACAAAATCAGATGAAGCACCATTCATGAAATAAGTTGGCCTAAATTTACTAAAAAGGTTGTTGACAGGGAAGTTAGGCCCAAAATGTAGATTCTGTAATATAAGGATTTATATTCAGATCAAACTCTTACCCTGCAATGCCAATAACCCAAAATGCCAGGGCACCATGTTAATATGAACAACAGAAAATGAAAGATACTTGAAACAAATGTGAAACTGACTGATCTATTTTTACCATCCAATTTAAGTGAAATGCAAAAAGAATACAACATAAATAGCGAAAAGTAAAACAGATTTTTAAGAAGTCTTTCAGGTCTAGAGTTTGATCATCCAGGTTCCTCAAGTCTTGAGTGGGAAGTGAAAAACTTAGAAGACATTACAGCTAATATTTTTCTCTGAGCTCATGCAGTCCTTCCGCACTGAAAGAGCCCAGCAGAATGTGTGGAGACAAACAATGTCAGAGTCCGGGAAAGCAGAAAATGAATGTGAGGACAGGAGGGACGAGCAAGATGAGAGGTTAAGAGCTCTTTTAACTTAGAGTTTACTTAAAACTAAAAATTAAGAATTAACGACGAACTAACAATGAATGAGCTGAACCTACCAAACATGGTGGGTTGCCCCATTATAGGGCCTCAGCCTTAGCCCTGGTCTACATAACAAGTTTAGGTCGAATTTAGCAGCGCTAGATCGATTTAACCCTGCACCCATCCACACGACGCAGCCATTTTTGTTGACTTAAAGGGCTCTTGAAATTGATTTCTGTACTACTCCCCGATGAGGGCATTACCGCTGAAATCGACATCGCCGGGTAGAATTTGGGGTAGCGTGGACGCAATTCGACCATATGGGTCTCTGGGAGCTATCCCAGAGTGCTCCATTGTGACTGCTCTGGACAGCACTTTCAACTCAGATGCACTAGACAGGTACACAGGAAAAACTCCGGGAACTTTTGAATTTCATTTCCTGTTTGGCCAGCATGACGAGCTCATGAGCACAGGTGACCATGCAGTCTCAGAATCGTCTCTAGCTTTCATCCAGACCACACCACACGATCCATTGTCTACAGCCAAGCTCTACGACACAACCACATTTGCTCCAACCCCTCAGACAGAGACAAACATCTACAAGATCTCTATCAAGCGTTCTTACAACTACAATACCCACCTGCTGAAGTGAAGAAACAGATTGACAGAGCCAGAAAAGTACCCAGAAGTTACCTATTACAGGACAGGCCCAACAAAGAAAATAACAGAACGCCACCAGCTGTCACCTTCAGCCCCCAACTAAAACCTCTCCAACGCATCTTGAAGGATGACCCACCACTCTCACAGATCTTGGGAGACAGGTCAGTCCTTGCTTACAGACAGCCCCCCAACCTGAAGCAAATACTCACCAGCAACCACACACCACACAACAAAAACACTAACCCAGGAACCTATCCTTGCAACAAAGCCTGTTGCCAACTGTGCCCACATATCTATTCAGGGGACACCATCAGAGGGCCTAATCACACCAGCCACACTATCAGAGGCTCGTTCACCTGCACATCTACCAATGTGATCTATGCCATCATGTGCCAGCAATGCCCCTCTGCCATGTACATTGGTCAAACTGGACAGTCTCTACGTAAAAGAATAAATGGACACAAATCAGACGTCAAGAATTATAACATTCAAAAACCAGTTGGAGAACACTTCAATCTCTCTGGTCACTCGATTTCTGACCTAAAAGTGGCAATCCTTCAATAAAAAAACTTCAAAAACAGACTCCAAAGAGAGACTGCTGAATTGGAATTAGTTTGCAAACTGGACACCATTAACTTAGGCTTGAATAAAGACTGGGAGTGGATGTGTCATTACACAAAGTAAAACTATTTCCCCATGTTTATTACTGTTCCTCACATGTTCTTGTCAACTGCTGGAAATAGCCCACCTTGATTATCACTACAAAAGGTTTATTTTCTCTCCTGCCGGTAGTATCTCACCTTATCTGATCACTCTCATTACAGTGTGTATGGTAACACCCATTGTTTCATGTCCTCTGTGCATATAAAATCTTCCCACTGTATTTTCCACTGCATGCATCCGATGAAGTGAGCTGTAGCTCAGGAAAGCTTATGCTCAAATAAATTTGTTAGTCTCTAAGGTGCCACAAGCACTCCTTTTCTTTTTGCAGGTACAGACTAACATGGCTGCTACTCTGAAACCTGTCAGAATCGCAAAAGAGCTCCAGCATGGACCGAACGGGACGTACTGGATCTGATCGCTGTATGGGGAGATGAATCCGTGCTATCAGAACTCCGTTCCAAAAGACAAAATGCCAATACATTTGCCAAAATCTCCAAGGGCATGATGGACAGAGGCTACAACAGCAACCCGCAGCAGTGCCGCATGAAAATTAAGGCGCTCAGGCAAGCCTACCAAAAAGGCAAACAGCTACTCCGGATCAGAGCCCCAGACATGCCGCTTCTATGATGAGCTGCATACAATTCTAGGGAGCGCCCCTACTACTACCCCACCCCTGTCCGTGGACACCTGCAAGGGGGGAGTCTCACGCAACAGGCATGAGGATTTTGGGGTGTGGAAGATGAAGAGGAGGAGGATAGCGCACAGCAGGCGAGCAGAGAAACCATTCTTCCCGACAGCCGGTAACTGTTCATCACCCTGGAGCCAATACCCTCCCAAGGCAGGCTCCCGTACCATGAAGCTGGAGAAGGCACCTCTGGCACCTCCATCTGTACCTTTGTAAATATAATATATGGTTTAAATGCAAGTGTGTTTAATGATTAATTTGCCCTGAAGACTTGGGATGCATTCGTGGCCAATAGAGCCCCTCCTTTTAAATGGCCAACCCAACGGGTGCTTGGTATGGGAAAGGAGGGCGCTGCTGTTTGAAACCATTCCCACATGTTATGAAGGTTGAAGAAACCGAGAGACTGTAACTTACCATGGCTGCCTGCATCTGAATTCTGTTGCCCGGCCCTTTGTGTGTGATCTCTCACACCAAACTGGCAGACCCTCAATGTAAGAGGCAAAATGCGACCTTGTAGCGAAAGCACATGTGCTATGTAACGTTAACAGCTTGGTTCACCGTGAAAGTGTCTACCCTTTGTTCTCTAAAATGTCTTTTTAAATACTATTCTCCCTTTTTTCCTCCCACAGCTGCAAATGTTTCAACGCTCCCCCTATCATCTCCGTCCCAGAGGCTAGCACCCTCCTCCCCAAATCCATCCATGGAACAAGGAGAAACATGCCTAACCCTGGACTCCAGTGACACAATGGGTTAGCACACAGTACTTTACGGGGGAGGGATAGCTCAGTGGTTTGAGCGTTGGCCTGCTAAACCCAGGGTTGTGAGTTCAATCCTTGAGGGGGCCATTTAGGGATCTGAGGCAAAAATTGGGGATTGGTCCTGCTTTGAGCAGGGGGTTGGACTAGATGACCTCCTGAGGTCCCTTCCAACCCTGATATTCTATGATAAGGCAGAAAAAAAACCCCACATTCGCGATTAAGATGAGAGGTTGCGGGAGCAAGAGGAGAGGTGGTGGCAGCATGATGAAAGGAGGCAGGATGCAATGCTGAGGCTACTGGGGGATCAGACTGATATGCTCTGGCGTCTGGTGGAGCTGTAGGAAAGACAGCAGGAGCACAGACCACTGCTGCAGCCCCTGTGTAACCGCCCACCCTCCTCCCCAAGTTCCATAGCCTCCTCCAAGTTCCCAGGCGCCCAAGAACCGGAGGTGGGCCCTCCGGGCACTCCACCCCAGAGGACTGCCCAAGCAACACAAGGCTGGCATTCAGTAAGTTTTGAAGTGTAGTGTGGCCTTGTCCTTCCCTCCTCCCTCATCCACCACCTCACCAGGTGCTTCCCTCCTCCCCCACTCCTCCCAGGCTACTTTGGCAGTTATCCCCCTATTTGTGTGATGAATAAAGAAAGAATGCATGATTTTGAAACAATGACTTTATTGCCTCTGCAAGCGGTGATCAAAGGTGGGAGGGTGGTTGGCTTACAGACTGAACCAAGGGGGTGGGTTTTCATCAAGGAGAAAAACAGAATTGTCACACCGTAGCCTGGCCAGTCATGAAACTGGTTTTCAGAGCTTCTCTGATGCGCAGCATGCCCTGCTGTGCTTTTCTAATCACCCTCGTGTCTGGCTGCACGTAATCAGCGGCCAGGCAATTTGCCTCAACCTCCCACCCCACCATAAATGTCTCCCCCTTACTCACAGATATTGTGGAGCACACAGCAAGCAGCAATACCAATGGGAATATTGGTTTCGCGGAGGTCAAACCGAGTCAGTAAACTGCGCCAGCGTGCTTTTAAACTTCCAAATGCATATTCTACCACCATTCTACACTTGCTCAGCCTGTAGTTGAACAGCTCCTTAATGCTGTCCAGGGTGCCTGTGTATGGCTTCATGAGCCATGGCATTAAGGGGTAGGCTGGGTCCCCAAGGATAACTATAGGCATTTCAACATCCCCAAAGGTTATTTTCTGGCTGGGAAGTAAGTCCCTTCCTGCAGCTGTTCAAACAGACCAGAGTTCCTGAAGATGTAACCATCATGTACCTCTCCTGGCTATCCTACATTGATGTCAGTGAAAAGTCCTTTGCGATCCACCAGTGCTTGCAGAACCACTGAAAAGTACCCCTTGCGGTTTATGTACTGGATGCCAAAGTGTTCCGGTCCCAAGATAGGGATAAGCGTTCCGTCTGTCTCCCCACCACAGTTAGGGAATCTGATTGCAGCACATTTCCCAGAGTCACTATCCTAGATAGCAACCGCTCAGTAATTGCGATGGCTACTTGGATCACAGCAGCCCTCACAGTAGATTTGCCCACTCCAAACTGATTCCCGACTGACCGGTAGCTGTCTGGCGTTGCAAGGTTCCAGAGGGCTATCACCACTCGCTTCTGAACTGTGAGGGCTGCTCTCATCTTGGTATTCTTGCGCTTCAGGGCAGGGGAAAGCAAGTCACAAAGTTCCATGAAAGTACCCTTAAATATGCAAAAGTTGCGCAGCCACTGGGAATCATCCCAGACCTGCAGCACTATGCAGTCCCAGCAGTCTGTGCTTGTTTCCCAGGCCCAGAATCGGCATTCCACAGTATGAGCCTGCCCTATTGCCACCAGGATGTCCAAATTGCCAGGGCCTGTGCTTTGAGAGAATCTGTGTCCACGTCCTCATCACTCTCGTCACCGCACTGCCGTTGCCTCCTCGCCTGCTTTTGGAGGTTCTGGTTCTACACATACTGCAGGATAATGATCAAGGTGTTTACAACGCTCATAACTGCTGCGGTGATCTGAACGGGCTCCATGCTTGCCGTGGCATGGCGTCTGCAGGAGAGCAGAGTTGCAGCGGAAGCGGTGGCTAAAGACGGATGCCACGAGAATAGATATTTATAGAGAACGACGAGAGGGCCTGCGAGGTGGATTCATGAGAGCAGAGTTGCAGCGGAAGCGGTGGAGGATGACGGTTAGCACCACGCACATTTCCCGAGGAAGAACACATGTACCCGGGAGCCCATGACAGACAACATGGAGAAATTTGCTATTGAGACAATAGCAGCAGAGCAGAGTTGCAGTGGAAGAGATGTATGATGATGGTTAGCAGTCCTACTACACTGTCTGCTGCCAGCAGCACCCAGGACACAACAGTGATGGTGTCGGTGAGCTGAGCGGGCTGCACGCTTGCCATGGTATGGCATCTGTGCAGAAAAAAGGCGTGAAACAATTGTCTGCCATTGCTTTCACGGAGGGAGGGACGACTGACGACGTATCCAAAACCACCCTTGACAATGTTTTTGCCCCATCAGGCATTGGGAGCTTAACCCTGAATTCCAATGGGCGGCCGAGACTGTGGGAACTGTGGGATAGCTACCCACAGGGCACCACTCTAAGTCTATGCTAGCCATGATAGTGAGGACGTACTCCGCTGACTTAATGCGCTTAGTGTGGACATACGCAATCAACTGTATAAAATCAATTTCTAAAAATAGACTTCTATAACATCGACCTAATTTCATAGTGTAGACATACCCTTATGTGCCAAACTTAACTTTCTCACCCACAAAAATGTTAAGGTATAGCAATAGTTCTCAAACTTTTGTATTGGTGACCCCTTTCACACAGTAAACCTATGAGTGCGACCCCGCTTATAAATTAGGAACACTTGAAATATTTAACACTATTATAAATGCTGGAAGTGAAGCAGGGTTTGGGGGTGGAGGTTGACAGCTTGCGTCTCCCCACGTAATAACCTTGTCTGCCCCTTTCATTCATGGCCTCTAACACCAGTGAGTTTGGCGTAGGGAAAAGGTGGGCAAACTACGGCCCGCGGGACTGTCCTGCCCAGCCCTGAGCTCCTGGCTGGGGAGGCCAGCCCCCAGCCCCTCCCCCGCAGCCTCCACACGACACCAGCGCTCTGGCCCGCCACGCATGGCGGCGGCGTGGCTGGCTCCGGCTGGGCGGTGAGGCTTTGCTGCTCTGAGCAGCATGGTAAGGGGGGGGTTGGATAAGGGGCAAAGGGTCCTGAGGGGCAGTCAGGGGCGGAGGTTCTGGGGTGGGGCAGTCGGGGGACAAGGAACAGAGAGCGTTGAATAGGCGTGGGAGTCCCGGGGGGCTGTCAGGGGCCAGGGATGTGGATAGGGGTTGGGGCAGTTAGGGAACAGGGAGAAGGGGTTGTGAAAATAAAAATTCCATTCTCTTGGAAGGGACAGAATTTTTTTAATCCGCTCTTTTGCAAGTGGGCAGAATTGTTGCTGGGCTCTGCCAGAGAGTCTTGGCTGGGTTCACGAGACCCTCATTTATTGGGGGAGCAATCTTGCAAGAGGTTGAAGTTTGGAGGATGTCCAACAACTTATGATGTGGGACTCTGCAACTTCTTCCAGCGGTATAGCAGTGAGTTTGCAATCCTCTTAAACAGTTCTTGGAACTGTTTAAAGTCATCCCCGTCGTGGGTGGTGGGGGCATGATAGTTTCATCTGGAAAGGAGGATGAAAAACCGGCAGCCGCAGTGACTTCCTGATCCAAAGTCTTCTCCAGTTTCTCGATTGCCTCTTCCAGGGATTCAGAGGGTCAAGGTACTGAAAGTGATGGAGAATGCCTTGACTTCTCCCTGTGTGGACTGGGAGTCTTAGGGTAGTGTTGGCGGCACGCTGCCCATGGGTCCCAGTAGGGATACTGTGGTGGGAATGATATTGGTGGCAGCATCCAGGGGCGTCTGTACCATCCTTGAGTTGCAGGTCTTCGGTGGTACTGATGTTGTTCTAGTGGACCCAGTCTGGTGTGTGTCTGTATAGGTGAAGAGCAATGGGAGGAGTAGATTTTTCCTTCCTCATTATCATCCTCATCACTGGATAAAGGAGGAGCTGATCAGGTTCGCATAGTGAGTTGGCATGGTACCAAGCGTGCTGGAATAATGTCGGTACTGAGGAGTGGAGATTCCGGTGTTGACGAGACTAAAAGGTCTTTATGTTGGAGAAACTGCTGTGGTACGGAGAGCATCAGTTCTGAGCAGGGTGCTGTCGGTGGTATTGATACCTTTACTGCGGTCGTCAGTGCCGAGGGTTGTGCACTGTGGATGACGCCATAGATTGTAGCGCTGCCAAGCTGCTCAGTGCTGCTGCCGCCGTATGTTTGAGCGGCTCTGGTGGTACTGAGGCAGAGATTGTAGGTTTTCCTTTTGTGCCTTTGACTGAACCCAGCTGCTTAGGGTCTTTGGCTTGCACAGTACGGGATGGTTCCACTGCCTCAGAGGTAGGTGGTCTTGGTGCAGTCAGTACCAAAGGGGTCTGACAGGTCAGGGAACTACTGGTCCTATAAGGTAACCATCCTGTCTTCTTCAAATCTGTGTCCATATGATCCCACTCTAGGTAACTGATAAGCACTGTCTCATCTAGAAGGTGGGATTGAGAAGTCCTGGCAACCGCTAAATAAAGTGACTGTAACACTGTTCTATCAAATTTGGTGTAGCTGATGCAGACTGACCAATTACTGAGGAAAGTGATGGTCTCTTCTGAGATAATCTTGGCTTCTTGTTGGGTGAGTACACAGAAGACTGTTGCCAAAGGTAGGTGGGCATCCTCTGTCTGGACTGTCTTTGGTATCTAAAGAGCTTGAGGTTTAGGGCTGAAGTGTAGAGGCAAACAGGTCATCACCCTCCTAATTTGAACAGAGAAACATGATCTTACATCTAGGATGAAGGAACATCATATCTGCAGAGTGGGGGAGTGCATCCTGGAGAGAAGAGACTCTCTCCTAAAAAAAAATTAAGGCACTGTAGTGGACAGATAACACAAAATGAGCTCCCAGTGTGACAATATAGCAAAAAAGGGCTAATGTGAACTTTGGATGTATAAATAGAAGAGCAGTGAGGTGATTTTACCTAGGTATACGGCATTGGAGAGACTGATACTGGAATACTGCATCCAGTTCTGGTGGCCTCATTTTAAAAATGATGCTGAAAAGTTTGACAAGGTGCGGAAAAGAGCCAGAAATTTCTCCCAAAGGCAGTGCTGATCTTTGCGCCGATTTTTGTATTGTGAGTTTGGAGATGTGTATCAGGGCCAAGTGTAGTGTAGTCAGTGCTGAGCATCACTTGCCCCGATTGAATGAACAAGCTTAGCACTCTGCTGCTGAGAGGAGGGCAAGGGTTTGAGTCTCTCCTTGTGGGACGAGGGGGATCAGTACAGGCAGCAGTGTCTATCCAGGTGTTCAGATCTCACTTGCCTTGGTGAGGACGCAGTACTGATTCTCAGTGCTGGGGTAGGAAGTTGGCACCAAGATAGTCTTCGCTGGTTCCTGATCTTTGCCTGATGTGCTGTGGATTTTTGCCAATAGTGAACTTGGATGTTGCGTGCCAGATTGCAGGAGCATTGGCTGACTGGAACTTAGAGACCAGATCAATCTGGGATGTCAAACTTCGCTCTTTGGGCTCTTAAGTCCCTCTCATTGATTGTCTGAGTTAATATAAATTCTTCTGAGAGTCTCTGGACTTAGTTGTTGAGATGGAAAAGGAACGTCATACCGAGCAGCAGTCTAACACATGGTTCTCCCTGAGATGACAAACACAGCAGCTGCGGCCATCTATGAGTGAAATGAGTGTCACAGAACTGCCACAGTTTGAAGCATGTGGGTTTTGAATCTGCCAGTTTAGGTCTGGATACCAGGTAAAAATAAGAGAGGAAAAAATTTAACTTTAAATTTTTCTTTTTTTTTTTTGGGCAGGGTGGTGTGTGTTAATACAGAAGAATTTTAAAAGGAGGAATCTGAAGAGAATTAACTAATTTACAAGAGAAAATTCTGCTAAAAGGAAGGGGGTGGACACCACTTGTTTTGTCTCACTGCTGTGGGCAGTAAGAGGAACTGAGAGTTGCAGCCACTTTTAGGCTGAAGGCACGCACTAAGGCATGCACAGCACACCTGTGGCCCAATGAACACCACTAGCTAAAGATTCTACTCTCATGCACGAGGCCCAGGTGGGCACCTACACTGAGATTGACATGAACAAATACTGGAAGAAATGTAACCTACTGTAGGACAGCAACTGTACATGAACAGCTCAATTCAACTGTTAAACTGCCAAACTGGCACGCTCAGACATTGTCTCTCTGCCATTGCATTATGCCCCCCCCGCCACACACACACTGTGCTAGCTCTTTTTATAGTCAAAGCATTTGTACTGAAAATGCCAGGCTTAAAAAACAAAAATTACCAGATACTGGCTCAAAGACTAAAAACTACATTGTGCTTTCACAATCTGACCTGTGTGAAGGGCAGTGTATAGCTACATATCTCCAGGAGCAGTGGAGGGAAGGAATCATGCCTCCAAGCGGGGAGTTATAAGCTAGTGGCCCATGACAATATCACACCAAAATGCTCTGTACCATATTTCTCTTTTTGAACATATCCTCATAATTACCCCTCCCTCTTACCCAGCCCTTCAACTCTCACCCATGCACACACATGTAGGTGTAGACATATTATATTCTTGAGAGCCAGAGGATCAAATCTACTAAATGATGACCTGTAAGAAAGATGCCCCCCTCACCTGCACACACTATTCAGAGGCAATGCCAGGTCAGAAGCCAACCCCCCGAAACATCACATGAGGGAAGAAGAGGGTGCTGAGATTCCTACCACAATGTGTTATCCCAAGACCCTATTTGGGGGATCCAGATTTCAAATTTGGCCTCTAGCTGGTAGGCATCTGAAAAGGTTGAGGACCCATTCTCTTGCTGTTCCCCCTCCCATCCCAGAGCTTCCTCGAGCTTTTGGGTTGCTGATGAGAGGACGGGTTGTGTAGAATTTTTCTACTACTATACTCCTGCCTTGGCCTCCACTTTTGAGTTCACCTCCCTTGTCAATAGTTCCAGTACTGCCCCTGCTCAAAGCAGAAAACATCTGGATGCCAATAAGACAAGCTGGCATTATAAGTCATTAATCATTTCATACAGATTTTGATTCAGCATCAGTGGGAAATGTGTGTGGCATGCCTGATTAGATCAGAAGGACTAACTATTGAATGCCTTGAAATTTTTTATACAATATATTGGGTTCTGATGCCAGCCTCAGTCTTCAGCAGGACTGATACACAACACCGTCCTGACATCGGAAAAGACTCAGCAGCATCTCTACGCTTCAGACTTCAAGGAAGTGTGTGCAATGAAGAACAAACCAAGAAACTTCTGAAAATGAACTCCCTCTACCTCATCTTTTTGTGCCAAAGACTGTTAAATCATCAAGACACAATAAGACAAGGGCAGTTTCACCTTTAACTCTGAACCCACCCAGCTGTATTGCAAACTGCATACATCGACTGAAAACAGTCAGCAGATACAAAGATTCAGTTCAGAATTACACAAATAGGTTTACGGACAAATTCTATAGGTGGATCTGCAGCATCATGGCCTACTGTGTGTATACAGATTTATTCATGACTTAGGAAAAATGAAAATCCAAATAATCATTTGCCCTGCATCTTGTGTACTTGCTTACACCCACACAGACAGGCAAGGCAGCATTCTGCAGTGATGTAAATGACCATACAACAATGAACTGGGACCTGGATTTTTAGGGGAACTGGGCAGTTCAAAGAATTGGGTTTAAGAATCTCCCACTTACAGGTGGTTGGTTTGAACTGAAAGCTACCACTTATTGGAAGGTTGGTAACTTCTCTGAAAGGAGACTGGTGGGTTCAGTCCAGATCCCCGTGGACAAGTCTTTATAAGATTACCAACAAGGGTGCCAAATGTTATGTCGGTGGGTTGTCTCAGCAGAAAAACCAAGAAAAAACAAAAAGAAAAGGAGTACTTGTGGCACTTTAGCGATGAAGTGAGCTGTAGCTCACGAAAGCTTATGCTCAAATAAATTGGTTAGTCTCTAAGGTGCCACAAGTACTCCTTTTCTTCTTGCGAATACAGACTAACACGGCTGTTACTCTGAAACATGAAAAAACAATGGTCACTCTCAGTTTAGGCACATAGGCAAAGTAATGTGAAGGAAACTTGCACTGCTGCTGCTCATACTGTACCTGCTCTGTGAATAAATAGGAGGCTCAGTCTCCAGGTATCTTAGTCTAGCACCTCTCACCAGCACTAAATCACCCAGTTTTTTTAAAAATTAGATCTCAGGCACCTCTGGAGTTCTTCTGTGTGACGCAGACATGTATGCTAACCACAGAATGAATTAGGCCAATATGCTGCTGTGCACGCACAAAGATTAAAAACACACCCAAAACAACTCCACCACATAAAAGCTGAATGTATACTGTGAACCAGCAGCCCATAAAATGTCACTGATGTAGAGGATTAGACATCCATAAACATTTTACACTAGAACACATGGGGGGGAGGGGAAAAGCAAGAGGATTATAACTGTACCTGGTAGAGTTTTATTACGTGCGGGTGGTCAAGCATTTTCATTATCTGCACTTCTCGATAGATCTTTTCCAGGTTCACTGCATCGAGCTGAGATTTGTCAATTATTTTTATTGCCACCTGTAGCAAAAGAACAAAAAAAAATTTCTCTCTTTAAATCAATTTTCCAGTCTTGTCTACCCCTGCTTGTTAACAGGACCCCAAATTCCTATGACTCTGGGTCATTTTTTTATTTAAAAAATATACCTGCTATATCTTAGAATTTGATAATTCAATTATAAAAACTAAGGCACATAAGATATCATGCTGTTGATCTAGGAACTCAACTGCTGACCAAAATCTCTTTAGCATTGTCGAAGGGTGCAGACAGTACCAGCAGGGGCTTAGACAGAGGAGCAGAGACCTCAAGTGCTGCTTAATTTGTGCATGTGAGCAAGTGGACTGAAGTAATAAATGGAGAAACCGCAGCCTAATGCCTGGGAACCAGAAGCAGTATTGAGGGATCAAACAGCTTGACAGACTTCTTGCAGCAGCACCATGTCACTATCTGGCACAATGCAATGATAAGTTCTCAAACAAAAACTAGTCAGTATTTTTTCATTTGCAAAATACATGAGTAAAACCTCCAATTACAGCTTGCTTTGCTACCCCAGAGCCTGATCCTGCAAACACTTATGCACATGCTTAATTCCATGCACATAAGTAGTTCCAGGCAGCCAGGATTTCACCCACAAAATTTTAAATAAAGTTTTGAACTCAAGTTCTTGACTCAGCACATGCAATCAAAACATACTTAGCTAATGCAATTCGGATTGTTAAGGACTTTTATTTCACTGTGATTAATGTCCTAGATATAAGGATGTCTGTAACTAACCTGTTGAGAAAGCGTAAAATCTCTGCAAGGAAACTCATGTCAGTTACACAGAGCAAACTGAGTCCATGTTGTTTAGAAGCTAGTTTGGGGTCCTACAGACCTCATTCCCAGTCAATACTGGAGAACTGAGTTACATAGAACTATACTTAAGGGATTCCCAATTTCACCAAAAAAGGAAACAAAACGTTAGGCGCTATAAAGAACGCAAGAGAAAATACTGAGAATATTAAAGAGACCAATAGTATGTCTCATCTTGAATATCATGTTAAAAGTGTAAAAATAGGCAACAAAAATCAGAGCCATTGAAAGACTTCCATAGGAAAAGAGAATCAAAAGATCGGGCTCATTTCAATAAGAGAATATAGGAAAGTTTATAAAAGAGTGATTGGTACAGGAAAGGTACATCACTCCTGATATTCAATGTCTTCAACAGGACTGGACCTACAATTATAGATGCATTTCCCAAGAACCAGGACTCTTACCTATCAAGAATGGCTAGCAAGCACAAGAGATACATAGGTCCTCAAAGATATGTAGGCACCTAACTTGCATTTATTTCAATACACAGGAGGTAGACCTTATTACCTGAATAAGAATGATAAAGGGCATCACTGTATTAAGCACTAATTACTAAACTCACTTGGCTTTCCTCTCAATAAACCTCTTCATATACAGATACCTGCCCACCCCACCCCTTAACACACAAAACATAAATAATTATATAATACTTAGTCCTGCCATGAATGCAGAGGACTGGACTAGATGACCTCTAGAGGTCCCCTCCAGTCCTATCATTCTATGAATGAGTAAAGGAATTCATCCTACTGAGTGGGAAGGGGGAGGGAGAGAGGGAGAGAGAGAGAGAGAGAGAGAGAGAGAGAGAGAGAGAGAGAGAGAGAGAGAGAGAGAGAGAGAGAGAGAGAGAGAGAGAGAGAAGTATATTTAAAATCTTGGAATGTGATGGGGGTCACATAAGTACCCACATAGAAAGCAACAGGGTAAAACACGAACACCTGAATTCTATTTCTCATAGTACAAGTACAACATGCAATTAAATTGATAAATTTAACAAACAAACAGAGTAATAATTTGAGCCCAAGACCTTAGTATAATTTTAAAAAGAGCATTTACATGAATGATGTAGCATCAATAGTTGCTAGATAGGATAAAAGATATACTGGGAATATAAACACATGTTCTAACATATGGTACTAACTAGCCACCATTGGAGACATGATACTCCCTGAATCCCTCCTGTTATCTCCACATCAAATTCAAGTTCATCTCACCTTGATAGCCTTTTACAACTCTATCCTGCTCTAGTATCTGCACTTGTATCTTGCTGCATTACTTCACAAACAAAGCCAGCCTTGACTGCCTGTTTGTCCACTTCTTCCACGTTAATCTTCATGCATGGAACACTCATCCTGAACTATTCCATAATGCCTCTAAGATGCTCCTTCACATCCCTCCTCAAGACCCATTTCTACTGTGATGTCTATGGAAAACAATCACAAGGGCGGTCTTTTTGATTTGTTCGTAAAGCGCCTAGCACAAGGGGATCCCGGTCCATGACTGGGGCTCCTACGTGCTACCATAATACAAGTAATAAATACTGCCACCACCACCACCACCAGACAATGGCTAGGAAGATGGCTAGTGGGGAATCTCTATTTGACTGATTTGTAACTCAGAATTAAAAACAACCCTAAAGGATGCAGAACTATCTAAATAAGAACATAACTAGTCTATGTAACCACGTTTCTATTTACCTTCATTCTCCTCCTACCACTCCTTCTGATGACTTATTACACCCATTTGTTGCAACTTGTCTTAAATTAGGCACTAATTTAATCTCCTTGCCTTCAAGCAAAAAGTAGATAGATGAAAGGAATATGTATGCATTTCACTTGATTAGAACTACCCAAATACCCAAAGTTAACCACCCATGTAAGTCTTTGCTAGATCAGGGCCTAAGTTACTGTCTGTATTACTTCTTGTTCATACACTCTGTTTTTTCACTTCCTGGTCACATATAAAAGCAGAGTTGTAAGCAAATTCTTTTTTTTGGTGTGAACATATAAAAGGTATGAATAAACTAGGATGTAAACAAGAATTCAGTCTGTTAAAAAAAATTAAGACTCCTCCCTCCCCAATTTCTGTTTACTGCTAATAAAACAGATTTGTGAACAAGTTTACGGAGGCACAATTTCATCAACCTATAAAACAAGTTTCCTAAAAAATTATAATAACCAAAACAGACACTAAAAATAGAAACAAAAATCCTTAAATACACCTTAGGAAATATTTGCTTAAACAAGTTATTCCTTCTGTGTCAAATTTCCCCACTTTCTCTCATTTACTTTATAGTAGCTCACTGAAAAAGCAATATCAAGCAGACACTGGAATTGGCCTGTTATATTTTCTTAACTATAAACAGGGCAGGTGTGCTCTGGGTGGTGCCCTATTTCTATCACCACTCAGCTTCCTCCCTCAATAAAAAGAATAGAAACCACTACCTTTAAAAGTTACCCAAAATTTATAGGGTAATCCCTACCCCAACCTGGTACCTCACTTTATCCAGATTCTGTCAGAATAATGGATCGCCTATTTTAGGTAAGCAAAGAGGATTTATATTCCAGTTTATTAGAGAAGTAGAATCAAGTGTACTCACTCACCAGACAAGCCTAATTCAAGAAACCAACCACCTTCTCTCAATTGTTTGTATGATCAATTTTTAAGTTTCCCATTACTTACATTAATAGCCTAATCTCTCCAGACCTCCCCTGTACATGGTATCTTACACAGCTTAAGTCTTGCCTCTTACTTCATTTATCCACACTAACCCCTTGCTCTAACTCTGTTCCTTAGTAGATGCACAGACTGCAGAAGCTTTATCCATAGAGAAATTGCTGAGCACTTTCCATTTCCTCTCTGTTCTTTCCTTTCATTATTCTAACCCGTTTGCTTTTGCCTTACACTTGAACCACTGCACACTTTTTCCTCGTTCTCTCCCTCTACCCCTTTATGAAGCTCCCTTTAATCATAACTAAAATAACTTTCTCTTATTGCTTGCCTGCATCTTGTGTGTGACAAGACTAACGTACAGAGGCTGACAGGAGCTAAGTTGTGTAGGGATTCAAAGAGGAGAGCGCTTATGTCTGATATGAAAGGTGAGGGAAAGCCAGTAAAGGGTGCTGTAGTGGAGCACAGTCAGAGTGATGGCGCACACTAAGTATCCGTGGCAGCATTCTGGACAACCTGAAGGAGGAAGCAGCAAAACTCTTCCTTCCTAGCCTCTTCCTTCATCTTTTTCAGTTCAAACAAAATGCTGTCACTCTCTTTAATATACACTTTTTTATTTTGGATTTCCATTCCTCCCCTTCCCCAGGAAAAAAAAAAATCTAGTATTTATATGGCTTGCAATTACAAGTTCCTGCAGTGAAGTGTGTAAGCTCCTTGAATTGAAAAAGTGAACTTAAAGTATACAAGCTTTGCTGTTTTTTCTAACAGAGTTTGGCATTTCCACAATTTGCCCCTGTATTTGAATACAGAATCTCTACAGAGATTATAAAACACCAAAGGAACATAAATATTTCAATGAAGAATGTTTCTGCTTTCAAGTCTATCGATAAAAATTTCCTATGTTGACAACTTTCTCCATGGATGTTAGGCAGTTACTAGCTCCCAAGGTTAGCAAAAGTGCATGCCCAAAACAAAGTTTTTAAAAGATACAATTCAGCTGAGTTGTCTTGCAAACCATCAAGGACCTATTCCTCAGTCAGACCTAGCTAAAGAAAGAAAGAAAAAAATAAAACAGATGAGTTCTGAGAGAGTAAATAGGGTCTTCATTTACCTGTAATCTCAGTTAATCTATACCAGATGCTTCTGTTATTTTTCAAGAGTAAATGTATAATTATAGTTTTACCATCTTTGAGACTCAAGTTATTTAAAAAAGTACTTAAAATTGAAAAGGCGTTTTCCACATTTACTTAGTAAAGTCCCTTCTGGCATTTGAACTAACTGAAGAACAAAAATAACCTCTGGGACCAACCATGGGGAGTTTCATCCCCGAAGGAGACTCTTCAGAAAACTGAGCATGTAAAAAGCGAGTGGCAGAATTATGACTCCTGCTGTAACATTTATTATAGTTTAATGTTAAATTAATGTGCTTTCTTTGTGGCTTTCTACCACTTCCTCCTTTTCCAAATGTTCCCCATTGAGAGGACATGCTACAGATGTTTCAAAATCTCCTAATACAACACAACCTGTCTACACTTAGAAGACGGTGAAAAGACTGTGAAAATAATTCCTTCATTTGAAGGTCAGGAAGCCATAGAGCTCCAAGAAATTCAGTCCTCAGGTCAAATGTTTCAGTGCAAATCCCAAGAAAATCTGTTTTAATGGCTTCCAAATAACATTAGCCTTCTCATAATAAAAATCAGTCTCTCAGATTCTAAAGAAAAAGGTATTTGTATTAGAGACCAGCATGCTACACAATCTCATTAAAGAGAGTCTATTGTACTAGAGTTCTACATTTCCCACACTATCAAATAGCTGTTTATTGCAAAAATTCTATTACTATCAATTAACATTATTGCTCTAAGAACCCTGCACTTATAGCTATGTAACTTGCAAATCCTTTGTCACATTTAGTTTTCATGCAGCGTATTCAGGTACAGTAGTGTGTCAAAGAACCTGACAAGCCAACACTTCCTGTGAAGTCTGAAAATGTCTTTATAAAAGCCTTATCGCATTAAGAGCAAGAATGTTCTTTTAATGTCATCAAGCCTTGAACTTACACAGCTGAACTTGTTTCCATATCTCCATATTTAATCACAAGTGACATGATCCAAACAAGTTCTGAAAAAATCAATTTTGGTCACTTAAAATGTAATACTGTACTTGGTAGCCTTACAACTTTCCTTGGCTAGATTTTCATTTACAAAGGCCTAACTTTGTGTTTAAAAATGCAATTACATTCTTTACAATTAGAATAATGGGCAAGTTACTCAGCTGTATTAGGTGAACTCTGGTATAAAGCTGAATGGGCAGTCTGCAAAACTAAAAGACCCTGAATTAGCATCCAAACCCTCCTCCTTCCTGTGGTTTAGTTATTATTACTAACAAAAAAAGATGAACTTCACTTTTAGTTTTCTTCTTACCATTGGTTTTCCCTAGGGTTTCCCTCCAGGACCTCCTCTACTCTAATGCTCTCTCTTTCCAGAGAATCCCTTAGTATCTTCCTTTCCATTCTAGATAGAGTTAAAAAGCTGCCCCCACAAAATGAGTTAAGCAAACTTCAGCAGCTTTATACAGTGTTCTATCACCTGCTGTGATGGTAGGTCAACAGATGAACTCTGCCATCCTATTAAATATCCATGAACACATTCTTGCCTCAGTCAAATGTTTAAAAAAATCAAGATTTTCGGTGTACAGATCACTCAACATGAGAATTGCCACACTGCCTCTTTGATTTAAAATGTAATTATACGAGTGTAAATGTTTTTTATTTAGCTACATGCTAGTTCATTCTTTTGAATTTCTGAAATAATCCCACGTGTGGTACTCTTGCTGACTACGAACAGCTGTGTATCAGCAACACAAAAAGCATTTATATCAAATAATGTAGACCAATAAATATTAAAGGCTTCTTATTTCTAGCTCATCCAGAGACTTTATAAAAACACTCATGATAATGAACAGAATAAAACGTAATGGGTACTCTCTTGCTATAGTTAAGTGCTAGCAGTTTTTCTGAAACAAAGATGCAGTAAGAGGTGCTGCTAATTACAGAAATATTTTATTGTCTATTCTCTAATACAGGTTGAGGTTTTATATTAGGATTGACGTAATATATGCATAAATATTTTCTTAATCTGAAATGGAGAAATATAGACATCTGGCTTCTCTGTTTCAAATGTTTAAAGGTAGATTAGATACCTCAGCCTTTTTTGAATCCTGAATTTTTTTGCCCTTTGTTGGATCTGAAGGTTTAGAGAAAAATCACGAAAATACTATGCAACTACACATAAATGTGAAGTTGCACTTAGCACCGAGTTCATTTTTATCAGCAATCTTGTGTCTTGAGTAGAACAAAACATGGGTCAAATCCTATTTAGTTCAAATTGAATGCTGCTTCTGACTGCAGCAAAGATTTCAATTTTACATTTTTGCACCGAAACTGTTGAACTATGAAATCTTTTTCAGTGAAACTGAAAATACAGCTCACTAGCAATCACTAATATCTTCCAGAAATGTCATAACATAGCACGAATCTTTCCAGTATACCGTGTAAAGGTTTGCTTGGTGCATGACTGAATTCTCATTTCTCTAGCATGGTCAACCTCTGTGTATGATAACACATGCCACCACCCACAGCACACACCAAATTAAGGACAATTATTCAAGTCACATGATTCTAGCATACTCCTACAGTTAGGTTGCAAATCACTGTGTATTTGGCACACCTCTCCCCACTACCACACACAACTTTCATGATTAAGAGTAATAAATGCTTTAGATCAGCTTAAAGGTGACCTGAAAAGGAGGGTGGAGGGGGGGAAATGGTCTACCCCCCACCCCCAACACACACACTTTTAAGATGCATAAAAGCCTAAAACCTATTTGAAATCGTCCCTGGTTTTTTTTAACCTTCAAAATCTCAGGAATATTAAGTCTTTCCTTCTCCCCCCACCCCCCTCCCTTTTTTTTTTTTTTTGGCTAAAGGACTAGAGAATTGGAGTGGGAGCCTTCTCTGCTTCTCTGCCTTCAACTGAAGGGGCAGGGAACTGAAACTGTGAGACTTCTAAATTTAAACAGATATCAAACAAAAAAGTGTGTCTGACTAATAATCCTTACTTTCAATTTTTCAAGCTTAATTTAATTTCTGCTTAGTTTTGATGCTACCCTCGTAGTCGTCCTGTCATCCAGAAAAAAGACAAAAACTTCTAATGAAAGGGAAATGCTGAATATCCTTCAGACCTATAAGACACAAAGCAAAAAAGGCACAAATCCAGATTTTCTCTTTTGCAGCTGCCATTTAGGTTGCACAGGTCAACTTAAAACCTTAGGCCCTGTCTAGGTTAGAGAAATTTGCACGAGTGCAATTACCCTGATGCACGCTCCCATGTAGACACACTGTAATAGCATAAAACATGGCTTACTCCGATATGGAATACATCATGCTGGTGCAAGCCCCATAGAAACAATGGAGTGCTTCTACATCATGGGTTTGCTCCAACATAGCTACATCAGTATTAGCTTCCCTTAAATCCGTTTGTGCTAAACCAATTTGTGGGTCACAACAAGGGGGGAGGGCTGTTGTGTTTTAAACTAGTGCACTTATGAGTATGTATCATGCATACACACACTTGATCAGCCAATGGTTCATCTAGTTCAGGATCCAATACGCTGGATCAGCCAACCATTCATCTAGTTCAATATTCTGCCTTCTAAAGAAGCCTCTTTGGAGGAAAATACAACCACATGTAATGGACAATTAGGCAATAACATGCCTATAGGAGAAGGTTTTCCAGGTTCAAGCAGTTGGTGGCCGACATGTCTCGAACCATGAGGACCGATTAGTAAAAACTGTTTAAGATAGTTCATGGAGCGATAGCTTATATCAATAAGTAGATGACTAACCATTTGAGTTTTATGTTTAATGCCCTATATCTTGTAGGAAAGAGTGCCACAGGTTGATGATGTATTTGAATATTTCTTTTATCTGTAAGTTTATTACTTTTATAATTCCATAGGGTGTCCCTCTTATATTATGAGGCAGTGAGCAGCAGATTCAGGCTGATGTTCTCTACCATTCATGCTTATACCTCATGTCACTACTTACCTCCTAAAACTAAGCAGTCCTAATCTTTCTGGGCTTCCCTTATGACTCTTTCAATGCTTCTAATTATTTTTGTGGATGTCTCCTATTTTTCCTATGTCCTCCTGAACATAATTTCTTCTTCTGTGTCCATATTCATGAACATAAACCTAATTCTCTGATCACAGGATATTTCTGTGATACAACAAACATGTACTGCATGCAAGAACCTATCAAAAATACAGCTGCCTCCTCTGAAGCATCTAGTACTGACTGATCTTAAAGGCGCATTACAGGACTATATCAACCATGGTTGAGAATACCTAACAATTCCTACATTTCTATTAACTTTCACATTTCTTCACTTGAGTGCTCAAATGCAACATTAAGGTTGCAGTTATATGATTTCACACTCAATTTAGAACTAGTTTGCCATACTCCACCTTCTGGGCTATGTTTTCTTCTTATGTACACATTCTGTTTCACTCTGATTTCACCTTTAACTATATTAGATTAATTTCATGACAAGAAACTTTAAGATCTGCATCATTTCATTACAATTCCACTACATAACTAAGCAGAGTTGGTGGAACCCACACTGGTCTGATTCTGAACCATTTACAGTAATGGTACTTGGTCAGAATGCAAGTTCTCTTTACCTTTAGTGAAAGTTAATAGGGTCCCTCTCCCTTGCAACCCAGCTAGCCACTCCTACTGACTGACCCAACAATGAAGTTCTACCTAATCCTATGTTTATAAATTTCTTGTTGTGGAAATAACTGGAAATGCAAAACAAACAAACAAACAAACAAAGTGCACAAGATTCAACCACAAAACTTTGGAAAGGTAAAACCTGCTACAAAAATTATGGGGAAAATATGATATAGGTTTCATTTTAGCTTAATTTTAAAATATACCATGTGAAACAACGGTCATTCATAGTAAGTTCTCCCTGCCATTCACATTCCTGGAATCACTTCCATCTTGGCAGTAGCAATTCACAATGTGAGCTATAAAAACAACTTCCAGACTGAGCACAGCATACAAGGCCCTAACCAAGAAGAAAACCTAATCAATCAAATTTAAATGTATTGATACTGACATTTAATAAAGTTTTTAGAATGTACTTCTATTAATTTCAGCCATTTTTTGAAGCTGACAACTTTTACCAAACAGAATATTGCCAAGCTATTTAAACTCAAAGTGTAGATGATTTTAAATTTTCAGAAAGCTCAACAGAGATCTAATTTTTGAATTACAATGAAAAGTTAAGATTGCCTCCGCAATGCCATTGAGACACGGTGCCTGAAGACCAGTAAGCAAACATTGCCTGGTGAAAAGAAAAGGAGTACTTGTGGCACCTTAGAGACTAAAATTTATTTCAGCATATTTCAAGAAATCCACTGAATGCATCCGATGAAGTGAGCTGTAGCTCACGAAAGCTTATGCTGAAATAAATTTGTTAGTCTCTAAGGTGCCACAAGTACTCCTTTTCTTTTTGCGGATACAGACTAACACTGCTGCGACTCTGAAAATTGCCTGGTGAGTGAAACATTAACACTATAATTGAACACTACTTAAAATTCTAATTTCCAAACTTGGATATTTAATAGTAGCAAGGAAAGGATTTAAAAATTATTTGAGTACCTTAATATATAATTTGAGAAGTGAGGCCATAACTTGATCAAATTTCCTTTAATACTTTGGATTGTCACAGAATCACAGTAATGTAGGGCTGGAAGAGACCTCAAGAGGTCAATAACATTCTTCAAAGTTGTGTGTACAGTGACCACTACTATGTGTCCTGCACTAATGTTAAAAGTAAAACTATAGTTAAAGTTAACAATTATAATTTTGCCTCCTGCCTATTGATACTTGTACCACTTAAGATCACTGTAAGTGAAAGATTACTGGTTTCAATTTCTTTACTTTGTGCTTTTGACATCATTTTGTTCAGTTTCCCTGTCTGTGTGGATCATTCACATCGCACCAGAGAAAAAGGGTTTTTTTAACATAGGAAATATGATCAGATCATAAAAACTGACAAGTAACTTAAAACCAGGTACACTAACTGAAAGTACTTACGTTTTAAAAGTTATTAAGCAATGATATCCAAAGGTGCTTCATCCATCAGATATTTAATATTTTAAAAATATGCCTAGCTACATTTTTACCCAAGTATACTATAGTTGTTTAATTACAGATGATGCGTAAAATAATTATCGTTTTCTGAGACTGGTATTTAATTGATAACTTGGGTAACTTGCATTTCTGAAAAGATGACTGTTTTTAATTTAGTATCCAGACAAGCTAATTCAGGGGAATGGGGTATGAGGGAATCATTCTTCTTCAAACTGAAGTACCAAATCTGGCCCTACACCTGGAGATATTGAATAGATGACAAACCTGACAGCAGAACACAGAACAATTTAGCCTTTAGGGTTCAAACCTGCAATGCTTAATTTGTGCCAGGGCTTGCTAGGGCAGAGTCCTGGCACCTCTAGGACCGGCACTTCAAAGCCCCGGCAACTCAGGGCTTGCCGCATGAGTTATGGAAGTAAATATAAATAAATAAAATCGCTTGAGCCAGGACACCTAACTGTGGGAGCCCCAGCCCCTCGCTCCTGACAAATCAAGCGCTGCAGCCCTGTTCTGCGGTTGGTAATGACCAAGTCATCCTGCCGGCAGTTTCTCGGGAAGGGGCTGTCCCTAACAGCAGCTTCACGGCTCGCGCCGGTCTCGGTCCCAGCGCTGTACAGCCCCGGACCCCCCGAGCTCTGTTGGCCCCATTGAAAAAATATTTCCTCGCCTCCTTACTGGCCAGGGCGCGGCCACGACTCACGGAATTCGCCCCCCGCGGCGCTCCCCTCCGGCTCTGCCCCGGGACAGCCCGGCGGGAGCTCCCAGGGCCGGCCGGCCGGCCCCTTCCCTGCAGCGCTCCCGCGCCGCGCGTCCTGAGGCCGGCTCCATCCCCGGCCCCGCCGCAGGGACCAAGGCAGCCGAGGGGAGGCTGCGGGCCGGCCGTGCCTGGGACAGCGGCCTTCGGACGGGGGGGGGGGGGGCGCACACCTGGAGCCGCCCCCGGGGCAGCCCCTATGGGGGTCGGAACCAGCCGCCCGCGGGGCTGGGGGGCGGTACCAGGCCCTTGGGCCGGTAGCCGTGGCGGGGAGTGGGGAGGGGTAGGGTCCGGCCCGGCCCCGCCTCCTCACGAACCGGTCCCCGGTGGGGGGGGGGCGCCGGTTCCCCCCGCGCGGCCCGGCCGCCTCACCTCGCTGCGCGTGATCCGGTGCCGCCCCAGCTTCACCACGGCGAAGTTGCCCTTCCCCAGCGTGCCCTCGATGTCGTAGAACCCGACGCGGACGGGCCCGGGCCCGCGGGGCAGCAGCGGGGGGGGCCGCCGGGGCTCGGCCATTACCATGCTGGGCTCGGGGGGCGGCGGCGGTGGCGGCGGCGGCTCCGGCTCGGTCCGTCTGGGGCCGTGCGGAGCCCTGCAGCCGCGCCGCCCCGCCCCGCCCCCCGCGCGTCACCGCGCGCGTCAGCGAAGGCGGAGTCTCGCCATGGCAACCGCAGCCACCGCCACCGGATGAGCAACGGCCTCCTGGGGCTGTTCCCTGGGGGGCGCCCCCTCCCACCGGCAGCGGGGCTCCCCGCACAGCCGTCCCCGGCAGAGCGCCTCCTCCCCGCCGGGCTGGTGCTGGGAGAGACCAGTGAGGGGAGAGTGGGCGAACACTGTACCCGGGGGGCGGGGGCTCCGGCTTTGGGGGAGGAGGGGGCTACCTGCACGCCCCCCCTCGAAGATGGGGAGAGCGTCCCCCACAGCTTGATTCTCCCCCAGCTTCCCCACCTCCGAGTTGGGGGCAGGGAGACCCCACCCCCCCCAAGACCGGGTTAGCCTGACTGCCGGGCCTGTCGCCACCCCCTCTGCTGCTGTGCCCCCCCCTTGCACACAGCCCCAGTGCCCCTCACTGCACAGCACTTCCCAGGGCTCCCAGTGCCACCCCCCCCCCGCACAGCACTCCCCTGGGCTCCCAGTGCCCTGTCTCCCCCCCCCCAACTGCACAGCACTCCCCTGGGCTCCCAGTGCCCTGTCTCCCCCCCCCCCCAACTGCACAGCACTCCCCTGGGCTCCCAGTGCCCTGTCTCCCCCCCCAAACTGCACAGCACTCCCCTGGGCTCTCAGTGCCCTGCCTCCCCCCCCCCCCAACTGCACAGCACTCCCTTGGGCTCTCAGTGCCCTGCCTCCCCCCCCCCCAACTGCACAGCACTCCCCTGGGCTCTCAGTGCCCTGCCTCCCCCCCCCCCAACTGCACAGCACTCCCTTGGGATCCCAGTGCCCTGCCTCCCTCCCCCCAACTGCACAGCACTCCCCTGGGCTCCCAGTGCCACCCCCCCCCCGGCACAGCACTCCCTTGGGATCCCAGTGCCCTACCTCCCTCCCCCCAACTGCACAGCACTCCCCTGGGCTCCCAGTGCCCTGTCTCCCCCCCCCCCAACTGCACAGCACTCCCCTGGGCTCCCAGTGCCACCCCCCCCCCCGGCACAGCACTCCCTTGGGATCCCAGTGCCCTACCTCCCTCCCCCCAACTGCACAGCACTCCCCTGGGCTCCCAGTGCCCTGTCGCCACCCCCCCCCCAACTGCACAGCACTCCCCTGGGCTCCCAGTGCCCTGTCTCCCCCCCCAACTGCACAGCACTCCCCTGGGCTCCCAGTGCCCTGTCTCCCCCCCCAACTGCACAGCACTCCCCTGGGCTCCCAGTGCCCTGTCTCCCCCCCCAACTGCACAGCACTCCCCTGGGCTCCCAGTGCCCTGTCTCCCCCCCCAAACTGCACAGCACTCCCCTGGGCTCCCAGTGCCCTGTCTCCCCCCCCAAACTGCACAGCACTCCCCTGGGCTCCCAGTGCCCTGTCTCCCCCCCCAACTGCACAGCACTCCCCTGGGCTCCCAGTGCCCTGTCTCCCCCCCCAAACTGCACAGCACTCCCCTGGGCTCCCAGTGCCCTGTCTCCCCCCCCAAACTGCACAGCACTCCCCTGGGCTCCCAGTGCCCTGTCTCCCCCCCCAAACTGCACAGCACTCCCCTGGGCTCCCAGTGCCACCCCCCCCCCGCACAGCACGCCCCTGGGCTCCCAGTGCCCTGCCTCCCTCCCCCCAACTGCACGGCACTCCCCTGGGCTCCCAGTGCCGTGCCCCCCCAACTGCACGGCACTCCCCTGGGCTCCCAGTGCCACCCCCCCCCCCGCACAGCACTCCCATGGGCTCCCAGTGCCCTGTCTCCCCCCCCAACTGCACAGCACTCCCATGGGCTCCCAGTGCCACCCCCCCCCCCGCACAGCACTCCCCTGGGCTCCCAGTGCCCTGCCTCCCTCCCCCCAACTGCACAGCACTCCCCTGGGCTCCCAGTGCCGTGCCCCCCCAACTGCACAGCACTCCCCTGGGCTCCCAGTGCCGTGCCCCCCCCAGCTCCCAGTGCCCTGCCTCCCCCCCCCCCAACTGCACAGCACTCTCTTGGGATCCCAGTGCCGTGACCCCCCCCCAAACTGCACAGCACTCTCTTGGGATCCCAGTGCCGTGCCTCCCCCCCCCCCCAACTGCACAGCACTCCCTTGAGATCCCAGTGCCATGCCTCCCCCCCCCAACTGCACAGCACTCCCCTGGGCTCCCAGTGCCGTGCCCCCCCCCCAACTGCACAGCACTCCCATGGGCTCCCAGTGCCGTGCCCCCCCCCCCAACTGCACAGCACTCCCATGGGCTCCCAGTGCCGTGCCTCCCCCCGGGCTCCCAGTGCCCTGCCTCCCCCCCCCAACTGCACAGCACTCCCCTGGGCTCCCAGTGCCCTGTCTCCCCCCCCAAACTGCACAGCACTCCCCTGGGCTCCCAGTGCCCTGCCTCCCTCCCCCCAACTGCACAGCACTCCCCTGGGCTCCCAGTGCCCTGTCTCCCCCCCCAAACTGCACAGCACTCCCCTGGGCTCCCAGTGCCCTGCCTCCCTCCCCCCAACTGCACAGCACTCCCCTGGGCTCCCAGTGCCCTGTCTCCCCCCCCGAACTGCACAGCACTCCCCTGGGCTCCCAGTGCCACCCCCCCCCGCACAGCACTCCCCTGGGCTCCCAGTGCCCTGCCTCCCTCCCCCCAACTGCACAGCACTCCCCTGGGCTCCCAGTGCCCTGTCTCCCCCCCCGAACTGCACAGCACTCCCCTGGGCTCCCAGTGCCACCCCCCCCCGCACAGCACTCCCCTGGGCTCCCAGTGCCCTGCCTCCCTCCCCCCAACTGCACAGCACTCCCCTGGGCTCCCAGTGCCGTGCCCCCCCAACTGCACAGCACTCCCCTGGGCTCCCAGTGCCGTGCCCCCCCCAGCTCCCAGTGCCCTGCCTCCCCCCCCCAAACTGCACAGCACTCCCTTGGGATCCCAGTGCCGTGACCCCCCCCCAGCTCCCAGTGCCCTGCCTCCCCCCCCCCAAACTGCACAGCACTCCCTTGGGATCCCAGTGCCGTGACCCCCCCCCAAACTGCACAGCACTCCCCTGGGCTCCCAGTGCCGTGCCCCCCCCCAACTGCACATCACTCCCATGGGCTCCCAGTGCCGTGCCCCCCCCCCAACTGCACAGCACTCCCATGGGCTCCCAGTGCCGTGCCCCCCCCCCCCGGGCTCCCAGTGCCCTGCCTCCCCCCCCCAACTGCACAGCACTCCCCTGGGCTCCCAGTGCCGTGCCTCCCTCCCCCCAACTGCACAGCACTCCCTTGGGCTCCCAGTGCCGTGCCTCCCCCCCCCCCCAACTGCACAGCACTCCGCCCAGGTGCCCCAGCCCCCTTAGCCTTCCCTCCATGGCTGTTGCCCATCTCTGCCCACACAAGGCCACACCAGCTCCTAGGGCTGCCCTGGCCTCTGCACCCCCTTCCTCAGAGCCACGGAACCAGCTGGGCACCTAGTCCTGCCCCGCTCCTAGGGTGCGGCTGCCCAGGGTTCCCACCCTTTGCTCCGCCAGACCACAGATCCTGTACGTGCCCTAGGACTTGATCACACACCTTGGCCAGTGCTCAAACCCACCCAGGATTTCCCCTAAAGGGGGCCACCTCGCCCCAGGCAGATGGCACCAGGAGCTCTGATGCAGCCCCTGGCAGGCTACAGTTCCACGCAGCAGGACTGCAGCTTCCTGCCCTGGAGAGTCGAATGTTGGCCATGCTTGGCGGAGTCTCTGTGAAATATTGCCTAATAGTTGCTCTATGTGCTCTATTCTACCAGGGAATTTGCCAAATACATTTTATATATTTTCGGTAGCAAAAGAATTGAGCTGCCTTTTTCCTACTTTTAATCGATGCTAACCCTTACCATATCTGTCTGAAACAATTTATTCAGCAAGTTAGACAGAAAGCTTCATTTGCACAGCCCGTCTTGTACAGCACAGGGTAACGTCAATTTTGGTTCAAATGCAGAGGCTTTTAAAATAAAACTTCAAAATAACGTTCCTGGAAAAACTGCAGCCAGGAGAACAGCCTTTCTGCAGATGGTTTTGCTACCCATGATTCACTTCTTGTTGTGCTTCAAACAAAGTGATCCAAATACTTTACACAAACACTTTTACAGTGTGCGATCTCAAACAAAATACTCAGGAATTATTCAAAGACAATTTCAGCAACTGTCCAAAAGTATCAAATGTGGAGCACATGTGCCCTCTAGTGGACCACTGTCCTAGGTATAACTAGGGTCCTACCAAATTAAAGGTCCATTGTGGTCAATTTCATGGTATGAGGATTTTAAATATTGTAAATTTCATGATTTCAGCTATTTAAATCTGAAATGTCAGGGTGTTGTAATTGTAGGGCTCTGACCCAAAAAGGGGGGGGGGTCACAGTTATTGTGGGGGGGGTTGCGGGACTGCTACCCTTACTTCTGAGCTGCTGCTGGCGGCGGTGCTGCCTGCAGAGCTGGGCAGCGGGAGAGGGGCAGCTGCAGGCCGGGAGCCCAGCGCTGAAAGCAGCGCCGTCACCAGCAGCAGCGCAGAAGGCAGGGTGGCAACGCCATGCCATGCCACCTTTACTTCTGCACTGCTGCCTGCAGAGCTGGGCCCTCACTCGGCAGCTGCCACTCTCCGGCCACCCAGCTCTGAAGGGAGCAGCACAGAAGTAAGGGTGGCTTGGTATGGTATTGCCACCCTTACTTCTGCACGGCTGCTGGCAGGGCGCTGACTTTAGAGCCGGGCGCCCAACCAACAGCCACCGCTCTCTAGCTGCCCAGCTCCGAAGTCAGGGCAGAAGTAAAGGTCACAATAACGTGACCTCCCCAAAAATAACCTTGTAACCCTCCTGCAACTCCCTTTTGGGTCAGGACCCCCAGTTTAGAAACACTGGTCTCCCTGTGATATCTGTATAATATAGGGTAAAAGCTCACAAAAGACCAGATTCAAGGGGGAAGGCCAGATTTAGCAGTCCGTGATGTGTTTTACATGGCCATGAATTTGGTAGGGCCCTAATTATAACACCTGGGTGATCTATTAAATATAAAGTGTCAAAGGAGATCTGACAGTTGTCTGTGCAAAAGGATAAAATAAGGTGCAGGTGAAGTCTGGCCAAAGGGATAATGCACTTGGTAGGCACAGTAGTCCCACACTCATTTAATAGCTATTAACAGATTCAAGCAAGAAGACAATGAAGAAACTAGAAGCACCTACCTGTGAAGATAGAGTCAGAAGACAGGCACCTTTCCTGTACTTTGCAGAGCTGTCTGAATCTCTGTCTGAGGCAGGGCAGGGCAAGAATGTCTTAGGGACCGTCAAACAGACTGCTTCCTGTAAAAGGTGAAAGCTCCATTGCTGTGGTCTTAGCAGAGTAACATTTAGAACTGTTCTATCCCCATATTTCAGGTCTTGACACTGCTGCTCCAATGAAATCTTCACCTTCGCTACTGAACTCCTCTCCTAGAAATCAGACTATGGATGTTTCAAGGACTGATGGGCAGCCTGGGATAGGCTCCCCTAACTGATCATACTAGAACATTCACTTATTAGGTCACATGGGAGTGTTTCTGGAAAAGCTCTGGTGAGTACAGTAGTGCACTATATAGCCACAGCAGTGCCGCAGAGAGAAAAGTTAGTTCATTGCCACCAGGTTTTGTTGCTGACCTCCTCCAGCAGAAGTAATGCGGAACCACTTGGGAATTCTAAGCTCTGCCCTCACAGCCTGAAGAAACCAAGTTATTTGTGGTCTCAAATCTGCCAAAAGTTGCAATAGTTTATGGTACACTGAGTCACAGTGGTGAAACAACAGTAAACTGAAATATTGTTAATATTTAAAATGGAGGATTAAACATGGACCTGCAGTTCTTCTGTTCTAATCCCAGTTCAGCCAATGAGTTATATAGCCTTGGGCAAGTTATGTAACCCCTGTCCATCTTCCCGATCTGCAAGATGGGGACAAGGCACAGTGCCCAGGCAGTGAGGATTTATGGATGGTTAGGTGCTAAATTATCTATAGCCGAATTTGCTGGACAATATGGGATACAAAGCATTGGAACTGTATTTCTAAATTGTTAGGAAGTTATAGTGATAGATATACACTTCAGAGAGAAAGTTCTGTGTGGGGAATTATTCCTAGCAAGAAGGCGACCTATGTGCCCTTCCCAAACTATAACAAAGTACTTGGGCTCCTGCCTCTACCTCAAGCCAAAAAGAGGAACAAAATTGGCCAGCTGGGTTAGAGGTGTCCACGTATCCGATGTTCTGACAGTTGAGATAATACACCCTTTTCTCAACTGAATCACACTTTTACACAACTGAAAATGGTGACACCGAAGAACAAATAGACATATTCTTTGCAATGAAACATGGTTACAAAAAAAGGCCAATGCAGTTTTGAGCTGTTTACAGGGAGAGACCCTGTCACAGGACAGGGAACTAATCATCCTCCACCAGGCCCTGACGCAACCATGTCTGAATCCTGGCATCATTGTATACTCTTCTAGGCACCACATTTCCAGAGAGCATGTCTTCAAAAAAAGGAAGAACTAAATATGTATAACTTGACTAAAGGGAAGGACGTAACTCTACAATTAAAGGATGGAAATAACAATGGGGAGGCATTTTTAGTGTGGCACAGCGGTGTATGTGTAGGAGTGAGTGGATGAAAGTAAAAGATGTTTTCCCCCTAATATTCAGTCTTATCAGAGCAATGTATTAGGCTATGGAACAGTCTCCTTCCAAAAGCAATGGAAGTGCAATTTCATGATGCTTAAAACAAGACTGAAATAAAGCTTTAGACAATGTGCTGTATGAAACAATCTTGCATTGGCTCCTAGGAGATAGACTGGATGATTTAATGCATCCTTCCCATCTAGCTTCTATAATCTAATAGTTCTTAACTTGGCTATTCTGTGCACATGAAACGGTTTGGAGCAGATTTTATTTATATGACATTTGTCTACTTTCATTAATCATACATGTAAAGGTGAGAGGGTTTTTCTGGTTTCATTTTCAGGTTCATAGTTGCCTGCCCTTTTCCAAAGGCCCAAAGGTGATCTCAAACTCTCCTGACTGCAAGAAATCATGTTTTTCCAATAATAAGCTTTTGCCTCTGTCCTACAAGAAGCAGCTATGAGGTGAGTGCATGTATATCACATCTGTTAAAAAGTTTCCTTGATGATGTTTATCTCTGATACAAGCACCTTTCCAGACTCAAAGCAGCCTCAGACTTGAAGGAATAGGGAACACTGGGTATTTCAGCACTTAAACATTTAACTTGTTCACACAACAATGGCATGAAAGACCTCCACAGATGAAGTGCCAGATAGGGGTTGACAAATTCAAGGAGACTTGTTCTTGTCAATACCTGTCATCGCCATATTCAACATTTTGATTTCAGAAAGAACACAGATCAAGTATTATTCAGTCCCATTACAGATGAAGAAGTGAACCTCAAGAGCTTTAATAGGCAAAACTTTTCCAAATTAGTTTACTAAAATTAACCATTTACAACCATATTTCAGCACCTCAATACCTGGCCTGACCTTCAGAGGTGTTGAACACGCATAGCTGACTTTCACTGACTTCAGCGAGAACTGCAGGTGGTCAGTGCCTCTAACAATAAGAAAAATGAGGAGTCCTTGTGGCACCTTAGAGACTAACAAATTTATTTGGGCAGAAGCTTATTTGTTAGTCTCTAAGGTGCCACAAGGACTCCTCATTGTTTTTGCTCATACAGACTATCATGGCTACCACTCTGAAATCTAACAATAAGGGCACTCATTTAGTTACCGAAATGTGGATGTAAGAGGTTACACACCTAAGTCTGCATATTTTGCTTGAGCTTTTTGCTCTCATTTCTTGTTTTTCCAAAGACTCAAAGATGCTTATGGCCTGCCTAAAAACAGAACAGAAGGATTTGAAGATTTGAAGGATAAAAATGAATACACATATATAGCTGCTTACTAAAATGCACTAATTAATGTAATGAATCCCAGGAAGTTAGCCAGCAACAGTCAGTGGATACCCCTTTCCTAGTGCCAATCAGCAACTATTGCCTAGCATTATCCCCACTGATAACCAGCTGGCAGGTTATCATTTCCTTGGTAGATAGTGGCCATTTTCTGGCAAGGATTGTTCTCCGGGGCTTGAACTTGCACCACTAAAGTCAATGGCAGACCACCAAATCCTGGTTGGTAGGCACTCTCCCAGACTGCCAGGTATCCAAGACAGGCCCTCTGTCTCTATCAACCCAACCTGTAATATTTATGAACAGACAGAAACAGCTATAGCAACTTACAAATATTTTACTGTTTGCAGTGAATATGATGGGTGGCATACAGCTCCAGAGCTGGCTCCCTGAATGTTTATATTGGCAGAGTCAACTCACAGCAACGTCCTGCACTCACTTCTGTTGTTGTTTCACTACCATATAAACACCTTCTGCCAAAGCCTTTGACGCATCTTTGCTTCCTGGTGGCTTCTGCAAACTGGTTTTGCTTCAATCTCATGATTTTTTTTTTTTTTAAGTGCAACAGGAAAAAAATGAATGTTTCATGAACTCTGTCAGTAGCTACCGACATTTCAGACGCTTCAGAGCTAGCTTTGTTTGGCTGCAGAACGTAGCGCATGAGTTATTCAGGGTTCCTCTTACAGCCAGAGACTCACCCGTGGAGCAGTGTATGTCCGTATCTACCTCTCTTCCTGACTTGTTTCACTCATGGTGTCACTCTCCCTCCCCTGCCAGATTTCTAATTGGAGAGAAAACAGATGGATCAGTGACCTGAAGGCTAGAAGCTCCTTAGAGGCAACAGATCTTAAAGCAGGTGTGGTTTTCCCAATGATGTGAAATTAATCTGAAGTATTCTGGCTTTAGTGATTACACAATGGCTTCTGTGCTGCTTCATCCCACTTGTTTTGTACAGTTCTGTATTATAGCCAATATGCCTTTAGATAAAACTCTTCCAAGCCAGGAAACTGGCATCTGATTGGCACATTGCATCTACTGCAGAGCATGGCGTACACATATAAAAAAGGGGATTTTTTTTTTTTTAATTACTGAATCTCACCAGGGGAATAAGACCAAAGGAAGCCTCTCCCTGGGACACTGGTGCAGACTTGTAATTAGGAATGCTCCTCTGAGAAATCAACAACAGCTGCAGGGAAACCCTTGGCAAGTGCAGACTATTAAATAGCTCTCACCTAAGATACACTGAAAAGAGCAGGCTGGAGCTCTGTTTTAGACCAGAGCCTAACTATATCCACCGGCCATCACTTTGCGGATTATGGTAGGTGGTACTTCCTGCCTGCTCTATAGTCCAGATTCTTCTGTGTTTAGAAGACAGGAACTCAATTAGGCAAAGCTCCTGTGGCAGACAGCAGGACACTGATGCAGACTTTACACTGAAATCTATGGATGCAAAGTGTTGTATGAGAGCGAGGTGGTATTATTACCACCGGTATAGAATGGCAGGCCTTTGCCTTAATGGCATTTACCCTTTTTTTAAAATTCAATTTTGAAAAGGACAAACAAGAGCCAAATAAATAAGCATCACTTGCTGTACACAGTGTTGGGCACCAAAATTACTCAACCAAACCACATACTGAGTCAAATACTCTTCCAAATCCTTATGTAACAGCTTATCTTCAATAAGTTTCCAAGATGTTCTAAAGGTCTGTGTGGAGAATTAAAATATTAAGTAATTATTTGGCCCCCATTACCATAGTTTCTGAGCATCTCATATTCTTTAATGTATTTATCCTCACAACACCCCTGTGAGGTAGGGCAGTGCTATTATCCCCATTGTACAGATGGGGAATGGAGAGACAGAGAAGCTAAGTAACATGCTCAAGGTCAGAGTGTGACAGAGTACGGAACTGAACCCAGGTGTCCCAAGTCCCAGGATACCATCCTAAACACTGGACCATCCTTCCTCTCCTTTAAAATAGACACCAAGTATCCTGCACTCTGCTATTCAACACTCCCAGTTCATCATCAGACCAGTGAGATATGTTCAGGCAAAATCCCAGTTTTAGGAAACAAGCCCCATTTGGGAGCAACTCCAGAATCAGACTGAAAGTAGTGTAAGTGTAGACAATACAAAATGCTGTGGGATCTCTCAGGAACTGGACACATTCAACGTGAGAACATTAAAACAAGCGTGTTAACCTTCCATGACAGGACATCAGAGCATGCAGGAACAGATAGATCACAACTGTCTAATCCCAAACCGGTGCAGCCAGCTCTCTGGATAAACTTGGACAAGAATAGATATAATAGCTCCCAGCAGGCAGCTATGCATTTCAGAATCCAACCCAATGAACATATTCACAGCAGAAGTGTTACTGGCAGGACAAAACAGGTACAAGCATTCTCTAAACAGGTTCTTAGAAGACACACTGCTATTTGTCAAGACCACATTTCCTCCTTCCACAGCTACAGAATTTACCTCAAAATCCAGCCCTTGCTGCAAAATTGTGAGCCAAAACCCAAGCTTACACTGAAAAAAGAACGTCTCACGCTCTTAGGGTGTTAGTCTGTATTCGCAAAAAGAAAAGGAATACTTGTGGCACCTTAGAGACTAACCAATTTATCTGTGAGCATAATAATTCATCCGATGAAGTGAGCTGTAGCTCACAAAAGCTTATGCTCAAATAAATTGGTTAGTCTCTAAGGTGCCACAAGTACTCCTTTTCTTTTTGCTCTTAGGGTGGTGTCCAACACTTTCCAAATGTGAACCAAATGCAAACCAATGCAAGATTATCTGCCTGAGTTTGCAGACAGCCTGAAGCAATAGCTTAGGAGTGAACTGTCCCCCAATTCATTTCAATGGGGTGTTAACCTTACATATTAATGATGCAAATTTCAGCGTCAATATTAATATATTTCACAGATTATTCTCATTTTTGCATCCAGTTAGTGTGCTTATCTCACAAACCCAAGCTTCCTCTCACATCTTCCTAAATGTGTATGCCACTGCTATAACGTCCAGCTTCCCCCTGTGAGCTCATAAAGACTAGCCAGGCATTTAAAAAAACCCAAAAAACAAAACCCCCACCACACATTCTGATCATACAGACCATGAAATGTAAGGCCAGCAGAAAATAAATGGCATTTAATATTCAAAAGCAAAGGGAAACCTGCCATGAGTGTATTCATTTTTGTATCCAGTTAAATATGAATCTCCATTTTTACACTTATCTGAAGCCAGAGCTCCAGTCTGCTGCACTGAACAGTGCAGCAACCTTGCCACATGATTTATATCAAGCTTCCTGTGGAGCACACAAAACCTTGATTACTGTAATCCCGACATTCAAAGGACTGCATATAAACAAGCACAACACAGGCATTAGAAAGCTCTAATGATCATCAAGTTAATAGTAAACCCAAAGTCATCAGTACTGCTCTCTCCCGAGTTCAGATTCTGAGTCCACTCCTCCCCACCACATCTTGCTCAAGAGCTTGTCAGTATCCCAAAACAGATACAGCTAGGCTTGCAATTCTGAATGGTTTAGCATGGTAAAGCTTTGTTGGTAGAAATGAGGTTGTTTGGGAAATGCCTCTCTCTTGGCTTACCAAGGTGGGTGAGGTAATATCTTTTATTGGGACAACATCTGTTGGTGAGACACACAAGCTTTCGAGTCAACAGCTCACACTTGTGTAACAGAACTTGCATCAGGACTGAAACCAGCTTGTTGTCATTATGGTGTAAGTCAGATTTAACTGTGTCAGTTGTCAGATACATAGGAAAGGAGAGTACTTCCTTAGTCACTTTTTGATTCACAGCTTCCTCCCTACAATCCCTCAAATGCCTTTTCGATGTGTGACAAGGGGCTCTTCGGTAGTATTAAAGTACAAAGTCATAGGAATCCATTTCTCAAAGAATAACGCCCATTGGCAGATCCACACAGTTTGTGCTTTGTCCATCTTGGTTTTGGTCCTTTCTAGGAAAGACTGTGTGTAGTGTTCAAACTCATTTCAGGTGGCTCAAGGCAACTCTGGGCACCTCTCCATGCAGTCAGGAGCCAGACAAGTACAGTACAAAGAAATTGCCAGTCACACACTTATTTCAGTCTCCTTTCCACATTATCTGTGATATCAAACATTATCCTCTCAGGTAGAAGAGAGATTAAATGGGCTAAAATGCTGGAGAGAAGGGGCAAGAAAGATGTCCAGATGCTCACCTTCGTTTCCAATATATAATCCCGATTCTTTGATTAGGGGGCTGTCTTAAATGTTGTATTGTGCCTCAAAAGCTTTAAAAACATACCAGTTGTTAAGTAAGATAGGTTCAGTTCATCTCACAGCCCATGTCTTAGGCTTCACATGGTAACAAAAGTCTCATACTTACGTATCAACAGCTCAAAAAATTAACTGTAATCTTAATGCATTCACTAATCGATAAAGCATGAACTTAATTCAACCACAGAGCTGTCGGCACATCCCTTACAATCATGCTGTTGCTCCAGTCTAAATACTTGTGGGTTATTGAGGATTTGGATACAAACTCCAGCGGAGGGTCACTTGCATAGACGTTTGGCAGGTTCCCTCATACCATCTCCATGGCTTTGGTGTATCTGCACTTCTCCTAGCTGCTTAGAAACTCTATTAAATGTGCTACAAATAAAGAGAAACAGACAGTGATAGGGATATGAAGCTGAGTGTGCAAACACCTCTCCCACCAACCCAGGACTAAAACAAACAGTGAATTTGTTCCCATAAGTGAATGACATTGTCTCACGTCACTCACATGCTCCCAGCTTTCAGTATCAGACTGGCTAATTCTGGTTTCATCTTAGTTCATATTTAGTTGTATACCAATATGCCACATTAGCATAACTAGAAAGAGATCTTGGGTCAGATTCTCAGTTACACTACAGCCATGTAAAGGAGCATTAAAACGAGTGCAACTGTAACTTATGTCCACTTTAAGGCTGCTTTATACAGCCATGGTGGTGTAAGTGGGCTTCAGCGTAAATGAGAATCCAGTCTTCAATCTCTGATGGGAGGAACTATCGTTGATCACCTACCAATGACCATGTAACAGATGCCTTCTACACTAAGTTGCAAAAGGTACTCAACCAGGTGCATGCTTACGTTGTCATTCTGGTTATGGGTGATATAAATGACAACTTGGGATACAAGCACTGAATGTGCAAATATGGCACTGAGAGGCAGATGGACAACGGTGAAAAATTTACTTAGCTGTGTAATAAGTATAACCTGTGCACCTGGGGTTCACTTTTCCCTCGTCACAGGAAACACAAACTAACATAGAAGTCAAATGACTGAATTACTGAGAAACAAGTGAAACACATTGCTGCTGGATACACAAAACAACCGCTGATATTGGAAGCAACTACCATCTTGTCACCAAAATAGAATAAAGCTAAAAAGACACGCTAATAAGAAAAGAAATGGAATTTGATGTGAAGAAACTGTTGGATCTGGGAATCAGGAGAGACTTTAAAATCCAGCTCTCCAACAGATTCCAAGAATGGTGAGTAATGAATGTGATAAAGAGCAACAATGGACTCGCTTTAGAGGTGTATGCTGGGAAGCTGCCAGAACTTCACTTGGACCAAGAGGATCAATCAAGGAAAGAAGAGCAGATACAGCCATTCATGTGGAAATTGACTAAAAAAGTAAGGCTTAAAAAAAAGAGGAAAGGACAGACGACATGACAAAAAACACATGCTGCAATGGGGATCTGTAGAGAAAGAGAAAGAAGTAAAGAAAATTGTATTGGAAAGGTAAGAGAATGGTTTGACAAAAAAAGCGAGAGAAACACCTGTGAGAGGCCACTAAGAAACCATTCCAGCTATGCAAGCAGTGATCATCCTGGTTCCAGAGTCACAATGGTTCACAAGAGCCAAAGATGGAAGATTGTTAACAGTGGAAGCAAAACAAATGGAATGATGGCAAGAACATTTTAATGAAATTCTTAGCCAACCACAGCCAATAACTCCAAATCAATGCACATGTAGAAGAAAGTGAAGAATTAAATATCTCTCTGCTAGAAATTTCAGAAGCAGAAATAGAGGAAGCAATTAAGTAGCTTAAAAATGGCAAAACACCTGGTCAAGAGAAGATCACTGGTGACATGTTTCACATGGGGAGGAAGTGGTACTACATGAATTACATAAACTTTTAAAAATAATTTAGGGTTAGGGAATTCTGCCCAGAGAAGTGGAAGAAAGATATGATCTGTAAATTACCAAAGCAGGAAACCAACAACTGGTGAGGAATAACACTGCTTTAAGTACACAGAAGTGTGTTGTCTAGTGTACGACTGAACACAATCAAACTGGTCACAGATGAAAAACTGCACGCTAAGCAAGCAGACTTTAGACCAAAAAGACCACAAAGGCTTTAGACCACGTCTTTGCCTTGAGATGAATGATTAAGAAACGGCTTGCTTACCAGAGAAGATTAGTCTTAAATTTAATGATATTTCACCAAAGCTTTCACTGCATTCAGAGTCGCTATGGAAGATCTCGTGACAATATGAGCCTCTTAGATAGTATGACGGGCTAAGATGCTGTATATGAAGGTTCAAAATGCAGTGTAAGGACAGGAAGTGGAGAGACGAATTGGTTTGATACCACCACTGGGGTGCGACAGAGATGCATCTTATCACCTGTCCTCTTCTGCATCTGATAGATTACGCAATGTGAAAAGCAAAAAAGGAAGACATAGGAATTATATGGAATAGAGGAAAACTTGCAACATCTCAACTTTCCAGATGACATTGCTCTGCTGAACACAAATGATGAGGCTATGAAAAAGACTACCACCACCAATGTCAAACGTGAGGCTGCCAAAGTAGAATTAAGAATCTGCCAAAAGAAAACAAAAAAGTCAACATCACTGAAAGAGGAGTCAGCAATGATGATGCATAAGTGATTGATAGTGCAGAATATGGCATCATTAATGAGTCTTTACATCTTGGAAGTACAACTAGTGCTGATGCTCTATTCCATAAGGAGATGGAAGCAAGAACTGGAAAGGCAAATGAAGCTTTCTGAGCCTGGCAAATATCTGAGGGGGAATAAGGAGATTCCCACAAGAACCAAGAGAAAGCTATGCAATGCCATTGGGATGCCCACATTGTTATATGCTTCTAAAACTTGGCAGATGCTAGAAATTCATAACAGGAAACTTAATGCATTGCATCAGAAATGCCTGAGAAGAATTTTTGGAATTCGCTAGGGGGATGAAGTAACCATCACGGGTGTGTTACAAAGGACTGACCAGCAGACTGTAGCAACAATGATTTGAGAAAGAAGGCTGAAGTGCTTTGGACATGTTGTACAGATGTCAAAAAACTGTATTCCTGCACAAGCTCTTGATTGGATACCACTTGGTGGAAGACAGAAAGGAGATGTTTCAGAGTAACAGCCGTGTTAGTCTGTCTTCGCAAAAAGAAAAGGAGTACTTGTGGCACCTTAGAGACTAACCAATTTATTTGAGCACGAGCTTTCGTGAGCTACAGCTCACTTCATCGGATGCATACCGTGGAAACTGCAGCAGACTTTATATATACACAGAGAATATGAAACAATACCTCCTCCCACCCCACTGCCCAGTCCTACTGTCCTACTGGGCAGTGGGGTGGGAGGAGGTATTGTTTCATATTCTCTGTGTATATATAAAGTCTGCTGCAGTTTCCACGGTATGCATCCGATGAAGTGAGCTGTAGCTCACGAAAGCTCGTGCTCAAATAAATTGGTTAGTCTCTAAGGTGCCACAAGTACTCCTTTTCTTTTTGAGAAAGGAGATGGACAACAAATGAGATAAGAAAATCATGGAGAAAGATGCCACTGTCATGAAGCCAGACTATAATGGAGCAAGAAACATGTCATTAGACAGTTGGAGGTGGAAAGATGGGATTGTCTCAGTGTCACAAGGCATGAGAGCATCTAATAAATAATAGATGCCATACATACAGATAACTTTAAAATGAAACTGTTCAAGTCAAGGCTGCAGCCCTCTTTCCTTGACCACATAAAATTCTGTCGGACCAAATGGCTACCTGTGGATATTAAATGTTAAGTTTACACTTTAAAGTAAAGTCAAGATCATAAAACTGTGACAACTGATCCTTCATTATGTCTAGGTAGGAGGCAGAGGACAAATCCAGAATCAGTAGATATTCTAACTGGGAGAGAGATGTTGGTGGAACAACTTCAACATGAGGACAGCATATGATTGAAGATGTGAGAATAGGGAAACTTTGTACTAATAATCAGTACAGAAAGGGAAAGGAAAGGGAATACAACCAGTACAAAGCCTATTTGGAGGAATTAAGAAATCCGTTAACTAAGGTGTGATTAGAATTAAAAATTCACAGTGTGGGAAAAGGCTGGGAACTCGTAAGGCACCAAATTAAGGCACAGAAGCCACAATTCTTCCAACCCCCTTCAGAAAATGCAGGGAGACAAGCAGCATCCAATATGGTTTCATGAAGAGCTTCTCAAAAACAAAGTTTAAAAAAAGCAGACCGACATCAGTCCCTCTCATTTGAGAGGCAAATCCATGTTCTATGCACTACCCTATCCAGACATTACGTCTCCCCTGGCGTTGGGGTAGCTGATGTCCCTGTGGCAATGAGTCAACAGAGCTTTTATTGTAACTGATGATAGCAATATGTTACTTGACACGTCAAAATTACATTTTTAATCCTCACCTTCTTTAGTAATCTCATCCATGCTGAGATTAGCAACATGTAATCAGTCTGCAGTCAGAGGAGCCATTGTAGCAATCTTCATAGCATCCAGTACAGCTCACGAGCATGAGAGGGGGAAAAAAATCTACGTCCGTCAGTAGCAGGCTATTTACTCTATAATAATGTAACCAGTGTTTAACTTGCCACTGAGGGCAAATTAGCATAACTCTGGATAGCAAAACCAACACAGAAGCCCATCAGATTGCAGCAACTTCTGAGGCCATTTCTCAACGCTTTGCAATGGCCATTTCTCCCCTACACAACACTGAGAAGGTGCTGCTTGTGTCACTGTTTTGCCATTCTCTTGCCTGGAGGATAAGTGAGGCAAAATTATCCGCCATAAAACACCAACACAGCTGCTGAGATTTTTGAAATCTTTGGCTATCTGGTTCTTAAAAAAAAAAATTAAATGAATGAGATCATTTAAGGGCAGTCTCTGAGACACCCTGCATGGCTAGCGGGACTAAGAAGGAGGGAAAGGCACATGGGCTACACTGCCAGTCCCTAATGAAGTGCCTGACTGGCAACATTACAAACCAGATGGTGAGGGAATCCATGTAACTAAACATGGTTTGAGATGGAAACAAATGACCAACC
The DNA here is from genome assembly GCF_965152235.1 of Eretmochelys imbricata. NCBI lineage: Eukaryota > Metazoa > Chordata > Testudines > Cheloniidae > Eretmochelys > Eretmochelys imbricata. Next base: position 15,261,434 of record NC_135593.1, on the reverse strand, counting down.
TGCCACCATTCTCTGGTGCAGTTAGGAGAAAGCAAGGATGGCCGGCTTACAACTTTAAAACATCCATGTGAATGAGGTCAGTTAACAAAAATGAAAGAATTTGGACTGATTTTTAGTTGCAAAGATGTAGAAATATTTTCATGTCTGTAGCTCAGGAAATATTTTAGTTCCAACAGAAAAAAAAGAACCAAGACCAAGAAAGATCATTCTCAGTATTGAACAGGGGTTTGAAGCAAGGCAAGCTAAATACATTCTGTTGTGTTCAACTGTTTAAAACAACATAGCCTTAAAAAAAAATGAGCACAGAGGCAATCTGAAACCACTATGCACGGCCACACACTATTTTTGTGTTCACTGTTAAATATGGTGCGTGGGGGACTACTCGTGTTTTTATCTGCTGCATCACCCACATCCAGGTGTTTCCAGTTTCCTTAATATCCATATATTTCGTTTTCCACCCAGGCCGACTCCTTGCTTTGTCCCATCTGATCACTGCACAGCTCATAGATCTCATTGGTCACAAAGCCACTTTCAGGACTAGCTAATGTCACAAAACCGCTCCCTGAAGTATTCACAGCCACGTTGTCGTAATCTCCGGAGAAGTTGTCAGACGTGTGGTCTCCGGAAGGGGTGCGGAAGGAAGAATTCTTAATATCTGGCCTGGTCCCAGCCAGATCTGCCTCCATTTGTTTTTTAATTACATTGTAAATCTCCAGATTGGGACTGTTCCTCCTGTTGGGGGAGATCCAGGCATCTTGCTCCTTTGGACTCGCCTCCATGTGCTCTCGTTTCCTTAAGTGAGGAAGAGGAGATACTGAATTCCTTGTGTGTTCTTTTTCATAAGCACAGTCTGACATTGCATCTCCCCTAACAAGAAGCCTAATGACAGCATTTTCGGAAAATGGCCATTAATAGCCTAGATTCAGAAACATGTACTTTAATTATTATTTGTAGTTGGACACATGAATGCAACATTACTGGCGTTGTCATGCCATAGCATTTCACTACTGTACTATGCTTGTGCGACATACTAATCCTGACTTCAAATTAGGGGAGCAACAGAGAATGAGATCTCTGGGGAATCAGCTTGCAGCCCTCATAAAATGGTATCCTATTCTGGATCCACACCTGTCCGACCAACAGGCAGGAGGACTGCGGCCCACATTAGCCCATCTGGTGCCTATAGGTATTATAGCAGCTGGGTGCTGGCCAGGGTGCTGAAGTGTTTGCACTGTAATTGTTCATCTTCTCATTCCTCCAAACAAACAAACAGAGAACATGTAGGAAGTCTCGAGTGGTCTGACCTGGCAATGAGCCTGAATGCCACGTACTCCTCCTCCAGAGCATTTAAATGATCTCACACTTGTATAACAGCAGCTTCATTCATGTTTATAGAGCCATTTAAGAGCCATGAATAATAGGAGCTATACAAACAAACTATTGCTCCCGCCTCTGTCTCCCTTTCCCACTCCCAACTTTGCTACTTCTATCATGCCGCCCTTACACTTAAAACAATCTCCCAGTTAGTGTTTGGCAAGCACTCTCCTCCTCCTCCTCCTCCCTTCTGCATTTGCTCCAAAGCCAATATCTTTTCACTGCGTCAGCAGACAGGTATTTGAATCAGGGTCTTTTCCGGTGCAGTGATGCGATTGCGGGTCCAATGTCAGCGTTCCAGCGGCCCCACTGGCAGTGCTGGTGCAGGCTGTGCCCACACGTGCATCCTGACAACTTCCATCTACCCTGACTGGCCGGGATCATCTCTGGGGCTCAAAAGGAAGTTTGGTCTCCACCGTTCATTCACTCCTTAGCATCTGCTGAAGGCGCCAACATGAGTACTAACTACCCTGGTTTCGGTCATGTGAGCTCATCTGTGCATTAGGAACATGGCATTTTATATATGCCAACAAACACTCAGATGGCAACTTTCATTCACTACCAACTTGGCCCTACATTCAAACTAGTGAACTAGATACCCCTGTTTCTAATCAAACAATTGATTGGCATCAACTCTTCGAGGACAGGGGCTGAGTCAATACAATTACAGTAAAAATTATACTATTAGATACATTAGGCCTCTTGTGTCACCAGTTATTACTTCAATACTAGAGTAGCTGTTGTCATCTCATTCAAGGATGCAGCTGAGAAAACAGTGGGAGTCTTCTTTGGAGTCCTCAACCTAGTTTCTAAAAATGTTTTAATTTAAACACAATCCTAATCATGATTTAAAGGTAAGCTATGCTGATGGTAGAGTTAGACTGTCTGCATGTATGAGAAAGTGAGGAGCAGAGCTGGGAAAACAAAAGGTTAAAAGGACAAAACATTAGAAAATTTGACCCAGCACTATTTGGTACTTTTGGAGGGGAGTTCCCAATCTGTCAGTTTTGCATTGAATCTTCTTTTCCCTTTTAATAAATCTAACACTTCAAATCAATCACCTTATTTTATGCTATTCCACAATTACTGTATGATTTTGATCACAATTAATAAAATAGCATAACATGGTTTATTAAAAAACTTACTCTACACAATGTCTGTCACTTCAACATGCATATATTGCTCTTTAGAAATGTACTAGACAGGACATATATACTCCAATTCTCTCTAGTGCATTTTATGGGGTTCAGTTGAAAATTCTGAAACTAATTAACCCTGGAGCTAAAGGATTCTTCAGTGTGACGAGATACAAAGGTTCACTCTTTGCACAATCATGCCACTTGCCTCTTTGCAAAAAGCCAAAAACAGAAGATGGCTGTAACGACCATCAGGAGAAGGAGCAGAGGGATGCTGGGAATTAAGATGTAGGCAAGACTCAAAACAGGTTCTGGGGGAGAAAAATATGAAATTCCAACTTTTATCCATTTAAAAATTTATTTTGCATGCACAAATTATTCCTGTGAAAGGTAGTACTGCCAAATAATAATAATAAAAGGTTTTCTTCAGCCCTATTTGTAATGTATTAGCAGCTACCCCACTCTCAGTGCCAATACTTCAAGTACAGAATAATCCTCTAGCTCAGCAGACCAGACCAAACTGTGCTCTTGAGTCTCCTAGTTTGGGGATCTCTATATAGTAACCCTAATTTTCCCCATCCTCCATGGATATAGGAATTCCCCGACTGGATCAAACTAGTGGATACTGGACTAGAAGGACCAATCTCCAATCATGGCCAGTACAATAAATTCCTCAGGATGAGGATGTGGGATAACCTGCATTTCGGTAGGATCTGTCTGACAAAATATAAGAGAAATGGCAGGGTCTAAACAAAAAAATGTTACTTTCCTAACATTTATTTGACATTTTCTCAATCTATTCATGTGAAAGTAATAATGGAATAAGCTAATAAGATGTGTTGTCTTTTGAAAGGCTTATAAACAACCATCATAAGAATTCTGGAGTGGGAATTATTTAATGACTGAGTGGTACATTTCCTCCTCCCTATCTTCATTTGATTTCTTTCCTCACACAGATAAAGGCATGGGGACTATGCAAGTCCCTTTATCTATGCAAGGAAAGAAGTCAGTGTGGTAACAACAATTTAATATCTTCGACATTTCAAATGTGCATCATTGAAATGCAAGGCTGTTAATTCAAAATAGTGTTTTCACATCTGACTTAGCTGGTACAGCTAAATCACTTGACAGCCAAAACAACCAATTTAGTTTTGTAGTTGTAAAGATTCAGAGCAAAACTATTAAACATTACCTATTGTGGTAAGGCACCTTCTCAGTCTCACAGGCCTCAGCTGTTTTTAGCCTTGGCGAGATAGGCTTGGGGTAAAACAGTCCCCCTTGGCTGCATAGGGGCAGCCCACTCCTTTCTCTCAGCCAGTCTTTTAGGCTTGTTTTTCTCCCCTAGGGGAAGGAATGCAGCCTCCCCTCCTGGTGAGGCTTGCTGTGTTGCTGCTACTCACCTACTGGCAGCTTGACTTCCTCAAGGTCTCATGCAGCCCTTGAGGAATCAGCTGATCCTAATTGCGCTCAGGTAACTCCCTCTCAGCTGATCCTAACTGACCTCTGGTAACCCCTTCTCAGCTGAACCTGATTGACCTGTAGTCACCCCTCCTCAGTTGACAGGGTGGAGTGCCTTTTACCCTTCTGGGACTGTTTTCTACCCCGCCCTTGCAGCTGTCTGTCCTGAGTTTATCACACTATATTTAAGCTTCTAAATTCATATACAGACACCAAGAACAGGATTTGTCTACATAGCAAGAGCTGTGCCTACCAGATCAGGCTTGAATACAGCTATTGCAAGTAACAATAGCAGTGAACACAGCGCAGCATGGGCTTCAGTGCCAAGTATGTACCCAGGGTCCATGAGGGGCTTGTATTACCTCTGTTGAAACTCACTCAGTACTGTCTGCACTGCTACTGTTATCCACGCTAGTTGGATGCGAGCTAGCTCAAGCAGGCTAGTTTGTGTATGCTTTTGCTGTATAGGCACACCATAAGAGGCTCAATATTCAGACGTGCTGAGCACCTGCACCCACACTGAGGCCAGCAGAAGCAGCAGGTGTGCATAGCTGCAGAGGGTAATGGCTAGTTGTTGTAAGTGCTGTGTACCTTTGTTTTCTTTAAGGGTTTCATTGGCATCTTCCTTAATGCATTCTTCTGGGAACATTGGCTTCAAGGACCCTGTTACAACATCTGGGGGGAAAAGTGATTTGTTAATATTGCAGATACTGGTTAAACATTGAATAAACTCCGGAGAGTAATTAAAAATGAGACAAAGATAAGGGATTTAGGACATTGCCAGACACACGGTGTGTTTTGATCTCACTCTCTTTTGCTCAGAGCTCTGTAGCATGGTGGTGGCCTCCAGATTGGGCAGCAACACCATGTCAGACCTGGTTGCTGGACCTTGGGTTTGAGATAAATAGAAGGGAATGCTAACTGAGCGGCAACTTCTTTGGTCAATTTTAATTACTGCAGGTAAATGTAAAGATTCTCTGGGAATATTTTTACCAAAAATTACCATGTCAGCAAATCAAACATTTTTCTGTAACTCACCCACTTGGGAGTTCTCTTCTGAGGCAGCAGTTGGTTTTTCTAAAAAGGAAGAAGCATATACTAAATTTCCTTATGCATTTGACTTGGGTAACCATGTCAAATAAATATAGTGAAAGAAGCTGGTGCTGGCCCTCACAACAGCATCCTCCCTCTCCCCTTTAGTACCCATTTCAGATTCTGAACTTTTTAAAAAGACCTTTAAAAAAGGAGAGCTTCCAAGCCAGTTGATTCATACATTTCACAAAGTACCTAGTCAGGGACATTCAGTACAGCAGCCCAGATCCTCTAAGGTATCAGGTTCCTAACTTCAATTGTTTTCAGTGGAAATTAGGAGCCTAAATACCTTTGAGGATCTGGGAAGTGTCCCGTCTATCCACAGGACTCTTATCCATTTACATGCATGTCTGCTTTCTACCAATTGTTCCCAAGCACAGATGATACATGGTTTGCCTCTAACCAGCCAGACGTGTGACACCTGACCAGTAATACACCCCCCCGTGGATTAGAGTACAATCATTTTTACGTGATACAGAGTAACTCATTACCAAGAGAATATTTGCAAATGAAGTTATTTTTCATGTTGCATCTGTCATCATTCCACTGAAACATATAGGAACCCCCGACACCTGCCGGGGCAGAGGGCTGGTGGTACATCACAACACAGATCTCACTCCCGCAGGAAGGCTCATCTGTATACCAATTCCTAGAAAAATAAACACATCAGGCAATGCATTTCCCCTGATATTGCAGAAGCTCAGACTTGAAATATTGCACAGGATTCCAGACGTCAGTGATAGCAGAACTAACGCTGAACATGATTCAACTTGTACCCTCTCTCAGCTGGACGCACGAAGTGCTCCCACTAATTCAGTTATCAGGAGTTTATTTTCACATTTTTGTCTTTTAGATTTTCACAAGATGGGGGCTCATGGAGAAACTCTTGACAATAAATGTAAGTAGTAAAAAAAAAAAAAAGGGGTCTGAATCCCTTTTAGAACAAAATGAAAAGAAGTTTGATCTCAACCCAGTTTCTAAGTCTTTTGTGCACGTTACAAACAGCATTTCCTATTCGAAAGACTCACAGGACTGGAAGATAAGGGATTTCATATCGGGGCTGTCAAAGGAGCTTAAGGAAGTTAGGTACCCAATTCCCACTGGATTTCAATGAGGGTTGAGCACTTCACCCCCTTCATCTCTTCATGAACTCTGACTTACTTTACATATTTTCAGGGTGAAAATGACCTATGTTCTCTGGTCTCAAACTCCATTGCCTACAATCATTTATCCATTTTATAAGATAATGAAAGATGCTTAAAGGAAATCTGCTTTGCTCTTGGAAGAAGTGTACTAAAAAAAAAAGGAGCTATCTTACAGGTGATGTTTTTTCCAGTAATAGCAAAACACTACCACTGGAAAATGCACGGACCTTTCTAAGAAGAATATAGGAAATATTCCCTTACTATTTAGCACTCTGTCATATATCAATTACTGTACAGACATTTTAGGACTCAGACGATTATTAATTTTAAGCTTACAAGGCCTGATTTCTAAGAGAGCTAGCACCCAACCACTCCCAATTAGGTCTGAGTCTAGAAATCTGGCCCTTAGAATATAAATAATTCTAGCTATACCAGAATATTTCAAAAGGAAAACTATCAGATAAATGTCCAACCAATCTTGTGATCATTACAAGACATTCTTTCTACATACATTTATACTGCATGCTATTTTGCTCTTTGAATTGTGAGTCTCTTTACAAAGAAAACAGCTCAGATCCAATAAAAATAGTAAATTTACGTGGGATGTATTTTTTTTCCCTTTTTTAGTATTATTCATGAGCAATTTTGGCCAGATCCTGTGGTACTAATTGGCATGCTTCCCTCAATGGAAGTCAACTGAGCTATGCCCATTTGTAACAGCAAGGAATTTGGCCCTATACCTCCATAACCAACATTCTCAGTATTTGGACCACAGGGAAAAATATTACACTATTGGACTAAAGTGTCCTAGCAAACAGCACTAAAAGCAGATGCATCTCATCCAGCCTTACTTATGGCTGAGCATCTTATTAGTGTTCCACGACCCTAACTGTCCTTAGAACATAAAGAGATAACCATTTCTTGGAGATTTGTTATAGGTTCTTATCTAAGCTACCTATCTGCAGAGAGTCACAAAGAGCGTGATCTCAAATCCTGATTTTGCTTTCCCTTCCCTAAGTGTTGAGGACTCATGCCAAACTGAGAGATCCAGAAATGAGGTTCAGACTACACTTTTAAATTGTGCCATTGTGATGTGGGGGGAGCAAAACCCTCAAACAATGGGGCAGAGGTCACCAGCTCATCTTGGATAATTCCGGAGGAAGGAAATGTCACATTAAGCAAGTTTTCCATTACACTTTCCGACTTCATGAGCAACCAATATTTTTCCCAGCACGTCCGTAACAGGTAGAATAAATAAGCACATCAGATAACCTACTCCTCAAAGTATTTAATATACTACATTTCAAAGTGCATTTTCCTAATGCTAAGTGCTGATACATATTTTTATTTTGGGGGTCTAAATTCAGATCAGAAGATGGCACAGAATTTTCCCTTTTAGTAGCTCCCCCAAACACTGCCCAGACCTTATGACCTATATGTTGTCTCTTGGCCAGTAGTTCCTCACAAAAAGAAAAGGAGTACTTGTGGCACCTTAGAGACTAACCAATTTATTTGAGCATAAGCGTTCGTGATTTGTTTTGGTTAGTCTCTAAGGTGCCACAAGTCCTCCTTTTCTTTTTGCGAATACAGACTAACATGGCTGCTACTCTGAAATCTAGTTCCTCACAAGCGTTTGCATGTAATGGTTGATTTTCCTGCCATCTGGCTTCAGTGTTACCTAAATTGTGAGTATCTTTCTCCATTATTCACCTCACTTCTTCCATCGCAAAGGAGTTATACAATGCACTCCTCTCTGCTTGCTGGAAAAGATCGACATCTGCTTTTCCTCCACTCTGTAAACAAACTCATCATAAGAAGTAGGGAAGGAAGAGCAGTACCTATTTCTTACTGTGGCTTCCAAAGCATAGCTCTTACCAAAACAGATTATTTCAGTGCATAACTCTTAGTAAGAAGAGCTCAAATTAAGACATTGCCATACATATTTAAGTGTTGACATAAAATATTTAATTACACTTGGGCTATTTAATGAAATAGATGGGTTCAATCACAGTAAATGTTGCAAAATGTGCAGGATAATTAGTGAATGGCATCCGCGCTTTGATTTTTTTTTTTAATAACTTTAATTAAACGTTCAATAGGAACTGCACCCTTGGCAAAACTGGAACCAGCAAATTCACTGTAGTGTTGGCATCTTGTTGTGAAGACTTTCATTAATCGGTCAGCATTTGGAGTATATGTTACTCTATTTCTACCTCAGGCAAACACAAACTCCATAAGGATGAGTTCTCATTTAAGATTATTTGCTGTTCACCTAGAAAACTGTGACTTAAGATCAGAATCAAAAGAGGACTAAACAAGACTTGCGGCTACACACATTTTTGGTTCAATTATGTTTGGAAGATGTTAATGTATCAAAACCATCTCCTGCAAAACTCACACTACTTGGAAGTCTCCTCTCCACTATCTTATAAGGAAATAATTACAGTGAGCATTATGGTTCCACTTGCCATGAGACAAGAGATCTATCAGGTAGTGCAAAGATTCTCACTACCTCTGTTTAAGATAAACTCAATGCAATTCTCAAGTTCTACCCTACCTCAAAAGGATAAGAGTTATTCCTGCTGCAGTCAACGAGAGTAAGTCCTATCATTGAGGAGGAAAAAAGGAGTCCTGAAGTTTAGGGAATTTCATTTCAAAACATCAGTTTACCCTGTATTATATACACTTTAGCCAGGACTTTAAGACAATAGATTTCTAACATTTTGATCTTCAGGTACTTACCGAAATGTGGATGTACTGCCATCAGACCATGAGTACAGGCCCTGACATTCTGTGCTATTATCCATGTTTTCCTCTTTTCTTCTAAGTCCTATCCAAAAATCTCCATCTGAAGCCAAGAGACTCTCAATCAATTTTTCAATCAGTCTCTGTTCTGATTCTGATTCAACACTGACTAAATGCCCACCATCTCTTCTGCATGCCTGCTGTGCTTCTTCAAAGCTGATCCTGCGCAAAGCATCATGAAAGTAAATGATTTTGTAGCACGGTCGCTGAGTTCCACCCCGGCAAACTGTCTGCCCTGCAGAAATAGAAATAAGCCCATTACAGAGACTGCATGCATTAGCTGCTGATGATTAGTACAAAGAGTAATCAAATACCATTAATACTTGTTGAATTTTGCATTGTGTGGCAGTTTACATAAACAACTCCAAATAGGTAAAAGAAATAAATACTAACTTTTATATGACTGAGGAATTATTGAGCACTGTCAACCTTTTCTTATTGCATACACTAGTTCAGACTGACCTCTGCAGCACTGTTTTCTCAGTTCCTGGGACCAACAGCCCCACCAAGAGTTCTCTGCAATAAAGAAACCTCAACAATTCCTTGCAGAGGGGGAGAAGATTCCCACACTAGAATGTTGTGCCAGAGAACCAACGGATATGTCCAACATTGTAAGAGAGAGAGATGCTGCACTAGGATTCAAGCATGCTCTTTTGTAATAATTTAACTGGCTAGAAACTCACTCATATCCAGAGATGTGCTTACAGCTCCAGAAATAAAAATTATTTACCACTTGGGAGGTGCATAATAGCTTCATGGAACTCACTGCAGTTAGTCAGGATATGCTTTCCAGAGCATAATGTTCCAGACTTCTAAAGAAGTAAACAATGACTGTTTTCAGTCATGAGCCAAGCTCTCTCCTAACCGCCTGGCTTATTTTGACCATAAAACAAAAAAAGTGAAGATCAAACAGAATAGACACACTTACTATAAAAAATACAGACTGGAATGTTTTATAACCTAACATTCCCAATATTTAAATTGTTGAAACAAATAGCTTTGAAAATAAATATTTATCATGTAAGAACTAATATGCAACATACATTTAGTTTAGCAACTTGTGAATCTACAGTAGAAAAACAACATTTAGCAGCTATTATGTATTCATAAATAAGTATGATTTAAGGACAGAATGTTACAAACTTCTGCATAGTAAATCAATGCTACTAAAAAAAGTGAGAGTGGTGTATGCTTGCCCTTTTGTGTTTCTACACCTTTTTTCAAGGCCACCGATGCAACAGGAATTTAAATCTATTCTGTTTTGGAGATTTAAATCCACTCACTTGCATATTTGGAATTACAGTGACTGCTAAAATTTGTCAAAGAAATTAAAACAAGGGATGCAGTAAAAGCAACACTTAAAATGTATCTTTAGGTAAACCCTGTATTTTCTGTTAATAGTTTTACAGACAGGCAGCGCTGGTGAAAAAGAGGCGATACTCTACCAGCCCTGAGGACCAGGGTCCGTTGCTGTGGAGTGTGGTAAACGCAAAGAGGATCTGCAGAAGCTGCAGAGGGAGAGCTTCAGTTACGAACTACAAGGTTCCTTTTTGATATTCCAAGCAAGTATTTTTACAAACCGGCAGAACATCTGTGACTTATCAACAAAACTTGCCTTTTCTTTTAGCTAAGGAAAAATGTAATGTATTTGCTCACTTCCCAGGCGCCACTGCAGGCTGTCCAAACAGTGATATCACTGTAGGGTATGTTATTGATTAGGCAACAGAGAACAATTGTATGCATAATTCTAGCCAATGGAGAATGAAACTCCATTTTCCTGTCCCCTCCCCCAAAAAAAAACAAAAACAAAAAAACTTACGTATGAAGGTGATAAAAATTCCCCACCTTTTCACAACACACAAAGGTTCTGGTCCAAAGCCTACTGACTTCAATAGGCACAGGGCCAAAGCATTCAGGTAATGGGGCTACCACTGGTCCAGACTCCACTCCACAGCTGTGTTCTGTCCCCATTTCCAGGCCAGTATACGGGAGGAGATCACACATCTCACAGCTTGCGTACACTGAGCTCACTACACATATCAGGGATTCCTGCAGCATTTCCTTCATTTCCCCTCACAAGCTCCCTGTGTGCCACCCTCTTTTTCAGGGACTCTCTGCAAGACCCCCACTCTCCTCCTAGCCAGAGACTGTGTGCACCCCCATTCCCACTTCCTCGATGCCTTCCATTCCCCCCACCCCATGGGGTTCCATCAATTCCCCACCCCAGAGGTTCTGTATATCCAGGGTCCCCCATTCTCCCCTCATAGGAGGTGCTGTGTACACCCCTCCATTCCCTCTTCCCCCCAAACCAAGGTCTCCCAATCTCCCCCCACCCAGGATCATGTGTGACCCCTCATCCCTCCATCCAGTGTTCCAGGGTCTCCCATTCTCCCCCCATGCCAGACACTGTCTGCAATTCCTCATTCCCCACCACCAATTATTCTCTCTCTGAAAGAAGTCATTCAGGCTGTCACCATATTAAGCTGTTGGGAGGATGGGCAGAGATGAGATGGAGTATTGTTATGCTGCACAGCGATAATTAGTGCCATCAACCAGTTCTTAGATTTATAGATAATTGCAGTGGTGCTTGCGGCTGTGCGGAGTAGCTGGCCAGGGCTTTATGTACCCTGATTTTCCCCCTTTTGGCTTTCAGATTTTCCCCAAAACAATAGGATTCTGACCACTGATGCCTAGAACATTTCCCGAAATTTTGAAATTGAGCAGATGTGGAGTTCAAAAGTTTTCCCATTGCGGAGAGGCAGACAGACAGAGAAACACTGTGGAGCTGAGCGTAAGGCCTTTGGAAGCGCAACGAAATATTACTTATTAACTCCCCAAAATAATGACTCCCCCACTTAAAGAGGTATGTAAAACAATGAATGGTACAGAGAAAGTAAATCAACTGTACCTATTTACCAACTCATAATACAAGAACAAAGTTATTACACTTAAGTGCAACAAATTTAATACTGATGAAAGGAAATACTTTTTCCCCACACAACTCATAACTGATCTCTGGAACTCACTGCCACAAGATATTATTGAAACCAAGAGTGTAGCAGGATTAAAAAAGGATTAAGTATTTATATGCATATTGACTACTCTTTCATTACATGGATAAACAAATATTTTATATGGGATACCAATTTTGATGTTTTGGGTCATATGTACTACTTATAGGGGATAGGCAGAAACTTCTGCATGGACAGGTCATTCTATACCCATACACTGTGGGGTTTCTTTCACTTTCTCTGAAACATCTGCTCTGATCTAGTATGGCAATTTCTGTACACGTATAATGCAATATAGACATGTATCAATAAAGACCAAAAATTTACTAGTCCCCATCCCGTTGCACAAAAATAGACAGGGTAGAGCCCAAAAAGGGAAAAGATGACATGCTATTTTCATTACTTACAAATTCTGGAAAGTCTGAAAATTATCCACCTTCCGGTCATAGAAAATTAGGACTGGAAGGGACTTTGAGAAGTCATCTAGTCCAGTACCCTGCACTCATGGCAGGACTAAGTATTATCTATCCTTATGTTCTATCCCAAAAAAAGGATTTTGCAAGATGGAAATGAGAAAATCCACTGTCTTCTGAAAATTCATCTGGGGATGACAAATATAACCGGGGAATCACCCGCAAGAGTGAGTCTGCGGCATTTAAAACCCCCCGGGGATAGAGGGGGATACCCAGGAGACTGGAGGAGGAAACAGCCTAATAACTGACACCTAACAGTGCCCGGGGTGGGAATCACTGTCGGGTCTAGTCCCAGACCCAGGCTGGCTGTACCTCCGGAGCAGAGAACCTTGCAGGGACCACACCGCGCTCTGGACGCTAGTTGTAAAGTCGCCGCAGGCAGAGCTGGCATTTCCCTTCCCACTTGGCTGAAAACTGGGAAATCGCTGGCTCTAGCTGGGGCTGCGCTCCCCCGCCCCAGCCCTGCCGCTGTTGCACCAGCGAGGGCACAGAGCCCTGGACCGCTCAGCCCCAGATCTGCAAGCAGGGCGACGGACAACGTTTGGGTCGCAGCCCTGCTGCCGCCGGTGGGAAGCGAGTCCCGGCCACGCTCAGCGCCCTACACTCGGAACAGGCTAACTTTCCGCGGAACAATCCCCAGGACCGGGGCTCCCTGCGCCCCTCCCCACTCCCCCCCTGAATTTCTCCCGCGGGGCTCCCCCCGCCCGAACCCCGCCCCTGGGGCTCCCCACTGTATCCCTCCCCGGGGCTCCCCCCGCCTGAACCCCGCCCCCGGGGCTCCCCACTGTATCCCTCCCCGGGGCTCCCCCCGCCTGAACCCCGCCCCCGGGGCTCCCCACTGTATCCCTCCCCGGGGCTCCCCCCGCCTGAACCCCGCCCCCGGGGCTCCCCACTGTATCCCTCCCCGGGGCTCCCCCCGCCTGAACCCCGCCCCCGGGGCTCCCTGTGCCCCCCCCCCCCCGCCCAAACTCCTCCTCCAGGGCTCCCCGCGCGAACCCCGCCCCTGGGGCTCCCCCCCGTACCCCTCCCCCGGGGCTCCCCGCGCCCCCCCCCGTACCCCTCCCCCGGGGCTCCCCCCACTCACCGCTCAGCAGCCGGGACGCCCCCGCGCAGCCCAGCACCGCGGCGCACACGGCCGCGGCCGCCAGCGCCTGCCCCAGTCCCAGTCCCAGTCCCAGTCCCATGGCCGCGGGCGCCGCGCTCCCGGAGCCGCATCTCCCGCCTGAGCCGAGCGGCCGCCCCGGGACCGAGCGGGGCTAGAGGGCGGGAGCGGGGCGGAGCCGGCTCCGCCTCCCCGGCCAATGACCGGCCAAGGGGGGAGGGCCAGGCCCCCCGAGCACAAGCAGGCAGGGCTAGCTCGGCTTCGCTGTGCAGCCCCCCCCCCACTATACACCCCCCAACCTCCTCTACACAGCACGCCCCTTCCCCCCCAACACATTGTACACCCCGCCCCCAGACACCCCTGCAACCTCCCCCCCCGCTCCAACACACTGTACACCCCGCCCCCAGACACCCCTGCAACCTCCACCGGGCCCCCCACCCTCAGCCCAGTACTCCCCCTCCAGACTCCCAGCCACCTCCCCACATCCTCCAACCCTGCCCCCTGTATCCCTCAGTCCTCTACACACACACTGTACACCCCCCACCTCCTCTGTGCAACCCACAGGCGCTCTCATCTCAACTCCAAGACAGAGCCCCCCAGCCTTCTCAAAACACCCCCATTTCTCCCCAAACACCCTACACTCAACTCCTCCACCCCCCTTCAATCTCACACCCCTGCTCTAGGGGAGATAAGGCTGTATTCATGCCAACACGAAACGCTACATTTTCTACTGCAGACTCAGGGATTTGCATGATCGCTGCGGAAAGAGCTAGGACAAGAGGAAATGTGCCCTCACCCCAGGGAGCTAGATTGACAGGCTGCACAAACTAGGGAGAGACCCTCTGCCCACAACCCCTAAAAGCTATGGACAGAACCTCCCATCAGAGGTGTTGAGGACTCTGTTCTCTGGGCACTTTTAAGCATCTGCTTTGGGACAAAAAGAAAATATGTAGGGATTTTGTTTCAAACACTGACTTTAATGGGATAAATGCTGAGTCTGCATTTTCCTCACTGTCTGTTATTTCCTGATTGGGAAGTTGGTGTGCATCTGTTTCCGGGCCCATTGACTCTTCAGCTGAGGGTCAAATTCTCCATGCCTGAGATGGTTTCCAGGTGCTGCAGACAGGGACAGAGAATTACAAAGAATGAAATGTAGGAAAACTCAAGAGCACTATTGCCTGAATGGCACTGATACACAAAGTTGTGAATTCTCAATTTTTTAAGAAAAACACAAATTTTAATAAAGAAAATTAAAACCCAGGCTCATTCTTTTGGGCCCAGTTGGAGAAACTTTTCAATGAAACAATTATCCAAAAATCAATAAATATTAATTTTTTAAAAGGCCTTTTAGTAAAACTTGCAAGCTTTGTACTCCATATCGCCAGTAGTCAGGAAATGCAAAAGTTAGGGTTCCAACTGCATTACCTCTGCTGCCTTGCACATCTTGTATAGTTATGTCATGTCATAAAATTACACCGGATGTGTAACGCAGAAGTAATGCTCTTCTAGGAGCAATTCTTTTGCAGTTCCTGACCCTTGGTTTTTAAGGCCCTGATCCAGCAAACATTCAAACACCTATTTATGAACCTATAGTCTCATGAGCAATTTTATGGCTTTAATTATTGTATTAACACATTTTTTAAAAAAATTAATTTCCTGGGTTTTTAGAAGAAAACTCCTTAAATCCTTTCCATTTTAAGATTCTTCAAAATCCCTAAAGCAAGGTATGTCATTAAGGCAACATAAGCATCCAACCACCTCAAATCCTCTTAAACTATTCTAAATATCTAGAAAAGCAGAGTGTATAAATTGCCAGGAGCTTGGGCTCTACTCCTAAAATCAGACACATGCCAGCCAAAGCTTCACTTCTTTGAAGCTCCATTAGAACATCTGCTCTTTGAAACACTTTTTGACACACAAAAGGATATCCTGTTTTGGAAGATTTTGTTTGTTTCATGAACAATGAGGTGACCAAAATAATTATTGTGCTTCTAGAAAGTATATAAAAAAAATAAACTTCATTGCAGCTGTTGGATATTTTCATACTATAGGTAAAATAATTTCCAATTGCTCTAGAACGTACATACAAGGAGTTTCTTAATGGGTTCAAAGAAAAAATGTTAAAACTATCAGCATGCCTTCCTTGAAGGAAGCGTCAATGTTTACAAGACATTTTGTTGAATTACTGCAGGTGACTGGATATTGTGCTACTCATTCACCATCAGCCCCTCCAAAATCAGATGCACAACCAGAGATCACACTGCAGCATCTGTAGCAGAAATTCTAATTAAAATTCTGCTGATTTTGACAGAAAAATGCCATTAGGGAATGGAGCCCTGATCAAATTTTTTTTGAACAAGCATGAAGTACAAATATTTAAACATCTTATATAATTTGTCTTGCAACAGATCTTAGTCTTCAGTATTTTAAAAATGTGTTAGACAATTCTGTTAACTAATTATGCAGTCCTTGTGACAGTGTTAGCCCCATGCTCCTTCTCCTTACCCAGCATCTGCTTAAACAAACAAACTTTTATTTTCCTTTACATTAAGTGAATTTAGTGCTGATGAAATTTGCCAGACCTATTCAGTTTACAAGTCCATCAGAGTTCAGAAGAGTTATAGCATTTAGAATCTGGCTAGCAAAGCTCCAAAGAATTAAAATCCCTTGGATAAATGTGACCCTAAATCTCTCAATGTCAACTGATAAGGAGGTTACAAGCAAATCCTGATTCTGGTATACCAAAAAAATGTCATGTAATGTGTCAAAGGAAAGCTGGTTTCACACTGGTTATGAATATCATCATGAAATGTATGCACTGCTACTATGGAAGGATATATATTACTGGAAATATGTTCTTACAGTTTGTACCAAGGTGCTAATCAGCAGAGGCAAAAACTGGTTTTCTATCCACTCAAATAAATTTATCCATTTATCTGTTGAAATGTACACTGAGCATTGTCTTGTTCACAATCATCAGCAGGAACAAAACACAGAAGAAGGATTGTGAGATTCAACAGGAAGAGAACAGCAGCAGGGGGAAAATAGCATTATCAGGGGGTGCACTTCAGAAGGTTTACTGCACTATAGCTGGGTGGACAAGGAAAACACCCTGTTATCCTGCACCTAGGAAGTAAATAGATGGCACATTTACATTAATGAAAAATGGGATCATAACCAGCCTCGGCTGGAAACACTGCAAAAGGCTATGTGTGAGATAAGACTGCTTTAGACAGGAGGTTAGATTGTTTAGTCTCTAGAAAATGTGTATTGATTTGTTTGATAGTTAACCGTTTTTTCCACCAATAATCTTACTCACTTTGCATCTCTGTTTTGTTAAACTTATTCTTGTTTTCATGACAAATATATCCAAGTACTGTGTGTTCTACAAAGATATAATTCTGGTGTGTATACTGTCCATCTGGGAACAGCTGAGCTGGTAATTCTTTGAGTGTTCAATATAGAAGAGGCTGGATATGACAGGGAAATGCTCCAAAGGAATTGGAGACTGAGGTACACTATTGTTAACCTGGAGGGAAAAGTAAAGGGCAGGCATAGCCCACAGGAGATTGGGCTATGCCAATAACAGGCTAGCAGTGTCAGGGAGCTGACACCCAGTTAAACACAATGCAGTCCTGACCACCCCAAGAATGTCACAATAAGTCACTAACCAAATGACCCAACACTGTCTCTAGTCTATCTTAGCCCCTGTCAGATCCTTTTCATTTCTTTCTAGCCACGATTTTGTTATAGGTGTGTATCATTTTCAGTTCAAATCAGTGCTAGTGGATTCAGGTTTTACACCATATCCATTACTGTAGTATGAGAGTGTCACCCTCTTCTTTATTTTGTTATTTGGCTGAAATTTTAGGGCTAATACCCCATACTTCTGCAAAATGGGGCACAGGATCTTTTTTGACCAGGCATTGCTGGGCCTTACTTTTTAATGGCACATCCAAAAGATGGTACCTCTATTGCTCGGGTAGGAGACTCACGGAGTAGTGCTTCAGAGGGAAAAGTACTTCCAACTCCACCACTATCACCAACTGCACCTACAGGGTTTTTCCCCTTCTGCTCTCCTATTCAAGCACTGGCTACATTAAAATTTAGCATTAATATTTCAAAAGCCAAGAGAGGTTGGTCAGATTTGATAATAGCAATGAAGACTGATGGCTGGACAAAGCTGGTGCTTTGAGTGAGATGCATATTATCTGAGCCAGAGTACAAAATGTGTGTGTCTCCTGAAAGTGATGCAAAGCAATGCTGACTAATTCACAGTACAGAGTCTGAGGAAGTTATAAAAACCTGCCTTCCCTTGCAAGTGACAGGAGACTGAAAACATCCCCTTCTAGAACAGGGATTGTAGATACTGGCAATGTCTCTAGTTCCCACCCTACAAAATGTTTTATTGACATTTTTGTGCAGTATTTCCACTTTTTTTTATGCTGACAATCTCCACAAAGATCTCACTGCAACTAGCACTTTCATTTCCTGCACACAGAGAACAAGGGAGGAACCAAGCCCTTTGTGAATTGGTCTTGCTGTGCATCAGTGTCAGCTACCAAAAGAAACATTGCAGCAGAGCAAGAGAAAATTCAGAGAGACATAGCGCGCTGTCACAGAAGAGCAGAATGCAAACTAGTGTAACAGGGGTTTGCAATCTCAATGAATTTATGCACTAAATTCAGTTAGAACATAGTTCTGAATCATTGGGAATAAAGCTCAGTAAGGATTATATTTTCCTCGTATTAGGAGAGATAATGAGCCTTAGAGAGAGATGTATAGTCTCTATGATAGGAAGGCCAGTAAAATTTAATATATTATACTACCATCACAAACAATTACCCTATGCAGCCGTCCTATTTGATCAGATACACCGTTATCACTGTGTTTAGTTTGGTGGAAGAGAGCCAAGACAAAGGAAAAACATGAAGCTGATTAAAAAAACCAAAACAGAACTAGCATTTGTAAAATCATGATACCATAAACAGACATAGCATAATTAATTTCCAAAGTAAATAAAATATTTGCCATTAAAAATCCATTTATTTGGATTAAACATTTATTGCTTTGACTTTTACCCAAACAAAAGTACAAAGACATTTACGGCTAGATTGAAGAGCTGCTCCATCAAGTGCATCCATAACTTTTGGCAGAGTATCCCGTGTCTCAACAGGAAGAACTAGAAATGTAATGAAGGCAGGAATGTATGTGGCTTAAATTCCAAAGCAGAATAGGCCTGTTAGCAGGATATCATTCTGAAGTGAAGAGACAAAGACTTTAATCTCCAAGTCAGTCAACTTAATCAAACTATTCAAGAGCTTTTACTGTTTCTTGATCCTCAGTGTCAGAATCGGATATCTTTGCCCTGTTGGAAAGAACAGAACCAGGTCAGCTACAGTACACAAATGGGTGAAGCAGTTCCCGTACTTTAGTTTCAGGTTTTATGCTGACTGCTTGAGGCCACCGCCACACATTTTGCCTCTTTATCCAGTTTTGCAGAGTAAATGCTTCCAATGTTCAGTTTAATTCAAAATATTTTCAGGTACAGATATTTTGCCAAGCTCTAGACCAGTAGTTCTCAACCAGCACACAGCTGCGGCCCACGTGACATCCTCAGGCCCCTACAGGTAGTATATGGACTGCATCCACACCGTGCATATAACAGAGTTGCATTTGTGGCCTACAATGGTAAATAGGTTTAGAACCACTGATCTAGACCAAAAACGTTCACTTGTTGGGGGGGGGGGGGGGGGCGGGCACAGAGTTGTTAATTACTATGACCCTGGTCCTGCGATGACTAAACACAGAGGCTTCCCTTAACCCACAATGCATAGTCCCAATGAGACTACTCACTGCGTAAAGTGAAGCATATGTATGAATCTTTGCAGGACGGGGCCTACATGCAATTATTTTAACTTTTGGAACCAAATGATGGAATTTCAAAATGCCTATGCATCTTTAGAAGCACAAGTCTGTTGAAAGTCAATAGAAGATGTGCTCCTAAATAAGTTAGGCTCTTTTGAGGATCCAACCCTTGGACTTTGGGTATGCAGTTACATTTTCATACCCTGTAGAAAACAACATCAAGTTTGTTATGTTTTCTGTATCAGCATGAAAAGCAAAACATTATGGGTAACTAATACCATCAAAACTCAAGACAATTCTCTGTTTAAATAATGTTAGCGTATTTCCATCTAACCATTGTGCACTGCAATGGCAGCACTATTAGAGTGTCTTAGAATAGCATTGATGGGTGATCATCAGTACAATGTTTCAGAGTAGTAGCCGTGTTAGTCTGTATTCACAAAAAGAAAAGGAGGACTTGTGGCACCTTAGAGACTAACAAATTTATTTGAGCATAAGCTTTCGTGAGGTACAGCTCAAATTTATTTGAGCATAAGCTTTCATAAGCTACAGCTCACTTCATTGGATGAAGTGAGCTGTAGCTCACAAAAGCTAATACTCAAATAAATTGGTTAGTCTCTAAGGTGCCACAAGTACTACTTTTCCTTTTGCATGGGTACAATGTGTTTTGCAATGCCTAAGCGCATGGCAGAGTGTTAAAGGTGTTCAGGAGTTTGTGTAAAACGCATGTTGGTTTAATATCTTTTTCTTGCACTTCTTTTGCATAATTATTAACTCCCTAGAGCACCACATCTTTACATGGTGTTTTACAGAGATTTTAAAAGCATGTGGTCTCTACCCTGAAAATTTTACAATCTAGATATAATTCCAGGGTTATGAGCCTGAGTGACAGGGAGGACAGTGGAGTTCTCAGCAGTGATGGAGAAAGGGATTTACAGGAAATGTGAGAAGTTCAGGTGTTGCCACATTTAGTTTCAGCAAGTGGGAGGGCGTCCAGGAAGAGGTGCCTGTGAAAGAGGAAGAGAAGCAAGCCTAGACAGAAGGGGTCAGTGACCAACCTAGAGATGATGACAACTGACTGCAGACTCCAATTCCAGTTCACTGTTCTGATATTTAAACCTCTCCATGCAACTGAACCTGAGAAATCCCTTCTCCCTTAGCAATCACATCTACACCTCACTGGAATCATGAAACAACTGATTAACGGGGAAGGCTCAGGAGCATGGTAGGCAGAACTTTCACAGCAGCTGGACCAAGGCTATCTAGAGTCCAGCCTTAATATCTCATGCAAGAAAGAATAACTATGGTCCACACTACATTGAGTTTGCTCTCTGACTTGGCTTTCCTTTGATAAGCTCTACAGATGGACACATGCACAAAACGGCTAAAGATATAAGACCGAATAGACACACATATTTTGCACCAGTACAACTATATTGGTTAAGGGTGAGTGGGTTTTTTGTTTTTGTTTTTTTGTAAACTGAAATAATTATAGACCAGTACAATCCCAAAATGGATGCAGTTATACCAGGATAGGGATGCCTTATACTGATGCAACTTTTTCCCCTTCCAGTACGGGAATTAGCTATACTGCTCTAAGCACCATTTATATTAGTACAACTACAGTCACATGAGGAGGCTTGTACTGCTATAGTTAAAACAGTTTAATTAAGCAGTACAACTTATGTGTCAACAAGCTCTTATTTAAGAAAAAAAAAAAAAAAAAAGCAGTCCAGGACGAACTATTCAAACTATTTCCCCTACTGGCTAGAAGCAAGAGAGGCGGATTTCTATTTTTAAATACTTGAAGGTGAAAGGCTATATAAATACAGACAGACCAAGCATGGGAGCTGAGGAGGTCAGCATCGGGGCAAACAGAGCGGGAGAAAGGAGATTCACTTTAAAGATATCACTAAAGGCAGAAAGACTCAGGAAAAGAGTGAATTCTGCCCAAGGAAGATTAGTAGGATTTAGACATTGCATAGCTCCCTGGAAATAGGAAATATTTTCCACTGTACATCTGAGCTATCACTGGAAACAGGAATCATCTCAGCCAATAAAGACTATAAATGTTTTAAAAGATATTAGTGAAATTGATATGATCATTGATCATTTCTTAGTGACAAGCATTAGAGACTTAAATTTACAAGTATTCTAATGAAATACAGAATCAATCATAGAACTGGAAGAGACCTCCAGAGGTCATCTAGTCCAGTCCCCTGCACTCATGGCAGGACAAGTATTCTCTAGACCACGATATGAATCTAGACTATGATACGACTCTATAGCTTCCACTCTGGGTGAGTTTGCTTAAATAAATATACTCAGTAGCTCAATGTTCTGTTTGAAGGCAGAGTTAAAGCAAATGTTTTTTTAAAAGGTTTTATATGGTAATAAGCTGAATTAAACTTCAGTTCTCTCTGTGGGGCCTAATCAGCTGTCTGAGAAAAATGCTTTCATTTGAATTATCTAAAACTCATTAAAAGGGAGAAATTGCTGAATCAAGGATTGTGAGATACCAAGTCAGCTTTTCCACAGATGAGATTTTTAAGATGGGTTTTAGAAATAAAGGACAACGTTGTAGAAAATGCAGCTATTTTCTTGAACTGGTTGAGTGCTGCCTAACAAACATGGATCAAAATGCATTTTGGAACTGCTGATGTGAGCATGTTCCACAGGAACACCAGCTTTTCAGAGCAACATTACATTTTCTGGCATCAGGAAAGGAGAATCGGCAACTGCTACTATTTATCATTTGTGCTGTGGTAGTGCCTAGGAGCCCATTGTACTAGGCACTATACAAACAGAACAAAGACTGTAAACTCCTCAGAGCAGGGACTATCAATGAGAATGCCCCCAAACCACAGAAATAGAGCACAAATATTACATGAGAGAATAAAATATACTGTGTGAGAATGCGAAATACCCATGGTTCCTCTTAGTACTCTATAGATATAGGACTGCCTGGAGCAAATGGTAAGACTCCCATCTGCAGTGTAAGAGCACTGCACTTTGTACCTTTAGGCTGAGAGCTTTCCAATGTTCACACACAGTGACCTCAGAATTCTCCCAATTGAATTCTTTTGGGCTTTTAGTGGAAGTGTTTTAGTTACATCAGGTTTCAGAGTAGCAGCCGTGTTAGTCTGTATTCGCAAAAAGAAAAGGAGTACTAGTGGCACCTTAGAGACGAACCAATTTATTTGAGCATAAGCCTTCGTGAGCTACAGCTCACTTCATCAGATGCTGTAGCTCAAGAAAGCTCATGCTCAGATAAATTGGTTCGTCTCTAAGGTGCCACAAGTCCTCCTTTTCTTTTTAGTTACATCAGTAAGTGAGCCCTTATTTACTGATGCTGTGAAATTCTCTTGTCGAAAGGGATACACAGGTGCAGCATATGTTGTATTACAAGAAGCAATGCTTTTACTGTTCACAGCTATCTCAACTCTAGCCCTGAGTGTGTGGACATGTATCAGAAAATAAACTGTACCTAAGATTGTATATGTTGGCCCTGTGGGGATTTCAGAATATTTGGGGTGGACAGCGATGGGTGGATAGGTAAAAGCAAGTTCTTTATTATTTCTCTATACACAGTGAAAACATATTAATGGACGGACAAAAAAGAAACAACCGCACAATCGTGTAAAAGGACCTGATATTTCATCTTTAATTTAGCAGCAACTTTTGTATACAAGGTCAGGTTTAAACTGTTTTTTTATCTAATTAAATGAGATTTCCTTTTACAAAGACAGATTTTTATATTTTCTGTTCCTGTCTGATAGTCATCTCTAACCAAAACCTGCTGACAAAGTTCAGTTGTGGGAGTTTTCTAACCTTCATCAATTGTTGGTTTCCGAAAGGAACAGTAATGTGACCTTAAACTTAAGCTTCTGCTCACACAGTAGATTAAATCTCCCACTCCCTATCTGATATTTTCTGGCTCCTGTTTGTTTATACAGATGCTCACTCACAATGGGAAAGAAGAGTACTGATATCACTCGGGAGATTCCATTCCAGGGCCAGAGAGGAAGCTGTTCAGCAGAATGAAAAATCAGATCCTCAGCAACCTCAGTCATGAGGTTGGTCACAACTCTCACCAAGTTTAGGAATCGCATTTTTGGATTGGTTAATTTAATCCAGTATCCTATCCACAGCAGAAATTCTCTTTAGGGCATTTCATCCCTCACCTTTGCAAAAGTCTTCAAATATTCTTAAAATGCTCCAGTTTTAGGGCTAGATCTTGAACTATCTGCATGGGCCCAGAGCCTCCAAGGCTTCAATGCGGCTCTGCAATGATGTAGGGATGCCCCCAGGAAGATCCATTTGCAGGATCTAGCCCTTCATTTCCAGTCTCACAAACACTTGGGTACATGGTCAATTTAAAAGGGCTTTTCTCTTCACTAGCCTCTGATTCTCTAAAACATGAGTGTGACAAATCTGATTATCTTTTTTTCAAAACAGTAAAAATGATTGGAAAACATTATGGCCCAGAGAACATTTCCGTGGCAGAGCGATCAACCGACAAAAACAGGACTTTATAATGCGAACAGACTTTAATCAGAGCAATATTGCTGGGACAGAGTGATAGCCTTATAATAAGCAGTTACATTACCTTACTTGATGTGTTTTGGTCTTTGGTTTATGCAGACAAGAAATCTGTTCTTTCTAAGAAACAAAAGAAAGATTATTTAGAATTTGTTTTCATTCATTCTAAATTTAGTTTGCTCATTCTGAAAGACTGCATTATACAATCACAGAAATACAATATCAACAGGCAGATCAGATGCTTTTGTAAATTACTACCATAGCTAGTCTGATTATTCTAGCATATATAATTTATTCATACAAAACAAAGCAAAAAGCAGTAGATGAAGAGATCCTCATTAATAGACACCCTCTGATACATACTTGTAGCAATTCAGCTCTTATACGTACGAAATGTCATTTTGATCAGTCCCTTGTGGCAAGCTTAGTTTTAACTGACTGAATCTGGAAATTGTCTTGTAACACAGATATGCATTATCCTGGATTTTAATGAATTTTGTGAAAAGGAAGTACTTACTTTGAACCACTTTACAATCCTGAAATAAATGAGAGAAGAAAAAGGACTCTTCTGCTCTTAAAACCATTTTACTCCTAAGATGAAGATTTCATCTATGAAAGACTTTTATGATACCTTGCTTTCTAAGTCACTGTTTTGTTACATTAAATCATTACATTTATCTGCCTAAAATCTGCAGTTTTGCTCTTCTGTGCTAGAATGTCACTGTATATAACAATCAGGATGCATGGCTCTTCAGCAGAAGAAATTTTGGTCTTATATGGCCTCTGAACTCACACATCAATCACCTCTGTAGGAAGATTTCAGAGTAGCAGCCATGTTAGTCTGTATTCGCAAAAAGAAATGTAACTCACGAAAGCTTATGCTCAAATAAATTTGTTAGTCTCTAAGGTGCCACAAGTACTCCTTTTCTTTCTGTAGGAAGAGAATTCTTTAGTCATACAGAAAACCCTCTTGTTCCAGTTCCTTCTGTTTCTCCTAAATATCTGGCTAATCCACACAAAAGCTTTCCAAATCAATAAATCTAGTTTATGCTACGTATAAGAAAAAAGCTAAAGGGATTTCCCACCCTCAGAAAATTGGTTTATAAAAAGGATCCTAGTGTGATAACATATGCCAAAACTATGGCCAGTTTTATGGTTCCCATATAAATCTCTGGTAAGAGGGTGTTATAGTGGGAAAGCCAACAGATAATGAAAAATAAAGTTAATTAAAAATAAAACTGACAGGCTGTAAAGATTAGTCTAGCTAAATTAATTGAGAAATTTAACTACTTTGTGAAATGTGGTTGTATTAAAACGAACTGAAGTGTTGCTTCTGTGACTCATCCTTAAGTTTAATATTGTATTTTATCTTTGTTTTATATTTCATTTCAGTTCCATTATTAGTAGCCAAACAACTATAACAAAACGCTGCTGCCAAGATCATCTTCCTTGCCCACTGACCTGACAATATCACCCCCTTCATAAATCCCTCCCCTAGATTCTGCCTTCCAAATCCAAGCTCTCTTCCAGGCCTCCTAGGCCTAGCACTTACTCATCCTTGTCTCTTTTCCTATTGCCTCCCTGTCAGCAATGTGAGCCTCAACACCATCTGCTTCTCTCACAAGCATCTCCATACCTTCTTCCATGCTACCCCTAATGCCCGAAACATCCTTCCTGAGCAAAAGCACATTTAAATCCCTCCTGAAGACCCTCTTCTACCAGGATGCCTCAAAAAGAATGGAACCTGGGCACCTAGGTATAAGAAATATAATTGTCTGACAAAGATTAACCCCAGCCCCAAGATCTGGCCAAGTAACCCCTTGACCATATGTGTGTGTGTGTATATATGTGTATATACGGTACCAATTTCCTTTTCCCACTGTCTTTTGGATTACAAGGGGAAGAAGACATATTTTACTTCCTTTTCCCAAAGGTCATTAACATTCATACTAAAGTGCATCTGTTTTCCAAGACTATTCTCAGACTAGATAATCTTCAATTATATCAGTATCCCCTCACCAGAGTATGTTGTTTCCTGGTACCTGCTGTATTATAAGAAGTGCCAAGGAAGGACTGCTCTTGAGACAGACATGTTAAAGATGAATATGAAAAATAACCACCCTTACTGTAATCCTCTCTTCTCTTTGTTTCCACAGTAAAGCAAGTATTTCATCCCTCCTCATGGCCTGAGAGAAAACATATTTACCATTTTAAGTCCAGAGAAATTAATTTAAACTCATCTGCATCTTACAGCTTCACAATAAACATTTGATTTCTTAATGGAGCAGAGAGCTAGAATAAATATGTAACAAGTACATTAGGAGATACTTTGTCAACTAAGCAGTTATTTCACAGCATTTTTCCATGATCCAGAAAGTCTGATCTTAAAATACTGAGAGTTTTCTGTTCCTAGAATGATGTAGGGATATATGAAGAAAGCCATCTGTGTCTTGATCCAGGATGAACCACTCCAAGTGGTGAAGTAAACACATTTACAAACAAAAGTTAGCAAACAATACTCCCTGTGTCTCTTCAAAACTGCAGAATAAGGATTATTTTGGTCTCCCATCCAAAATAACCCACATCAAACCTGTGTAGCTTAAAAGATGTGACAGGATCACATCCAAGGCAGAAGACACCTTTTATTGTGACACTACTTCTTCGGTGCAAGCAATTCTCTCCCACTCTAAGGCAATGTTTTAAAAAGTCAGAGGGTGAAATCCTGGCTTCACCGATGTCAAGGGAAATCTCCCAGTGACTTCCATGGGCCCATGATTTCATCCAGAGTAGTGAAACATGCAAATACTTTTTGCTTATTTTTCATTAACAGTCTTGGTTCTTCTGAACTGTAAAAAGATAAGTTCACGTCCCAGAACTTGTTAAAACCATTCCCTCTCTAAAATACCAGCTGCAAAGCAGAACGATTTCATGATGAACAGTGCAACAATTTCTACTCAGACCAGTTTAATACTTGGGTTTCCAGGCACCCATATAAATCAAAATACTTCTAACACACAAATAATCAAATGCTTTTTGCTTGCTGGAAATGAAGAACAGACTTTCTACTCTTCCTGCCCCACCACCTCTGTAGCTTGAAATTGTTTAAGCTGGGTAAAAAGCATATTAAACTGTGCTGAGACATTCCTAGTAATTTGTTATGAAACAGACATTCCAATAAGTATTCTGGGAAATCTCCACCACTGATGCCAGAGAACAACAAATTACAGAATGTGACTAACACCAAAGAGTTCTCACTTCATAACTCCTTTTGGGTTAAAACCTAATGTTTACAAAACTAAGGAAGTAAAATCTGATTTGAAAACCTCTTTATTCAGTGCCCATGTCATTCCCCGTTTCTTTCAATACCAGAGCGGAGACTCACACGGAATTGTAAGTATCTGAATATTAAACAGACCAAAATTTCACCTACAGTCTCTAATCACTAGTAAAAACACAATGAATCAGAAATTGCTTTCTGTTACCCAAGCAGCTAATGCTAGATAGAGCAAGGGATTTTTCAGGAAAAAACAAAATAGAAGATCTAGCTATTGGAGCAGGGTAAGGAAAAATAGGGATAAACAGCACTGGAGATGTTTAATCAGCAAAACCAAGATGCTCAATGTTGATTTATGGTTTAAACACAGGAATATGTTAGTACCTATCACAGGGAAGTAAAAGGAGACAAAGGATTCCTGCCAAGAGAGGGAAGAGGATGCTCAACATTCCTTAAGGAATCATTTAGGGTACATCTTCACTGCAAAGGTAACCCAGGGGCCAATCACCCTTAGTTAGCCTAGCCCAGGCATGAGCAGCCACACTGCAAAGCCCTACTTGAGCTATGGGTGCTGTGCTCCCCTGTGCCTATCACTATGACTTCTGGGGGCATCTCTATGGCTCTTCGTGCTGCAGTGAGCTGAGCCACTCTGATTTTTCCCAGTTAGGTGTGGTAGAACTTGTCTGTCCTTCTAGGCACACAGGGGAAACTGTGGGAAAGCACTGAAGGACTATCAGCACAAGAGTGCTTTAGTCACCCATTGCAAAGTCCGTGGTTTACCAGCCCAAGTGAGAGCAGCATCTGGGTTTTAACCCACAGCCCCACCCGGCCAACAAGCTTGGGTTTAAAAGCACCTCTAAACTTGGGCAAGAGGGTTGTTGTCTGTGGCCAGTATGGGTTAGGGAGCAACAGCCAAGTAAAAGACAGAGTTAACTGCAACGAAGACAGACCAATAGCCTCTGCCAGTATATTAATACCCAGCTACCGAAAGAAAACTCCTGAAGCCAGCTCGGATTCTTTTGTCTGACCACAATTTCCTCTGCACAGTTTGAGCTTTCTGCTTATGTAATTTCCAGCCCTTGAAAAAAGTCACTTGTTCAACAAACCACTTCAAATTTTAACCAACTTTAAACCTAGCCAAAAACGTTACCATTGATTTACGGAACAGTTCTTTTTAAAAATACGGCCGGTAGGAAGAGATCCAAGACTAAAACTAGTCCATTTTGGGGTGCGGATGCCCCAATATAACACCTAGACATTATTCTGGAGTCTGAACTTACATTTTACTATTTATTTTCCTTTACTAGAAAGGAAAGCAAAATATGTGAGGCTGTAAAAAAGAGGGGGACGAATCTATACCTCAGTACACAAAAAAGGGATTGTATTGATAAACACCAGCCAACGAAGGTGAAAGAAAACCCCAGATGCTATTTGAGTTCAATTCCCTTTCTGCCGGGGTGGCTTTATGAACACAAATATTAAAAACAAGAGGAAGCCAACCCTGTTCAAGTTTGGCAGTCAAACCTGAACATGCTGGGACAAGGCACAATGGCCCAGCGTGTCAGAGGTTACAAGGAGAGCTCAGTTCTGAGCTATCACATGGAAGATATGGGGAGGTGGGGCTATAAAAGAAAAGGCGGTGAGCAATGGCTGCCCCAGCCTTTACAGAAAACTGGGGAAAGGGCAAACCCTTTCACCCAGGTTGCTGCAGCTTCTCCTTTGCTTTAGTAACCCAGATGATCCATGTGATAACTAGGGAACCTTGGCTCTCCTTGTAATCCCATTATGTGCTGGGCCTCTGTACCTTGTCACAATCAGGCCAGGTTTGACTGCCAAATCAGCAATAATGCCAACTGGAAGGAGGGCAGTGTCCTAACACTTCATTAACTCCACCTTGTGAAAGTCTCTTCCAGGCCCTCAAGTTATCTTCAATGCGTTTGCCAGCCATGCTGCTCTGTACTCTAGGTGAATAAATTCTTGATGTGATCTACACCACTATCAAAGTATCCAATGGTCACATTCAGACCTACAGCACTAACTCAGAGATGAGGTAGAAGACAGCAGTCTGAGACCAAGATTGAAGGAGAGGAAGTGACCAGTTTAAAAAGCATTATGTATCAATATGTCTGAATATATTCAGACAGGCTAGGTTACCTGATGTTAGGCACACTTAGACTGACTCCCTTAGACCTGCAGTGCTTGTAATTTCTTAGGTAATCAGATAATAATCTAAAAACACTAGAAATAAATGAATTACATACTAGTCCAGTGTAATAAATGTTTTAAAAAAATATACACCAGCTATGTTTTTGCGCACATTACTCCAATTTCATTAAAATTAACTGGCTAATTAAAACAACCTTTTTCAATGAATGCATTTCACTGTGAGTTTGTGAAATTACAGTGTAATGGTTATATCTTGACTTGATGCTTTTTTGAAAATTCTTACTTTATACCTTACTTAGGGAAAAATTCTCTTCTCAGATCCGCATTGCCGATCTCACCTTCCATATTTTGTTCTTCCAATGAGACGCCTCCCCACACAGAAAGAACATTACATCCAACTCAAGATCTACCAGGTGGATTTGAAAGGAAAATTTTACCTTTGTCTAATAATTTAAAATGGTAGTCTTATTCTGTTCATATCCCTGGATTTATTGGAGGCTAGTACTTGGTCTTGCAGTTGTATAATTTGCTCATTAACATTTCTCAACTGCACCTACAACTGAAGGATGTGCAAAGCTGCACTACCTTGATTTCATCTAGTTGCCGAATTTTTAGAAAATGAACTGAATATTCACTGAAAAGGACTACACTGCCCTGTTAATCCAATTTTCAAAAGGTAAGCCTAATGCATGCTAATAGATTAAACGCATTACCAGGTTATTAACTGGAAAGAGGAGAATTGCCGAGTTGCAAGAAAGAGCTGCAGACCTCAGCACCTTTACACACCTACTTCTGATTGCTTTCATCTGGCCTGCTTCCCAGGCCTAAAAGATAAGCTTTTCCAAAACCCCCACCCCCAAACATTTTACTAAAGTAAGGCTAGCGACGTTATCATAATATTGAATGTTATTTGCTTTTGAGCTAGCTTCCTATTAACTGGATCCATAGTGAACATATGCAGTACTGTACTAATTTACCATCTTTATTGTTGGTAAATGCAAAAAAAAGCTTACTTCTATTGAATGCTTCAGCATCTAGAAAGCAAAAGTACAATGGGGTGTCCGTCATTATACGCTAACTGTGTATGTATGTGTGAGAGAGAAGTGTGACAGGTATCTGGATACTTTTCAAGTACAGTAGGTGAGTTAACAAGACTGAATCATGTAAATCCTAGTGTCTTCTTACATTCAAAAAATGTTATTTGAACAGATTAAAAAAATTTGAGGATTTGAAGGGTCATAATTGTTAATTTGTATTCCACTAGGACCAAAAGGGCCTGAATGCAAACAGGGCCCCATTGTGCTAGGTGCTGAACAAAACACATAATAAAAGTCAGTCCAGGCCCCAAGGAGCTCACAATCAGCCAAACAAGCTTCTTCCTAAATGCATGATCTTTTAAACAACAGTAAAGTCTATTATTGACTAGTCTCATGGATGAAGTGTTCTTTTAAATTAAAAAAAAAACAACAACAACAAAAAACAAGCTACAAATCTTATATCCAATTCTTCAAAACTTTACTTTTATCATTCAAAACAACCACCAAATAGACTTTGCTTGTCATGAGATTAGTCCAGAATATGAAATAAAAATTTTAAATGCACATTAGCTTCTCTTCTTTACTAAGGCGTTTTAACCATACACAGGTATGTCAGCACATGAACAGCACACAGCATGTCTCAAAACCTCCTACCTGATTAGGGACAATACAATCAAAGGAGCCATTATGGTCTGAGAGTCAAAATCGATCAAACAAAGACAGGTCTTGCAATAGAGCTGTGCAAATGTTTTCTGGCAATTCCAGAGGGGGGGAGGGGAGGGGAGAGGAAGAAGGGGAAAATCAGATCCACCCAAAAATGAATATTTCTGAAATTGTTAGCAAACTTAAGAGTCAAAAACCTTGGTTTGGGATTGAATGAAACATTTGGTTTGGATTTTGACCTTATTTTTAAGTTTTCCATTTTTAAAATTAAATGGAAGGAAATCTCAAAACAAGTTGTTTGGAAGAATAAAACAGAATCAAGACAGATGTGACTTTTTTCTTTTCGTTTTTTAAAGCTGAAAAACAAACAAGTCATCTGGAAAATTCAACACAAAGTCGCAAAAATGTTTCAGATGACCTGAATCTGCTTTTTTTTTTTTTTTTTGGCCAGTAAAAGTTTTGGTTCAAAAATTTCAAAAGTGAATGCAGCCTGTAGATGCACATTGCATGAGAAACCATTACAGTCTTTCATATTTATTCTTGCAGCGCTGAGATAGTGATTAATAGCCCCAACCCTCTCAACAAATAGGTGAGTAACTTTGGTCAAATGAACAGTTCTACTGGCTTGTTGAATGGTATACCTCATCTCCAGCCTACCACACATGTGCTCCATGATCTGCATTGGCTCCATGCTGGTTTGCAGGCAGATATTGGAGGTGTTGGTTTTGACCTCTAAAGCCTTAAGGGTACAGCGACATGGCAAGCAGAGTCCCCGTGCTGCGAGTCTCAGAGCCCAGGTCTACAGATACAGACTCACACTACAGCGCTAAAAATAGCGGTGCAGATGTTTGGGCTTGGGCTGGAGCTAGAATTTGCCTACAAAATTTGAACTGAATTAGGCAAAGGCTTCTTGATTTAGGACAGTCTAAAAATACAGCTGGGATATAAACTTTCATGCTTCAGGGTATAAGACAACTACTAACTGACAGGGGTTAGGCAGAAACATTCCCCACGGGCAAGTTATTACATAATCATCTACTATGGATTTCTCAGATTTTTCTCAGATGATGCATCTGTATTGACTACTGCTAGAGACAGGATAAGGGAGTAGACAGACCAATGATCAGATCCAGCATGGCAATTCCCATATTCCTAACCACCACCACCACCCCAAACTTGCATTAATTTGCAAAAACCCTGTATATAAAATTGTTAAATCAACATGCTGCATAACAAGGAGAAATAAGTAAACCCCACACTTATTGGGTTTAATGTTAATATGCTTGGAATTTAATTTTGAAAGTGGATGCAATACTTTTGGTCTTTAAAAAAAAATTGGTCCCCTTGAACTGATTAATTCTCTGTAAATACTATGGGCTAGCTAAATTCTTAGAAATACCAGATCTCAGGTGGGTAAGGGGAGCATAAGTGACAACATGCCACCTTTCCACCCACCTGATATTGGGGCATCATGGACTCAACTCCATTCTACAGCACAACTTGGAGCAGCCTTACGGTTGCTCTAAGTTCCACCAGTTGGGGATGACCCTGGAAGGACTGTTAGGCAGGTAGGGATCACTGAAGCAAGGCAGCCAGGAGTAGGTGGTACAGAGTTAGATGTGTTGGCTTTTTACTACCTGGATATTTCCCTATGCCAGGGGAATACCCAGCTTGCTGTTTAAACCCATCTTCCACCCCTTTGCACCAAGCAAACAAGCGGAAGGATTCACCCTTATGTTTTGCTGTAGTCTTAATATTTAGTGTCCTGATTATTTTAGTGTTTTAGGGTTTTTAGTGTTTTGTACACCATGGCACTGTGCATTCTGCAAACAACCCATTGTTCATTATATACAGCATATTCTATATAATCTACTTGCTTTCCATTGTAGAAACCTTTGTATGTTCCAGAGTTGTGCTATTATCAGCTTGGCAACAAATTTTTTTAAAAAAAGGAAAAGTCACAAGCAGCATGTTAAAGCAAACATGTAACAACTTTCAGAAATTATATTAATAAATTTATAAATGCACTCCAACTTTGCAATTTATGCTTTTTTCTTAAGTCGACTTCAGCTACAAGGAGTTAAATGTTTGATGTTAATATTACAAAAAAAAACAAATCAGTCCTTACTGAGACTATGGTTTTGCTGCAGTAGGATAATTAGCTCCTTTTTCAATTAGATAAACAACTCGCACTTTCTGCTGTTTAAGTTCCTTCATTATTTTCAATTTTATGTTTTTAATAAAAGTACTAGCTGTCCTCCAGATTTAAAATGCAATTTAATTATCCCAATTCCTTTGTTAAAGGGATAACAGATAAAAAGCCTTTCTTTCTAAGAGGCACTACTAAAAAGCAGATTTGTTTTATGGCTCCAAATGGACTTCAAACCATATTTATCTATTGTAACTGTGAAACACTATGTACCAACATATACAGGAAGAAAAATTGCTCTTCAGGATTGCCATGGGGTTTTTCATAGAATCATAGGACTGGACAGGACCTTAAGAGGTCTTCTAGTCCAGTAGCCTGCACTCAATGCAGGACCATTATCTAGACTATTCCTGACAGGTGTCTGTCCAACCTGCTCTTAAAAATCTCCGATGAGTGCGAACTTGGGACATTTACATTCACACATATTGTTTGCTTGCACCCTGTTTACCAAGTGATCCAGATAGCCCTGAATCAGTAATTTGTCCTCTTCACTATTTACCACTCCCCCCACCCCAATCAATTTTTGGGTCATCAGCAAACTTTATCAGTGATGATTTTATGCTTTCTTTTCGGTCATTGATAAAACTATTAAATAGCATAGGGTCAAGAACTAAATCCTGCAGGAACTCACTGGAAATGCACCCACTGGATAATGATTCCCCATTTATAATTACATTTTGAGATCTGTCAGTTAGCCAGTTTTTAATCAATTTAATGTGCCACTTGAACTTTGTATTTTTTTTTAAAAAAAAATATAATTGTGTGTGGTACCAAGTCAAATGCCTTACAGAAGTCTAACTATATTAGGTCAATATTACTACCTTGATCAACCAAATTTGTAATTTCACTAAAAATAATGAGTTCAGGTTAGTTTGACAGGATCTGTTTTCCACCAACCCATGCTGATATGCAGTAAATTACATGACCCTTTATTCCTTCTTGATTAATCAAGTCCCATATCAGTCACTCTGTCATCTTGCCCAGGATTGATGTCAAGCTAAGAGGCCTAAAATTTCCCAGGTCATCCTGTTTACCCTTTTTAAAAAATTGACACATTAGCTTCCTTCCAGTCTTCTGGAACTTCCCCAGTGATCCAAGACTTAATTTAAAAAACAAAACAAACAAAAACCCACCAAACAGAACAACCAATATTAATGGTCCAGTGAGCTACTCAGACAGCTCTTTTAAAAAGCTCTAGTACACAGGTTATCTGTACCTGCTGCTTTAAAAAGCTCTAATTTCAGTAGCTTGTTTAACATCCTCCAGAGGTATTAGTGGAATAGGAAGTGTTAGAAGCACTATATAATGAGACTATATCATCTGTTTTTGCCCAGATACAGAACAGAACAAAAATACTTATTCAACACATCTACCTTTCCTGCATTGTTATCGATAATTCTACCATTTCCATATAGTAATGGCCCAATACCATTGTCAAGATTCTTTTTCCTTCAATATACTTAAATTCCTTCTTATTGTCCTTAACTCTGGTGATCATATATTTCTCCTTGGGTCCCTAGGTTTCCTTTACCCATTTTCTACATTTATTACGATCAACTTACCCTTCTATTTGTCATTTTTTATGGCTTCCTTCACTTCCCCTCTAAACTATGTCTTTTTTTTTTTTTTAAACCAGTATAGGCTTCTTCCTTCATTGTGAATTTCTGGGCACCTAATAAGGTGATCTTAACTGATTCCCAATCATCATTCACATTTTTCTGATGAAGTTCTTCCTCCCAGCTGATTTGGCTCATAATTGTTTTCAGATTTGTAAATTTGCCCTATTAAAGTACTGGGCGTGTGTGTATGTATGTATGTATGTATGTATATCTATAGATATATAAAAATAACCAGTCTAGATTTTATTCTGCGTGCATATTATGTATTATGCACATTCATGTATTTCAACATTATACACACACACACATATATAAATAAAACATAAAAAATTTGCACTAGGCACACTCCAGAATCTTTTATTCAGTAGATCCTACCTTCTGAAGATATTTTTCTTTTTCTTCAGCTTTCTGAGCTTCCAGGATTATCTGTTCACTCTCTAAATAAAATAAGAGAGTCACAGGCTATATAGAAAATTAGTGCTAGACAAGCTTTTGAATAAGGATTCAGAATAGCAAGCACTAAGACCTATACAAATGGCATGTGATACGGAAATCTGAGACTTGACTTGTTCTCAGTCATGGTTACAGCATCATTATGGAAATGCAGTTTGGCCAGTAACAATAGAAGTGACAGGCATCATTGCAGAACTGTGAACTAATTGACAAGCCTGGTGAGTTTCCTTTGATTTCACATTTTGGAAACTGAGTTGGAGAAGTAAATCCTAACACAGGCCCCTATTCAGAAAGGTACTTAAGGACGTGCCTAACCTGAAGTCAATGGGAGTACTCAACTACCCAGTTGAAATGGGGCTTATGGCCACAATCCTGAAACAAGCACAAGTTTACCTCTAAGCACAAAAATAGCCCCATTGTTTTTACCACAATTGCTCATACCCTTAAAGTTGTGAAAGCGTTCACAGGATCAAGCTATATCTGGCTACAGGGCTCTTGGTAAGACTCCTGGGAATCTGGCCCCCATTACCTGAGCTCCTCATGGTCTTTAACACAGTATCCTCACAACACCCTTGTAGGGCAGGGCAGTGTTGTTATCCCCAGGTTACAGATGGGAAACTAAGGCACAGTGAGATAAAGTGACTTGCCCAAGGTCATGCAGGATGTCTGTGGCAGAGTAGGAAATTGAACCCAGGTCTCTGGAGTTCAAGGACAGCACTCTAACCACAGGACCATCTTACTCTTGCCACTAATTGGGGAGAGGGCAGTCTCCTGTGACTCAGCCCCTATAAGCCACTTCCTGGCTAAATTTCCACACTCACTCACACACACACCCCGCCCCACACACACAAAAAAACCCAAGATGTCAAGGGTTTAGCGACACGAGAGCACTTGTTATTTTATACTCACTATTATTGCCTGGTGGAATCTGGAAAGCAATATTTCTCCCTAAAAAACAAAAACCACATAAAGAAGAAATAAAAGATCACTTTAGCCTTGTTGACATACAGCATGATATGGTTTAAGTACAGCGGTGATTTTAAACCAGTTTAGTTGAAGCAGTAGAAAAGACCACGCAGACACTGATTTCACTAACCAAGCTTAGTTCAAGGCAATCAAAAACATGTTTAATTAAATCAAAATACACCCGTTTTAAACCAGAACACAAATGTCCACACTGGAGTTTGCACCAATGCATAAGGAACTTTTCAGAAACACCCCAAAACATTACTTTCAACCTCATCCAGTTACCAAAGCAGGCGTCTGATCCTGTCAACACCTACACCCATGCTTAACCATAATCATGCAAGTATTTACATTGACTGGAATGGGGCAGCTCATCTGTATCCAATGAAACACAAGTTTAGGCCTTGGCTTGGGCCAACACCTCGAATCTCCAGTGCCTGTGAAGCAAAGGCATATCATACACACCCAATACATGCAGGCTGGGAGAGGGGATTTGGGTTCTTGGGTTCTACATCAGCACAGAAGAGGTTTTTTTTATAGCAGGGTCATGCAGGGCATAGCTAAAATACAGCTGGCTTTTGGAACAGAGGCTGCGGGCTCTCAAGGCAGCCCTGGGGAGATAGGAAATAAACAGTCTTAAGGTGGAGTCACCCCACCCACTACTGGGGAGGAATGGGGGGGTCACCCAAGATAGGGGGCAAGGGGAAGGACATGAGGATCACTCACACCCCCCAGCACAGGGGGGAGAAAAGGGGGGGAGAGAGAAGGGGGGGGTCTCCCCGCAGCGCTGGGGGGGGGAGAGAGAAGGGGGGAGGGGGGTCTCCCCGCAGCGCTGGGGGGGGAGGGGGGGGAACGCGGGGGGAGGGGGGTCTCCCCGCAGCGCTGGGGGGGGGGAACGCGGGGGGAGGGGGGATCTCTCACGGGTCTCTCGAGGCCGCGGCCCCCCGCCGCCCAGGCAGGACTCCAGCGGGGGCTGCAGGGTCACCGAGTCCCAGAAGGCTTTGGCAAAGGCCACGTCGCGCTCGGCGGAGCCGGCGAAGACCAGCCGCCCGGCCCGCGGGAGGGAGGCGGCGGGGGGGCCCCGCGCCGTCTCCATGGAGCCCGAGAGCCGCCGCGCCCCGGCCCGAGCGGGTGGGGTCGGCCCAGGACCCCCGGGCAACGCCGGGCCCGGCCTGCGGGGAAGAAGCAGGCGGGCGGGATCGCTGCCCCCGCCCCGCCGCGGCTTGCCCGGCCCAACGCCACCCGCCCGGGACCTTGTCTCAAGAGCTCCCAGGCAGCGCGTGCACGGAGCCGCCTCCCCGCCGGGAACGAGCCTCCCTGCCGCGGCGGGCCCCGCTGGAAATGAAAGGCTCCGGGGGGCGGCGGAACGGCCCTTCCCTTGAATTGCCCTGCAGGGGCTGCGAGCCAGGCTTCGGCCTCGCTCAGGAAATCCGGGGGGGCCGGGCGAGGCTCGCCGGGCTGAGTGCTCGGGCCGAGGGGCCGGGCAGTTTCCGACGTTAGTTTACACGAAAGCGGTGCTGTAAGAGACGTTCCTCGTCCAGAACCGTGGGGCCCGTGTTACCTCGTGTTCTCATTCGCACCTTCCAAGGTAGCCAGGTCGCATTTCACACCCACCCGCCCCTGCTGGGGGGGGGTACCCCGTGGGCAGGCGTACCCCGTGGGCAGGCCAAGGATGAATCGGGGCCTGGTTTTCAGCTTTTTGTTTAAATAATTGATTTTGAAGGGCTGGGCCCCGCTGCATCTGTGCATTAATCCAGCACCAGCAAAAAGCAGCATTGATTTGCCCATCGCCCCCAGTGCAACACTTGACCCAGAACCCTGTTTGTTCTTCTCGGACTTGCTGCCCTCAGTTCTGCAGCCAGTTGGTGATATTATTGCACCGCCTAGGGTATCCGGCAGGGACAGTAACCATCAGAGGGCACTGCTGACCTGGACACATTACGGGAGTGCAGGTGTTTGTCACATGTGATGTGGCCCAATGGGAATATTACTGCTAGAATTAAAGCTTTAGATCTATTTTCACGTATAATTATAAATCAATTGGAATATAAATATTGTACTTACATTTCAGTATAGTATATAGAGCAGTGTAAACAAGTCATTGTCTGTGAAATTTTAATTTGTAATGACTTCGCGACTGCTTTTTATGTAGCCTGTTGTAAAACTAGGCAAATATCTAGATGAGCTGATGTAACCCCTGGAAGACCTCTCCGTACCCCACAGGGTACATGTATCCCTGGCTGAGAACCATGAACTATACCATGAGATGATCAGACAACTAGTTCCCCACCAATCTAGCACTCATTTGTACTGCACAGTAGAATTGTGTCATGTTTTGTGGTTACACTGAACTCTAGGCACAGTCTCTTTGGAGTCAACAGGAGTTTTGCTGAAGTAAGGACCGGAGGATGTAGACCAGGGTGTTCTATGCAGGAATAGCACCATTGCTGTATAGTGGAAGACAGGTATTGTTGTGACTGAAATGTTTAACATGATATTTTTGTAGGGCTTGCCACAATTCCCCATCCCCTCTGAGTGCCTCCTTGCAGCTGGGCACAACAATGTCAGGGTAACTGCCTCAGCTTCCCCTCTCAGGCTCCTTAAAGATTCCACCAGACAGTCTCTTGTGTCCACTATTACCCCTTCCTAGGGCTAGTTTATTATTCCGCATTACACACATAGTCCTTGGAAGCCCCAAACACAGTTTATCCCACACACAATGCATGTAGTCCATGAGAGTGCCAAACCACAGTTGAACAACACACCTCATATCCCAGCTCTGACATATTCTGCCGCACCAAGGCTTTCTTTTGGGTCCCACCTGTTCTTTTGTCAGAAAATACACCACAGTCAAAGTCGTTCTGCAGCTTCTTCCTGGCTTTCAAGCCTTGGCCTGAAAAGGCCATCAGGATAGTCCCTCTGCTGGTGTCCTAGGGTACAGCTCCCCTGCAATAATAGACTCCCGCTGGCCCAGGTCCGCTGAGTCAGGCTCAAGCTGTGGGGTTATAAAATTGCAGTGTAGACATTCAGGCTGCAGCCTCAGTTTTGGAACTCCCCACTTGTGGGATGTCAGAAACTGGGCTCCAGCCCTGAGCCCAAACACTGCATTGCAATTTTATAACCCTAGAGCCCAAACCATGAAGCCTGAGTCAGCGACCTAGGCCAGCTATGGGTTTTGTACTGCAGTGCTGACATACCCCTACCCCTTGTCAGCCTCCCTGCTCTGGCTCTCCTTTTCAGTTCTTCATGAACACAGGCCCCAGAGCTGCTTCCCCAGAGCGTGGCCCTTGTTCTAGGACTCATAGCACTCCTATAGCTGTCCTTCCCCAACTGACCTCCCATCTTCTTCCAGGGACGCTCCCCTTTCTCACAGCAGTCTTTCACTCATTTATTAGCTTCAAGTGCCACCCCACTCTCTCAATCGAGTCAATATGAGACGCACCGGTGCTGGAACAGAGGTACTGGACCCACTTCATTTAAAGCAGTTAGCCACTGTGTGACACTGCTATTTATTTCTTTCCTTTTTAAATTTAATTAAAATCAGCCTCCCTCAAATAAATTAACAACTTCATTATACTGTTCTGTATTTGATAGCTACAGTTAGTTACAATTTGTGGCGTATTAAATACACACAAGATAAAGAGAGGAACAAAACTATAGGGACATATAATACCCTGCTTTCCAAAAGACTAAGGGAAAAATAAACGAAAAACACATAGAAAGATGGTTCACATAAAAGATATTAAATCAACTACATTGTCTCTATGAAAAACCAGAATCAAGCTCACAACTCCAAAGTAAGTTGTAGGAAAAGACCACATATGCACACAGGCAAATGGCAAGCCACATGATACACATAAGACCCCATTCCGCAATGTCCTCAGGACTCTGAAATTCAAATGAAGATTATAGAAGTTGAGGATGGTTATCACATTAGAGAGAAATTAAGAACCGAATAGGATAAAGACCATGCGGAAGTTTCTGTATTTCCAATAGTCTTCTTCAATTTACATTTTGAGTTCCTCAACAGAGAAAGAGTGGATTAAGTCGATGTGAACAAGAGT
The DNA here is from genome assembly GCF_965152235.1 of Eretmochelys imbricata. NCBI lineage: Eukaryota > Metazoa > Chordata > Testudines > Cheloniidae > Eretmochelys > Eretmochelys imbricata. The sequence continues at coordinate 15,220,977 of NC_135593.1, read as the reverse complement.
AAATGCTGAGCGCTCTTTCCATGCAGAGCCATGTGTGCAATGTGTGCGTGGTTTTTGACTGGCCTTTTCTTCTCTTCTCTTTTCCTGCAGTTTCTTTGGGGCTTCTGTCGTCGTCTTCCTTTTGTCCTTTGAGTTGCTAGAAAGAGAGGGAAAGAGAGAGAGGTGAAGCGGGATAGGTGCGGGCTGAGTGGAGACCACGATTCCAAGGTCAATTCAAATTAAATGGACAAGGTCCTCGCCCCTCCTTGAAATTACCCCAATTCCTAGGTTTCGGCAGCAATCCGTAGCAGAAGGCAGGAGAGCTTGCAGCAGAACTCAGGGCCGGCTGGATGCAGAATACGCTGGGCTTTGACTTGGCTGAGAGCGTGAGGAGGCCACGGGCACAGGACAGCTACAAGGGCAAACCCTTAACTCTCTCAAGAGGCTGATTTCTAGAACTACCTTTCACAGGGGAGTGTAATCTGGGGAAAGACCTGCACCCTAGTTAGAGGGAGCTCACTTTGGACTTTGGTGATTTCTTGGCTTTTTTGAAGAAAGGGTTGAATTTTTCACGGCCTCCACCATCCCCTTACAGCCGCCCCTTCGCCACACCAGGTTACATGTGACCCGGACAGGAAATACATAGGACACAAACCAGATTTCACTTCAGAACCCAGAAAAGCCAAGTAGAAATCATTCGAGTGCAATTTACTGTGACCAGCAGAACGAGAACCTCAACCCTTCTTAAAGGGGGGTCACTCAGCCACAGGCACAAAGAGGCTCTCCTAGTTTACGAAGGAGAGGGATAAGACCTTACACCCTGGTTACAGGGCAGTCCTTTTGCCTGGCGTGTCAAAGTGACCTGTGGCTAACTAAGCATGGCGAGGGAGACCCAAGCCCTCCTTACAGGGTGGTCCTTAAGCCAGGGACATTTCAATGGGCCAGAGCCTAAGAGCGCTGAAGAGGAGAGACCTCCATTCCCTCAGTAGAGGGTGGTCTCTTTGCCCAGCAAGTGCCAGCGGCCCAAGACAAGCTCGAAAGAGGAGACCTGCACCCTCCTTACAGGGAGAGGTCAATGGCACAGGGCATTGTAAAGCCTGGGTCCTAAAGAATAGAGAGCCAGAGAGACCTCGACCCTTCTTAGAGGGGGGGTCACTCAGCCACAGGCAAGAAGAAAGGCTCTCCTAGTTTAAGAATGAGAGGGATAACACCTTGCAGCCTGGTTACAGGGCAGTCCTTTTGCCCGGCGTGTCAAAGTGACCTGTGGCTAACTAAGCATGGCGAGGGAGACCCAAACCCTCCTTACAGGGTGGTCCTTAAGCCAGGGACATTTCAATGGGCAGAGCCTAAGAGCGCTGAAGAGGAGAGACCTCCATTCCCTCAGTAGAGGGTGGTCTCTTTGCCCAGCAAGTGCCAGCGGCCCAAGACAAGCTCGAAAGAGGAGACCTGCACCCTCCTTACAGGGAGAGGACAATGGCACAGGGCATTGTAAAGCCTGGGTCCTAAATAATAGAGAGCCAGAGAGACCTCGACCCTTCTTAGAGGGGGGGTCACTCAGCCACAGGCAAGAAGAAAGGCTCTCCTAGTTTAAGAATGAGAGGGATAAGACCTTGCAGCCTGGTTACAGGGCAGTCCTTTTGCCCGGCGTGTCAAAGTGACCTGTGGCTACATAAGCATGGCGAAGGAGACCCAAACCCTCCTTACAGGGTGGTCCTTAAGCCAGGGGCATCACAGAGGGCCGTAGCCAAGCGGGCGGACAAGGAGAGACCTCCATTCCCTCGGTAGAGGGGGGTCTCTTTGCCCAGCAAGTGACTTTGGCATTCAGAGGGCCAATGCAGAGAGGAGAAAAGGGAAACAGACCTGATCCCTGAGTACAGGGCGGTCACCCTTTCTTTAGAAACATATTCCTCCTTTAAAGAAGCACGGGGTCGGGGGAAGTCCCCAATGTGAAAACATCTGGAAATGAACAGGTGAGGGAGGAATCCCGCTGAGTCTCCCATTACCATTAAATCCTCCATCCCTCGGCAACACCCTTCCCGACTTACCTTTCTCCCCCACCAAGAAAATTTCAACTTTGTGCCCCCTAACCTTGACCAAAAAGGACACCCCTTACTTGGACACAGTCCTGTTAATAGGGTTAGGTGCACCCACGTGCAAGCTCTGAATACCACTCCACGTACCTACACCAGCTGAGCATCACCACATTTCCGAAAGGACAGCCACATCCCTCACTTCAAACATAGCCCTAGGAATAGCCTCGGTCTATCACCAAAGAAACAAAAGGCCTGGAATTCGGACACAACTTGCAGAGCTCTCCGACTCTATACGATTCACACTAATCCGTCCAGCAATGTCTTTCTTGTGCCGAATAAAACAAGGGCTCAAAGCTGAGGTTGACTGGGCAGTGTAAATTGGGCAGGGCAAGAGGAAATGAGGAAGGATCGCCTGGAAGTGAGGCTCTGAAAGGAGCCCCCTTCCTCACCTGTTCAGTTCCAGACTTTGTGACATATGGATTTGGGGACGATTTCTTGGCTCTCTGGGAAAGAAGGGTCGAATTTTCCACGGCCTCCACCATCCCCTTACAGCCGCCCCTTCGCCACACCAGGTTACATGTGACCCGGAGAAGAAATACATGGGTCACAAACCAGATTTCACGTCAAAGCCCAAAAAAGCCAAACAGAAATCATTCTAGGGGAATTTACTGCGACTAACAGAACGAGAACCTCAACCCTTCTTAAAGGGGGGTCACTCAGCCACAGGCACAAAGAGGCTCTCCTAGTTTACGAAGGAGAGGGATAAGACCTTACACCCTGGTTACAGGGCAGTCCTTTTGCCCGGCGTGTCAAAGTGACCTGTGGCTAACTAAGCATGGCGAAGGAGACCCAAACCCTCCTTACAGGGTGGTCCTTAAGCCAGGGACATTTCAATGGGCCAGAGCCAAGAGCGCTGAAGAGGAGAGACCTCCGTTCCCTCAGTAGAGGGTGGTCTCTTTGCCCAGCAAGTGCCAGCGGCCCAAGACAAGCTCGAAAGGGGAGACCCGCACCCTTCTTACAGGGAGAGGTCAGTGGCACAGGGCATGTTAAAGGCGCGGTCCTAAAGAGCTGAAATCCACCGAGACCTCGACCCTTCTTAGAGGGGGGGTCACTCAGCCACAGGCACAAAGAGGCTCTCCTGTTTACGAACGAGAGGGATAAGACCTTACACCCCGGTTACAGGGCAGTCATTTTGCCGGGCATGTCAAGGGGACCTGTGGCTAAATAAGGCTGGCGAAGGAGACCCAAACCCTCCTTACAGGGTGGTCCTTAAGCCAGGGACATTTCAATGGGCCAGAGCCAAGAGCGCTGAAGAGGGGAGACCTCCGTTCCCTCAGTAGAGGGTGGTCTCTTTGCCCAGCAAGTGCCAGCGGCCCAAGACAAGCTCGAAAGGGGAGACCCGCACCCTTCTTACAGGGAGAGGTCAGTGGCACAGGGCATGTTAAAGGCGCGGTCCTAAAGAGCTGAAATCCACAGAGACCTCAACCCTTCTTAAAGGGCGGTCACTCAGCCGCAGGTGCGGAATGGGCCCAGAAAGCATTTCTCTTGGCAAGGAGTGGACCTTGATCCCCGTTTACAGAGAGGTCCTTTTCCCTGGCGCCTCAAGGGGCATTAAGCCTACGTGGACAAGTGTAAATGCCACCGGGAGGGCCACGTCTGCAATGTGTGCGTGGTTTTTGACTGGCCTTTTCTTCTCTTCTCTTTTCCTGCAGTTTCTTTGGGGCTTCTGTCGTCGTCTTCCTTTTGTCCTTTGAGTTGCTAGAAAGAGAGGGAAAGAGAGAGAGGTGAAGCGGGATAGGTGCGGGCTGAGTGGAGACCACGATTCCAAGGTCAATTCAAATTAAAAGGACAAGGTCCTCGCCCCTCCTTGAAATTACCCCAATTCCTAGGTTTCGGCAGCAATCCGTAGCAGAAGGCAGGAGAGCTTGCAGCAGAACTCAGGGCCGGCTGGATGCAGAATACGCTGGGCTTTGACTTGGCTGAGAGCGTGAGGAGGCCACGGGCACAGGACAGCTACAAGGGCAAACCCTTAACTCTCTCAAGAGGCTGATTTCTAGAACTACCTTTCACAGGGGAGTGTAATCTGGGGAAAGACCTGCACCCTAGTTAGAGGGAGCTCACTTTGGACTTTGGTGATTTCTTGGCTTTTTTGAAGAAAGGGTTGAATTTTTCACGGCCTCCACCATCCCCTTACAGCCGCCCCTTCGCCACACCAGGTTACATGTGACCCGGACAGGAAATACATAGGACACAAATCAGATTTCACTTCAGAACCCAGAAAAGCCAAGTAGAAATCATTCGAGTGCAATTTACTGTGACCAGCAGAACGAGAACCTCAACCCTTCTTAAAGGGGGGTCACTCAGCCACAGGCACAAAGAGGCTCTCCTAGTTTACGAAGGAGAGGGATAAGACCTTACACCCTGGTTACAGGGCAGTCCTTTTGCCCGGCGTGTCAAAGTGACCTGTGGCTAACTAAGCATGGCGAAGGAGACCCAAACCCTCCTTACAGGGTGGTCCTTAAGCCAGGGACATTTCAATGGGCCAGAGCCAAGAGCGCTGAAGAGGAGAGACCTCCGTTCCCTCAGTAGAGGGTGGTCTCTTTGCCCAGCAAGTGCCAGCGGCCCAAGACAAGCTCGAAAGGGGAGACCCGCACCCTTCTTACAGGGAGAGGTCAGTGGCACAGGGCATGTTAAAGGCGCGGTCCTAAAGAGCTGAAATCCACCGAGACCTCGACCCTTCTTAGAGGGGGGGTCACTCAGCCACAGGCACAAAGAGGCTCTCCTGTTTACGAACGAGAGGGATAAGACCTTACACCCCGGTTACAGGGCAGTCATTTTGCCGGGCATGTCAAGGGGACCTGTGGCTAAATAAGGCTGGCGAAGGAGACCCAAACCCTCCTTACAGGGTGGTCCTTAAGCCAGGGACATTTCAATGGGCCAGAGCCAAGAGCGCTGAAGAGGGGAGACCTCCGTTCCCTCAGTAGAGGGTGGTCTCTTTGCCCAGCAAGTGCCAGCGGCCCAAGACAAGCTCGAAAGGGGAGACCCGCACCCTTCTTACAGGGAGAGGTCAGTGGCACAGGGCATGTTAAAGGCGCGGTCCTAAAGAGCTGAAATCCACAGAGACCTCAACCCTTCTTAAAGGGCGGTCACTCAGCCGCAGGTGCGGAATGGGCCCAGAAAGCATTTCTCTTGGCAAGGAGTGGACCTTGATCCCCGTTTACAGAGAGGTCCTTTTCCCTGGCGCCTCAAGGGGCATTAAGCCTACGTGGACAAGTGTAAATGCCACCGGGAGGGCCACGTCTGCAATGTGTGCGTGGTTTTTGACTGGCCTTTTCTTCTCTTCTCTTTTCCTGCAGTTTCTTTGGGGCTTCTGTCGTCGTCTTCCTTTTGTCCTTTGAGTTGCTAGAAAGAGAGGGAAAGAGAGAGAGGTGAAGCGGGATAGGTGCGGGCTGAGTGGAGACCACGATTCCAAGGTCAATTCAAATTAAAAGGACAAGGTCCTCGCCCCTCCTTGAAATTACCCCAATTCCTAGGTTTCGGCAGCAATCCGTAGCAGAAGGCAGGAGAGCTTGCAGCAGAACTCAGGGCCGGCTGGATGCAGAATACGCTGGGCTTTGACTTGGCTGAGAGCGTGAGGAGGCCACGGGCACAGGACAGCTACAAGGGCAAACCCTTAACTCTCTCAAGAGGCTGATTTCTAGAACTACCTTTCACAGGGGAGTGTAATCTGGGGAAAGACCTGCACCCTAGTTAGAGGGAGCTCACTTTGGACTTTGGTGATTTCTTGGCTTTTTTGAAGAAAGGGTTGAATTTTTCACGGCCTCCACCATCCCCTTACAGCCGCCCCTTCGCCACACCAGGTTACATGTGACCCGGACAGGAAATACATAGGACACAAATCAGATTTCACTTCAGAACCCAGAAAAGCCAAGTAGAAATCATTCGAGTGCAATTTACTGTGACCAGCAGAACGAGAACCTCAACCCTTCTTAAAGGGGGGTCACTCAGCCACAGGCACAAAGAGGCTCTCCTAGTTTACGAAGGAGAGGGATAAGACCTTACACCCTGGTTACAGGGCAGTCCTTTTGCCTGGCGTGTCAAAGTGACCTGTGGCTAACTAAGCATGGCGAGGGAGACCCAAGCCCTCCTTACAGGGTGGTCCTTAAGCCAGGGACATTTCAATGGGCCAGAGCCTAAGAGCGCTGAAGAGGAGAGACCTCCATTCCCTCAGTAGAGGGTGGTCTCTTTGCCCAGCAAGTGCCAGCGGCCCAAGACAAGCTCGAAAGAGGAGACCTGCACCCTCCTTACAGGGAGAGGTCAATGGCACAGGGCATTGTAAAGCCTGGGTCCTAAATAATAGAGAGCCAGAGAGACCTCGACCCTTCTTAGGGGGGGGTCACTCAGCCACAGGCAAGAAGAAAGGCTCTCCTAGTTTAAGAATGAGAGGGATAAGACCTTGCAGCCTGGTTACAGGGCAGTCCTTTTGCCCGGCGTGTCAAAGTGACCTGTGGCTACATAAGCATGGCGAAGGAGACCCAAACCCTCCTTACAGGGTGGTCCTTAAGCCAGGGGCATCACAGAGGGCCGTAGCCAAGCGGGCGGACAAGGAGAGACCTCCATTCCCTCGGTAGAGGGGGGTCTCTTTGCCCAGCAAGTGACTTTGGCATTCAGAGGGCCAATGCAGAGAGGAGAAAAGGGAAACAGACCTGATCCCTGAGTACAGGGCGGTCACCCTTTCTTTAGAAACATATTCCTCCTTTAAAGAAGCACGGGGTCGGGGGAAGTCCCCAATGTGAAAACATCTGGAAATGAACAGGTGAGGGAGGAATCCCGCTGAGTCTCCCATTACCATTAAATCCTCCATCCCTCGGCAACACCCTTCCCGACTTACCTTTCTCCCCCACCAAGAAAATTTCAACTTTGTGCCCCCTAACCTTGACCAAAAAGGACACCCCTTACTTGGACACAGTCCTGTTAATAGGGTTAGGTGCACCCACGTGCAAGCTCTGAATACCACTCCACGTACCTACACCAGCTGAGCATCACCACATTTCCGAAAGGACAGCCACATCCCTCACTTCAAACATAGCCCTAGGAATAGCCTCGGTCTATCACCAAAGAAACAAAAGGCCTGGAATTCGGACACAACTTGCAGAGCTCTCCGACTCTATACGATTCACACTAATCCGTCCAGCAATGTCTTTCTTGTGCCGAATAAAACAAGGGCTCAAAGCTGAGGTTGACTGGGCAGTGTAAATTGGGCAGGGCAAGAGGAAATGAGGAAGGATCGCCTGGAAGTGAGGCTCTGAAAGGAGCCCCCTTCCTCACCTGTTCAGTTCCAGACTTTGTGACATATGGATTTGGGGACGATTTCTTGGCTCTCTGGGAAAGAAGGGTCGAATTTTCCACGGCCTCCACCATCCCCTTACAGCCGCCCCTTCGCCACACCAGGTTACATGTGACCCGGAGAAGAAATACATGGGTCACAAACCAGATTTCACGTCAAAGCCCAAAAAAGCCAAACAGAAATCATTCTAGGGGAATTTACTGCGACTAACAGAACGAGAACCTCAACCCTTCTTAAAGGGGGGTCACTCAGCCACAGGCACAAAGAGGCTCTCCTAGTTTACGAAGGAGAGGGATAAGACCTTACACCCTGGTTACAGGGCAGTCCTTTTGCCCGGCGTGTCAAAGTGACCTGTGGCTAACTAAGCATGGCGAAGGAGACCCAAACCCTCCTTACAGGGTGGTCCTTAAGCCAGGGACATTTCAATGGGCCAGAGCCAAGAGCGCTGAAGAGGAGAGACCTCCGTTCCCTCAGTAGAGGGTGGTCTCTTTGCCCAGCAAGTGCCAGCGGCCCAAGACAAGCTCGAAAGGGGAGACCCGCACCCTTCTTACAGGGAGAGGTCAGTGGCACAGGGCATGTTAAAGGCGCGGTCCTAAAGAGCTGAAATCCACCGAGACCTCGACCCTTCTTAGAGGGGGGGTCACTCAGCCACAGGCACAAAGAGGCTCTCCTGTTTACGAACGAGAGGGATAAGACCTTACACCCCGGTTACAGGGCAGTCATTTTGCCGGGCATGTCAAGGGGACCTGTGGCTAAATAAGGCTGGCGAAGGAGACCCAAACCCTCCTTACAGGGTGGTCCTTAAGCCAGGGACATTTCAATGGGCCAGAGCCAAGAGCGCTGAAGAGGGGAGACCTCCGTTCCCTCAGTAGAGGGTGGTCTCTTTGCCCAGCAAGTGCCAGCGGCCCAAGACAAGCTCGAAAGGGGAGACCCGCACCCTTCTTACAGGGAGAGGTCAGTGGCACAGGGCATGTTAAAGGCGCGGTCCTAAAGAGCTGAAATCCACAGAGACCTCAACCCTTCTTAAAGGGCGGTCACTCAGCCGCAGGTGCGGAATGGGCCCAGAAAGCATTTCTCTTGGCAAGGAGTGGACCTTGATCCCCGTTTACAGAGAGGTCCTTTTCCCTGGCGCCTCAAGGGGCATTAAGCCTACGTGGACAAGTGTAAATGCCACCGGGAGGGCCACGTCTGCAATGTGTGCGTGGTTTTTGACTGGCCTTTTCTTCTCTTCTCTTTTCCTGCAGTTTCTTTGGGGCTTCTGTCGTCGTCTTCCTTTTGTCCTTTGAGTTGCTAGAAAGAGAGGGAAAGAGAGAGAGGTGAAGCGGGATAGGTGCGGGCTGAGTGGAGACCACGATTCCAAGGTCAATTCAAATTAAATGGACAAGGTCCTCGCCCCTCCTTGAAATTACCCCAATTCCTAGGTTTCGGCAGCAATCCGTAGCAGAAGGCAGGAGAGCTTGCAGCAGAACTCAGGGCCGGCTGGATGCAGAATACGCTGGGCTTTGACTTGGCTGAGAGCGTGAGGAGGCCACGGGCACAGGACAGCTACAAGGGCAAACCCTTAACTCTCTCAAGAGGCTGATTTCTAGAACTACCTTTCACAGGGGAGTGTAATCTGGGGAAAGACCTGCACCCTAGTTAGAGGGAGCTCACTTTGGACTTTGGTGATTTCTTGGCTTTTTTGAAGAAAGGGTTGAATTTTTCACGGCCTCCACCATCCCCTTACAGCCGCCCCTTCGCCACACCAGGTTACATGTGACCCGGACAGGAAATACATAGGACACAAATCAGATTTCACTTCAGAACCCAGAAAAGCCAAGTAGAAATCATTCGAGTGCAATTTACTGTGACCAGCAGAACGAGAACCTCAACCCTTCTTAAAGGGGGGTCACTCAGCCACAGGCACAAAGAGGCTCTCCTAGTTTACGAAGGAGAGGGATAAGACCTTACACCCTGGTTACAGGGCAGTCCTTTTGCCTGGCGTGTCAAAGTGACCTGTGGCTAACTAAGCATGGCGAGGGAGACCCAAACCCTCCTTACAGGGTGGTCCTTAAGCCAGGGACATTTCAATGGGCCAGAGCCTAAGAGCGCTGAAGAGGAGAGACCTCCATTCCCTCAGTAGAGGGTGGTCTCTTTGCCCAGCAAGTGCCAGCGGCCCAAGACAAGCTCGAAAGAGGAGACCTGCACCCTCCTTACAGGGAGAGGTCAATGGCACAGGGCATTGTAAAGCCTGGGTCCTAAAGAATAGAGAGCCAGAGAGACCTCGACCCTTCTTAGAGGGGGGGTCACTCAGCCACAGGCAAGAAGAAAGGCTCTCCTAGTTTAAGAATGAGAGGGATAAGACCTTGCAGCCTGGTTACAGGGCAGTCCTTTTGCCCGGCGTGTCAAAGTGACCTGTGGCTACATAAGCATGGCGAAGGAGACCCAAACCCTCCTTACAGGGTGGTCCTTAAGCCAGGGGCATCACAGAGGGCCGTAGCCAAGCGGGCGGACAAGGAGAGACCTCCATTCCCTCGGTAGAGGGGGGTCTCTTTGCCCAGCAAGTGACTTTGGCATTCAGAGGGCCAATGCAGAGAGGAGAAAAGGGAAACAGACCTGATCCCTGAGTACAGGGCGGTCACCCTTTCTTTAGAAACATATTCCTCCTTTAAAGAAGCACGGGGTCGGGGGAAGTCCCCAATGTGAAAACATCTGGAAATGAACAGGTGAGGGAGGAATCCCGCTGAGTCTCCCATTACCATTAAATCCTCCATCCCTCGGCAACACCCTTCCCGACTTACCTTTCTCCCCCACCAAGAAAATTTCAACTTTGTGCCCCCTAACCTTGACCAAAAAGGACACCCCTTACTTGGACACAGTCCTGTTAATAGGGTTAGGTGCACCCACGTGCAAGCTCTGAATACCACTCCACGTACCTACACCAGCTGAGCATCACCACATTTCCGAAAGGACAGCCACATCCCTCACTTCAAACATAGCCCTAGGAATAGCCTCGGTCTATCACCAAAGAAACAAAAGGCCTGGAATTCGGACACAACTTGCAGAGCTCTCCGACTCTATACGATTCACACTAATCCGTCCAGCAATGTCTTTCTTGTGCCGAATAAAACAAGGGCTCAAAGCTGAGGTTGACTGGGCAGTGTAAATTGGGCAGGGCAAGAGGAAATGAGGAAGGATCGCCTGGAAGTGAGGCTCTGAAAGGAGCCCCCTTCCTCACCTGTTCAGTTCCAGACTTTGTGACATATGGATTTGGGGACGATTTCTTGGCTCTCTGGGAAAGAAGGGTCGAATTTTCCACGGCCTCCACCATCCCCTTACAGCCGCCCCTTCGCCACACCAGGTTACATGTGACCCGGAGAAGAAATACATGGGTCACAAACCAGATTTCACGTCAAAGCCCAAAAAAGCCAAACAGAAATCATTCTAGGGGAATTTACTGCGACTAACAGAACGAGAAACTCAACCCTTCTTAAAGGGGGGTCACTCAGCCACAGGCACAAAGAGGCTCTCCTAGTTTACGAAGGAGAGGGATAAGACCTTACACCCTGGTTACAGGGCAGTCCTTTTGCCCGGCGTGTCAAAGTGACCTGTGGCTAACTAAGCATGGCGAAGGAGACCCAAACCCTCCTTACAGGGTGGTCCTTAAGCCAGGGACATTTCAATGGGCCAGAGCCAAGAGCGCTGAAGAGGAGAGACCTCCGTTCCCTCAGTAGAGGGTGGTCTCTTTGCCCAGCAAGTGCCAGCGGCCCAAGACAAGCTCGAAAGGGGAGACCCGCACCCTTCTTACAGGGAGAGGTCAGTGGCACAGGGCATGTTAAAGGCGCGGTCCTAAAGAGCTGAAATCCACCGAGACCTCGACCCTTCTTAGAGGGGGGGGTCACTCAGCCACAGGCACAAAGAGGCTCTCCTGTTTACGAACGAGAGGGATAAGACCTTACACCCCGGTTACAGGGTAGTCATTTTGCCGGGCATGTCAAGGGGACCTGTGGCTAAATAAGGCTGGCGAAGGAGACCCAAACCCTCCTTACAGGGTGGTCCTTAAGCCAGGGACATTTCAATGGGCCAGAACCAAGAGCGCTGAAGAGGGGAGACCTCCGTTCCCTCAGTAGAGGGTGGTCTCTTTGCCCAGCAAGTGCCAGCGGCCCAAGACAAGCTCGAAAGGGGAGACCCGCACCCTTCTTACAGGGAGAGGTCAGTGGCACAGGGCATGTTAAAGGCGCGGTCCTAAAGAGCTGAAATCCACAGAGACCTCAACCCTTCTTAAAGGGCGGTCACTCAGCCGCAGGTGCGGAATGGGCCCAGAAAGCATTTCTCTTGGCAAGGAGTGGACCTTGATCCCCGTTTACAGAGAGGTCCTTTTCCCTGGCGCCTCAAGGGGCATTAAGCCTTCGTGGACAAGTGTAAATGCCACCGGGAGGGCCACGTCTGCAATGTGTGCGTGGTTTTTGACTGGCCTTTTCTTCTCTTCTCTTTTCCTGCAGTTTCTTTGGGGCTTCTGTCGTCGTCTTCCTTTTGTCCTTTGAGTTGCTAGAAAGAGAGGGAAAGAGAGAGAGGTGAAGCGGGATAGGTGCGGGCTGAGTGGAGACCACGATTCCAAGGTCAATTCAAATTAAATGGACAAGGTCCTCGCCCCTCCTTGAAATTACCCCAATTCCTAGGTTTCGGCAGCAATCCGTAGCAGAAGGCAGGAGAGCTTGCAGCAGAACTCAGGGCCGGCTGGATGCAGAATACGCTGGGCTTTGACTTGGCTGAGAGCGTGAGGAGGCCACGGGCACAGGACAGCTACAAGGGCAAACCCTTAACTCTCTCAAGAGGCTGATTTCTAGAACTACCTTTCACAGGGGAGTGTAATCTGGGGAAAGACCTGCACCCTAGTTAGAGGGAGCTCACTTTGGACTTTGGTGATTTCTTGGCTTTTTTGAAGAAAGGGTTGAATTTTTCACGGCCTCCACCATCCCCTTACAGCCGCCCCTTCGCCACACCAGGTTACATGTGACCCGGACAGGAAATACATAGGACACAAATCAGATTTCACTTCAGAACCCAGAAAAGCCAAGTAGAAATCATTCGAGTGCAATTTACTGTGACCAGCAGAACGAGAACCTCAACCCTTCTTAAAGGGGGGTCACTCAGCCACAGGCACAAAGAGGCTCTCCTAGTTTACGAAGGAGAGGGATAAGACCTTACACCCTGGTTACAGGGCAGTCCTTTTGCCTGGCGTGTCAAAGTGACCTGTGGCTAACTAAGCATGGCGAGGGAGACCCAAACCCTCCTTACAGGGTGGTCCTTAAGCCAGGGACATTTCAATGGGCCAGAGCCTAAGAGCGCTGAAGAGGAGAGACCTCCATTCCCTCAGTAGAGGGTGGTCTCTTTGCCCAGCAAGTGCCAGCGGCCCAAGACAAGCTCGAAAGAGGAGACCTGCACCCTCCTTACAGGGAGAGGTCAATGGCACAGGGCATTGTAAAGCCTGGGTCCTAAAGAATAGAGAGCCAGAGAGACCTCGACCCTTCTTAGACGGGGGGTCACTCAGCCACAGGCAAGAAGAAAGGCTCTCCTAGTTTAAGAATGAGAGGGATAAGACCTTGCAGCCTGGTTACAGGGCAGTCCTTTTGCCCGGCGTGTCAAAGTGACCTGTGGCTACATAAGCATGGCGAAGGAGACCCAAACCCTCCTTACAGGGTGGTCCTTAAGCCAGGGGCATCACAGAGGGCCGTAGCCAAGCGGGCGGACAAGGAGAGACCTCCATTCCCTCGGTAGAGGGGGGTCTCTTTGCCCAGCAAGTGACTTTGGCATTCAGAGGGCCAATGCAGAGAGGAGAAAAGGGAAACAGACCTGATCCCTGAATACAGGGCGGTCACCCTTTCTTTAGAAACATATTCCTCCTTTAAAGAAGCACGGGGTCGGGGGAAGTCCCCAATGTGAAAACATCTGGAAATGAACAGGTGAGGGAGGAATCCCGCTGAGTCTCCCATTACCATTAAATCCTCCATCCCTCGGCAACACCCTTCCCGACTTACCTTTCTCCCCCACCAAGAAAATTTCAACTTTGTGCCCCCTAACCTTGACCAAAAAGGACACCCCTTACTTGGACACAGTCCTGTTAATAGGGTTAGGTGCACCCACGTGCAAGCTCTGAATACCACTCCACGTACCTACACCAGCTGAGCATCACCACATTTCCGAAAGGACAGCCACATCCCTCACTTCAAACATAGCCCTAGGAATAGCCTCGGTCTATCACCAAAGAAACAAAAGGCCTGGAATTCGGACACAACTTGCAGAGCTCTCCGACTCTATACGATTCACACTAATCCGTCCAGCAATGTCTTTCTTGTGCCGAATAAAACAAGGGCTCAAAGCTGAGGTTGACTGGGCAGTGTAAATTGGGCAGGGCAAGAGGAAATGAGGAAGGATCGCCTGGAAGTGAGGCTCTGAAAGGAGCCCCCTTCCTCACCTGTTCAGTTCCAGACTTTGTGACATATGGATTTGGGGACGATTTCTTGGCTCTCTGGGAAAGAAGGGTCGAATTTTCCACGGCCTCCACCATCCCCTTACAGCCGCCCCTTCGCCACACCAGGTTACATGTGACCCGGAGAAGAAATACATGGGTCACAAACCAGATTTCACGTCAAAGCCCAAAAAAGCCAAACAGAAATCATTCTAGGGGAATTTACTGCGACTAACAGAACGAGAACCTCAACCCTTCTTAAAGGGGGGTCACTCAGCCACAGGCACAAAGAGGCTCTCCTAGTTTACGAAGGAGAGGGATAAGACCTTACACCCTGGTTACAGGGCAGTCCTTTTGCCCGGCGTGTCAAAGTGACCTGTGGCTAACTAAGCATGGCGAAGGAGACCCAAACCCTCCTTACAGGGTGGTCCTTAAGCCAGGGACATTTCAATGGGCCAGAGCCAAGAGCGCTGAAGAGGAGAGACCTCCGTTCCCTCAGTAGAGGGTGGTCTCTTTGCCCAGCAAGTGCCAGCGGCCCAAGACAAGCTCGAAAGGGGAGACCCGCACCCTTCTTACAGGGAGAGGTCAGTGGCACAGGGCATGTTAAAGGCGCGGTCCTAAAGAGCTGAAATCCACCGAGACCTCGACCCTTCTTAGAGGGGGGGTCACTCAGCCACAGGCACAAAGAGCCTCTCCTGTTTACGAACGAGAGGGATAAGACCTTACACCCCGGTTACAGGGCAGTCATTTTGCCGGGCATGTCAAGGGGACCTGTGGCTAAATAAGGCTGGCGAAGGAGACCCAAACCCTCCTTACAGGGTGGTCCTTAAGCCAGGGACATTTCAATGGGCCAGAGCCAAGAGCGCTGAAGAGGGGAGACCTCCGTTCCCTCAGTAGAGGGTGGTCTCTTTGCCCAGCAAGTGCCAGCGGCCCAAGACAAGCTCGAAAGGGGAGACCCGCACCCTTCTTACAGGGAGAGGTCAGTGGCACAGGGCATGTTAAAGGCGCGGTCCTAAAGAGCTGAAATCCACAGAGACCTCAACCCTTCTTAAAGGGCGGTCACTCAGCCGCAGGTGCGGAATGGGCCCAGAAAGCATTTCTCTTGGCAAGGAGTGGACCTTGATCCCCGTTTACAGAGAGGTCCTTTTCCCTGGCGCCTCAAGGGGCATTAAGCCTACGTGGACAAGTGTAAATGCCACCGGGAGGGCCACGTCTGCAATGTGTGCGTGGTTTTTGACTGGCCTTTTCTTCTCTTCTCTTTTCCTGCAGTTTCTTTGGGGCTTCTGTCGTCGTCTTCCTTTTGTCCTTTGAGTTGCTAGAAAGAGAGGGAAAGAGAGAGAGGTGAAGCGGGATAGGTGCGGGCTGAGTGGAGACCACGATTCCAAGGTCAATTCAAATTAAATGGACAAGGTCCTCGCCCCTCCTTGAAATTACCCCAATTCCTAGGTTTCGGCAGCAATCCGTAGCAGAAGGCAGGAGAGCTTGCAGCAGAACTCAGGGCCGGCTGGATGCAGAATACGCTGGGCTTTGACTTGGCTGAGAGCGTGAGGAGGCCACGGGCACAGGACAGCTACAAGGGCAAACCCTTAACTCTCTCAAGAGGCTGATTTCTAGAACTACCTTTCACAGGGGAGTGTAATCTGGGGAAAGACCTGCACCCTAGTTAGAGGGAGCTCACTTTGGACTTTGGTGATTTCTTGGCTTTTTTGAAGAAAGGGTTGAATTTTTCACGGCCTCCACCATCCCCTTACAGCCGCCCCTTCGCCACACCAGGTTACATGTGACCCGGACAGGAAATACATAGGACACAAATCAGATTTCACTTCAGAACCCAGAAAAGCCAAGTAGAAATCATTCGAGTGCAATTTACTGTGACCAGCAGAACGAGAACCTCAACCCTTCTTAAAGGGGGGTCACTCAGCCACAGGCACAAAGAGGCTCTCCTAGTTTACGAAGGAGAGGGATAAGACCTTACACCCTGGTTACAGGGCAGTCCTTTTGCCTGGCGTGTCAAAGTGACCTGTGGCTAACTAAGCATGGCGAGGGAGACCCAAACCCTCCTTACAGGGTGGTCCTTAAGCCAGGGACATTTCAATGGGCCAGAGCCTAAGAGCGCTGAAGAGGAGAGACCTCCATTCCCTCAGTAGAGGGTGGTCTCTTTGCCCAGCAAGTGCCAGCGGCCCAAGACAAGCTCGAAAGAGGAGACCTGCACCCTCCTTACAGGGAGAGGTCAATGGCACAGGGCATTGTAAAGCCTGGGTCCTAAAGAATAGAGAGCCAGAGAGACCTCGACCCTTCTTAGACGGGGGGTCACTCAGCCACAGGCAAGAAGAAAGGCTCTCCTAGTTTAAGAATGAGAGGGATAAGACCTTGCAGCCTGGTTACAGGGCAGTCCTTTTGCCCGGCGTGTCAAAGTGACCTGTGGCTACATAAGCATGGCGAAGGAGACCCAAACCCTCCTTACAGGGTGGTCCTTAAGCCAGGGGCATCACAGAGGGCCGTAGCCAAGCGGGCGGACAAGGAGAGACCTCCATCCCTCGGTAGAGGGGGGTCTCTTTGCCCAGCAAGTGACTTTGGCATTCAGAGGGCCAATGCAGAGAGGAGAAAAGGGAAACAGACCTGATCCCTGAGTACAGGGCGGTCACCCTTTCTTTAGAAACATATTCCTCCTTTAAAGAAGCACGGGGTCGGGGGAAGTCCCCAATGTGAAAACATCTGGAAATGAACAGGTGAGGGAGGAATCCCGCTGAGTCTCCCATTACCATTAAATCCTCCATCCCTCGGCAACACCCTTCCCGACTTACCTTTCTCCCCCACCAAGAAAATTTCAACTTTGTGCCCCCTAACCTTGACCAAAAAGGACACCCCTTACTTGGACACAGTCCTGTTAATAGGGTTAGGTGCACCCACGTGCAAGCTCTGAATACCACTCCACGTACCTACACCAGCTGAGCATCACCACATTTCCGAAAGGACAGCCACATCCCTCACTTCAAACATAGCCCTAGGAATAGCCTCGGTCTATCACCAAAGAAACAAAAGGCCTGGAATTCGGACACAACTTGCAGAGCTCTCCGACTCTATACGATTCACACTAATCCGTCCAGCAATGTCTTTCTTGTGCCGAATAAAACAAGGGCTCAAAGCTGAGGTTGACTGGGCAGTGTAAATTGGGCAGGGCAAGAGGAAATGAGGAAGGATCGCCTGGAAGTGAGGCTCTGAAAGGAGCCCCCTTCCTCACCTGTTCAGTTCCAGACTTTGTGACATATGGATTTGGGGACGATTTCTTGGCTCTCTGGGAAAGAAGGGTCGAATTTTCCACGGCCTCCACCATCCCCTTACAGCCGCCCCTTCGCCACACCAGGTTACATGTGACCCGGAGAAGAAATACATGGGTCACAAACCAGATTTCACGTCAAAGCCCAAAAAAGCCAAACAGAAATCATTCTAGGGGAATTTACTGCGACTAACAGAACGAGAACCTCAACCCTTCTTAAAGGGGGGTCACTCAGCCACAGGCACAAAGAGGCTCTCCTAGTTTACGAAGGAGAGGGATAAGACCTTACACCCTGGTTACAGGGCAGTCCTTTTGCCCGGCGTGTCAAAGTGACCTGTGGCTAACTAAGCATGGCGAAGGAGACCCAAACCCTCCTTACAGGGTGGTCCTTAAGCCAGGGACATTTCAATGGGCCAGAGCCAAGAGCGCTGAAGAGGAGAGACCTCCGTTCCCTCAGTAGAGGGTGGTCTCTTTGCCCAGCAAGTGCCAGCGGCCCAAGACAAGCTCGAAAGGGGAGACCCGCACCCTTCTTACAGGGAGAGGTCAGTGGCACAGGGCATGTTAAAGGCGCGGTCCTAAAGAGCTGAAATCCACCGAGACCTCGACCCTTCTTAGAGGGGGGGGTCACTCAGCCACAGGCACAAAGAGGCTCTCCTGTTTACGAACGAGAGGGATAAGACCTTACACCCCGGTTACAGGGTAGTCATTTTGCCGGGCATGTCAAGGGGACCTGTGGCTAAATAAGGCTGGCGAAGGAGACCCAAACCCTCCTTACAGGGTGGTCCTTAAGCCAGGGACATTTCAATGGGCCAGAACCAAGAGCGCTGAAGAGGGGAGACCTCCGTTCCCTCAGTAGAGGGTGGTCTCTTTGCCCAGCAAGTGCCAGCGGCCCAAGACAAGCTCGAAAGGGGAGACCCGCACCCTTCTTACAGGGAGAGGTCAGTGGCACAGGGCATGTTAAAGGCGCGGTCCTAAAGAGCTGAAATCCACAGAGACCTCAACCCTTCTTAAAGGGCGGTCACTCAGCCGCAGGTGCGGAATGGGCCCAGAAAGCATTTCTCTTGGCAAGGAGTGGACCTTGATCCCCGTTTACAGAGAGGTCCTTTTCCCTGGCGCCTCAAGGGGCATTAAGCCTTCGTGGACAAGTGTAAATGCCACCGGGAGGGCCACGTCTGCAATGTGTGCGTGGTTTTTGACTGGCCTTTTCTTCTCTTCTCTTTTCCTGCAGTTTCTTTGGGGCTTCTGTCGTCGTCTTCCTTTTGTCCTTTGAGTTGCTAGAAAGAGAGGGAAAGAGAGAGAGGTGAAGCGGGATAGGTGCGGGCTGAGTGGAGACCACGATTCCAAGGTCAATTCAAATTAAATGGACAAGGTCCTCGCCCCTCCTTGAAATTACCCCAATTCCTAGGTTTCGGCAGCAATCCGTAGCAGAAGGCAGGAGAGCTTGCAGCAGAACTCAGGGCCGGCTGGATGCAGAATACGCTGGGCTTTGACTTGGCTGAGAGCGTGAGGAGGCCACGGGCACAGGACAGCTACAAGGGCAAACCCTTAACTCTCTCAAGAGGCTGATTTCTAGAACTACCTTTCACAGGGGAGTGTAATCTGGGGAAAGACCTGCACCCTAGTTAGAGGGAGCTCACTTTGGACTTTGGTGATTTCTTGGCTTTTTTGAAGAAAGGGTTGAATTTTTCACGGCCTCCACCATCCCCTTACAGCCGCCCCTTCGCCACACCAGGTTACATGTGACCCGGACAGGAAATACATAGGACACAAATCAGATTTCACTTCAGAACCCAGAAAAGCCAAGTAGAAATCATTCGAGTGCAATTTACTGTGACCAGCAGAACGAGAACCTCAACCCTTCTTAAAGGGGGGTCACTCAGCCACAGGCACAAAGAGGCTCTCCTAGTTTACGAAGGAGAGGGATAAGACCTTACACCCTGGTTACAGGGCAGTCCTTTTGCCTGGCGTGTCAAAGTGACCTGTGGCTAACTAAGCATGGCGAGGGAGACCCAAACCCTCCTTACAGGGTGGTCCTTAAGCCAGGGACATTTCAATGGGCCAGAGCCTAAGAGCGCTGAAGAGGAGAGACCTCCATTCCCTCAGTAGAGGGTGGTCTCTTTGCCCAGCAAGTGCCAGCGGCCCAAGACAAGCTCGAAAGAGGAGACCTGCACCCTCCTTACAGGGAGAGGTCAATGGCACAGGGCATTGTAAAGCCTGGGTCCTAAAGAATAGAGAGCCAGAGAGACCTCGACCCTTCTTAGAGGGGGGGTCACTCAGCCACAGGCAAGAAGAAAGGCTCTCCTAGTTTAAGAATGAGAGGGATAAGACCTTGCAGCCTGGTTACAGGGCAGTCCTTTTGCCCGGCGTGTCAAAGTGACCTGTGGCTACATAAGCATGGCGAAGGAGACCCAAACCCTCCTTACAGGGTGGTCCTTAAGCCAGGGGCATCACAGAGGGCCGTAGCCAAGCGGGCGGACAAGGAGAGACCTCCATTCCCTCGGTAGAGGGGGGTCTCTTTGCCCAGCAAGTGACTTTGGCATTCAGAGGGCCAATGCAGAGAGGAGAAAAGGGAAACAGACCTGATCCCTGAGTACAGGGCGGTCACCCTTTCTTTAGAAACATATTCCTCCTTTAAAGAAGCACGGGGTCGGGGGAAGTCCCCAATGTGAAAACATCTGGAAATGAACAGGTGAGGGAGGAATCCCGCTGAGTCTCCCATTACCATTAAATCCTCCATCCCTCGGCAACACCCTTCCCGACTTACCTTTCTCCCCCACCAAGAAAATTTCAACTTTGTGCCCCCTAACCTTGACCAAAAAGGACACCCCTTACTTGGACACAGTCCTGTTAATAGGGTTAGGTGCACCCACGTGCAAGCTCTGAATACCACTCCACGTACCTACACCAGCTGAGCATCACCACATTTCCGAAAGGACAGCCACATCCCTCACTTCAAACATAGCCCTAGGAATAGCCTCGGTCTATCACCAAAGAAACAAAAGGCCTGGAATTCGGACACAACTTGCAGAGCTCTCCGACTCTATACGATTCACACTAATCCATCCAGCAATGTCTTTCTTGTGCCGAATAAAACAAGGGCTCAAAGCTGAGGTTGACTGGGCAGTGTAAATTGGGCAGGGCAAGAGGAAATGAGGAAGGATCGCCTGGAAGTGAGGCTCTGAAAGGAGCCCCCTTCCTCACCTGTTCAGTTCCAGACTTTGTGACATATGGATTTGGGGACGATTTCTTGGCTCTCTGGGAAAGAAGGGTCGAATTTTCCACGGCCTCCACCATCCCCTTACAGCCGCCCCTTCGCCACACCAGGTTACATGTGACCCGGAGAAGAAATACATGGGTCACAAACCAGATTTCACGTCAAAGCCCAAAAAAGCCAAACAGAAATCATTCTAGGGGAATTTACTGCGACTAACAGAATGAGAACCTCAACCCTTCTTAAAGGGGGGTCACTCAGCCACAGGCACAAAGAGGCTCTCCTAGTTTACGAAGGAGAGGGATAAGACCTTACACCCTGGTTACAGGGCAGTCCTTTTGCCCGGCGTGTCAAAGTGACCTGTGGCTAACTAAGCATGGCGAAGGAGACCCAAACCCTCCTTACAGGGTGGTCCTTAAGCCAGGGACATTTCAATGGGCCAGAGCCAAGAGCGCTGAAGAGGAGAGACCTCCGTTCCCTCAGTAGAGGGTGGTCTCTTTGCCCAGCAAGTGCCAGCGGCCCAAGACAAGCTCGAAAGGGGAGACGCGCACCCTTCTTACAGGGAGAGGTCAGTGGCACAGGGCATGTTAAAGGCGCGGTCCTAAAGAGCTGAAATCCACCGAGACCTCGACCCTTCTTAGAGGGGGGGTCACTCAGCCACAGGCACAAAGAGGCTCTCCTGTTTACGAACGAGAGGGATAAGACCTTACACCCCGGTTACAGGGCAGTCATTTTGCCGGGCATGTCAAGGGGACCTGTGGCTAAATAAGGCTGGCGAAGGAGACCCAAACCCTCCTTACAGGGTGGTCCTTAAGCCAGGGACATTTCAATGGGCCAGAGCCAAGAGCGCTGAAGAGGGGAGACCTCCGTTCCCTCAGTAGAGGGTGGTCTCTTTGCCCAGCAAGTGCCAGCGGCCCAAGACAAGCTCGAAAGGGGAGACCCGCACCCTTCTTACAGGGAGAGGTCAGTGGCACAGGGCATGTTAAAGGCGCGGTCCTAAAGAGCTGAAATCCACAGAGACCTCAACCCTTCTTAAAGGGCGGTCACTCAGCCGCAGGTGCGGAATGGGCCCAGAAAGCATTTCTCTTGGCAAGGAGTGGACCTTGATCCCCGTTTACAGAGAGGTCCTTTTCCCTAGCGCCTCAAGGGGCATTAAGCCTACGTGGACAAGTGTAAATGCCACCGGGAGGGCCACGTCTGCAATGTGTGCGTGGTTTTTGACTGGCCTTTTCTTCTCTTCTCTTTTCCTGCAGTTTCTTTGGGGCTTCTGTCGTCGTCTTCCTTTTGTCCTTTGAGTTGCTAGAAAGAGAGGGAAAGAGAGAGAGGTGAAGCGGGATAGGTTCGGGCTGAGTGGAGACCACGATTCCAAGGTCAATTCAAATTAAATGGACAAGGTCCTCGCCCCTCCTTGAAATTACCCCAATTCCTAGGTTTCGGCAGCAATCCGTAGCAGAAGGCAGGAGAGCTTGCAGCAGAACTCAGGGCCGGCTGGATGCAGAATACGCTGGGCTTTGACTTGGCTGAGAGCGTGAGGAGGCCACGGGCACAGGACAGCTACAAGGGCAAACCCTTAACTCTCTCAAGAGGCTGATTTCTAGAACTACCTTTCACAGGGGAGTGTAATCTGGGGAAAGACCTGCACCCTAGTTAGAGGGAGCTCACTTTGGACTTTGGTGATTTCTTGGCTTTTTTGAAGAAAGGGTTGAATTTTTCACGGCCTCCACCATCCCCTTACAGCCGCCCCTTCGCCACACCAGGTTACATGTGACCCGGACAGGAAATACATAGGACACAAATCAGATTTCACTTCAGAACCCAGAAAAGCCAAGTAGAAATCATTCGAGTGCAATTTACTGTGACCAGCAGAACGAGAACCTCAACCCTTCTTAAAGGGGGGTCACTCAGCCACAGGCACAAAGAGGCTCTCCTAGTTTACGAAGGAGAGGGATAAGACCTTACACCCTGGTTACAGGGCAGTCCTTTTGCCTGGCGTGTCAAAGTGACCTGTGGCTAACTAAGCATGGCGAGGGAGACCCAAGCCCTCCTTACAGGGTGGTCCTTAAGCCAGGGACATTTCAATGGGCCAGAGCCTAAGAGCGCTGAAGAGGAGAGACCTCCATTCCCTCAGTAGAGGGTGGTCTCTTTGCCCAGCAAGTGCCAGCGGCCCAAGACAAGCTCGAAAGAGGAGACCTGCACCCTCCTTACAGGGAGAGGTCAATGGCACAGGGCATTGTAAAGCCTGGGTCCTAAAGAATAGAGAGCCAGAGAGACCTCGACCCTTCTTAGAGGGGGGGTCACTCAGCCACAGGCAAGAAGAAAGGCTCTCCTAGTTTAAGAATGAGAGGGATAAGACCTTGCAGCCTGGTTACAGGGCAGTCCTTTTGCCCGGCGTGTCAAAGTGACCTGTGGCTACATAAGCATGGCGAAGGAGACCCAAACCCTCCTTACAGGGTGGTCCTTAAGCCAGGGGCATCACAGAGGGCCGTAGCCAAGCGGGCGGACAAGGAGAGACCTCCATTCCCTCGGTAGAGGGGGGTCTCTTTGCCCAGCAAGTGACTTTGGCATTCAGAGGGCCAATGCAGAGAGGAGAAAAGGGAAACAGACCTGATCCCTGAGTACAGGGCGGTCACCCTTTCTTTAGAAACATATTCCTCCTTTAAAGAAGCACGGGGTCGGGGGAAGTCCCCAATGTGAAAACATCTGGAAATGAACAGGTGAGGGAGGAATCCCGCTGAGTCTCCCATTACCATTAAATCCTCCATCCCTCGGCAACACCCTTCCCGACTTACCTTTCTCCCCCACCAAGAAAATTTCAACTTTGTGCCCCCTAACCTTGACCAAAAAGGACACCCCTTACTTGGACACAGTCCTGTTAATAGGGTTAGGTGCACCCACGTGCAAGCTCTGAATACCACTCCACGTACCTACACCAGCTGAGCATCACCACATTTCCGAAAGGACAGCCACATCCCTCACTTCAAACATAGCCCTAGGAATAGCCTCGGTCTATCACCAAAGAAACAAAAGGCCTGGAATTCGGACACAACTTGCAGAGCTCTCCGACTCTATACGATTCACACTAATCCGTCCAGCAATGTCTTTCTTGTGCCGAATAAAACAAGGGCTCAAAGCTGAGGTTGACTGGGCAGTGTAAATTGGGCAGGGCAAGAGGAAATGAGGAAGGATCGCCTGGAAGTGAGGCTCTGAAAGGAGCCCCCTTCCTCACCTGTTCAGTTCCAGACTTTGTGACATATGGATTTGGGGACGATTTCTTGGCTCTCTGGGAAAGAAGGGTCGAATTTTCCACGGCCTCCACCATCCCCTTACAGCCGCCCCTTCGCCACACCAGGTTACATGTGACCCGGAGAAGAAATACATGGGTCACAAACCAGATTTCACGTCAAAGCCCAAAAAAGCCAAACAGAAATCATTCTAGGGGAATTTACTGCGACTAACAGAACGAGAACCTCAACCCTTCTTAAAGGGGGGTCACTCAGCCACAGGCACAAAGAGGCTCTCCTAGTTTACGAAGGAGAGG
Organism: Eretmochelys imbricata; assembly: GCF_965152235.1. Taxonomy (NCBI): domain Eukaryota; kingdom Metazoa; phylum Chordata; order Testudines; family Cheloniidae; genus Eretmochelys; species Eretmochelys imbricata. The sequence continues at coordinate 15,197,144 of NC_135593.1, read as the reverse complement.
GATAAGACCTTACACCCTGGTTACAGGGCAGTCCTTTTGCCCGGCGTGTCAAAGTGACCTGTGGCTAACTAAGCATGGCGAAGGAGACCCAAACCCTCCTTACAGGGTGGTCCTTAAGCCAGGGACATTTCAATGGGCCAGAGCCAAGAGCGCTGAAGAGGAGAGACCTCCGTTCCCTCAGTAGAGGGTGGTCTCTTTGCCCAGCAAGTGCCAGCGGCCCAAGACAAGCTCGAAAGGGGAGACCCGCACCCTTCTTACAGGGAGAGGTCAGTGGCACAGGGCATGTTAAAGGCGCGGTCCTAAAGAGCTGAAATCCACCGAGACCTCGACCCTTCTTAGAGGGGGGGTCACTCAGCCACAGGCACAAAGAGGCTCTCCTGTTTACGAACGAGAGGGATAAGACCTTACACCCCGGTTACAGGGCAGTCATTTTGCCGGGCATGTCAAGGGGACCTGTGGCTAAATAAGGCTGGCGAAGGAGACCCAAACCCTCCTTACAGGGTGGTCCTTAAGCCAGGGACATTTCAATGGGCCAGAGCCAAGAGCGCTGAAGAGGGGAGACCTCCGTTCCCTCAGTAGAGGGTGGTCTCTTTGCCCAGCAAGTGCCAGCGGCCCAAGACAAGCTCGAAAGGGGAGACCCGCACCCTTCTTACAGGGAGAGGTCAGTGGCACAGGGCATGTTAAAGGCGCGGTCCTAAAGAGCTGAAATCCACAGAGACCTCAACCCTTCTTAAAGGGCGGTCACTCAGCCGCAGGTGCGGAATGGGCCCAGAAAGCATTTCTCTTGGCAAGGAGTGGACCTTGATCCCCGTTTACAGAGAGGTCCTTTTCCCTGGCGCCTCAAGGGGCATTAAACCTTCGTAGACAAGTGTAAATGCCACCGGGAGGGCCACGTCTGCAATGTGTGCGTGGTTTTTGACTGGCCTTTTCTTCTCTTCTCTTTTCCTGCAGTTTCTTTGGGGCTTCTGTCGTCGTCTTCCTTTTGTCCTTTGAGTTGCTAGAAAGAGAGGGAAAGAGAGAGAGGTGAAGCGGGATAGGTGCGGGCTGAGTGGAGACCACGATTCCAAGGTCAATTCAAATTAAATGGACAAGGTCCTCGCCCCTCCTTGAAATTACCCCAATTCCTAGGTTTCGGCAGCAATCCGTAGCAGAAGGCAGGAGAGCTTGCAGCAGAACTCAGGGCCGGCTGGATGCAGAATACGCTGGGCTTTGACTTGGCTGAGAGCGTGAGGAGGCCACGGGCACAGGACAGCTACAAGGGCAAACCCTTAACTCTCTCAAGAGGCTGATTTCTAGAACTACCTTTCACAGGGGAGTGTAATCTGGGGAAAGACCTGCACCCTAGTTAGAGGGAGCTCACTTTGGACTTTGGTGATTTCTTGGCTTTTTTGAAGAAAGGGTTGAATTTTTCACGGCCTCCACCATCCCCTTACAGCCGCCCCTTCGCCACACCAGGTTACATGTGACCCGGACAGGAAATACATAGGACACAAATCAGATTTCACTTCAGAACCCAGAAAAGCCAAGTAGAAATCATTCGAGTGCAATTTACTGTGACCAGCAGAACGAGAACCTCAACCCTTCTTAAAGGGGGGTCACTCAGCCACAGGCACAAAGAGGCTCTCCTAGTTTACGAAGGAGAGGGATAAGACCTTACACCCTGGTTACAGGGCAGTCCTTTTGCCTGGCGTGTCAAAGTGACCTGTGGCTAACTAAGCATGGCGAGGGAGACCCAAACCCTCCTTACAGGGTGGTCCTTAAGCCAGGGACATTTCAATGGGCCAGAGCCTAAGAGCGCTGAAGAGGAGAGACCTCCATTCCCTCAGTAGAGGGTGGTCTCTTTGCCCAGCAAGTGCCAGCGGCCCAAGACAAGCTCGAAAGAGGAGACCTGCACCCTCCTTACAGGGAGAGGTCAATGGCACAGGGCATTGTAAAGCCTGGGTCCTAAAGAATAGAGAGCCAGAGAGACCTCGACCCTTCTTAGACGGGGGGTCACTCAGCCACAGGCAAGAAGAAAGGCTCTCCTAGTTTAAGAATGAGAGGGATAAGACCTTGCAGCCTGGTTACAGGGCAGTCCTTTTGCCCGGCGTGTCAAAGTGACCTGTGGCTACATAAGCATGGCGAAGGAGACCCAAACCCTCCTTACAGGGTGGTCCTTAAGCCAGGGGCATCACAGAGGGCCGTAGCCAAGCGGGCGGACAAGGAGAGACCTCCATTCCCTCGGTAGAGGGGGGTCTCTTTGCCCAGCAAGTGACTTTGGCATTCAGAGGGCCAATGCAGAGAGGAGAAAAGGGAAACAGACCTGATCCCTGAGTACAGGGCGGTCACCCTTTCTTTAGAAACATATTCCTCCTTTAAAGAAGCACGGGGTCGGGGGAAGTCCCCAATGTGAAAACATCTGGAAATGAACAGGTGAGGGAGGAATCCCGCTGAGTCTCCCATTACCATTAAATCCTCCATCCCTCGGCAACACCCTTCCCGACTTACCTTTCTCCCCCACCAAGAAAATTTCAACTTTGTGCCCCCTAACCTTGACCAAAAAGGACACCCCTTACTTGGACACAGTCCTGTTAATAGGGTTAGGTGCACCCACGTGCAAGCTCTGAATACCACTCCACGTACCTACACCAGCTGAGCATCACCACATTTCCGAAAGGACAGCCACATCCCTCACTTCAAACATAGCCCTAGGAATAGCCTCGGTCTATCACCAAAGAAACAAAAGGCCTGGAATTCGGACACAACTTGCAGAGCTCTCCGACTCTATACGATTCACACTAATCCGTCCAGCAATGTCTTTCTTGTGCCGAATAAAACAAGGGCTCAAAGCTGAGGTTGACTGGGCAGTGTAAATTGGGCAGGGCAAGAGGAAATGAGGAAGGATCGCCTGGAAGTGAGGCTCTGAAAGGAGCCCCCTTCCTCACCTGTTCAGTTCCAGACTTTGTGACATATGGATTTGGGGACGATTTCTTGGCTCTCTGGGAAAGAAGGGTCGAATTTTCCACGGCCTCCACCATCCCCTTACAGCCGCCCCTTCGCCACACCAGGTTACATGTGACCCGGAGAAGAAATACATGGGTCACAAACCAGATTTCACGTCAAAGCCCAAAAAAGCCAAACAGAAATCATTCTAGGGGAATTTACTGCGACTAACAGAACGAGAACCTCAACCCTTCTTAAAGGGGGGTCACTCAGCCACAGGCACAAAGAGGCTCTCCTAGTTTACGAAGGAGAGGGATAAGACCTTACACCCTGGTTACAGGGCAGTCCTTTTGCCCGGCGTGTCAAAGTGACCTGTGGCTAACTAAGCATGGCGAAGGAGACCCAAACCCTCCTTACAGGGTGGTCCTTAAGCCAGGGACATTTCAATGGACCAGAGCCAAGAGCGCTGAAGAGGAGAGACCTCCGTTCCCTCAGTAGAGGGTGGTCTCTTTGCCCAGCAAGTGCCAGCGGCCCAAGACAAGCTCGAAAGGGGAGACCCGCACCCTTCTTACAGGGAGAGGTCAGTGGCACAGGGCATGTTAAAGGCGCGGTCCTAAAGAGCTGAAATCCACCGAGACCTCGACCCTTCTTAGAGGGGGGGTCACTCAGCCACAGGCACAAAGAGGCTCTCCTGTTTACGAACGAGAGGGATAAGACCTTACACCCCGGTTACAGGGCAGTCATTTTGCCGGGCATGTCAAGGGGACCTGTGGCTAAATAAGGCTGGCGAAGGAGACCCAAACCCTCCTTACAGGGTGGTCCTTAAGCCAGGGACATTTCAATGGGCCAGAGCCAAGAGCGCTGAAGAGGGGAGACCTCCGTTCCCTCAGTAGAGGGTGGTCTCTTTGCCCAGCAAGTGCCAGCGGCCCAAGACAAGCTCGAAAGGGGAGACCCGCACCCTTCTTACAGGGAGAGGTCAGTGGCACAGGGCATGTTAAAGGCGCGGTCCTAAAGAGCTGAAATCCACAGAGACCTCAACCCTTCTTAAAGGGCGGTCACTCAGCCGCAGGTGCGGAATGGGCCCAGAAAGCATTTCTCTTGGCAAGGAGTGGACCTTGATCCCCGTTTACAGAGAGGTCCTTTTCCCTGGCGCCTCAAGGGGCATTAAGCCTTCGTGGACAAGTGTAAATGCCACCGGGAGGGCCACGTCTGCAATGTGTGCGTGGTTTTTGACTGGCCTTTTCTTCTCTTCTCTTTTCCTGCAGTTTCTTTGGGGCTTCTGTCGTCGTCTTCCTTTTGTCCTTTGAGTTGCTAGAAAGAGAGGGAAAGAGAGAGAGGTGAAGCGGGATAGGTGCGGGCTGAGTGGAGACCACGATTCCAAGGTCAATTCAAATTAAATGGACAAGGTCCTCGCCCCTCCTTGAAATTACCCCAATTCCTAGGTTTCGGCAGCAATCCGTAGCAGAAGGCAGGAGAGCTTGCAGCAGAACTCAGGGCCGGCTGGATGCAGAATACGCTGGGCTTTGACTTGGCTGAGAGCGTGAGGAGGCCACGGGCACAGGACAGCTACAAGGGCAAACCCTTAACTCTCTCAAGAGGCTGATTTCTAGAACTACCTTTCACAGGGGAGTGTAATCTGGGGAAAGACCTGCACCCTAGTTAGAGGGAGCTCACTTTGGACTTTGGTGATTTCTTGGCTTTTTTGAAGAAAGGGTTGAATTTTTCACGGCCTCCACCATCCCCTTACAGCCGCCCCTTCGCCACACCAGGTTACATGTGACCCGGACAGGAAATACATAGGACACAAATCAGATTTCACTTCAGAACCCAGAAAAGCCAAGTAGAAATCATTCGAGTGCAATTTACTGTGACCAGCAGAACGAGAACCTCAACCCTTCTTAAAGGGGGGTCACTCAGCCACAGGCACAAAGAGGCTCTCCTAGTTTACGAAGGAGAGGGATAAGACCTTACACCCTGGTTACAGGGCAGTCCTTTTGCCTGGCGTGTCAAAGTGACCTGTGGCTAACTAAGCATGGCGAGGGAGACCCAAGCCCTCCTTACAGGGTGGTCCTTAAGCCAGGGACATTTCAATGGGCCAGAGCCTAAGAGCGCTGAAGAGGAGAGACCTCCATTCCCTCAGTAGAGGGTGGTCTCTTTGCCCAGCAAGTGCCAGCGGCCCAAGACAAGCTCGAAAGAGGAGACCTGCACCCTCCTTACAGGGAGAGGTCAATGGCACAGGGCATTGTAAAGCCTGGGTCCTAAAGAATAGAGAGCCAGAGAGACCTCGACCCTTCTTAGAGGGGGGGTCACTCAGCCACAGGCAAGAAGAAAGGCTCTCCTAGTTTAAGAATGAGAGGGATAAGACCTTGCAGCCTGGTTACAGGGCAGTCCTTTTGCCCGGCGTGTCAAAGTGACCTGTGGCTACATAAGCATGGCGAAGGAGACCCAAACCCTCCTTACAGGGTGGTCCTTAAGCCAGGGGCATCACAGAGGGCCGTAGCCAAGCGGGCGGACAAGGAGAGACCTCCATTCCCTCGGTAGAGGGGGGTCTCTTTGCCCAGCAAGTGACTTTGGCATTCAGAGGGCCAATGCAGAGAGGAGAAAAGGGAAACAGACCTGATCCCTGAGTACAGGGCGGTCACCCTTTCTTTAGAAACATATTCCTCCTTTAAAGAAGCACGGGGTCGGGGGAAGTCCCCAATGTGAAAACATCTGGAAATGAACAGGTGAGGGAGGAATCCCGCTGAGTCTCCCATTACCATTAAATCCTCCATCCCTCGGCAACACCCTTCCCGACTTACCTTTCTCCCCCACCAAGAAAATTTCAACTTTGTGCCCCCTAACCTTGACCAAAAAGGACACCCCTTACTTGGACACAGTCCTGTTAATAGGGTTAGGTGCACCCACGTGCAAGCTCTGAATACCACTCCACGTACCTACACCAGCTGAGCATCACCACATTTCCGAAAGGACAGCCACATCCCTCACTTCAAACATAGCCCTAGGAATAGCCTCGGTCTATCACCAAAGAAACAAAAGGCCTGGAATTCGGACACAACTTGCAGAGGTCTCCGACTCTATACGATTCACACTAATCCGTCCAGCAATGTCTTTCTTGTGCCGAATAAAACAAGGGCTCAAAGCTGAGGTTGACTGGGCAGTGTAAATTGGGCAGGGCAAGAGGAAATGAGGAAGGATCGCCTGGAAGTGAGGCTCTGAAAGGAGCCCCCTTCCTCACCTGTTCAGTTCCAGACTTTGTGACATATGGATTTGGGGACAATTTCTTGGCTCTCTGGGAAAGAAGGGTCGAATTTTCCACGGCCTCCACCATCCCCTTACAGCCGCCCCTTCGCCACACCAGGTTACATGTGACCCGGAGAAGAAATACATGGGTCACAAACCAGATTTCACGTCAAAGCCCAAAAAAGCCAAACAGAAATCATTCTAGGGGAATTTACTGCGACTAACAGAACGAGAACCTCAACCCTTCTTAAAGGGGGGTCACTCAGCCACAGGCACAAAGAGGCTCTCCTAGTTTACGAAGGAGAGGGATAAGACCTTACACCCTGGTTACAGGGCAGTCCTTTTGCCCGGCGTGTCAAAGTGACCTGTGGCTAACTAAGCATGGCGAAGGAGACCCAAACCCTCCTTACAGGGTGGTCCTTAAGCCAGGGACATTTCAATGGGCCAGAGCCAAGAGCGCTGAAGAGGAGAGACCTCCGTTCCCTCAGTAGAGGGTGGTCTCTTTGCCCAGCAAGTGCCAGCGGCCCAAGACAAGCTCGAAAGGGGAGACCCGCACCCTTCTTACAGGGAGAGGTCAGTGGCACAGGGCATGTTAAAGGCGCGGTCCTAAAGAGCTGAAATCCACCGAGACCTCGACCCTTCTTAGAGGGGGGGTCACTCAGCCACAGGCACAAAGAGGCTCTCCTGTTTACGAACGAGAGGGATAAGACCTTACACCCCGGTTACAGGGCAGTCATTTTGCCGGGCATGTCAAGGGGACCTGTGGCTAAATAAGGCTGGCGAAGGAGACCCAAACCCTCCTTACAGGGTGGTCCTTAAGCCAGGGACATTTCAATGGGCCAGAGCCAAGAGCGCTGAAGAGGGGAGACCTCCGTTCCCTCAGTAGAGGGTGGTCTCTTTGCCCAGCAAGTGCCAGCGGCCCAAGACAAGCTCGAAAGGGGAGACCCGCACCCTTCTTACAGGGAGAGGTCAGTGGCACAGGGCCTGTTAAAGGCGCGGTCCTAAAGAGCTGAAATCCACAGAGACCTCGACCCTTCTTAAAGGGCGGTCACTCAGCCGCAGGTGCGGAATGGGCCCAGAAAGCATTTCTCTTGGCAAGGAGTGGACCTTGATCCCCGTTTACAGAGAGGTCCTTTTCCCTGGCGCCTCAAGGGGCATTAAGCCTTCGTGGACAAGTGTAAATGCCAGCGGGAGGGCCACGTCTGCAATGTGTGCGTGGTTTTTGACTGGCCTTTTCTTCTCTTCTCTTTTCCTGCAGTTTCTTTGGGGCTTCTGTCGTCGTCTTCCTTTTGTCCTTTGAGTTGCTAGAAAGAGAGGGAAAGAGAGAGAGGTGAAGCGGGATAGGTGCGGGCTGAGTGGAGACCACGATTCCAAGGTCAATTCAAATTAAATGGACAAGGTCCTCGCCCCTCCTTGAAATTACCCCAATTCCTAGGTTTCGGCAGCAATCCGTAGCAGAAGGCAGGAGAGCTTGCAGCAGAACTCAGGGCCGGCTGGATGCAGAATACGCTGGGCTTTGACTTGGCTGAGAGCGTGAGGAGGCCACGGGCACAGGACAGCTACAAGGGCAAACCCTTAACTCTCTCAAGAGGCTGATTTCTAGAACTACCTTTCACAGGGGAGTGTAATCTGGGGAAAGACCTGCACCCTAGTTAGAGGGAGCTCACTTTGGACTTTGGTGATTTCTTGGCTTTTTTGAAGAAAGGGTTGAATTTTTCACGGCCTCCACCATCCCCTTACAGCCGCCCCTTCGCCACACCAGGTTACATGTGACCCGGACAGGAAATACATAGGACACAAATCAGATTTCACTTCAGAACCCAGAAAAGCCAAGTAGAAATCATTCGAGTGCAATTTACTGTGACCAGCAGAACGAGAACCTCAACCCTTCTTAAAGGGGGGTCACTCAGCCACAGGCACAAAGAGGCTCTCCTAGTTTACGAAGGAGAGGGATAAGACCTTACACCCTGGTTACAGGGCAGTCCTTTTGCCCGGCGTGTCAAAGTGACCTGTGGCTAACTAAGCATGGCGAAGGAGACCCAAACCCTCCTTACAGGGTGGTCCTTAAGCCAGGGGCATCACAGAGGGCCGTAGCCAAGCGGGCGGACAAGGAGAGACCTCCATTCCCTCGGTAGAGGGGGGTCTCTTTGCCCAGCAAGTGACTTTGGCATTCAGAGGGCCAATGCAGAGAGGAGAAAAGGGAAACAGACCTGATCCCTGAGTACAGGGCGGTCACCCTTTCTTTAGAAACATATTCCTCCTTTAAAGAAGCACGGGGTCGGGGGAAGTCCCCAATGTGAAAACATCTGGAAATGAACAGGTGAGGGAGGAATCCCGCTGAGTCTCCCATTACCATTAAATCCTCCATCCCTCGGCAACACCCTTCCCGACTTACCTTTCTCCCCCACCAAGAAAATTTCAACTTTGTGCCCCCTAACCTTGACCAAAAAGGACACCCCTTACTTGGACACAGTCCTGTTAATAGGGTTAGGTGCACCCACGTGCAAGCTCTGAATACCACTCCACGTACCTACACCAGCTGAGCATCACCACATTTCCGAAAGGACAGCCACATCCCTCACTTCAAACATAGCCCTAGGAATAGCCTCGGTCTATCACCAAAGAAACAAAAGGCCTGGAATTCGGACACAACTTGCAGAGCTCTCCGACTCTATACGATTCACACTAATCCGTCCAGCAATGTCTTTCTTGTGCCGAATAAAACAAGGGCTCAAAGCTGAGGTTGACTGGGCAGTGTAAATTGGGCAGGGCAAGAGGAAATGAGGAAGGATCGCCTGGAAGTGAGGCTCTGAAAGGAGCCCCCTTCCTCACCTGTTCAGTTCCAGACTTTGTGACATATGGATTTGGGGACGATTTCTTGGCTCTCTGGGAAAGAAGGGTCGAATTTTCCACGGCCTCCACCATCCCCTTACAGCCGCCCCTTCGCCACACCAGGTTACATGTGACCCGGAGAAGAAATACATGGGTCACAAACCAGATTTCACGTCAAAGCCCAAAAAAGCCAAACAGAAATCATTCTAGGGGAATTTACTGCGACTAACAGAACGAGAACCTCAACCCTTCTTAAAGGGGGGTCACTCAGCCACAGGCACAAAGAGGCTCTCCTAGTTTACGAAGGAGAGGGATAAGACCTTACACCCTGGTTACAGGGCAGTCCTTTTGCCCGGCGTGTCAAAGTGACCTGTGGCTAACTAAGCATGGCGAAGGAGACCCAAACCCTCCTTACAGGGTGGTCCTTAAGCCAGGGACATTTCAATGGGCCAGAGCCAAGAGCGCTGAAGAGGAGAGACCTCCGTTCCCTCAGTAGAGGGTGGTCTCTTTGCCCAGCAAGTGCCAGCGGCCCAAGACAAGCTCGAAAGGGGAGACCCGCACCCTTCTTACAGGGAGAGGTCAGTGGCACAGGGCATGTTAAAGGCGCGGTCCTAAAGAGCTGAAATCCACCGAGACCTCGACCCTTCTTAGAGGGGGGGTCACTCAGCCACAGGCACAAAGAGGCTCTCCTGTTTACGAACGAGAGGGATAAGACCTTACACCCCGGTTACAGGGCAGTCATTTTGCCGGGCATGTCAAGGGGACCTGTGGCTAAATAAGGCTGGCGAAGGAGACCCAAACCCTCCTTACAGGGTGGTCCTTAAGCCAGGGACATTTCAATGGGCCAGAGCCAAGAGCGCTGAAGAGGGGAGACCTCCGTTCCCTCAGTAGAGGGTGGTCTCTTTGCCCAGCAAGTGCCAGCGGCCCAAGACAAGCTCGAAAGGGGAGACCCGCACCCTTCTTACAGGGAGAGGTCAGTGGCACAGGGCATGTTAAAGGCGCGGTCCTAAAGAGCTGAAATCCACAGAGACCTCAACCCTTCTTAAAGGGCGGTCACTCAGCCGCAGGTGCGGAATGGGCCCAGAAAGCATTTCTCTTGGCAAGGAGTGGACCTTGATCCCCGTTTACAGAGAGGTCCTTTTCCCTGGCGCCTCAAGGGGCATTAAACCTTCGTAGACAAGTGTAAATGCCACCGGGAGGGCCACGTCTGCAATGTGTGCGTGGTTTTTGACTGGCCTTTTCTTCTCTTCTCTTTTCCTGCAGTTTCTTTGGGGCTTCTGTCGTCGTCTTCCTTTTGTCCTTTGAGTTGCTAGAAAGAGAGGGAAAGAGAGAGAGGTGAAGCGGGATAGGTGCGGGCTGAGTGGAGACCACGATTCCAAGGTCAATTCAAATTAAATGGACAAGGTCCTCGCCCCTCCTTGAAATTACCCCAATTCCTAGGTTTCGGCAGCAATCCGTAGCAGAAGGCAGGAGAGCTTGCAGCAGAACTCAGGGCCGGCTGGATGCAGAATACGCTGGGCTTTGACTTGGCTGAGAGCGTGAGGAGGCCACGGGCACAGGACAGCTACAAGGGCAAACCCTTAACTCTCTCAAGAGGCTGATTTCTAGAACTACCTTTCACAGGGGAGTGTAATCTGGGGAAAGACCTGCACCCTAGTTAGAGGGAGCTCACTTTGGACTTTGGTGATTTCTTGGCTTTTTTGAAGAAAGGGTTGAATTTTTCACGGCCTCCACCATCCCCTTACAGCCGCCCCTTCGCCACACCAGGTTACATGTGACCCGGACAGGAAATACATAGGACACAAATCAGATTTCACTTCAGAACCCAGAAAAGCCAAGTAGAAATCATTCGAGTGCAATTTACTGTGACCAGCAGAACGAGAACCTCAACCCTTCTTAAAGGGGGGTCACTCAGCCACAGGCACAAAGAGGCTCTCCTAGTTTACGAAGGAGAGGGATAAGACCTTACACCCTGGTTACAGGGCAGTCCTTTTGCCTGGCGTGTCAAAGTGACCTGTGGCTAACTAAGCATGGCGAGGGAGACCCAAACCCTCCTTACAGGGTGGTCCTTAAGCCAGGGACATTTCAATGGGCCAGAGCCTAAGAGCGCTGAAGAGGAGAGACCTCCATTCCCTCAGTAGAGGGTGGTCTCTTTGCCCAGCAAGTGCCAGCGGCCCAAGACAAGCTCGAAAGAGGAGACCTGCACCCTCCTTACAGGGAGAGGTCAATGGCACAGGGCATTGTAAAGCCTGGGTCCTAAAGAATAGAGAGCCAGAGAGACCTCGACCCTTCTTAGAGGGGGGGTCACTCAGCCACAGGCAAGAAGAAAGGCTCTCCTAGTTTAAGAATGAGAGGGATAAGACCTTGCAGCCTGGTTACAGGGCAGTCCTTTTGCCCGGCGTGTCAAAGTGACCTGTGGCTACATAAGCATGGCGAAGGAGACCCAAACCCTCCTTACAGGGTGGTCCTTAAGCCAGGGGCATCACAGAGGGCCGTAGCCAAGCGGGCGGACAAGGAGAGACCTCCATTCCCTCGGTAGAGGGGGGTCTCTTTGCCCAGCAAGTGACTTTGGCATTCAGAGGGCCAATGCAGAGAGGAGAAAAGGGAAACAGACCTGATCCCTGAGTACAGGGCGGTCACCCTTTCTTTAGAAACATATTCCTCCTTTAAAGAAGCACGGGGTCGGGGGAAGTCCCCAATGTGAAAACATCTGGAAATGAACAGGTGAGGGAGGAATCCCGCTGAGTCTCCCATTACCATTAAATCCTCCATCCCTCGGCAACACCCTTCCCGACTTACCTTTCTCCCCCACCAAGAAAATTTCAACTTTGTGCCCCCTAACCTTGACCAAAAAGGACACCCCTTACTTGGACACAGTCCTGTTAATAGGGTTAGGTGCACCCACGTGCAAGCTCTGAATACCACTCCACGTACCTACACCAGCTGAGCATCACCACATTTCCGAAAGGACAGCCACATCCCTCACTTCAAACATAGCCCTAGGAATAGCCTCGGTCTATCACCAAAGAAACAAAAGGCCTGGAATTCGGACACAACTTGCAGAGCTCTCCGACTCTATACGATTCACACTAATCCGTCCAGCAATGTCTTTCTTGTGCCGAATAAAACAAGGGCTCAAAGCTGAGGTTGACTGGGCAGTGTAAATTGGGCAGGGCAAGAGGAAATGAGGAAGGATCGCCTGGAAGTGAGGCTCTGAAAGGAGCCCCCTTCCTCACCTGTTCAGTTCCAGACTTTGTGACATATGGATTTGGGGACGATTTCTTGGCTCTCTGGGAAAGAAGGGTCGAATTTTCCACGGCCTCCACCATCCCCTTACAGCCGCCCCTTCGCCACACCAGGTTACATGTGACCCGGAGAAGAAATACATGGGTCACAAACCAGATTTCACGTCAAAGCCCAAAAAAGCCAAACAGAAATCATTCTAGGGGAATTTACTGCGACTAACAGAACGAGAACCTCAACCCTTCTTAAAGGGGGGTCACTCAGCCACAGGCACAAAGAGGCTCTCCTAGTTTACGAAGGAGAGGGATAAGACCTTACACCCTGGTTACAGGGCAGTCCTTTTGCCCGGCGTGTCAAAGTGACCTGTGGCTAACTAAGCATGGCGAAGGAGACCCAAACCCTCCTTACAGGGTGGTCCTTAAGCCAGGGACATTTCAATGGGCCAGAGCCAAGAGCGCTGAAGAGGAGAGACCTCCGTTCCCTCAGTAGAGGGTGGTCTCTTTGCCCAGCAAGTGCCAGCGGCCCAAGACAAGCTCGAAAGGGGAGACCCGCACCCTTCTTACAGGGAGAGGTCAGTGGCACAGGGCATGTTAAAGGCGCGGTCCTAAAGAGCTGAAATCCACCGAGACCTCGACCCTTCTTAGAGGGGGGGTCACTCAGCCACAGGCACAAAGAGGCTCTCCTGTTTACGAACGAGAGGGATAAGACCTTACACCCCGGTTACAGGGCAGTCATTTTGCCGGGCATGTCAAGGGGACCTGTGGCTAAATAAGGCTGGCGAAGGAGACCCAAACCCTCCTTACAGGGTGGTCCTTAAGCCAGGGACATTTCAATGGGCCAGAGCCAAGAGCGCTGAAGAGGGGAGACCTCCGTTCCCTCAGTAGAGGGTGGTCTCTTTGCCCAGCAAGTGCCAGCGGCCCAAGACAAGCTCGAAAGGGGAGACCCGCACCCTTCTTACAGGGAGAGGTCAGTGGCACAGGGCCTGTTAAAGGCGCGGTCCTAAAGAGCTGAAATCCACAGAGACCTCGACCCTTCTTAAAGGGCGGTCACTCAGCCGCAGGTGCGGAATGGGCCCAGAAAGCATTTCTCTTGGCAAGGAGTGGACCTTGATCCCCGTTTACAGAGAGGTCCTTTTCCCTGGCGCCTCAAGGGGCATTAAGCCTTCGTGGACAAGTGTAAATGCCAGCGGGAGGGCCACGTCTGCAATGTGTGCGTGGTTTTTGACTGGCCTTTTCTTCTCTTCTCTTTTCCTGCAGTTTCTTTGGGGCTTCTGTCGTCGTCTTCCTTTTGTCCTTTGAGTTGCTAGAAAGAGAGGGAAAGAGAGAGAGGTGAAGCGGGATAGGTGCGGGCTGAGTGGAGACCACGATTCCAAGGTCAATTCAAATTAAATGGACAAGGTCCTCGCCCCTCCTTGAAATTACCCCAATTCCTAGGTTTCGGCAGCAATCCGTAGCAGAAGGCAGGAGAGCTTGCAGCAGAACTCAGGGCCGGCTGGATGCAGAATACGCTGGGCTTTGACTTGGCTGAGAGCGTGAGGAGGCCACGGGCACAGGACAGCTACAAGGGCAAACCCTTAACTCTCTCAAGAGGCTGATTTCTAGAACTACCTTTCACAGGGGAGTGTAATCTGGGGAAAGACCTGCACCCTAGTTAGAGGGAGCTCACTTTGGACTTTGGTGATTTCTTGGCTTTTTTGAAGAAAGGGTTGAATTTTTCACGGCCTCCACCATCCCCTTACAGCCGCCCCTTCGCCACACCAGGTTACATGTGACCCGGACAGGAAATACATAGGACACAAATCAGATTTCACTTCAGAACCCAGAAAAGCCAAGTAGAAATCATTCGAGTGCAATTTACTGTGACCAGCAGAACGAGAACCTCAACCCTTCTTAAAGGGGGGTCACTCAGCCACAGGCACAAAGAGGCTCTCCTAGTTTACGAAGGAGAGGGATAAGACCTTACACCCTGGTTACAGGGCAGTCCTTTTGCCCGGCGTGTCAAAGTGACCTGTGGCTAACTAAGCATGGCGAAGGAGACCCAAACCCTCCTTACAGGGTGGTCCTTAAGCCAGGGGCATCACAGAGGGCCGTAGCCAAGCGGGCGGACAAGGAGAGACCTCCATTCCCTCGGTAGAGGGGGGTCTCTTTGCCCAGCAAGTGACTTTGGCATTCAGAGGGCCAATGCAGAGAGGAGAAAAGGGAAACAGACCTGATCCCTGAGTACAGGGCGGTCACCCTTTCTTTAGAAACATATTCCTCCTTTAAAGAAGCATGGGGTCGGGGGAAGTCCCCAATGTGAAAACATCTGGAAATGAACAGGTGAGGGAGGAATCCCGCTGCGTCTCCCATTACCATTAAATCCTCCATCCCTCGGCAACACCCTTCCCGACTTACCTTTCTCCCCCACCAAGAAAATTTCAACTTTGTGCCCCCTAACCTTGACCAAAAAGGACACCCCTTACTTGGACACAGTCCTGTTAATAGGGTTAGGTGCACCCACGTGCAAGCTCTGAATACCACTCCACGTACCTACACCAGCTGAGCATCACCACATTTCCGAAAGGACAGCCACATCCCTCACTTCAAACATAGCCCTAGGAATAGCCTCGGTCTATCACCAAAGAAACAAAAGGCCTGGAATTCGGACACAACTTGCAGAGCTCTCCGACTCTATACGATTCACACTAATCCGTCCAGCAATGTCTTTCTTGTGCCGAATAAAACAAGGGCTCAAAGCTGAGGTTGACTGGGCAGTGTAAATTGGGCAGGGCAAGAGGAAATGAGGAAGGATCGCCTGGAAGTGAGGCTCTGAAAGGAGCCCCCTTCCTCACCTGTTCAGTTCCAGACTTTGTGACATATGGATTTGGGGACGATTTCTTGGCTCTCTGGGAAAGAAGGGTCGAATTTTCCACGGCCTCCACCATCCCCTTACAGCCGCCCCTTCGCCACACCAGGTTACATGTGACCCGGAGAAGAAATACATGGGTCACAAACCAGATTTCACGTCAAAGCCCAAAAAAGCCAAACAGAAATCATTCTAGGGGAATTTACTGCGACTAACAGAACGAGAACCTCAACCCTTCTTAAAGGGGGGTCACTCAGCCACAGGCACAAAGAGGCTCTCCTAGTTTACGAAGGAGAGGGATAAGACCTTACACCCTGGTTACAGGGCAGTCCTTTTGCCCGGCGTGTCAAAGTGACCTGTGGCTAACTAAGCATGGCGAAGGAGACCCAAACCCTCCTTACAGGGTGGTCCTTAAGCCAGGGACATTTCAATGGGCCAGAGCCAAGAGCGCTGAAGAGGAGAGACCTCCGTTCCCTCAGTAGAGGGTGGTCTCTTTGCCCAGCAAGTGCCAGCGGCCCAAGACAAGCTCGAAAGGGGAGACCCGCACCCTTCTTACAGGGAGAGGTCAGTGGCACAGGGCATGTTAAAGGCGCGGTCCTAAAGAGCTGAAATCCACCGAGACCTCGACCCTTCTTAGAGGGGGGGTCACTCAGCCACAGGCACAAAGAGGCTCTCCTGTTTACGAACGAGAGGGATAAGACCTTACACCCCGGTTACAGGGCAGTCATTTTGCCGGGCATGTCAAGGGGACCTGTGGCTAAATAAGGCTGGCGAAGGAGACCCAAACCCTCCTTACAGGGTGGTCCTTAAGCCAGGGACATTTCAATGGGCCAGAGCCAAGAGCGCTGAAGAGGGGAGACCTCCGTTCCCTCAGTAGAGGGTGGTCTCTTTGCCCAGCAAGTGCCAGCGGCCCAAGACAAGCTCGAAAGGGGAGACCCGCACCCTTCTTACAGGGAGAGGTCAGTGGCACAGGGCATGTTAAAGGCGCGGTCCTAAAGAGCTGAAATCCACAGAGACCTCAACCCTTCTTAAAGGGCGGTCACTCAGCCGCAGGTGCGGAATGGGCCCAGAAAGCATTTCTCTTGGCAAGGAGTGGACCTTGATCCCCGTTTACAGAGAGGTCCTTTTCCCTAGCGCCTCAAGGGGCATTAAGCCTACGTGGACAAGTGTAAATGCCATCGGGAGGGCCACGTCTGCAATGTGTGCGTGGTTTTTGACTGGCCTTTTCTTCTCTTCTCTTTTCCTGCAGTTTCTTTGGGGCTTCTGTCGTCGTCTTCCTTTTGTCCTTTGAGTTGCTAGAAAGAGAGGGAAAGAGAGAGAGGTGAAGCGGGATAGGTGCGGGCTGAGTGGAGACCACGATTCCAAGGTCAATTCAAATTAAATGGACAAGGTCCTCGCCCCTCCTTGAAATTACCCCAATTCCTAGGTTTCGGCAGCAATCCGTAGCAGAAGGCAGGAGAGCTTGCAGCAGAACTCAGGGCCGGCTGGATGCAGAATACGCTGGGCTTTGACTTGGCTGAGAGCGTGAGGAGGCCACGGGCACAGGACAGCTACAAGGGCAAACCCTTAACTCTCTCAAGAGGCTGATTTCTAGAACTACCTTTCACAGGGGAGTGTAATCTGGGGAAAGACCTGCACCCTAGTTAGAGGGAGCTCACTTTGGACTTTGGTGATTTCTTGGCTTTTTTGAAGAAAGGGTTGAATTTTTCACGGCCTCCACCATCCCCTTACAGCCGCCCCTTCGCCACACCAGGTTACATGTGACCCGGACAGGAAATACATAGGACACAAATCAGATTTCACTTCAGAACCCAGAAAAGCCAAGTAGAAATCATTCGAGTGCAATTTACTGTGACCAGCAGAACGAGAACCTCAACCCTTCTTAAAGGGGGGTCACTCAGCCACAGGCACAAAGAGGCTCTCCTAGTTTACGAAGGAGAGGGATAAGACCTTACACCCTGGTTACAGGGCAGTCCTTTTGCCCGGCGTGTCAAAGTGACCTGTGGCTAACTAAGCATGGCGAAGGAGACCCAAACCCTCCTTACAGGGTGGTCCTTAAGCCAGGGGCATCACAGAGGGCCGTAGCCAAGCGGGCGGACAAGGAGAGACCTCCATTCCCTCGGTAGAGGGGGGTCTCTTTGCCCAGCAAGTGACTTTGGCATTCAGAGGGCCAATGCAGAGAGGAGAAAAGGGAAACAGACCTGATCCCTGAGTACAGGGCGGTCACCCTTTCTTTAGAAACATATTCCTCCTTTAAAGAAGCATGGGGTCGGGGGAAGTCCCCAATGTGAAAACATCTGGAAATGAACAGGTGAGGGAGGAATCCCGCTGCGTCTCCCATTACCATTAAATCCTCCATCCCTCGGCAACACCCTTCCCGACTTACCTTTCTCCCCCACCAAGAAAATTTCAACTTTGTGCCCCCTAACCTTGACCAAAAAGGACACCCCTTACTTGGACACAGTCCTGTTAATAGGGTTAGGTGCACCCACGTGCAAGCTCTGAATACCACTCCACGTACCTACACCAGCTGAGCATCACCACATTTCCGAAAGGACAGCCACATCCCTCACTTCAAACATAGCCCTAGGAATAGCCTCGGTCTATCACCAAAGAAACAAAAGGCCTGGAATTCGGACACAACTTGCAGAGCTCTCCGACTCTATACGATTCACACTAATCCGTCCAGCAATGTCTTTCTTGTGCCGAATAAAACAAGGGCTCAAAGCTGAGGTTGACTGGGCAGTGTAAATTGGGCAGGGCAAGAGGAAATGAGGAAGGATCGCCTGGAAGTGAGGCTCTGAAAGGAGCCCCCTTCCTCACCTGTTCAGTTCCAGACTTTGTGACATATGGATTTGGGGACGATTTCTTGGCTCTCTGGGAAAGAAGGGTCGAATTTTCCACGGCCTCCACCATCCCCTTACAGCCGCCCCTTCGCCACACCAGGTTACATGTGACCCGGACAGGAAATACATAGGACACAAATCAGATTTCACTTCAGAACCCAGAAAAGCCAAGTAGAAATCATTCGAGTGCAATTTACTGTGACCAGCAGAACGAGAACCTCAACCCTTCTTAAAGGGGGGTCACTCAGCCACAGGCACAAAGAGGCTCTCCTAGTTTACGAAGGAGAGGGATAAGACCTTACACCCTGGTTACAGGGCAGTCCTTTTGCCCGGCGTGTCAAAGTGACCTGTGGCTAACTAAGCATGGCGAAGGAGACCCAAACCCTCCTCACAGGGTGGTCCTTAAGCCAGGGACATTTCAAAGGGCCAGAGCCAAGAGCGCTGAAGAGGAGAGACCTCCGTTCCCTCAGTAGAGGGTGGTCTCTTTGCCCAGCAAGTGCCAGCGGCCCAAGACAAGCTCGAAAGGGGAGACCCGCACCCTTCTTACAGGGAGAGGTCAGTGGCACAGGGCATGTTAAAGGCGCGGTCCTAAAGAGCTGAAATCCACCGAGACCTCGACCCTTCTTAGAGGGGGGGTCACTCAGCCACAGGCACAAAGAGGCTCTCCTGTTTACGAACGAGAGGGATAAGACCTTACACCCCGGTTACAGGGCAGTCATTTTGCCGGGCATGTCAAGGGGACCTGTGGCTAAATAAGGCTGGCGAAGGAGACCCAAACCCTCCTTACAGGGTGGTCCTTAAGCCAGGGACATTTCAATGGGCCAGAGCCAAGAGCGCTGAAGAGGGGAGACCTCCGTTCCCTCAGTAGAGGGTGGTCTCTTTGCCCAGCAAGTGCCAGCGGCCCAAGACAAGCTCGAAAGGGGAGACCCGCACCCTTCTTACAGGGAGAGGTCAGTGGCACAGGGCATGTTAAAGGCGCGGTCCTAAAGAGCTGAAATCCACAGAGACCTCAACCCTTCTTAAAGGGCGGTCACTCAGCCGCAGGTGCGGAATGGGCCCAGAAAGCATTTCTCTTGGCAAGGAGTGGACCTTGATCCCCGTTTACAGA
Organism: Eretmochelys imbricata; assembly: GCF_965152235.1. Taxonomy (NCBI): domain Eukaryota; kingdom Metazoa; phylum Chordata; order Testudines; family Cheloniidae; genus Eretmochelys; species Eretmochelys imbricata. The sequence goes on along the minus strand of NC_135593.1, from coordinate 15,178,106 downwards.
GAGGTCCTTTTCCCTAGCGCCTCAAGGGGCATTAAGCCTACGTGGACAAGTGTAAATGCCATCGGGAGGGCCACGTCTGCAATGTGTGCGTGGTTTTTGACTGGCCTTTTCTTCTCTTCTCTTTTCCTGCAGTTTCTTTGGGGCTTCTGTCGTCGTCTTCCTTTTGTCCTTTGAGTTGCTAGAAAGAGAGGGAAAGAGAGAGAGGTGAAGCGGGATAGGTGCGGGCTGAGTGGAGACCACGATTCCAAGGTCAATTCAAATTAAATGGACAAGGTCCTCGCCCCTCCTTGAAATTACCCCAATTCCTAGGTTTCGGCAGCAATCCGTAGCAGAAGGCAGGAGAGCTTGCAGCAGAACTCAGGGCCGGCTGGATGCAGAATACGCTGGGCTTTGACTTGGCTGAGAGCGTGAGGAGGCCACGGGCACAGGACAGCTACAAGGGCAAACCCTTAACTCTCTCAAGAGGCTGATTTCTAGAACTACCTTTCACAGGGGAGTGTAATCTGGGGAAAGACCTGCACCCTAGTTAGAGGGAGCTCACTTTGGACTTTGGTGATTTCTTGGCTTTTTTGAAGAAAGGGTTGAATTTTTCACGGCCTCCACCATCCCCTTACAGCCGCCCCTTCGCCACACCAGGTTACATGTGACCCGGACAGGAAATACATAGGACACAAATCAGATTTCACTTCAGAACCCAGAAAAGCCAAGTAGAAATCATTCGAGTGCAATTTACTGTGACCAGCAGAACGAGAACCTCAACCCTTCTTAAAGGGGGGTCACTCAGCCACAGGCACAAAGAGGCTCTCCTAGTTTACGAAGGAGAGGGATAAGACCTTACACCCTGGTTACAGGGCAGTCCTTTTGCCTGGCGTGTCAAAGTGACCTGTGGCTAACTAAGCATGGCGTGGGAGACCCAAACCCTCCTTACAGGGTGGTCCTTAAGCCAGGGACATTTCAATGGGCCAGAGCCTAAGAGCGCTGAAGAGGAGAGACCTCCATTCCCTCAGTAGAGGGTGGTCTCTTTGCCCAGCAAGTGCCAGTGGCCCAAGACAAGCTCGAAAGAGGAGACCTGCACCCTCCTTACAGGGAGAGGTCAATGGCACAGGGCATTGTAAAGCCTGGGTCCTAAAGAATAGAGAGCCAGAGAGACCTCGACCCTTCTTAGAGGGGGGGTCACTCAGCCACAGGCAAGAAGAAAGGCTCTCCTAGTTTAAGAATGAGAGGGATAAGACCTTGCAGCCTGGTTACAGGGCAGTCCTTTTGCCCGGCGTGTCAAAGTGACCTGTGGCTACATAAGCATGGCGAAGGAGACCCAAACCCTCCTTACAGGGTGGTCCTTAAGCCAGGGGCATCACAGAGGGCCGTAGCCAAGCGGGCGGACAAGGAGAGACCTCCATTCCCTCGGTAGAGGGGGGTCTCTTTGCCCAGCAAGTGACTTTGGCATTCAGAGGGCCAATGCAGAGAGGAGAAAAGGGAAACAGACCTGATCCCTGAGTACAGGGCGGTCACCCTTTCTTTAGAAACATATTCCTCCTTTAAAGAAGCACGGGGTCGGGGGAAGTCCCCAATGTGAAAACATCTGGAAATGAACAGGTGAGGGAGGAATCCCGCTGAGTCTCCCATTACCATTAAATCCTCCATCCCTCGGCAACACCCTTCCCGACTTACCTTTCTCCCCCACCAAGAAAATTTCAACTTTGTGCCCCCTAACCTTGACCAAAAAGGACACCCCTTACTTGGACACAGTCCTGTTAATAGGGTTAGGTGCACCCACGTGCAAGCTCTGAATACCACTCCACGTACCTACACCAGCTGAGCATCACCACATTTCCGAAAGGACAGCCACATCCCTCACTTCAAACATAGCCCTAGGAATAGCCTCGGTCTATCACCAAAGAAACAAAAGGCCTGGAATTCGGACACAACTTGCAGAGCTCTCCGACTCTATACGATTCACACTAATCCGTCCAGCAATGTCTTTCTTGTGCCGAATAAAACAAGGGCTCAAAGCTGAGGTTGACTGGGCAGTGTAAATTGGGCAGGGCAAGAGGAAATGAGGAAGGATCGCCTGGAAGTGAGGCTCTGAAAGGAGCCCCCTTCCTCACCTGTTCAGTTCCAGACTTTGTGACATATGGATTTGGGGACGATTTCTTGGCTCTCTGGGAAAGAGGGGTCGAATTTTCCACGGCCTCCACCATCCCCTTACAGCCGCCCCTTCGCCACACCAGGTTACATGTGACCCGGAGAAGAAATACATGGGTCACAAACCAGATTTCACGTCAAAGCCCAAAAAAGCCAAACAGAAATCATTCTAGGGGAATTTACTGCGACTAACAGAACGAGAACCTCAACCCTTCTTAAAGGGGGGTCACTCAGCCACAGGCACAAAGAGGCTCTCCTAGTTTACGAAGGAGAGGGATAAGACCTTACACCCTGGTTACAGGGCAGTCCTTTTGCCCGGCGTGTCAAAGTGACCTGTGGCTAACTAAGCATGGCGAAGGAGACCCAAACCCTCCTTACAGGGTGGTCCTTAAGCCAGGGACATTTCAATGGGCCAGAGCCAAGAGCGCTGAAGAGGAGAGACCTCCGTTCCCTCAGTAGAGGGTGGTCTCTTTGCCCAGCAAGTGCCAGCGGCCCAAGACAAGCTCGAAAGGGGAGACCCGCACCCTTCTTACAGGGAGAGGTCAGTGGCACAGGGCATGTTAAAGGCGCGGTCCTAAAGAGCTGAAATCCACCGAGACCTCGACCCTTCTTAGAGGGGGGGTCACTCAGCCACAGGCACAAAGAGGCTCTCCTGTTTACGAACGAGAGGGATAAGACCTTACACCCCGGTTACAGGGCAGTCATTTTGCCGGGCATGTCAAGGGGACCTGTGGCTAAATAAGGCTGGCGAAGGAGACCCAAACCCTCCTTACAGGGTGGTCCTTAAGCCAGGGACATTTCAATGGGCCAGAGCCAAGAGCGCTGAAGAGGGGAGACCTCCGTTCCCTCAGTAGAGGGTGGTCTCTTTGCCCAGCAAGTGCCAGCGGCCCAAGACAAGCTCGAAAGGGGAGACCCGCACCCTTCTTACAGGGAGAGGTCAGTGGCACAGGGCCTGTTAAAGGCGCGGTCCTAAAGAGCTGAAATCCACAGAGACCTCGACCCTTCTTAAAGGGCGGTCACTCAGCCGCAGGTGCGGAATGGGCCCAGAAAGCATTTCTCTTGGCAAGGAGTGGACCTTGATCCCCGTTTACAGAGAGGTCCTTTTCCCTGGCGCCTCAAGGGGCATTAAGCCTTCGTCGACAAGTGTAAATGCCACCGGGAGGGCCACGTCTGCAATGTGTGCGTGGTTTTTGACTGGCCTTTTCTTCTCTTCTCTTTTCCTGCAGTTTCTTTGGGGCTTCTGTCGTCGTCTTCCTTTTGTCGTTTGAGTTGCTAGAAAGAGAGGGAAAGAGAGAGAGGTGAAGCGGGATAGGTGCGGGCTGAGTGGAGACCACGATTCCAAGGTCAATTCAAATTAAATGGACAAGGTCCTCGCCCCTCCTTGAAATTACCCCAATTCCTAGGTTTCGGCAGCAATCCGTAGCAGAAGGCAGGAGAGCTTGCAGCAGAACTCAGGGCCGGCTGGATGCAGAATACGCTGGGCTTTGACTTGGCTGAGAGCGTGAGGAGGCCACGGGCACAGGACAGCTACAAGGGCAAACCCTTAACTCTCTCAAGAGGCTGATTTCTAGAACTACCTTTCACAGGGGAGTGTAATCTGGGGAAAGACCTGCACCCTAGTTAGAGGGAGCTCACTTTGGACTTTGGTGATTTCTTGGCTTTTTTGAAGAAAGGGTTGAATTTTTCACGGCCTCCACCATCCCCTTACAGCCGCCCCTTCGCCACACCAGGTTACATGTGACCCGGACAGGAAATACATAGGACACAAATCAGATTTCACTTCAGAACCCAGAAAAGCCAAGTAGAAATCATTCGAGTGCAATTTACTGTGACCAGCAGAACGAGAACCTCAACCCTTCTTAAAGGGGGGTCACTCAGTCACAGGCACAAAGAGGCTCTCCTAGTTTACGAAGGAGAGGGATAAGACCTTACACCCTGGTTACAGGGCAGTCCTTTTGCCTGGCGTGTCAAAGTGACCTGTGGCTAACTAAGCATGGCGAGGGAGACCCAAACCCTCCTTACAGGGTGGTCCTTAAGCCAGGGACATTTCAATGGGCCAGAGCCTAAGAGCGCTGAAGAGGAGAGACCTCCATTCCCTCAGTAGAGGGTGGTCTCTTTGCCCAGCAAGTGCCAGCGGCCCAAGACAAGCTCGAAAGAGGAGACCTGCACCCTCCTTACAGGGAGAGGTCAATGGCACAGGGCATTGTAAAGCCTGGGTCCTAAAGAATAGAGAGCCAGAGAGACCTCGACCCTTCTTAGAGGGGGGGTCACTCAGCCACAGGCAAGAAGAAAGGCTCTCCTAGTTTAAGAATGAGAGGGATAAGACCTTGCAGCCTGGTTACAGGGCAGTCCTTTTGCCCGGCGTGTCAAAGTGACCTGTGGCTACATAAGCATGGCGAAGGAGACCCAAACCCTCCTTACAGGGTGGTCCTTAAGCCAGGGGCATCACAGAGGGCCGTAGCCAAGCGGGCGGACAAGGAGAGACCTCCATTCCCTCGGTAGAGGGGGGTCTCTTTGCCCAGCAAGTGACTTTGGCATTCAGAGGGCCAATGCAGAGAGGAGAAAAGGGAAACAGACCTGATCCCTCAGTACAGGGCGGTCACCCTTTCTTTAGAAACATATTCCTCCTTTAAAGAAGCACGGGGTCGGGGGAAGTCCCCAATGTGAAAACATCTGGAAATGAACAGGTGAGGGAGGAATCCCGCTGAGTCTCCCATTACCATTAAATCCTCCATCCCTCGGCAACACCCTTCCCGACTTACCTTTCTCCCCCACCAAGAAAATTTCAACTTTGTGCCCCCTAACCTTGACCAAAAAGGACACCCCTTACTTGGACACAGTCCTGTTAATAGGGTTAGGTGCACCCACGTGCAAGCTCTGAATACCACTCCACGTACCTACACCAGCTGAGCATCACCACATTTCCGAAAGGACAGCCACATCCCTCACTTCAAACATAGCCCTAGGAATAGCCTCGGTCTATCACCAAAGAAACAAAAGGCCTGGAATTCGGACACAACTTGCAGAGCTCTCCGACTCTATACGATTCACACTAATCCGTCCAGCAATGTCTTTCTTGTGCCGAATAAAACAAGGGCTCAAAGCTGAGGTTGACTGGGCAGTGTAAATTGGGCAGGGCAAGAGGAAATGAGGAAGGATCGCCTGGAAGTGAGGCTCTGAAAGGAGCCCCCTTCCTCACCTGTTCAGTTCCAGACTTTGTGACATATAGATTTGGGGACGATTTCTTGGCTCTCTGGGAAAGGAGGGTCGAATTTTCCACGGCCTCCACCATCCCCTTACAGCCGCCCCTTCGCCACACCAGGTTACATGTGACCCGGAGAAGAAATACATGGGTCACAAACCAGATTTCACGTCAAAGCCCAAAAAAGCCAAACAGAAATCATTCTAGGGGAATTTACTGCGACTAACAGAACGAGAACCTCAACCCTTCTTAAAGGGGGGTCACTCAGCCACAGGCACAAAGAGGCTCTCCTAGTTTACGAAGGAGAGGGATAAGACCTTACACCCTGGTTACAGGGCAGTCCTTTTGCCCGGCGTGTCAAAGTGACCTGTGGCTAACTAAGCATGGCGAAGGAGACCCAAACCCTCCTTACAGGGTGGTCCTTAAGCCAGGGACATTTCAATGGGCCAGAGCCAAGAGCGCTGAAGAGGAGAGACCTCCGTTCCCTCAGTAGAGGGTGGTCTCTTTGCCCAGCAAGTGCCAGCGGCCCAAGACAAGCTCGAAAGGGGAGACCCGCACCCTTCTTACAGGGAGAGGTCAGTGGCACAGGGCATGTTAAAGGCGCGGTCCTAAAGAGCTGAAATCCACCGAGACCTCGACCCTTCTTAGAGGGGGGGTCACTCAGCCACAGGCACAAAGAGGCTCTCCTGTTTACGAACGAGAGGGATAAGACCTTACACCCCGGTTACAGGGCAGTCATTTTGCCGGGCATGTCAAGGGGACCTGTGGCTAAATAAGGCTGGCGAAGGAGACCCAAACCCTCCTTACAGGGTGGTCCTTAAGCCAGGGACATTTCAATGGGCCAGAGCCAAGAGCGCTGAAGAGGGGAGACCTCCGTTCCCTCAGTAGAGGGTGGTCTCTTTGCCCAGCAAGTGCCAGCGGCCCAAGACAAGCTCGAAAGGGGAGACCCGCACCCTTCTTACAGGGAGAGGTCAGTGGCACAGGGCATGTTAAAGGCGCGGTCCTAAAGAGCTGAAATCCACAGAGACCTCAACCCTTCTTAAAGGGCGGTCACTCAGCCGCAGGTGCGGAATGGGCCCAGAAAGCATTTCTCTTGGCAAGGAGTGGACCTTGATCCCCGTTTACAGAGAGGTCCTTTTCCCTAGCGCCTCAAGGGGCATTAAGCCTTCGTGGACAAGTGTAAATGCCACCGGGAGGGCCACGTCTCCAATGTGTGCGTGGTTTTTGACTGGCCTTTTCTTCTCTTCTCTTTTCCTGCAGTTTCTTTGGGGCTTCTGTCGTCGTCTTCCTTTTGTCCTTTGAGTTGCTAGAAAGAGAGGGAAAGAGAGAGAGGTGAAGCTGGATAGGTGCGGGCTGAGTGGAGACCACGATTCCAAGGTCAATTCAAATTAAATGGACAAGGTCCTCGCCCCTCCTTGAAATTACCCCAATTCCTAGGTTTCGGCAGCAATCCGTAGCAGAAGGCAGGAGAGCTTGCAGCAGAACTCAGGGCCGGCTGGATGCAGAATACGCTGGGCTTTGACTTGGCTGAGAGCGTGAGGAGGCCACGGGCACAGGACAGCTACAAGGGCAAACCCTTAACTCTCTCAAGAGGCTGATTTCTAGAACTACCTTTCACAGGGGAGTGTAATCTGGGGAAAGACCTGCACCCTAGTTAGAGGGAGCTCACTTTGGACTTTGGTGATTTCTTGGCTTTTTTGAAGAAAGGGTTGAATTTTTCACGGCCTCCACCATCCCCTTACAGCCGCCCCTTCGCCACACCAGGTTACATGTGACCCGGACAGGAAATACATAGGACACAAATCAGATTTCACTTCAGAACCCAGAAAAGCCAAGTAGAAATCATTCGAGTGCAATTTACTGTGACCAGCAGAACGAGAACCTCAACCCTTCTTAAAGGGGGGTCACTCAGCCACAGGCACAAAGAGGCTCTCCTAGTTTACGAAGGAGAGGGATAAGACCTTACACCCTGGTTACAGGGCAGTCCTTTTGCCTGGCGTGTCAAAGTGACCTGTGGCTAACTAAGGATGGCGTGGGAGACCCAAACCCTCCTTACAGGGTGGTCCTTAAGCCAGGGACATTTCAGTGGGCCAGAGCCTAAGAGCGCTGAAGAGGAGAGACCTCCATTCCTTCAGTAGAGGGTGGTCTCTTTGCCCAGCAAGTGCCAGTGGCCCAAGACAAGCTCGAAAGAGGAGACCTGCACCCTCCTTACAGGGAGAGGTCAATGGCACAGGGCATTGTAAAGCCTGGGTCCTAAAGAATAGAGAGCCAGAGAGACCTCGACCCTTCTTAGAGGGGGGGTCACTCAGCCACAGGCAAGAAGAAAGGCTCTCCTAGTTTAAGAATGAGAGGGATAAGACCTTGCAGCCTGGTTACAGGGCAGTCCTTTTGCCCGGCGTGTCAAAGTGACCTGTGGCTACATAAGCATGGCGAAGGAGACCCAAACCCTCCTTACAGGGTGGTCCTTAAGCCAGGGGCATCACAGAGGGCCGTAGCCAAGCGGGCGGACAAGGAGAGACCTCCAATCCCTCGGTAGAGGGGGGTCTCTTTGCCCAGCAAGTGACTTTGGCATTCAGAGGGCCAATGCAGAGAGGAGAAAAGGGAAACAGACCTGATCCCTGAGTACAGGGCGGTCACCCTTTCTTTAGAAACATATTCCTCCTTTAAAGAAGCACGGGGTCGGGGGAAGTCCCCAATGTGAAAACATCTGGAAATGAACAGGTGAGGGAGGAATCCCGCTGAGTCTCCCATTACCATTAAATCCTCCATCCCTCGGCAACACCCTTCCCGACTTACCTTTCTCCCCCACCAAGAAAATTTCAACTTTGTGCCCCCTAACCTTGACCAAAAAGGACACCCCTTACTTGGACACAGTCCTGTTAATAGGGTTAGGTGCACCCACGTGCAAGCTCTGAATACCACTCCACGTACCTACACCAGCTGAGCATCACCACATTTCCGAAAGGACAGCCACATCCCTCACTTCAAACATAGCCCTAGGAATAGCCTCGGTCTATCACCAAAGAAACAAAAGGCCTGGAATTCGGACACAACTTGCAGAGCTCTCCGACTCTATACGATTCACACTAATCCGTCCAGCAATGTCTTTCTTGTGCCGAATAAAACAAGGGCTCAAAGCTGAGGTTGACTGGGCAGTGTAAATTGGGCAGGGCAAGAGGAAATGAGGAAGGATCGCCTGGAAGTGAGGCTCTGAAAGGAGCCCCCTTCCTCACCTGTTCAGTTCCAGACTTTGTGACATATGGATTTGGGGACGATTTCTTGGCTCTCTGGGAAAGAGGGGTCGAATTTTCCACGGCCTCCACCATCCCCTTACAGCCGCCCCTTCGCCACACCAGGTTACATGTGACCCGGAGAAGAAATACATGGGTCACAAACCAGATTTCACGTCAAAGCCCAAAAAAGCCAAACAGAAATCATTCTAGGGGAATTTACTGCGACTAACAGAACGAGAACCTCAACCCTTCTTAAAGGGGGGTCACTCAGCCACAGGCACAAAGAGGCTCTCCTAGTTTACGAAGGAGAGGGATAAGACCTTACACCCTGGTTACAGGGCAGTCCTTTTGCCCGGCGTGTCAAAGTGACCTGTGGCTAACTAAGCATGGCGAAGGAGACCCAAACCCTCCTTACAGGGTGGTCCTTAAGCCAGGGACATTTCAATGGGCCAGAGCCAAGAGCGCTGAAGAGGAGAGACCTCCGTTCCCTCAGTAGAGGGTGGTCTCTTTGCCCAGCAAGTGCCAGCGGCCCAAGACAAGCTCGAAAGGGGAGACCCGCACCCTTCTTACAGGGAGAGGTCAGTGGCACAGGGCATGTTAAAGGCGCGGTCCTAAAGAGCTGAAATCCACCGAGACCTCGACCCTTCTTAGAGGGGGGGTCACTCAGCCACAGGCACAAAGAGGCTCTCCTGTTTACGAACGAGAGGGATAAGACCTTACACCCCGGTTACAGGGCAGTCATTTTGCCGGGCATGTCAAGGGGACCTGTGGCTAAATAAGGCTGGCGAAGGAGACCCAAACCCTCCTTACAGGGTGGTCCTTAAGCCAGGGACATTTCAATGGGCCAGAGCCAAGAGCGCTGAAGAGGGGAGACCTCCGTTCCCTCAGTAGAGGGTGGTCTCTTTGCCCAGCAAGTGCCAGCGGCCCAAGACAAGCTCGAAAGGGGAGACCCGCACCCTTCTTACAGGGAGAGGTCAGTGGCACAGGGCATGTTAAAGGCGCGGTCCTAAAGAGCTGAAATCCACAGAGACCTCAACCCTTCTTAAAGGGCGGTCACTCAGCCGCAGGTGCGGAATGGGCCCAGAAAGCATTTCTCTTGGCAAGGAGTGGACCTTGATCCCCGTTTACAGAGAGGTCCTTTTCCCTAGCGCCTCAAGGGGCATTAAGCCTACGTGGACAAGTGTAAATGCCATCGGGAGGGCCACGTCTGCAATGTGTGCGTGGTTTATGACTGGCCTTTTCTTCTCTTCTCTTTTCCTGCAGTTTCTTTGGGGCTTCTGTCGTCGTCTTCCTTTTGTCCTTTGAGTTGCTAGAAAGAGAGGGAAAGAGAGAGAGGTGAAGCGGGATAGGTGCGGGCTGAGTGGAGACCACGATTCCAAGGTCAATTCAAATTAAATAGACAAGGTCCTCGCCCCTCCTTGAAATTACCCCAATTCCTAGGTTTCGGCAGCAATCCGTAGCAGAAGGCAGGAGAGCTTGCAGCAGAACTCAGGGCCGGCTGGATGCAGAATACGCTGGGCTTTGACTTGGCTGAGAGCGTGAGGAGGCCACGGGCACAGGACAGCTACAAGGGCAAACCCTTAACTCTCTCAAGAGGCTGATTTCTAGAACTACCTTTCACAGGGGAGTGTAATCTGGGGAAAGACCTGCACCCTAGTTAGAAGGAGCTCACTTTGGACTTTGGTGATTTCTTGGCTTTTTTGAAGAAAGGGTTGAATTTTTCACGGCCTCCAACATCCCCTTACAGCCGCCCCTTCGCCACACCAGGTTACATGTGACCCGGACAGGAAATACATAGGACACAAATCAGATTTCACTTCAGAACCCAGAAAAGCCAAGTAGAAATCATTCGAGTGCAATTTACTGTGACCAGCAGAACGAGAACCACAACCCTTCTTAAAGGGGGGTCACTCAGCCACAGGCACAAAGAGGCTCTCCTAGTTTACGAAGGAGAGGGATAAGACCTTACACCCTGGATACACGGCAGTCCTTTTGCCTGGCGTGTCAAAGTGACCTGTGGCTAACTAAGCATGGCGAGGGAGACCCAAGCCCTCCTTACAGGGTGGTCCTTAAGCCAGGGACATTTCAATGGGCCAGAGCCTAAGAGCGCTGAAGAGGAGAGACCTCCATTCCCTCAGTAGAGGGTGGTCTCTTTGCCCAGCAAGTGCCAGCGGCCCAAGACAAGCTCGAAAGAGGAGACCTGCACCCTCCTTACAGGGAGAGGTCAATGGCACAGGGCATTGTAAAGCCTGGGTCCTAAAGAATAGAGAGCCAGAGAGACCTCGACCCTTCTTAGAGCGGGGGTCACTCAGCCACAGGAAAGAAGAAAGGCTCTCCTAGTTTAAGAATGAGAGGGATAAGACCTTGCAGCCTGGTTACAGGGCAGTCCTTTTGCCCGGCGTGTCAAAGTGACCTGTGGCTACATAAGCATGGCGAAGGAGACCCAAACCCTCCTTACAGGGTGGTCCTTAAGCCAGGGGCATCACAGAGGGCCGTAGCCAAGCGGGCGGACAAGGAGAGACCACCATTCCCTCGGTAGAGGGGGGTCTCTTTGCCCAGCAAGTGACTTTGGCATTCAGAGGGCCAATGCAGAGAGGAGAAAAGGGAAACAGACCTGATCCCTGAGTACAGGGCGGTCACCCTTTCTTTAGAAACATATTCCTCCTTTAAAGAAGCACGGGGTCGGGGGAAGTCCCCAATGTGAAAACATCTGGAAATGAACAGGTGAGGGAGGAATCCCGCTGAGTCTCCCATTACCATTAAATCCTCCATCCCTCGGCAACACCCTTCCCGACTTACCTTTCTCCCCCACCAAGAAAATTTCAACTTTGTGCCCCCTAACCTTGACCAAAAAGGACACCCCTTACTTGGACACAGTCCTGTTAATAGGGTTAGGTGCACCCACGTGCAAGCTCTGAATACCACTCCACGTACCTACACCAGCTGAGCATCACCACATTTCCGAAAGGACAGCCACATCCCTCACTTCAAACATAGCCCTAGGAATAGCCTCGGTCTATCACCAAAGAAACAAAAGGCCTGGAATTCGGACACAACTTGCAGAGCTCTCCGACTCTATACGATTCACACTAATCCATCTAGCAATGTCTTTCTTGTGCCGAATAAAACAAGGGCTCAAAGCTGAGGTTGACTGGGCAGTGTAAATTGGGCAGGGCAAGAGGAAATGAGGAAGGATCGCCTGGAAGTGAGGCTCTGAAAGGAGCCCCCTTCCTCACCTGTTCAGTTCCAGACTTTGTGACATATGGATTTGGGGACGATTTCTTGGCTCTCTGGGAAAGAAGGGTCGAATTTTCCACGGCCTCCACCATCCCCTTACAGCCGCCCCTTCGCCACACCAGGTTACATGTGACCCGGACAGGAAATACATAGGACACAAATCAGATTTCACTTCAGAACCCAGAAAAGCCAAGTAGAAATCATTCGAGTGCAATTTACTGTGACCAGCAGAACGAGAACCTCAACCCTTCTTAAAGGGGGGTCACTCAGCCACAGGCACAAAGAGGCTCTCCTAGTTTACGAAGGAGAGGGATAAGACCTTACACCCTGGTTACAGGGCAGTCCTTTTGCCCGGCGTGTCAAAGTGACCTGTGGCTAACTAAGCATGGCGAAGGAGACCCAAACCCTCCTTACAGGGTGGTCCTTAAGCCAGGGACATTTCAATGGGCCAGAGCCAAGAGCGCTGAAGAGGGGAGACCTCCGTTCCCTCAGTAGAGGGTGGTCTCTTTGCCCAGCAAGTGCCAGCGGCCCAAGACAAGCTCGAAAGGGGAGACCCGCACCCTTCTTACAGGGAGAGGTCAGTGGCACAGGGCATGTTAAAGGCGCGGTCCTAAAGAGCTGAAATCCACAGAGACCTCAACCCTTCTTAAAGGGCGGTCACTCAGCCGCAGGTGCGGAATGGGCCCAGAAAGCATTTCTCTTGGCAAGGAGTGGACCTTGATCCCCGTTTACAGAGAGGTCCTTTTCCCTAGCGCCTCAAGGGGCATTAAGCCTACGTGGACAAGTGTAAATGCCATCGGGAGGGCCACGTCTGCAATGTGTGCGTGGTTTTTGACTGGCCTTTTCTTCTCTTCTCTTTTCCTGCAGTTTCTTTGGGGCTTCTGTCGTCGTCTTCCTTTTGTCCTTTGAGTTGCTAGAAAGAGAGGGAAAGAGAGAGAGGTGAAGCGGGATAGGTGCGGGCTGAGTGGAGACCACGATTCCAAGGTCAATTCAAATTAAATGGACAAGGTCCTCGCCCCTCCTTGAAATTACCCCAATTCCTAGGTTTCGGCAGCAATCCGTAGCAGAAGGCAGGAGAGCTTGCAGCAGAACTCAGGGCCGGCTGGATGCAGAATACGCTGGGCTTTGACTTGGCTGAGAGCGTGAGGAGGCCACGGGCACAGGACAGCTACAAGGGCAAACCCTTAACTCTCTCAAGAGGCTGATTTCTAGAACTACCTTTCACAGGGGAGTGTAATCTGGGGAAAGACCTGCACCCTAGTTAGAGGGAGCTCACTTTGGACTTTGGTGATTTCTTGGCTTTTTTGAAGAAAGGGTTGAATTTTTCACGGCCTCCACCATCCCCTTACAGCCGCCCCTTCGCCACACCAGGTTACATGTGACCCGGACAGGAAATACATAGGACACAAATCAGATTTCACTTCAGAACCCAGAAAAGCCAAGTAGAAATCATTCGAGTGCAATTTACTGTGACCAGCAGAACGAGAACCTCAACCCTTCTTAAAGGGGGGTCACTCAGCCACAGGCACAAAGAGGCTCTCCTAGTTTACGAAGGAGAGGGATAAGACCTTACACCCTGGTTACAGGGCAGTCCTTTTGCCTGGCGTGTCAAAGTGACCTGTGGCTAACTAAGCATGGCGTGGGAGACCCAAACCCTCCTTACAGGGTGGTCCTTAAGCCAGGGACATTTCAATGGGCCAGAGCCTAAGAGCGCTGAAGAGGAGAGACCTCCATTCCCTCAGTAGAGGGTGGTCTCTTTGCCCAGCAAGTGCCAGTGGCCCAAGACAAGCTCGAAAGAGGAGACCTGCACCCTCCTTACAGGGAGAGGTCAATGGCACAGGGCATTGTAAAGCCTGGGTCCTAAAGAATAGAGAGCCAGAGAGACCTCGACCCTTCTTAGAGGGGGGGTCACTCAGCCACAGGCAAGAAGAAAGGCTCTCCTAGTTTAAGAATGAGAGGGATAAGACCTTGCAGCCTGGTTACAGGGCAGTCCTTTTGCCCGGCGTGTCAAAGTGACCTGTGGCTACATAAGCATGGCGAAGGAGACCCAAACCCTCCTTACAGGGTGGTCCTTAAGCCAGGGGCATCACAGAGGGCCGTAGCCAAGCGGGCGGACAAGGAGAGACCTCCATTCCCTCGGTAGAGGGGGGTCTCTTTGCCCAGCAAGTGACTTTGGCATTCAGAGGGCCAATGCAGAGAGGAGAAAAGGGAAACAGACCTGATCCCTGAGTACAGGGCGGTCACCCTTTCTTTAGAAACATATTCCTCCTTTAAAGAAGCACGGGGTCGGGGGAAGTCCCCAATGTGAAAACATCTGGAAATGAACAGGTGAGGGAGGAATCCCGCTGAGTCTCCCATTACCATTAAATCCTCCATCCCTCGGCAACACCCTTCCCGACTTACCTTTCTCCCCCACCAAGAAAATTTCAACTTTGTGCCCCCTAACCTTGACCAAAAAGGACACCCCTTACTTGGACACAGTCCTGTTAATAGGGTTAGGTGCACCCACGTGCAAGCTCTGAATACCACTCCACGTACCTACACCAGCTGAGCATCACCACATTTCCGAAAGGACAGCCACATCCCTCACTTCAAACATAGCCCTAGGAATAGCCTCGGTCTATCACCAAAGAAACAAAAGGCCTGGAATTCGGACACAACTTGCAGAGCTCTCCGACTCTATACGATTCACACTAATCCGTCCAGCAATGTCTTTCTTGTGCCGAATAAAACAAGGGCTCAAAGCTGAGGTTGACTGGGCAGTGTAAATTGGGCAGGGCAAGAGGAAATGAGGAAGGATCGCCTGGAAGTGAGGCTCTGAAAGGAGCCCCCTTCCTCACCTGTTCAGTTCCAGACTTTGTGACATATGGATTTGGGGACGATTTCTTGGCTCTCTGGGAAAGAGGGGTCGAATTTTCCACGGCCTCCACCATCCCCTTACAGCCGCCCCTTCGCCACACCAGGTTACATGTGACCCGGAGAAGAAATACATGGGTCACAAACCAGATTTCACGTCAAAGCCCAAAAAAGCCAAACAGAAATCATTCTAGGGGAATTTACTGCGACTAACAGAACGAGAACCTCAACCCTTCTTAAAGGGGGGTCACTCAGCCACAGGCACAAAGAGGCTCTCCTAGTTTACGAAGGAGAGGGATAAGACCTTACACCCTGGTTACAGGGCAGTCCTTTTGCCCGGCGTGTCAAAGTGACCTGTGGCTAACTAAGCATGGCGAAGGAGACCCAAACCCTCCTTACAGGGTGGTCCTTAAGCCAGGGACATTTCAATGGGCCAGAGCCAAGAGCGCTGAAGAGGAGAGACCTCCGTTCCCTCAGTAGAGGGTGGTCTCTTTGCCCAGCAAGTGCCAGCGGCCCAAGACAAGCTCGAAAGGGGAGACCCGCACCCTTCTTACAGGGAGAGGTCAGTGGCACAGGGCATGTTAAAGGCGCGGTCCTAAAGAGCTGAAATCCACCGAGACCTCGACCCTTCTTAGAGGGGGGGTCACTCAGCCACAGGCACAAAGAGGCTCTCCTGTTTACGAACGAGAGGGATAAGACCTTACACCCCGGTTACAGGGCAGTCATTTTGCCGGGCATGTCAAGGGGACCTGTGGCTAAATAAGGCTGGCGAAGGAGACCCAAACCCTCCTTACAGGGTGGTCCTTAAGCCAGGGACATTTCAATGGGCCAGAGCCAAGAGCGCTGAAGAGGGGAGACCTCCGTTCCCTCAGTAGAGGGTGGTCTCTTTGCCCAGCAAGTGCCAGCGGCCCAAGACAAGCTCGAAAGGGGAGACCCGCACCCTTCTTACAGGGAGAGGTCAGTGGCACAGGGCCTGTTAAAGGCGCGGTCCTAAAGAGCTGAAATCCACAGAGACCTCGACCCTTCTTAAAGGGCGGTCACTCAGCCGCAGGTGCGGAATGGGCCCAGAAAGCATTTCTCTTGGCAAGGAGTGGACCTTGATCCCCGTTTACAGAGAGGTCCTTTTCCCTGGCGCCTCAAGGGGCATTAAGCCTTCGTCGACAAGTGTAAATGCCACCGGGAGGGCCACGTCTGCAATGTGTGCGTGGTTTTTGACTGGCCTTTTCTTCTCTTCTCTTTTCCTGCAGTTTCTTTGGGGCTTCTGTCGTCGTCTTCCTTTTGTCGTTTGAGTTGCTAGAAAGAGAGGGAAAGAGAGAGAGGTGAAGCGG
Source organism: Eretmochelys imbricata (assembly GCF_965152235.1). Classification (NCBI taxonomy): domain Eukaryota; kingdom Metazoa; phylum Chordata; order Testudines; family Cheloniidae; genus Eretmochelys; species Eretmochelys imbricata. Next base: position 15,162,108 of record NC_135593.1, on the reverse strand, counting down.
GATAGGTGCGGGCTGAGTGGAGACCACGATTCCAAGGTCAATTCAAATTAAATGGACAAGGTCCTCGCCCCTCCTTGAAATTACCCCAATTCCTAGGTTTCGGCAGCAATCCGTAGCAGAAGGCAGGAGAGCTTGCAGCAGAACTCAGGGCCGGCTGGATGCAGAATACGCTGGGCTTTGACTTGGCTGAGAGCGTGAGGAGGCCACGGGCACAGGACAGCTACAAGGGCAAACCCTTAACTCTCTCAAGAGGCTGATTTCTAGAACTACCTTTCACAGGGGAGTGTAATCTGGGGAAAGACCTGCACCCTAGTTAGAGGGAGCTCACTTTGGACTTTGGTGATTTCTTGGCTTTTTTGAAGAAAGGGTTGAATTTTTCACGGCCTCCACCATCCCCTTACAGCCGCCCCTTCGCCACACCAGGTTACATGTGACCCGGACAGGAAATACATAGGACACAAATCAGATTTCACTTCAGAACCCAGAAAAGCCAAGTAGAAATCATTCGAGTGCAATTTACTGTGACCAGCAGAACGAGAACCTCAACCCTTCTTAAAGGGGGGTCACTCAGTCACAGGCACAAAGAGGCTCTCCTAGTTTACGAAGGAGAGGGATAAGACCTTACACCCTGGTTACAGGGCAGTCCTTTTGCCTGGCGTGTCAAAGTGACCTGTGGCTAACTAAGCATGGCGAGGGAGACCCAAACCCTCCTTACAGGGTGGTCCTTAAGCCAGGGACATTTCAATGGGCCAGAGCCTAAGAGCGCTGAAGAGGAGAGACCTCCATTCCCTCAGTAGAGGGTGGTCTCTTTGCCCAGCAAGTGCCAGCGGCCCAAGACAAGCTCGAAAGAGGAGACCTGCACCCTCCTTACAGGGAGAGGTCAATGGCACAGGGCATTGTAAAGCCTGGGTCCTAAAGAATAGAGAGCCAGAGAGACCTCGACCCTTCTTAGAGGGGGGGTCACTCAGCCACAGGCAAGAAGAAAGGCTCTCCTAGTTTAAGAATGAGAGGGATAAGACCTTGCAGCCTGGTTACAGGGCAGTCCTTTTGCCCGGCGTGTCAAAGTGACCTGTGGCTACATAAGCATGGCGAAGGAGACCCAAACCCTCCTTACAGGGTGGTCCTTAAGCCAGGGGCATCACAGAGGGCCGTAGCCAAGCGGGCGGACAAGGAGAGACCTCCATTCCCTCGGTAGAGGGGGGTCTCTTTGCCCAGCAAGTGACTTTGGCATTCAGAGGGCCAATGCAGAGAGGAGAAAAGGGAAACAGACCTGATCCCTCAGTACAGGGCGGTCACCCTTTCTTTAGAAACATATTCCTCCTTTAAAGAAGCACGGGGTCGGGGGAAGTCCCCAATGTGAAAACATCTGGAAATGAACAGGTGAGGGAGGAATCCCGCTGAGTCTCCCATTACCATTAAATCCTCCATCCCTCGGCAACACCCTTCCCGACTTACCTTTCTCCCCCACCAAGAAAATTTCAACTTTGTGCCCCCTAACCTTGACCAAAAAGGACACCCCTTACTTGGACACAGTCCTGTTAATAGGGTTAGGTGCACCCACGTGCAAGCTCTGAATACCACTCCACGTACCTACACCAGCTGAGCATCACCACATTTCCGAAAGGACAGCCACATCCCTCACTTCAAACATAGCCCTAGGAATAGCCTCGGTCTATCACCAAAGAAACAAAAGGCCTGGAATTCGGACACAACTTGCAGAGCTCTCCGACTCTATACGATTCACACTAATCCGTCCAGCAATGTCTTTCTTGTGCCGAATAAAACAAGGGCTCAAAGCTGAGGTTGACTGGGCAGTGTAAATTGGGCAGGGCAAGAGGAAATGAGGAAGGATCGCCTGGAAGTGAGGCTCTGAAAGGAGCCCCCTTCCTCACCTGTTCAGTTCCAGACTTTGTGACATATAGATTTGGGGACGATTTCTTGGCTCTCTGGGAAAGGAGGGTCGAATTTTCCACGGCCTCCACCATCCCCTTACAGCCGCCCCTTCGCCACACCAGGTTACATGTGACCCGGAGAAGAAATACATGGGTCACAAACCAGATTTCACGTCAAAGCCCAAAAAAGCCAAACAGAAATCATTCTAGGGGAATTTACTGCGACTAACAGAACGAGAACCTCAACCCTTCTTAAAGGGGGGTCACTCAGCCACAGGCACAAAGAGGCTCTCCTAGTTTACGAAGGAGAGGGATAAGACCTTACACCCTGGTTACAGGGCAGTCCTTTTGCCCGGCGTGTCAAAGTGACCTGTGGCTAACTAAGCATGGCGAAGGAGACCCAAACCCTCCTTACAGGGTGGTCCTTAAGCCAGGGACATTTCAATGGGCCAGAGCCAAGAGCGCTGAAGAGGAGAGACCTCCGTTCCCTCAGTAGAGGGTGGTCTCTTTGCCCAGCAAGTGCCAGCGGCCCAAGACAAGCTCGAAAGGGGAGACCCGCACCCTTCTTACAGGGAGAGGTCAGTGGCACAGGGCATGTTAAAGGCGCGGTCCTAAAGAGCTGAAATCCACCGAGACCTCGACCCTTCTTAGAGGGGGGGTCACTCAGCCACAGGCACAAAGAGGCTCTCCTGTTTACGAACGAGAGGGATAAGACCTTACACCCCGGTTACAGGGCAGTCATTTTGCCGGGCATGTCAAGGGGACCTGTGGCTAAATAAGGCTGGCGAAGGAGACCCAAACCCTCCTTACAGGGTGGTCCTTAAGCCAGGGACATTTCAATGGGCCAGAGCCAAGAGCGCTGAAGAGGGGAGACCTCCGTTCCCTCAGTAGAGGGTGGTCTCTTTGCCCAGCAAGTGCCAGCGGCCCAAGACAAGCTCGAAAGGGGAGACCCGCACCCTTCTTACAGGGAGAGGTCAGTGGCACAGGGCATGTTAAAGGCGCGGTCCTAAAGAGCTGAAATCCACAGAGACCTCAACCCTTCTTAAAGGGCGGTCACTCAGCCGCAGGTGCGGAATGGGCCCAGAAAGCATTTCTCTTGGCAAGGAGTGGACCTTGATCCCCGTTTACAGAGAGGTCCTTTTCCCTAGCGCCTCAAGGGGCATTAAGCCTTCGTGGACAAGTGTAAATGCCACCGGGAGGGCCACGTCTCCAATGTGTGCGTGGTTTTTGACTGGCCTTTTCTTCTCTTCTCTTTTCCTGCAGTTTCTTTGGGGCTTCTGTCGTCGTCTTCCTTTTGTCCTTTGAGTTGCTAGAAAGAGAGGGAAAGAGAGAGAGGTGAAGCTGGATAGGTGCGGGCTGAGTGGAGACCACGATTCCAAGGTCAATTCAAATTAAATGGACAAGGTCCTCGCCCCTCCTTGAAATTACCCCAATTCCTAGGTTTCGGCAGCAATCCGTAGCAGAAGGCAGGAGAGCTTGCAGCAGAACTCAGGGCCGGCTGGATGCAGAATACGCTGGGCTTTGACTTGGCTGAGAGCGTGAGGAGGCCACGGGCACAGGACAGCTACAAGGGCAAACCCTTAACTCTCTCAAGAGGCTGATTTCTAGAACTACCTTTCACAGGGGAGTGTAATCTGGGGAAAGACCTGCACCCTAGTTAGAGGGAGCTCACTTTGGACTTTGGTGATTTCTTGGCTTTTTTGAAGAAAGGGTTGAATTTTTCACGGCCTCCACCATCCCCTTACAGCCGCCCCTTCGCCACACCAGGTTACATGTGACCCGGACAGGAAATACATAGGACACAAATCAGATTTCACTTCAGAACCCAGAAAAGCCAAGTAGAAATCATTCGAGTGCAATTTACTGTGACCAGCAGAACGAGAACCTCAACCCTTCTTAAAGGGGGGTCACTCAGCCACAGGCACAAAGAGGCTCTCCTAGTTTACGAAGGAGAGGGATAAGACCTTACACCCTGGTTACAGGGCAGTCCTTTTGCCTGGCGTGTCAAAGTGACCTGTGGCTAACTAAGGATGGCGTGGGAGACCCAAACCCTCCTTACAGGGTGGTCCTTAAGCCAGGGACATTTCAGTGGGCCAGAGCCTAAGAGCGCTGAAGAGGAGAGACCTCCATTCCTTCAGTAGAGGGTGGTCTCTTTGCCCAGCAAGTGCCAGTGGCCCAAGACAAGCTCGAAAGAGGAGACCTGCACCCTCCTTACAGGGAGAGGTCAATGGCACAGGGCATTGTAAAGCCTGGGTCCTAAAGAATAGAGAGCCAGAGAGACCTCGACCCTTCTTAGAGGGGGGGTCACTCAGCCACAGGCAAGAAGAAAGGCTCTCCTAGTTTAAGAATGAGAGGGATAAGACCTTGCAGCCTGGTTACAGGGCAGTCCTTTTGCCCGGCGTGTCAAAGTGACCTGTGGCTACATAAGCATGGCGAAGGAGACCCAAACCCTCCTTACAGGGTGGTCCTTAAGCCAGGGGCATCACAGAGGGCCGTAGCCAAGCGGGCGGACAAGGAGAGACCTCCAATCCCTCGGTAGAGGGGGGTCTCTTTGCCCAGCAAGTGACTTTGGCATTCAGAGGGCCAATGCAGAGAGGAGAAAAGGGAAACAGACCTGATCCCTGAGTACAGGGCGGTCACCCTTTCTTTAGAAACATATTCCTCCTTTAAAGAAGCACGGGGTCGGGGGAAGTCCCCAATGTGAAAACATCTGGAAATGAACAGGTGAGGGAGGAATCCCGCTGAGTCTCCCATTACCATTAAATCCTCCATCCCTCGGCAACACCCTTCCCGACTTACCTTTCTCCCCCACCAAGAAAATTTCAACTTTGTGCCCCCTAACCTTGACCAAAAAGGACACCCCTTACTTGGACACAGTCCTGTTAATAGGGTTAGGTGCACCCACGTGCAAGCTCTGAATACCACTCCACGTACCTACACCAGCTGAGCATCACCACATTTCCGAAAGGACAGCCACATCCCTCACTTCAAACATAGCCCTAGGAATAGCCTCGGTCTATCACCAAAGAAACAAAAGGCCTGGAATTCGGACACAACTTGCAGAGCTCTCCGACTCTATACGATTCACACTAATCCGTCCAGCAATGTCTTTCTTGTGCCGAATAAAACAAGGGCTCAAAGCTGAGGTTGACTGGGCAGTGTAAATTGGGCAGGGCAAGAGGAAATGAGGAAGGATCGCCTGGAAGTGAGGCTCTGAAAGGAGCCCCCTTCCTCACCTGTTCAGTTCCAGACTTTGTGACATATGGATTTGGGGACGATTTCTTGGCTCTCTGGGAAAGAGGGGTCGAATTTTCCACGGCCTCCACCATCCCCTTACAGCCGCCCCTTCGCCACACCAGGTTACATGTGACCCGGAGAAGAAATACATGGGTCACAAACCAGATTTCACGTCAAAGCCCAAAAAAGCCAAACAGAAATCATTCTAGGGGAATTTACTGCGACTAACAGAACGAGAACCTCAACCCTTCTTAAAGGGGGGTCACTCAGCCACAGGCACAAAGAGGCTCTCCTAGTTTACGAAGGAGAGGGATAAGACCTTACACCCTGGTTACAGGGCAGTCCTTTTGCCCGGCGTGTCAAAGTGACCTGTGGCTAACTAAGCATGGCGAAGGAGACCCAAACCCTCCTTACAGGGTGGTCCTTAAGCCAGGGACATTTCAATGGGCCAGAGCCAAGAGCGCTGAAGAGGAGAGACCTCCGTTCCCTCAGTAGAGGGTGGTCTCTTTGCCCAGCAAGTGCCAGCGGCCCAAGACAAGCTCGAAAGGGGAGACCCGCACCCTTCTTACAGGGAGAGGTCAGTGGCACAGGGCATGTTAAAGGCGCGGTCCTAAAGAGCTGAAATCCACCGAGACCTCGACCCTTCTTAGAGGGGGGGTCACTCAGCCACAGGCACAAAGAGGCTCTCCTGTTTACGAACGAGAGGGATAAGACCTTACACCCCGGTTACAGGGCAGTCATTTTGCCGGGCATGTCAAGGGGACCTGTGGCTAAATAAGGCTGGCGAAGGAGACCCAAACCCTCCTTACAGGGTGGTCCTTAAGCCAGGGACATTTCAATGGGCCAGAGCCAAGAGCGCTGAAGAGGGGAGACCTCCGTTCCCTCAGTAGAGGGTGGTCTCTTTGCCCAGCAAGTGCCAGCGGCCCAAGACAAGCTCGAAAGGGGAGACCCGCACCCTTCTTACAGGGAGAGGTCAGTGGCACAGGGCATGTTAAAGGCGCGGTCCTAAAGAGCTGAAATCCACAGAGACCTCAACCCTTCTTAAAGGGCGGTCACTCAGCCGCAGGTGCGGAATGGGCCCAGAAAGCATTTCTCTTGGCAAGGAGTGGACCTTGATCCCCGTTTACAGAGAGGTCCTTTTCCCTAGCGCCTCAAGGGGCATTAAGCCTACGTGGACAAGTGTAAATGCCATCGGGAGGGCCACGTCTGCAATGTGTGCGTGGTTTATGACTGGCCTTTTCTTCTCTTCTCTTTTCCTGCAGTTTCTTTGGGGCTTCTGTCGTCGTCTTCCTTTTGTCCTTTGAGTTGCTAGAAAGAGAGGGAAAGAGAGAGAGGTGAAGCGGGATAGGTGCGGGCTGAGTGGAGACCACGATTCCAAGGTCAATTCAAATTAAATAGACAAGGTCCTCGCCCCTCCTTGAAATTACCCCAATTCCTAGGTTTCGGCAGCAATCCGTAGCAGAAGGCAGGAGAGCTTGCAGCAGAACTCAGGGCCGGCTGGATGCAGAATACGCTGGGCTTTGACTTGGCTGAGAGCGTGAGGAGGCCACGGGCACAGGACAGCTACAAGGGCAAACCCTTAACTCTCTCAAGAGGCTGATTTCTAGAACTACCTTTCACAGGGGAGTGTAATCTGGGGAAAGACCTGCACCCTAGTTAGAAGGAGCTCACTTTGGACTTTGGTGATTTCTTGGCTTTTTTGAAGAAAGGGTTGAATTTTTCACGGCCTCCAACATCCCCTTACAGCCGCCCCTTCGCCACACCAGGTTACATGTGACCCGGACAGGAAATACATAGGACACAAATCAGATTTCACTTCAGAACCCAGAAAAGCCAAGTAGAAATCATTCGAGTGCAATTTACTGTGACCAGCAGAACGAGAACCTCAACCCTTCTTAAAGGGGGGTCACTCAGCCACAGGCACAAAGAGGCTCTCCTAGTTTACGAAGGAGAGGGATAAGACCTTACACCCTGGATACACGGCAGTCCTTTTGCCTGGCGTGTCAAAGTGACCTGTGGCTAACTAAGCATGGCGAGGGAGACCCAAGCCCTCCTTACAGGGTGGTCCTTAAGCCAGGGACATTTCAATGGGCCAGAGCCTAAGAGCGCTGAAGAGGAGAGACCTCCATTCCCTCAGTAGAGGGTGGTCTCTTTGCCCAGCAAGTGCCAGCGGCCCAAGACAAGCTCGAAAGAGGAGACCTGCACCCTCCTTACAGGGAGAGGTCAATGGCACAGGGCATTGTAAAGCCTGGGTCCTAAAGAATAGAGAGCCAGAGAGACCTCGACCCTTCTTAGAGCGGGGGTCACTCAGCCACAGGAAAGAAGAAAGGCTCTCCTAGTTTAAGAATGAGAGGGATAAGACCTTGCAGCCTGGTTACAGGGCAGTCCTTTTGCCCGGCGTGTCAAAGTGACCTGTGGCTACATAAGCATGGCGAAGGAGACCCAAACCCTCCTTACAGGGTGGTCCTTAAGCCAGGGGCATCACAGAGGGCCGTAGCCAAGCGGGCGGACAAGGAGAGACCACCATTCCCTCGGTAGAGGGGGGTCTCTTTGCCCAGCAAGTGACTTTGGCATTCAGAGGGCCAATGCAGAGAGGAGAAAAGGGAAACAGACCTGATCCCTGAGTACAGGGCGGTCACCCTTTCTTTAGAAACATATTCCTCCTTTAAAGAAGCACGGGGTCGGGGGAAGTCCCCAATGTGAAAACATCTGGAAATGAACAGGTGAGGGAGGAATCCCGCTGAGTCTCCCATTACCATTAAATCCTCCATCCCTCGGCAACACCCTTCCCGACTTACCTTTCTCCCCCACCAAGAAAATTTCAACTTTGTGCCCCCTAACCTTGACCAAAAAGGACACCCCTTACTTGGACACAGTCCTGTTAATAGGGTTAGGTGCACCCACGTGCAAGCTCTGAATACCACTCCACGTACCTACACCAGCTGAGCATCACCACATTTCCGAAAGGACAGCCACATCCCTCACTTCAAACATAGCCCTAGGAATAGCCTCGGTCTATCACCAAAGAAACAAAAGGCCTGGAATTCGGACACAACTTGCAGAGCTCTCCGACTCTATACGATTCACACTAATCCATCTAGCAATGTCTTTCTTGTGCCGAATAAAACAAGGGCTCAAAGCTGAGGTTGACTGGGCAGTGTAAATTGGGCAGGGCAAGAGGAAATGAGGAAGGATCGCCTGGAAGTGAGGCTCTGAAAGGAGCCCCCTTCCTCACCTGTTCAGTTCCAGACTTTGTGACATATGGATTTGGGGACGATTTCTTGGCTCTCTGGGAAAGAAGGGTCGAATTTTCCACGGCCTCCACCATCCCCTTACAGCCGCCCCTTCGCCACACCAGGTTACATGTGACCCGGACAGGAAATACATAGGACACAAATCAGATTTCACTTCAGAACCCAGAAAAGCCAAGTAGAAATCATTCGAGTGCAATTTACTGTGACCAGCAGAACGAGAACCTCAACCCTTCTTAAAGGGGGGTCACTCAGCCACAGGCACAAAGAGGCTCTCCTAGTTTACGAAGGAGAGGGATAAGACCTTACACCCTGGTTACAGGGCAGTCCTTTTGCCCGGCGTGTCAAAGTGACCTGTGGCTAACTAAGCATGGCGAAGGAGACCCAAACCCTCCTCACAGGGTGGTCCTTAAGCCAGGGACATTTCAAAGGGCCAGAGCCAAGAGCGCTGAAGAGGAGAGACCTCCGTTCCCTCAGTAGAGGGTGGTCTCTTTGCCCAGCAAGTGCCAGCGGCCCAAGACAAGCTCGAAAGGGGAGACCCGCACCCTTCTTACAGGGAGAGGTCAGTGGCACAGGGCATGTTAAAGGCGCGGTCCTAAAGAGCTGAAATCCACCGAGACCTCGACCCTTCTTAGAGGGGGGGTCACTCAGCCACAGGCACAAAGAGGCTCTCCTGTTTACGAACGAGAGGGATAAGACCTTACACCCCGGTTACAGGGCAGTCATTTTGCCGGGCATGTCAAGGGGACCTGTGGCTAAATAAGGCTGGCGAAGGAGACCCAAACCCTCCTTACAGCGTGGTCCTTAAGCCAGGGACATTTCAATGGGCCAGAGCCAAGAGCACTGAAGAGGGGAGACCTCCGTTCCCTCAGTAGAGGGTGGTCTCTTTGCCCAGCAAGTGCCAGCGGCCCAAGACAAGCTCGAAAGGGGAGACCCGCACCCTTCTTACAGGGAGAGGTCAGTGGCACAGGGCATGTTAAAGGGTCGGTCCTAAAGAGTTGAAATCCACCGAGACCTCGACCCTTCTTAGAGGGGGGGGTCACTCAGCCACAGGCACAAAGAGGCTCTCCTGTTTACGAACGAGAGGGATAAGACCTTACACCCCAGTTACAGGGCAGTCATTTTGCCGGGCATGTCAAGGGGACCTGTGGCTAAATAAGGCTGGCGAAGGAGACCCAAACCCTCCTTACAGGGTGGTCCTTAAGCCAGGGACATTTCAATGGGCCAGAGCCAAGAGCGCTGAAGAGGGGAGACCTCCGTTCCCTCAGTAGAGGGTGGTCTCTTTGCCCAGCAAGTGCCAGCGGCCCAAGACAAGCTCGAAAGGGGAGACCCGCACCCTTCTTACAGGGAGAGGTCAGTGGCACAGGGCATGTTAAAGGCGCGGTCCTAAAGAGCTGAAATCCACAGAGACCTCAACCCTTCTTAAAGGGCGGTCACTGAGCCGCAGGTGCGGAATGGGCCCAGAAAGCATTTCTCTTGGCAAGGAGTGGACCTTGATCCCCGTTTACAGAGAGGTCCTTTTCCCTGGCGCCTCAAGGGGCATTAAGCCTACGTGGACAAGTGTAAATGCCACCGGGAGGGCCACGTCTGCAATGTGTGCGTGGTTTTTGACTGGCCTTTTCTTCTCTTCTCTTTTCCTGCAGTTTCTTTGGGGATTCTGTCGTTGTCTTCCTTTTGTCCTTTGAGTTGCTAGAAAGAGAGGGAAAGAGAGAGAGGTGAAGCGGGATAGGTGCGGGCTGAGTGGAGACCACGATTCCAAGGTCCATTCAAATTAAATGGACAAGGTCCTCGCCCCTCCTTGAAATTACCCCAATTCCTAGGTTTCGGCAGCAATCCGTAGCAGAAGGCAGGAGAGCTTGCAGCAGAACTCAGGGCCGGCTGGATGCAGAATACGCTGGGCTTTGACTTGGCTGAGAGCGTGAGGAGGCCACGGGCACAGGACAGCTACAAGGGCAAACCCTTAACTCTCTCAAGAGGCTGATTTCTAGAACTACCTTTCACAGGGGAGTGTAATCTGGGGAAAGACCTGCACCCTAATTAGAGGGAGCTCACTTTGGACTTTGGTGATTTCTTGGCTTTTTTGAAGAAAGGGTTGAATTTTTCACGGCCTCCACCATCCCCTTACAGCCGCCCCTTCGCCACACCAGGTTACATGTGACTCGGACAGGAAATACATAGGACACAAATCAGATTTCACTTCAGAACCCAGAAAAGCCAAGTAGAAATCATTCGAGTGCAAGTTACTGTGACCAGCAGAACGAGAACCTCAACCCTTCTTAAAGGGGGGTCACTCAGCCACAGGCACAAAGAGGCTCTCCTAGTTTACGAAGGAGAGGGATAAGACCTTACACCCTGGTTACAGGGCAGTCCTTTTGCCTGGCGTGTCAAAGTGACCTGTGGCTAACTAAGCATGGCGAGGGAGACCCAAGCCCTCCTTACAGGGTGGTTCTTAAGCCAGGGACATTTCAATGGGTCAGAGCCTAAGAGCGCTGAAGAGGAGAGACCTCCATTCCCTCAGTAGAGGGTGGTCTCTTTGCCCAGCAAGTGCCAGCGGCCCAAGACAAGCTCGAAAGAGGAGACCTGCACCCTCCTTACAGGGAGAGGTCAATGGCACAGGGCATTGTAAAGCCTGGGTCCTAAAGAATAGAGAGCCAGAGAGACCTCGACCCTTCTTAGAGGGGGGGTCACTCAGCCACAGGCAAGAAGAAAGGCTCTCCTAGTTTAAGAATGAGAGGGATAAGACCTTGCAGCCTGTTTACAGGGCAGTCCTTTTGCCCGGCGTGTCAAAGTGACCTGTGGCTACATAAGCATGGCGAAGGAGACCCAAACCCTCCTTACAGGGTGGTCCTTAAGCCAGGGGCATCACAGAGGGCCGTAGCCAAGCGGGCGGACAAGGAGAGACCTCCATTCCCTCGGGAGAGGGTGGTCAGTACAACATGCCTTATATGTTTGCCACGGAATACTTCTTGTCAAATTAGTGGAATCTTTTCCCTCTTTTTCCACCCATGGCATTCTGCCCATGTCGCCGCCTCAGTGCTTTTCCCGCCTAGCTGATCTGTCCAATCAGTGCATGTCATTTCCAGATATTCCCGCCCAGTCAGCGTGTGCTGCTTCTGGGCTTTCCCTCATAACGCTGCCTTCTTTGTCTATGTGAGCCACTGCTGGGGTTTCCCACCCAGCTCCTACTCCACATCTAGTGCGAGCCAGCTCTGGTGTTTTCCCGCCCATTTCCTTTTGCCCCATCATGCAACCTACTTTCAGGCTCTTCCCCGCAGTGCCAACAGCCCAGTCAGCCTGAGCTCTCAGTGTTTTTCCCCACCCAGTGCCTCCTGCCCAGTCAGCATGAGTCGCCTCTGGGCTTTCCCTCCCAGCACCTGCTGCCTAATCAGCGTGAACTCCCTCTGGGCTTTCCTGCCCAGTATCTTCTTCCTAGTCAGTGCAAAGCTGCCTCCGGCCTTTTCCACCCAGCTTCTCCTGCCCTGTCTGTGCAAACCACCCATGGGCTTCTCCCACCGAGCCCCTCCTGCCCAGTCAGCTTGACCCATCTTTGGGATTTTCCCCCAGTGCCTACAGCCCAGTCAGCATGAGCTGCTTCAGTGGTTTTCCCGCCCAATCGCTGCTGCCCAGTCAGCACAAGCCACCTCTGGGCTTTCCTACACAGCGTCTCCTGCCTTGTCAGCACGAGCCACATTTGTGGTTTTCCCACCCAGTACCTCTTGCCCATGTAGCCCACGCTGCCTCAGTGGTTTTCCCGCCTAGCTGCTTCTGTCCAATCAGCGCATGTCATTTCTGGATTTTTCTGCCCAGTGCTTCCTGCCCGGTCAGCGTGAGCTGCCTCTGGGCTTTCCCACCCAATGTCTCCTGCCTTGTCAGCGTGAGCCACTGCTGGGGTTTCCTGCCCAGCCCCTACTGCACATGTAGTGCAAGCCAGCCCAGGGGTTTTCCTGCCCTGTGCCTCCTGCCTTGTCAGCACAAGCCACTTCAGTGGTTTTCCCTCCCAGTACTTCTTGCCCAGTCAGCTCGACCTACCTTCGAGTTTTTCCCCCACTGCCTACAGCCCAGTCAGCCTGAGCTGCTTCAGAGATTTTCCCATCCAAAGCCTCCTGCCCCGTCAGCACGAGATGCCTCCAGGCTTTTCCCACCCAGCACCTCCTGCCCAATCAGCATGAGCCAGCTCTGGACTTTCCCGCTCAGCACCTTCTGCATAGCCAGTGCAGACCGCCTGAGGGCTTTCCCGCTCAGCGCCTTCTGTTTAGCCAGGGCAGACCGCCTGAGGGCTTTCCTGCTCAGCGCCTTCTGCATAGCCAGGGCAGACCGCCTGAGGGCTTTCCCTCTTAGCGCCTTGTGCATAGCCAGGGCAGACCGCCTGAGGGCTTTCCCGATCAGCGTCTTCTGCATAGCCAGGGCAGACCGCCTGAGGGCTTTCCCGCTCAGCGCCTTCTGCATAGCCAGGGCAGACCGCCTGAGGGCTTTCCCGCTCAGTGCCTTCTGCATCGCCAGGAAAGACCGCCTGAGGGCTTTCCCTCTCAGCGCCTTCTGCATAGCCAGGGCAGACCGCCTGAGGGCTTTCCCGCTCAGTGCCTTCTGCATAGCCAGGAAAGACCGCCTGAGGGCTTTCCCGCCCAGCGCCTTATGCCCAATCAGCCTGAGCTACCTCAGTGGTTTTCCCCACCCAGTGCCTCATGCCCAGTCAGCATGAGCCACTTCTGGGCTTTCCCGCCCAGAATCTATTGCCCAGTCGGTACAAGCCTCCTTCAGTGGTTACCCCAGCCTGTTGCTTCTTCCCAGTCAGCATGAGCCACTTATGGGCTTTCCCACCCAGCGCCTCCTGCCCAGTCAGCATGAGCTGCCTCCAGGCTTCTCCCACCCAGTGCCTCCTGCCAAGTCAGAGTGAAGCGCTGCAGGGGCTTTTCTGCTTAGCACCTTTGCCCAGTCAGTGCAAACTGCCTACAGGCTTCTCCCACCCAGTGACTTTTGCCCAGTCAGCTCGACCCACCTCTGGGCTTTCCCACCCAGCACCTCTTGGCCAGCCCGCGCAAGGCTCCTGACGACTTTCTCGCCCAGCGCCTCTGCCCAGTCAGCTTGACCCACATTCGAGCTTTCCCGCCCAGACCTATTGCCCAGTCGGTACAAGCCTCCTCAGTGGTTACCCCGGCCTGTTGCTTCTGCCTAGTCAGCACGAGCCAGCTCTGGGCTTTTCCACCCAGTGATTCCTGCCCAGTCAGCATGAGCTGCCTCCAGGCTTCTCCCACCCACTGCCTCCTGCTCAGTCAACTCAGTCAGCACAAGCCCCACAGTGGTTTTCCCGCCCAGCCCCTCCTCCCCAGTCAGCGTGAGCCACCTCAGTGGTTTTCCCGCCCAGCCCCTCCTCCCCAGTCAGCGTGAGCCACCTCAGTGGTTTTCCCGCCCAGCCCCTCCTCCCCAGTCAGCGTGAGCCACCTCAGTGGTTTTCCCGCCCAGCCCCTCCTCCCCAGTCAGCGTGAGCCACCTCAGTGGTTTTCCCGCCCAGCACCTCCTGCCCAGTCAGCACAAGCCACCTGTGGGCTTTCCTGTTCAGCACCTCTGCCCAGTCAGTGTGAACTGCCGCCAGGCTTCTCCTGCCCATGCCTCCTGCCCAGCCAATGCAGGGCATCTGAGGGTTTTCCTGCCCAGCACCTCCTGCCCAGTCAGTGTGAGCATTCGCTGGGCTTTCCTGCCCAGCACCTCCTGCCCAGTCAGTGTGAGCATTCGCTGGGCTTTCCTGCCCAGCGCCTCCTGCCCAGTCAGTGTGAGCATTCGCTGGGCTTTCCTGCCCAGCACCTCCTGCCCAGTCAGTGTGAGCATTCGCTGGGCTTTCCTGCCCAGCGCCTCCTGCCCAGTCAGGGCGAGCTGCCTTTGGGCTTTCCCGCCCAGCCCCTCCTGGCCTGTCACTGTAAGCCATCACAGTGGTTTTCCCACCCAGCACCTCCTGCTCAGTCAACACGAGCCTCCTCTGGGTTTTTCTGCCCAACACCTCATGCCCAGTCAGCGCAAGCCACCTCTGGGCTTTCTCATTCAGTGCCTCTGTCCTGTCAGTGCGAATTGTTTCCAGGCTTCTCCTGCCCAGCGACTCCTGCCCTGTCAGCACAAGCTGCCTCTGGACTTTTCCACCCAGCCCCTCCTGCCCATCCTACCAGCCCTTCTGGAGGTGGCTCAGTGTGAACCACCTCCAGGCTTCTCCCATTCAGCACCTCCTGTCCAGTCAGTGCAAGCCATCTCTGGGTTTTCCCACCCAGCACCTGCTGCCCTTTCAGCATGAGCCGCATCTGGGCTCTCCCACCCAGGTCATATCTAAAATACAGATTCTCTTCGGAGCAGAGGCTGGGGTTCTCTAGGCTTTCTCCAACACTAGGGAGATAGGAAATAAACAGTAATAATCTTGAGTCACCCACGCTACTGGGGAGGAATGGGGATCACCCCTGCAAGATGAGGGGAAAGCGTGAAGGAAATGAGGGTCACTTGCACCCCTAGTGCTCTCACAGGAGAGGGCACATAGGGGTCTCTGTCAATAATGAGAAGGGGTGTGGGGGCTCTCTCCCCAGTGCTGGGGGGCAGAGGCAAGGAATGTGGGGGGTGTCCCCATAAAAAAAGATGTGGGGAGTCTCTCTGCAGTGCTAAGGGGATATGGGGGGATGCAGAGGGTCTCTCTGGGGTCTCGAAGCTGTGGTCCCCTGGGGCTTAGGCAGGACTCCAGTGGTGGCTGCAGGGTCACCGAGTTCCAGAAGGCTTTGGAAAGGCCATGTCACACTCAGAGGAGCTGGTGAAGACCAACTGTCTGGCCGGTGCAAAGGAGGCTGCAGAGCCCCGGGGGCTCCCCTGTGCTGTCTCCATAGAGCCCAAGAACCGCTGCCCCCCAAACAGTCGGTGTTTGCGCGCTCAGCCCAGCTCCCCATGAGAACCCACTTTGCAGCCAGGCCAGCCCTGCCCAGTCCTCCGTGTGCTGCAGGGATAAAGCAGAGACAGATTGGGTTGCTGCCTCTGACCCACAGCTGCAGGAAGCTCTGAATGTTTGGGTCTAGGCTGCTGGGGGGCAGGAATTCAGGCAGTGCAGTTTCCTACATTAGTTTACATTAAAGTGGTGTTGTAAGCAACATTTCTAGTCTAAAAACATGGGGCCCATGTTACCCTGTGCCTGGTGTTCTCATTTACACCTATGCACTATGAAAGCAAAAGGATTCCAAGGTAGCCAGGTCGCATTTCACATCCACCTGTCACTGCTGCATGTGGGTACCCCATGGGCAGGCAAATGGTGAATTGGGGCCTGGGTTTCATCTTTTTTTAAAATAATCGATTTTTAAGGGCTGGGCCTAGTGCATCTGTGCATTAATCCAGCACTGGTAAAGAGCATCACAGATTTGCCCATCTCCCCTAGTGCAGTACTTGACCCAGAACCCTGTTCTAGGGCGTGCTGCCCTCGGTTTTGTAGGCAGTTAGTGATATTATTGCACCCCTTAGCATATCTGGCATGGACAGTATCCATCAGAGGGCACTGCTGATCTGGACACATTATGGGAGTGCAGGTATTTGTCATATGTGATGAGGCCCAATTAGAATATTGCTGCTGGAAATAAAACTTTAGACCTCACAAGTAGGGCACCATAACACCATCAGCTGGTAGCTTTCAGTTACTACCAACCCAGGAGCCAGATTTCAACCAGCAAACGCCCCTGAGGTGATCTATACCTTGAGATGATCAGACAACTAGTTCCCCACCAATCTAGCATTCATTAGTACTGCACAGTAGAATTGTGTCATGTTTTGTGGTTACACAGAACTCTAGGCACAGTCTCTTTGGAGTCAACAGGAGTTTTGCTGAAGTAAGGACCGGAGGATGTAGCCCAGAGTGTTCTATGCAGGAATGGCCCCATTGCTGTACAGTCAAAGACAAGTAGTGTTGAGATTGAAATGTTTAGCATGATACTTTTGTTGTGCTTGCCACAATTCCCTCTCCCCTCCGAGTGCCTCCTTGCAGCTGGGCACAACAATGTTAGGGTAACTGCCTCAGCTTCCCCTCTCAGGCTCCTTAAAGATTCCACCAGACAGTCTCTTGTGTCCACTATTACCCCTTCCCAGGGCTAGTTTATTATTCCGCATAACACACATAGTCCTTGGAAGCCTCACAGTTTGTCCCACACAGAATGCATGTAGTCCATGAGAGTGCCAAACCACAGTCCTCATAGCGCAGCTCTGGCATGTTCTGCCACACCCAGGTTTTCTTTTGGTCCCCACCTGTTCTTGATCAGAAAATCCATCCTAGTCGGAGTCCTTCTGCAGCTTCTTCCTGGCTTTCAAGCCATCAGGATAGTCCCTCTGGTGGTCTCCTAGGGTACAGCTACCCTGCAAAAAAAGACCCCGGCTGGCCCAGGTCAGCTGAGTCAGGCTCAAGCTGCGGGGTTATAAAATTGCAGTGTAGACGCTCAGGCTGCAGCCTCAGTTTTGGGACTCTCCCCACTTGTGGGATCTCAGAGACTGGTCTCCATCCCTGAGCCCAAACTCTACACTGCAATTTTATAACCCTGGAGTCCAAACCTGAGTCAGCTGACCTAGGCCAGCTATGGATTTTGTACTGCAGTGCTGACATACCCCAACCCCTTGTCAGCCTCCGAGCTCTGGCCCTCCTTTTCAGTTCTTCACGAACACAGGCCCCAGGGCTGCTTCCCTAGAGCATGGCCCTTGTTCCATTCCGGTAGATGTCCTTCCCCCACTGACCTCCCATCTTCTTCCAGGGACCTTCCCCTTGCTCAGGGCAGTCTTTCACTCATTTATTAACCTCAAGTGCCACACCACTCTCTTAACTGAATCACTATGGGACGTACCTGTGCTGGCCCAGGTATGCTGGATTCACTTTATTTAAAGGGGCCAGCCACCTTGTGACAGTGCTATTTCTTGCCCTTTTAAATTTAATTTATATCAGCCTCCCTCAAATAAATTAACAACTTCATTATATCGTTCTGTACATGATAGTTACAGTTTGTTACAACTTGTTGCATATTAACTGTAGACAAGATAAACAGATGAACAAAAATAGAGGGATATCTAATACACTACTTCCCAAAAGACCAAGGGAAAAATATACGAACAAGACAAAGAAAGATGGTTCACATGAAAAATATTACCTCACCTACCTTGTCTGTATGAACAATCAGCCTCAAGCTCACAATCTACACTGATCTCAGAGTAACAGCCGTGTTAGTCTGTCTTTGCAAAAAGAAAAGGAGTACTTGTGGCACCTTAGAGACTAAGACAATTTATTTGAGCATGAGCTTTCGTGAGCTACAGCTCACTTCATCGGATGCATACCCTGGAAACTGCAGTAGACATTATATACACACAGAGACCATGAAACAATGCCCGCTCCCACCCCACTGTCCTGCTGGTAATAGCTTATCTAAAGTGATCATCCAGTTGTATGATAATCAAGGTGGGTCATTTCCAGCACAAATCCAGGTTCTCTCACTCCCGCACCCCCCTCCAAAAAACCACACACACAATGAAATGAAATGAAAAGGAAATGGCCCACCTTGATTATCATACACATTGTGAAGAGAGTGGTCACCTTGGATGGGCTATTACCAGCAGGAGAGTGAGTTTGTGTGTGGGGGGGTGGAGGGTGAGAAAACCTGGATTTGTGCTGGAAATGGCCCAACTTGATGATCACTTTAGATAAGCTATTACCAGCAGGAGAGTGGGGTGGGAGCGGGTATTGTTTCATGGTCTCTGTGTGTATATAATGTCTACTGCAGTTTCCACGGTATGCATCCGATGAAGTGAGCTGTAGCTCACGAAAGCTCATGCTCAAATAAATTGGTTAGTCTCTAAGGTGCCACAAGTACTCCTTTTCAATCTACACTGAGTTGTAGGTAGGTAGGCTATATGGACACAGGCAAATCCCATGCTCTGTTGTTCACATTGGACCCCATTCTGCAAGGTGTTGAGCAGCCGGAACTTCTAATGAAGGTTAGAGAAGTTGAGGGTGTTTTATCACCTTCCAGAGAAGCTCACCACTTCATAGGATCAGGCCCATGGTAAGGCTTCAGGTTTTGCTGTGGAGGAACTGCCATGTAAAGTTCCTCCACTGGGGAAAGTGAAGAGGGAGGTGATTCTCCTGAAACAATTACAAGCTTGATTCTGATTTCACTTAAATGGGTGTAGATGGTGAGTAACTCCACTTAAGTCAGTGGGGTTAGACAGGTGTAAGGTTGGTGTCAGTAAGATTTGAAAAGATCTGCTCTAGGAATTATTTTGGGGCAGTTCTATGGCCTGTGTTATACAGGAGGTAAGACTAGAAGATCACAGTGGCCTTGGAATCCATGAATCAGAATCAGACCCTATGTTTGCAAATTGCAAAATAAAACGATTTTCTTTCTGTATCCAAGGGTATGAAACATTTTAATATGCAGCTTTATTCCAGCTTAACAGCTATACAATATTGAGCTGACAATTAGATTGATGTCACTTGCATGTTTATGGGGAATCCATTATGTTTCATTTGTTCTGCTTTGTCTCTGGATTGTCTTGTGCACCACTACAAAGGAGCCAGACTAAATGCCTTTTGTGTTGTCGAAACACTTCAGTATTCCAGACTTCCAGCAAGATGCATTACAAACCTTTTTACCTGGCTGTGTGGTTAGTGATTGTTACCTTTAGCAATCAGCTAACTACACTGCCTGGTAACTAGGCTAATGTACAAGACAGTTCATTTCCAACATCTGATTTTACTAAGAGCAGGTCTTGCCACTGAAATATGGCAGACTCTTGTACTATTAAGTTGAATTGATATTTCTTGATAATTAATTCTTATAAGTTCACCAAAGTGGATAGGGTGACATATGCTAACATGGTGAAGATGTACTTACAGAATAATACAGCATATGATCTCTAAGTATTTTTAGAAGTATCTACATGTTTTTTGTTTGTTAAATAAGAATTGATATATACATGTTCATATCTTTAAGATAATTTTTAAAGTCAAATGAATTGGACTTGAATTCTTTGGCCTATTTTCTTTGCCCTTAGAATGCTTGTTGGTCAAATCTTGGTACATAAAGAATTGAATGTTTGAGGTGTTTTCAAAAAGCCAAATTAAACACAACAGGTGAAATCCTGGGGCCACTGAAGTCAATGGGAGTTTTGCCACTGACTTAATGTGGCTAAGATTTTACCTAAATTCTTCAACAATGCATTCTTTGTTGAACAGCTGACATTTCTGAAAATGACGTTGTAAATGAAAGATGTGATGATTTATTCTGCGAGTTAGACATCAGCAGCTTGTAAGATGTGCTGTTCTCTGTGCCGAGGCTGTAGCTGGGAATTCTGTGCCTTGTTTTGATGGCAGTAAAGTTAGTGATTGCAAAGAGATGGATACAATCAGCTAACTACACTGCCTACAAACCAAACACTATTTCTGTGAGGAGAGCACTGCAGCTAAACCTAAAAAAAGACAGAAAGTTTCCAATAATTATTTGATCTCTCATTGAATTTCATTAGATGCTCCTGTCATGCAAACAGTTAACAATGACAACTGAAACACTAGGCCATATTCATCCTTGGTGTAATTTCACAGACTCCAAAGGAGTTACTCTAGAAATAAATTTGCGACAGTAATTCCAACATGAAGTTGACTCACCACAAAGGAGTTAGTGCAAAGACATACTGAATCAGTGAAATACCATAAGTTAAGTGAGGAGAATACACAAAATGGAAATTGGAAACCATAACAACCCGATTGTACAACACTCAGTCATGCTGGTGAGCATGAGATAGTCAGAGATTTTCCTCATGTGAGTAAAGGCACCCACAGAGGGAGAAGGCTGCAAAATTTGGGCCAAAGTGAAGTGTTTGAATGTAAGTAACATCCTACGTGGTTTATGGCAAATGAATACTGAATTTCTGAGACTTACTGAATCAAATTCATCCTTGTTGTGATTCTACTGGAGTCAGTGGCATTACACCAGGGATGAATTTTGCCAAATGTATTAGAATTGTGCCACTTCCTGTTAAAATGTTCTTAGCAGATCATAATTGTAATGACAATACTAATGACAACAGCAATAATAATGGTAGACCCTTACCAGTTCTCAATTTGCTGACCCCCTAAACCTGATAAGCCCCACATAGGTCTCCCCCATTTCTCCAGAATGCTGAAGAAGCAGAGATGGTGCTTGAAGTGGCATTGGGGCCTCAGACTGCTATGACTTTGTTACTATTGCAAACTACACTACAGCATATTTCCTAGGAAAGCACAAAGTATCATCCTAAATAATTACACCTAAATTATGTTCATCAAATAAATTAACAAACTCTGTGCAAAGTGCATATGGGGTAGTACCTTTGTTCTTTTCACTTGTATTCCTTCATGCTTGTTCATTTCATTTGCTTGCTAATTTGTATGATTATGTCATTTACAATGTCTCCTAATCTTCAATGCAAATTCTATTTTACTAATAATTTATCTGTTCTGCCCAATTAAACACCATCTTTGAAATGATAATAGGCTGTACCTTATGTCTCAGACAAGATGTATACAATTAATAATACAATAAAATATTTTATGCAGGTTTACCTGACTCTTGCTTGTTTTGCAATGAGAGACACAATGGAGTTACCCCATGAATGAATTTGGCCCACAAAAGAGTAATATTTTACAAGCTTTCCTTCATAAATGCCTCAGCCTCAAAGTATTTAAAACAAACTTCAGGATTTGCCTATAAGGAGCTTACCTTGTAATAATCCTGATAGTGAGTATTGCATTTATAACAAAATACTTCCTGGAAACTTCTTCGAAGCAGAAAGAAAAGTGCTGGAAGCATCTGCTTTCTTCATTTTAAACATTTCCCTCCTTTTTTTCAGCCAGTAGCCCAGCCACTTATTCACTCCAAGCATTGATTCTGAACTCTGTTTTAAAGGACAAACATGCAAGCTGGAAATTCTGGGAGTGATCCCAAGGCAGTAGCAGACCATCCCATGTCTCTCCATGAGAATCCTCAGCTAGACTGTCCCCAGCGTTGGTTGTGGGGCAGCCCTAGGCCTGGAACCTTTGTATACACTCTGTCGTCATGGACACAGGTGGGGCTTGTGAACGGAGGATGGGTCACTGCTCTGAAATGGACGGCTTGACTTTATGATGGGAGGCTTTATTGTGCAAGAAGTTTCCATGGATAAAACAAATACGGAACCTAGACTGAACAGAAAGAGATATCACCACTCTCCTTTAATGGAGTGGCTACAGTTCGAGAGTTACAACTGGGACAGTCTGGGCTATGGTATTCAACATGATTCTT
Organism: Eretmochelys imbricata; assembly: GCF_965152235.1. Taxonomy (NCBI): domain Eukaryota; kingdom Metazoa; phylum Chordata; order Testudines; family Cheloniidae; genus Eretmochelys; species Eretmochelys imbricata. The sequence continues at coordinate 15,140,430 of NC_135593.1, read as the reverse complement.
AACTCACCATCATTTCTGAGACTAGTTCATAGATTGCTTCTCTCTAAGACTGGTGCTTCCCCAGTGCTTGTCTTCCTACCACCTTGTGAGCCAGCCATGGCTGTGCTCACCCTTTCGCTTTCCCTAGTTTAGTTTTCCATCCTCATGTTAGTTTTTTAAAACAGCTCTGATCTCCAAGTAGAATATGAAAAAAAAGTCTCCTAGGGCATAACAAGAGATATCAGCGGCTGCAAACAGAGTGGGAGAACCTAGGAATTAGATTTGGGATCTCAGTTACCCAGAGGAAAATCTAGTGTGATCCCAGCGTGGTAAATGGAGACGAGTGAGTCTTGTTTGGGACCAGAGTGAGTCTTGTGTAAATGAGGATGGGATGGACCTAAGGGGGATCAACCGGATTTTGTTAGATGTGTACAAGGTGCCCATATACTGTGGTAAGAGGCACATTAGAAAGAGATTGACAAATATACGGATGCACAGAGTAAGAGTCTCCCAGGGGGACCTGATTTTATGGCCCTCACCCATCTGCCAAGCAAAAGCACCCAGGATGGTAGTAGCCCCTGGACCCACAGCATCTCCCTGCCCCCATCACCTGGTGGGCCCCTTCCCTCCTCATGCATCCTGTCCTCCCCACAGAGGCCTCCCTTAGGCCTTGGCTCCGAGGGATAAGCCAGAAGCGCTCAGGGCGCACACAGAGCCTCTCAGATCACTGTGGCATGGCCTAGCTTGCTGCAGAAACAGAAGGCAGCCGGCACTGGGAGCTCAGACAAATGCATTAGACTCCACGACTCACTTTCCCCTGTCTTTACTTGAAGTGTTTTCTCTCCTCCTCTTCCCTCTTGGTCCCAACTCTCTGTCTGGTTCTTTTTTATTGTTGTTGTTGTTTTTCACCCCTGCTGTCTCTGTCCTTGCCCATCACTGGTCCTGTGTACTCCACATTTCCCCTGAGCCTCTCCTGCTCATTTCTCCAGTCTCATCACTGCACTATCCTTCCCCAGCATTTCTTTGGCACCCCTCTGTCCTTGTCTCTCTCCCAGGTCCTGCATCCCACCCTCCTCCCCAGTCCTGTTCTCCCATCCGACCCTGTCTCTCCTGCCCCCATGTGCACCCAGCCTGCTGCTGCTGAGGCACTCAAGAGCAGAAGGCAGGTGGGTAAAGCCAGCATGGAGAAGCATGGCGCAGGCTGCACCCTCTTCGTTCCCCATGGCCTATCCCGCTGCGGGCAAGGCAGCCAGAAGGAGGAGCAGCAAGGAAGGATTTCTAGCTCTGCAGTGCCCCATAGTAGATGGGAGGTGAAATTGCAGCAGAGGCAGTGTGCTTGTAAGTGGAGCTGGGAGGAGAGATGCTTGGCAGGTATGTGTCCACTGGGTAGGCAGACACTGGAGACATTAAAGATAACATTTTCAAAAGTGACTGGTGATAGTGAGTGCCCAACTTGAGATGCTCTAATGGGCCCTGATTTTCAGGAAGTGCTGAGCACCCATCCTCTGAAAATCAAACCCCTTTAAGGTGTGTCAAATTGGGTGTCCAAAATCACTAGTCACTTTTGAAAATCATGGCCTGAAATGAGAATGTGGTGTGAGTGTGTGTGTGTCGGGGGGAGGGGGGGGAGGGGAATTAATAGGCATAATCACCAAATTATTACAATAGCAGAAAAATTTCTAATGCTAGAGCACGGCATGAAGACTCTGTTTAAAGAAAGCCAACTATCAACTCTATGTTCTGTTCTTTGTTGTTTAATATAGGCTATGCCAAACCAGCATCAACCTCTTTGTCTTTTTGGTTTAAAAGTTTATTTGCATTTTCAGTTTCTAGGGACTGAGGTTCACATTTAAAGACCTAGCAATACATGGTGCATAATGGGTTAAGACCATTCCCATGATGAGCAAATCACAATTCTTCCCTGACCCTTACTTTATAGTGTGAGTTGAATTAATAATATTAGAGGCCGTTCAACATTGCTACATGCCTGCATACAAACCTCATATGATCCCTTCTAACCACGGAAAACACAATGCAACTCACAGATATGGGAATACAAACAGGCCTCAAACCTAAAGGTTTACAGCTAGGGCCATGGTACATTCAGGTTCCCGAGGAGGAAGAACATGTTCTGTGTTTGTTGAACCCATCCTAAGTTAGTGGAATCAGCTCCACTATATCCTGTCTGAAAACTACCTTTAATTCTTGTACTGTATGCTTTCTTACACAACCTGAGTGCTCTTACATAGCAGGAGCCAAAGCCCACTGAAGTCAGTGGGAATCTTTTCCTTGACTTCAAAAGGCTTTGGATCAGGCCCATATGGATCAACGTAATTAGCTTGGCTGTATTGCTATATGCATATTGCATAATAAAGTCTACTATTTATGTTAATCTAATCTATCTAAAGCATCTTTAAATGTTTGGTTTATGGCTGCAATTAAAAATAATTTCTGTGTTGCTTCAGGAAGGAATTTTTTGCATTGAGATTGTTGAAAAGATTTAAATGAACATGGCTTTTGTTAGCATCATATTGCCCAACAATGCCAAAGTTACCCTGCCCTGCAGCATCCTGCTGCTCACAGTTGAAACGGCACCTTGTGAAGGTGACGCTAGTACTAACACATTATTGTATCTAGAGGCAGGTCAAGTTCTGTCTGAACAACAGGCTGAAATGCAGCCAGGACAAACAAATGCAAAGTGCCCTCCTCCCACAGGGATAAATTAATCTCTTAACCAGCAAGGATTTTTTCCTCCAGAATGGCTCTTGCTAACTGATTTTATACCAAGATCATTAATTATAGGGCAGATGCCTTACCTGGAGTAGGGATCTCTCGTGCTTTATCAATCACACCTGTATGGGCAGATGCCTCGATAAATAGACATATGAAGTTTTCTTCCAAATAAAAAAGATGTTTTCTTTTGAAAAAATAATTCAGAACAGGCAAAAGGAAGGTTCTTAAAAGTAAGTCACACACAGAGTGTCAGTTCCATATTCGTTAGCAATGGACTCTGTAAAATAATGTAACTGCAAAAATTCTACTGGGGTGGCCCTAACCATCAGTGTGTTTAGGAAAATACTGCTAGCACTTGCTTTGGCCTGCAGTTACTAGAGAAACTGTGACTGACTCTTTCCCCTTTGTAGTTCATGCCTAGGCTTGCCTGGTGATCAGGGAAATCCTAATTTAATCTAACTAAGAATGTTTGTGCTGAGTGAGGGGTCTGATCCAAAGCCCACTGAAGTAAATGGAAAGATTCGCATCGATTTTAATGGGGTCTGGATCAGGCTTTATGTGCCCAGAAAGAGGAATGCAGATTTTTTCTGACAGTGATTTCAATAAATCATTTTTTTGTAAAGGGACCAAACGTTCCCCCATTTATCTCCTATGACTTGTTAATCAAAATATCTGGCTAGTCATCATTCTGTACTTCTTTGCAAAAGCTGTCAGGATTCTAACAGTTTCTGTTAACATGTAGCTGGAGTGGCTTTTGCTGGCTGGATCTTTCATTTCAAACTTTTCAAACTTTCTCTTTGAAGCTTGGTTTCTTAACTGTTTATTATCCAAATATAGAAAACCAGGGCTGCCTCTCATGTAAGTAGGTCAGTGACAAGTGGTGACAGTATAAATGATTTGAAATCAATGAATCTGCCTAACTTGGAAATGGCAGTTTTCTTTCTCGCTGAAATGGGAAGCCAGCAAGTTGAAAAATTCTAAACTTTTCTGGCTCCCATTCAGTGATATAATTAACAAAAAGAGCTTCTGTATTACCAAGTTGGCGGATGATGTTAGAAGTGTTCAGTCAAAAACATTTAATACCCTTTATCTAAATCAATGATAACCTCAATATTCAATATTTTCAATACTCAAACTCAATATTTTGAGTCATCAGGATGAATATAAAGTTGCCAAGAACTTTACTTAGTTGTCTTTTCTGTTTGCCACATGACCTCTAAAGTGGCCAAGTTTAGCTGAATCAAGGGCCAGACGCTTCCGCCTTGACTCCCAATGAGTAGAAGCTTACTCTGTGAATAGTCCCATTACTATGTGCTCTGTTGGTTTGGTTTCTCAGGTGCAGAGTTTGTTTACAGCTGATTTACAGTTTGCACATTAAATATCAGCACAAATAGCTGAACAAAAGGAGGTGTTGAGGGAACTTAGGCTTCTGTTTGATTGTCCTTTTGTGGAATCCAGGCATTTGATTATTCTGCTTCACTATTTCATAACTCTCAGGGCCTGCCTGGACAAGTCAGAGAAAGTAATAGCCAGGAGACGGTTCAAAGTTCCATTAGCTGATGTGCTTCACCAACTCAAAATGAAACTGTATTTCAATGGGGAAGCTCAAAGAGAGTACCTGAATGATTGTTGAAACCTTACTGGTTTAGGATCAGATCCCGTGTTGAAGCCAATGACAAAACTCCTATTGATGTCAATGTCATAGGGCTGGACCCTGCACTATTGTGCACACTCTATAATTTTAAACGGTAAATATCAGTTTATCTTTAATACTTACCCTAAATTAAAATAGGTTGAAATTTTACAGGGATGACCTAACCTAATTCCTAAACTGTTCTGATGTTACTCCATTTTACTTTGTCTGTGCCTAAATAAGATAAAGGTGTCCATGGGAGGGGCAAATATTTTTTTAATGGCTAGAAGCTAATCCTTGTTAATTGTCACTGTACAGTGGTAAAATGTTATCAGCAAGTGGCAGATTCCTGGCCTGAAGTATTTAGAGTAAAAGGTAGGAATGGGCACTACAGACCAAACCCTGGGCTGTCAGATGACAGTCTGGGATAAGTACTGAATGTGATCATATCAAACTTGCTTCCCCACCTGCCCCTAGCTGTTTTTCTCTGCTACAAGTCTTCTCTGCTCTCTCCCTCCACTTTTGCCCACCCCACCCCTCCACTCTGTCCACAAAGGACATCCCTCTGTTCCATTTTTCATCCTGTTAGCAAAATCAGTGCAATTAAAAGATGCCCTCCATTTGGAACCTTCACTCAACAGATATTTAGAAACAAAGAGAAACTGATGTGGTTGCAACTTTTGTCTGAGGCATTCAGCCCAGAAAGCTTCCCACCAAAATGTTGCCTCTTTAAAGCTGTTTTTAATCTTTAGAACACAGTTAAGGCTCTGGCATGAAAGTCCAGTGTTTGCCACAGACAGTTGTGCCTAAAGGTGCCCGTTTGTGAGTGTCTTATTCCTTGCCCAGTGCAAATTTTGGTGTGCAATGTGCCATGGGATCAACTGAAAGTGAAATTCCCTACGGGCTCCACAGCAAGGAACTAACAGACTCCTGTCAAGACCTGCGGGGAATTAGGAAAAATCTACATGGTAATACATTTTAATTGTTTCCTGCTGTCAAGCACCATCCTTCAGAAAGCCCTGCACTGAGAGCTATTGCCATTTTATGTTATATGTGAAAGAGAAAGAATGACTCAAGCTTTACCCATATAACAAACAAAATCAATATTTGTCATCATACGTTGCTCTGTGCATTGCAGGGCATTTCCTGGGAATGAAGGCTGTGGATAAAACACTCACCTAGGCTAGAGAAGATGGACAATTTCAATTCCTGGCTTGAAAACTGATTTTCTGAAGAGTCATTTCCCTTCCCTCTGCTTTAGGTTTTGCCATCTATAAAGCAGGGATAATAATACCTAGCTTTTATATAATACTTTTCATGAGTAGATGTTGAAGAGCTTCACAAAGGAGGTAAGTATAATTACCCCCATTTTAAAGATGGAAAAACTGAGGCACAGAGGGGTGAAATGACCTGTCTAAGGTCACGCATGGGCCAGTGGCACAGCCATGAATAGGACATAGGTAATCTGAGTCCCACTCTAGTGCACTAGCTACTAGGCCATACCACACAGCTACTGTGATGTGCTTAGGTGATAACGGTAATAGAAGTCATACAAGTATGTTGGCAGGAAAGAAATAGGAAATGGAAAAATGATAAATCAGTGGAGGCTTATCTTCTTCTTTTCATTGCTGTCTCTTTATAACAGGAGTTTAAATTGAAAACATTGGCCTTTTAAGTGGTACAAGAGGACACTAGTATAAAACAAAGAGTTATTTGTAGGTGGCAAAAGAAATCCACAAATACAAAGCCATGCATAAAATGCAGGTTTAGGCTCCTGTCCTGCAAAGGCTTGGGAACATGCTTTACTTCACATACCTGACAAACCCCATTGATGTCAATGAGACCACTCATGTGTGTGAGGTTTAGCAAGTGATTCGATCTTTGCATGATTGGGGCCTTAGATTTCTTCATATTTATGCATTTTTGATTCTAACCTGTTTTTTACCTTAGTCTTTCCTTTCTTGCTGTCAGACAATGGCAATGCCCGTCTTAGAGATAGCAATAGGTCCCAAACAGACAAAGAGAATCAGCTTCTTTCTCTATGTGCCATTAGCTAATTATTATCCAAACTCCTAAACAACAAAGTACTCACCTTTAAGAAAGTGCCTTCTTCTAAACCCTTTAAAAATAATCTCTAGAGCTCTTCTTCATACCAGTGTTTCAAAGTATCAATTATTATAAGGAATATAAAATATATATACTATTGATAGAAGTAAATAGTATATTATTTTTAATGATAAATGCAGAATAATACAATTTTCAAAGATATATAATGACTAAGTTCAGGGTTACACAAGGAAAATAGCTAGTCTGTTTCAATTCTGTGTTTTTGGCAGTTATAGAGAATACCACTAATGATTAATTATTTAATCTGGTATTGCTTCTCTTGATTATGTATATTCCCCACAGATACTAAAATTAATGGGTATTACATAGATAAACATGACTGAGGAAAGTACTGAATTATTCAAATGTACTTCAGAAAGGAAGCCTCATTTGTGTTGAAAACAGATAAATTGACAGTAGTTTTGAATGTTTGCAGTGTTGTTGTAGTTCCTTTGGTCCCGCGATATGAGAGAAACAAGGTGGATCAGATAATATCTTTTAATGTATTAACTCCTGTTGATGGAAGAGACAAGTTAAGGAGCTGCACAGAGCTCTCTTCTGGCCTGGAAAAAAGCATCCAGAGTGTTACACCCTTGGAAGAAAGCAAGTTGTAATTCAGCATAATGGAATACACCTGTTCAGTTGTTAAGCTCTTAACAGCCAGTTGAGTTCTAGTTCTATATACACCTGAAGCAGAAGATTATAGAGTAGAAGATTGCAGCTTGTAAGAGTAGGTGATGACAGTTGGTATGTGTGAGGGTGGCTTCTGTATATATGGTTTACTAAGGCAACAAACATGTTTTTGTCAAACATATTTTGAATTGTTTATTGTAGTTAAAGTATATCTGAGAGTTTTAAAGTAGCTGGAATTTTATCAGTTTCTATTGGACAGGGTCCATTTTAAAGGTAACATTTACTCCTTTATGGCATGGAAAAGGACTGTATCACTACACAGCCTGTGTGGACTGAGGATTAATGAAGTGATGTAACTCTCTACTATAGGTTGCTGACCCTTGACTCTAACACACCAAAAATAACTGTTGGGTGGGAGCACTGCCTAGTCTTCTATTTCTCTATATATTCTTATACTGTGCTGAATACTTCAGTGATGAGTAATGTAAGTAGCATCTGTAACTAGGTAACTTCTCTGTAAATAGGAGCAATTTATTAGGTAAGATTAGATAATCTTAATATCAACTCTCCTGTATTCTACACTGTTTATAAGTTGTTAGACCTACAACTGGTACTTGTTAAAGTAATGCTCATTCTTGGAGTGACAGTCTTTTTCTATTGGGTTGCTCTAAATAAACTGAGAACAGTAGCCTAGCTAAAATCCTTCATTATTAATTTATACAACTAATTATAGTGGTGACAACTTGTGACTCTTATTAGTTTTGATATTTGGTGGGTGTGTTTGTTTGGGTTGGTTTTTTTTTTTTTTTTTTTGGAAATCCAGCTCCTGGAATTGTAATTGAGACTTTTGCTTTTTTTAAAAACAAATGCATTTAGCTGGCATGATTGCAGAGAAGCTTGAAAAGTCACCTGAGTGCACCCTAAAGGCTTCAAAAATTAAACCCCATCTTCTTAAAATCTCAACCTTTAAAGCAAAATGGTGGCTTGTGGGGAGGATCTGATTCATGAAGGCTGAACACCTGGGGCTGGCAATAGTGTAACCGACAAGTCTTCCTTAGACTAAGAAGGATGAAGAGGACAGTCATGCTGTTGCTTAATATTTGAGTCTTGTTTGACCAAACACTGTAGTGTGACTTCCTGGTCTCTAGGATGTCTAAGGTCTTTTTTTGGCATTGCTTGTCTAGGCCTTCCACCCTCTGCCCTTATTGAAACTTAATTAGTACCTTAATGCTAGTTAGTTTCTTCAGCATAGTTATCTCTCTCTACAGTGATGGTCTAACAGCTAGTACATCCTCCTGCACTCCGGATTAAAAAAGAAAATGAAAGATGAAATTGCTGCCACAGTCTTTTTCATCACAAGGCTGGTGAAGAAGCAAGACAAACTGAGCAAGCTCAAAACTGAGAAATTTGCAGCTAAGCTGACAACAATACTGTTTGAAAAGTATAAGAACCACTGGTACCTAGACAACCCATCTAGGGGACAAGCCTTCAGGTAACAGACTTGGCCCTGTGCTTTTGGTGCTATGGTAAAAGGGGGAGCAGTGTTTAGCAAGCTGGAATAGACAGAATATAAGGCTCTGGGAACATCCATGTAAAGATGTAGGAACTACTCCAGGAATAATAATACAGGCTGTAGTAAAGCACACAAGGCAAATGCTGAAAAAGCAACGAACTGAACAGGATTTATGAAGAACTTTTTCTTCCTGTCAAGCTTGATAGGCGGAATGAATGGCCAAGGAATAGAGCAGATGTGATAATGCAGGCTGGCTGCACACTTAGGGAAGCTAACGATTTCTTGATAAGAATGCATGCATAACTGAGGGCTTGCTCTCACTGCAGAGTTAACTCAAGTTAATCTCCACTTGAGTGAAAGTGGCTACACTGCAAAATAACAAATGAGCAACAATGGTTGTGTTGGCAACTGATTTGTGCTAACTCAGGCTTTAGCCTGAATAGCTCTTAGGGCCCAGATAATCTGAATTTAAAATACCACCACACTTGACCTAAGGGTTTTGATGTGCGAATAGGATTTGAGTTAACTGCAGTAAACATAAGCCCTGTGGCATAAGTCTCCCTTATTTATTCTCTCTCTAGGTGTATACGGATAAACAAACATCAGACAAGAGATCCTGTACTGGAACAAGCTTGTTATGACAGTAATGTGGATTTTGATAACCTTGGCTTGCCAAGAGAGATCACCATATGGGTTGATCCATTTGATGTGTGCTGCAGGTGAGCCCTGAACTTGGGTGACTGTTACACCCTTGCTCTCCTTGTTGTCCACGGCTACACTGCATACAGTGCATTCCAGAGGCCAGGTGTGGACATGATTCTAAAAATGTATTGGCAAAGGAGCATGTGATGATTAGGAGTTGTGGATTTTCTTGCAATCCTATAACTAGTCAAACATGATTAGAAGGTTTCAGAGTAGCAGCCGTGTTAGTCTGTATTCGCAAAAAGAAAAGGAGTACTTGTGGCACCTTAGACTAACAAATTTATTTGAGCATAAGCTTTCGTCAGCTACACACGGAATGCGTCCGATGAAGGGAGCTGTAGCTCACGAAAGCTTATGCTCCAATAAAAGCTTATGCTCACTCTAAGGTGACACAAGTACTCCTCCTTTTCTTTTTATGATTAGAAGGGTGCACTTTGTTCTATTCTAAACTGTCGGGACTGGTGCTGGCTCCAAGCTCTCAAACTAAGGGCTTGTCTACACTGGCACTTTACAGCACTACACCTTTCTTGCTCGGGGGTGTTTTTTCATACCCCTCAAGCGCTACAAATTTCAGCGCTGTAAAGCGCCAGTGTAGGCAGTGCACCATTGCTGGGAGCCGTGCCCCATGTGGAGGTGGGTGTGGTTTTGTTTTGTTTGTGTGTCTTTTTTTTTTTTTAAGAGCGCTGGGAGAGAACTCTCTGCTGCGACTACACAAGCCATGTTAAAGCGCTGGCATGGCAACACTTTAACATTGCCAGTAGAGAAGTTTTAGGGCTAGTCTAAAACTCTTCACCAACCCCCCTGTAGGAGGAGTCCCTTCAGTCTGGAATACAGCAGAACCTCCTGAATTAATATCTTGCTAAGACAGAAACAGGCAACAGTGACTTCTTGCCACTAATGGGAAAGAAGTAATAGAAGAGTACTAAAAGCCTGGGGCTCTATGGGTCTGTGAGTAAATAGCAGTGGACCTCTACAGTATTAGTGCAAAGCTGTATTATGCAATAAACTGAGCAAACACTCTTCTCTCCCCCCTACCCCCCCACTCTAGGTATGGTGAGAAGAATCTGCCTTTCACGGTCGTTCACTTTGAAGGTTCTGAGGACGACCGAGAACTCTCTCAACGCATCAGCCATGCTGTTGACAAAGCAACCTCAGATTATCATTCTGGCACCTCCTCAGATGAGGAGGGCTATACCAAGGACGCTAAAGCTATCCCTACGGTCAGCAACCCAAACAGTGTCTATCAGGTAAGATGCTGGTGGTGTGTCCTAACCTTCTTTCCTCCTGTAAAGGAGGAAACAGCTAGTGTCTGGCCTATAATATGATCTACTGGGGAAGACTGACCAAGCTATCCCACTCAAGTTCTTCTGTCAGTACTGCTGTAGGCTGCCTGTACTGCTCTTGATCCTCCTGTCACCCCAAATCAACAAATGTGCATGAATAAGCAGTGACTTTTTATCTCTACACTAATTGTAATACCTGAGAAGGACCTTGAGGCCAAGCTCAATACAAATCTCTAATCTATTCTTATTCACCCCTTCTTCTCAACTGTTGAGAATAGGCTACTTCCACTTTAACTGAATTGTCTTGTTAGCACTGACCCTCCCACTGGGTAAGGCAACTCCCATCTTTTCATGTGCTATAATATATATTGCTTTTTTTTTTTAACTCCATGCATCTGATGAAGTGGGTTTTAGCCCACAAAAGCTTATGCCCAAATAAATTTTAGTTTAAGGTGCTACAAGGACTCCTCATTGGTTTTGTTCTTAGTTCAGTGACTACTGCAAGCTGCCCATTCAGCCGTGGTCTCGGTACCCTCACAAGAAGAGCTACACAACCAATGGACTTCATCAGGCGACTGTTTACTATCCCCAGCACAAGGGCTTCAAATGCTACTGGCCAACAGCTGCTTTTTCTGGACCTCGTATGGATCGATATCATTGGGTGAATACCAACCGATAGAGCAGTGCCTGCCTCGCTCTAACCTGGCTCTTACGGGTCAGTAAAATACTGGACTCTGTGGTAGGAAGCTTGATGTTTCCACAAAAACACGCTTAATTCTGCCTTCTCCTGTCTGTTTTATTTCTCTCTCTCTCCCTAATTTTATGTACCTGAAATGTAAAGATTTTATTAAACTTTTAATGTATTTTTATATTGCTCTGATAAGAGACACTGAAAACTAGTAATTCTATTTGTAACTTAAAAAGGAAACATGGAGATTAATAAATTTAGTGGTTTTTTTTTAAAAAATACTGCATTTGTGATTTATCACCAGGTGTGTGAAGGGTGAATGCCAAAAGACTCTTCCCTCCTCTACTGAAAGCTCTTTATGAGATCATCCTAAACTGATATTTTCTTAGGATAGAACTCACCAGAAATTTGTAGTTTAGAGATTCAATGACCAATAGACAAGGATATGTGACCTAAACATGCTTTATTGTGGTGGAGATAATGCAGAAGCCTACCTCTCTCCATCACAGCTACAGCCAAAAAAAATCCTGTTTTTGATCCTGGAATTCTCCTGCAGCTCCAGATGTCTGGGTGGGTCCTTTTCTTTTCTTGGGCTCAAATGTAACCAAAACAAGTCCTGCTTAATTACATAGTATTTCTTATTTGGTGTGTGCAGCAAGGATCAACACGGGCCTTGACTCTCATCTATGCCTATTCTTTCTTTAAAATTATATATGTAATTGTTTCTGAAACAAAGTTGCTGTTGATTAATAGCTCCACTTGATCCCTCTGCAGAAGATAGGGAGACTCTATCTTTTGTTGTAAATTGGGCAGTATTTCTATTTAAGTCTTCATAAAGAGCCTACAGAGTTAGTATATTAACAGCAATCTAACAGAGTGCTTCAGGAAACTATCCAAAAAATTAACAAGCTCAATCTGGTAGGTGACTTAATTACAGTAGTGCTGGGAATGCAGGAGCAATGCTTCCCATCTACTTCTGTAGTACACCTCAGAGCCTGGACACCTGCCACTTCAGTTCTGACCTGTTTAGGTTTTTTTGTTTTCAAAAACTTGTTTGCATTTTCACAAATGAATGCAGTTTATAAATTACAGTTTAGTTTGATGTAGGAACTCTAAAAAGGTGTATATTTTTAATAAAACACTACAATCAAATGACATACTTAAGAATATAGAAGCAATTGGATACAGTTGTGTCAGCTGTTTGACGGTATTAGAGCAGAGACATTCAATGATTCACAACAATTGCAACAGAAACAAATCTTATTCAAATCTATATACAAAATGCTCTTCTGTGTTGCTGATCTCCTGTGTGATGCCATCTGCTCCTTTTCCTTCAGATTCTTGTTTGTATCACACCAGTGTAAATTAGGGGCTCATCCTGCAAGGAGTTGAGGGAACTTGCACCCAGAAGCTAGGAGCTTAGATACCTTTTTTGAGGATCTAGCCTTCAGCTCACACTGAAGTCAATCTAAGTGAGAGGTACTCAGCACCTTTCAGAATTAGAATTTCTATGGGACAGGAAACTGTCTTCCTATAAGTTTAAAGGCTATGGAGAAGTGTGACAGTCTTCTCCAATGTTTATAGTGGTTAGCGCTATATAGTGTTATCAAAATACATTTATTAAGCACCATAACCAGAACTGATGGGGGTTCCGTTCTAAAACCCCACTTGCATTCCTTTGTTAAGTTGACAGTTAACTGAGGTTTCACATGCTTGTGCAATGACAATAACCAAGGTATCTTGACTGTTTATTATTATTAACAGATATTTCAGAAGAAATGAGGGAGTCGATCAGCCTTGGGTCTTGTCACTTTTTAAGCTACTTTACATTCTTTTAAATCAGATTTAATTATGAGTGAGTTTGGGGGGGAAAAACAACAACAATGCACTGGTCTTGGAATAAACGTTTCTTTTTTTGGTTTGGTGTAAAGCCAAGCTAGAAGTAAGTCACCAATTTTTTTTCTTAATATTACTTAAACACCTCTCTGCCTTCTGCTATTTTCCCTTCTAATATTTCTATTTGCTTTACCAAACAGTCTTTCTCTAAACCAATTATCTCAAACTGACCAAAGAGCAAATCTTCATTGGCTGCATATTTTAAAAAATGATGTTCTTCCTCTATGACTTTCACCAATTCCTCAGTTAATGTATCCAACTTATCTTCCACTTCTGAAAGGCTGAAGTAAGAGCAGCTTTCCTCTTCCGAGCTGAAGCAATAGAAGCAAATGTTTATGACTTAAAATAAGACACAGTAGAAATGCCACAGCTAAAGCAATATCCCTGCTTCTGTCATGAAGAGAGAGGGACTAGGATGAGGACTATTTGGCAGAAACTTAATCTAGATAAAACAGTGGTGGGAGGATGGAGAGAAACAAAGGAAAAGGTTGACAAGTCACTTTTTGTGACCTAGGCTTGAAATTCAGGGCCCAGAATTGCTGCGGCATGTTCACGCTTGAACTGTAAGTCAGTGGAATTCCACCAGCAGAGAATTTTGGGCTGCTGTTCTTTATTCATCCCATGGCGTCCGAGACTCTCAGACTAGGAAGATCAGCTCCATATCATATGGTGAGGTCAGGACCAAATGAGGGGTCTTGGAATAGACTTGCTTTGTTCCAGAACACAGATTATTTGCATGACACTTATTAAAACATCTAAAAATCATTCTCACCTTATCCTTGCACCAAAGTTGTTCTCTTTCCTGCCTGCTGAGGTGTGCGTGAAACACACTTTCTTCTTTACAGATAGTTTATTCTTCAGCAGGTCCTCAAGATTTGTATGGAGTAAGAGGTTCCTGTTCCTCTTCATGCACCAGACGGTAAGGATACAAAGGGAGGACACGTCAGCATTGGTTTTAAAAGCCCTTTATGGACTCTGTCTGAAATTTATCTTCAAAGACATCACTTTTTACACTGCCCTGGAATATTCTGAATCCTCCCCACCCAAAACATTTTCAGATGAAATGTCAGCTTTTGAGGCAGTCTGAAGAAGACTTGCTACAGAAACAATGATTCTCTCTTCTATAACCCTGCTATCCCTCTACGTCTAACGAAACCTGAGTCATTCTAGTCAATCCCTGTAAGTTTGTCCACTCAGAATGTAACCTGAGATGTTAAGATGCTAAGCAAGCAGATGAATGGAATTTACCATTCCTTTTAAAAAATACTGGGCCAGATCCTTAGCGGTTGTAAATCAGCATAGCTCCAAAGACTGCAATTGAGCAGCTGAGGATTTCATCCACTGCTTGTTTGAAACACAACAACAACAACAACCCTTCAACCATGTCAAAGATGTTGTGACAGGCCTTATTTACTCCGGTAGAAAACTGGATAAAGGAGATTTTTATATTGTTTTTTCTTTGAGCAAATATTCTTAATGAAAGTCAGCCAGCAAAGGTCATTTGACATGGAAAACAAAAGGAAGCTGCTGGGGTTAGAAGCTTCATATGATTTACAGTGTGTTTACAGTTCAGTTGCATGACCTGAATGCTAAAATGTCACATTTATTCTTTAAATACTGAATGTAGCAGGGGTTTGTCTGCCTTTGGGACACTGTTGCTTGCTTTAGTTCTGAAATTTTATGTGACAGTAGCTTTAAATAAACCTATTGTACAGATTGGACAATTGGTTTAGTTCCACTGCTGTTAACCCTAACCCTAAGGATGTCTTAGCAGGCTCAGCACTGAGCAGGCCTCTGACTATATTGATATGTACAGCATTTAAGGTGAAATTCACCTCTGTGCAGAGCCAGAACCGTGCACTATTTAAGTCCCACCTAAGAGCTTAACTGGTGCCTAGAGCGTAGTGCTGGCCCTCTGGGCAAGGCTGATTTTACTGAGCAATGATGTGGGAAATGTGAGTTTAAGATCTGATTTAGAATTCCAGTCTGTGAAGCAGTAAGAAGGTTGGGGACACTGAAACATAGCAGGGTTCATAACCTTTCCGCTTACCTCCTCAGACGCCTCCATCTCCCTGAAGGATTTTACTTTCTCATCAAAAAGCTGAGAGATGAGATTTAATTTCTCCTCAGAGAATGGTTCTCCCTTCAGCAGAATCTCACTTATCTTCACAGAGGATTTACTGTCCCGGAGAACTGCTGACATCCGGAGTCTAAGGGAGAACATTTCACTGAGACAGGCCTTTAGAGCCTAAACATGGAGACAAATTATTTTTAAAAACCTGAATGCATTTGTCCAAGAAATATTTAAAGCTAACATTCATAAAAGTAATAATTAACAAGAAAGGAAAGGAAAAGCAGCGTAGATGGACAAGGGGTTAGAACAATAACTTTTGAGCTCTGGAAGTCTAGATTCACATCACAAAAGAAATGAATTTATTTGCTTTAAGTTACTCCTTGGAGGACGTGTGTGGAGATCACAAATGCACCACACAATGTGGGTTAATGTGGCACTCTTAACAGTCTCTCTTCAGGAGACACTCATGATTAGAATATCAGGTCAGGCATGAGCAGGACCAGCGGAGTTGCGTGTAAGGTATTTGCACTGTGCTGGGATCTGAGCAACGCTGCTAGTCCAACCTTTGCATGAGCACCAGGCAGTCCTTTGGGGAATCACATCTCTGTTGTGTGCCCGAGGCAATATCTGGGTTGATAACTGGTATCTCCAAGATCCAATGGCTGGAAATTAAAGCTAGAGAAATTCAGACTGGAACTAAGGCTAAATTTTTAACTGAGAGTAAATAACCTTTGGAACTATTACCAAGGATTGTGATGGTTTCTTCATCACTGCCAATTTTTAGATCAGGATTCGATTATTTAAAAAAAAAGAGATGTTCTAGCTCAAACAAAAATTATTTTGGAGAAGTCCTATGGCCTGTGTTATCACAGTGGACCTGTTTGGCCTTGGATTCTATGAATCTCCAGTGGCCCAAGCTGAATCCCACACACAGAAATCTAGATAGCGGCTAAATTTTCTGGACCAGGAGTGGCAATATGCAGGTACTATTTTCCAGTGCTACCCCAGCTCAGAACTCTGCATACGTTTCCCCAACCACTTGAGACTTCCTTACACTGAGCAGTAGGTTGCTAGAAATATGGTTGTCCCCAGCGCTATCACCCAATGACAGAAGCATGTTCCAGGCATTTCTGAATCAGTATTGTTTGTACTGAAGGGATGAGTATACATTGCTTTGGAGCTTTCTGCTGGTTTACAATATGGTGCCAGGTAGTTTGAAGCAGTGTTCTTTGGATACTTTTTCAGCATTCTGTTGACAGCATCTCCAGCATGATTGTCATATGTTATGTTATTAATGTTCTCCAGGAAACCTGAAGACTTGTTTGCATTGCAGTCAACAGGTAAGCATCTTATCCCACCTCCCTCCTTATTATTCCAAGCAATACCATAAAGTGCCAAAGAGAGCCCTGGTTTTAATAAGGTAAATCTTTTCAAAGAGTTCGTGCCTTAATGTAACTGGATATATAGTGTATCATTATACCTGATAAAACAGTCTCTGAAAGGCGGGGCTGGAGTCTTGGCTGAGGTCAGCAGCAGTGATGTGAGCCAGACAGTGCACCAGCAGCAGAATGAAGCTGCCCACACAACCCAGATACTCTCTTAAAATGAATAATTTGTTCTCTGAAATCTGAGAAGGAAATAAAAATATCCAGAGCAGAGACAACAAGACAGCATTAGAGATCTGAGGTGATGTTTACAGTGGCTGGGCTGCTACTTTCATGGACACCGGACACACTGTTTAGAGTCCACTGGGGATAAACATATGCACAACTGCCAGAAAGTGCAACTATTAAAGGGTTTTATTCAGGAGAGGCTGGTGTGTACCCTGACATTTTTCTCTCATGAGAAACACACTTTCAGATTATTTTAGTGGGTATGAAGACTTCGAAGGAATTTCCTCTTCCCCAACTATACCATGATACAAAACCTCACCTCTTCCCTCAGAATCCCTATATAGAAATAAGTAATAGTTACGGGTCAGATTTTGCCCCCCTTACTCTTAGCACTCTTACTCCACTGAGTTCAATCAAGGCTATTTGCAGAGTAAGGTACCACTCAATGTGAGTAAGGGTGGCAGAATCTGGATTGAAAAGATTTCTTTCGAAAACTGAAACTGATTGTTGTATATATACAATAATTTTACCAGCCCTCTGAAGCTATCAGTATGACCCATCTATGGCACACAGCCCCATGACCACTATCTTAAAGAACTCAATTAGCTTTACATCAAACACTAACTGGGACATATCACTGGCAGATGAGAGGTGGTTCTTTCACAGTGACATTTTTTGTTTCTTAGTTAAGCAATCTTTTCCTAGAAGGAATCAAATGTTCCATGACTTGATAAACATGAAGTGTATTTGCATTTCACTCCCTAATCCACAAATTTAATAGATCTGATAATATTGAGGATGCTGACAAGAATCTAAACTGACATACCTGATGATAGAAAGAGTTTTGGAAGGCATTGCCTGTGGTGTTACTGAGAGGTATGCTGGAGGCAACACACAGGTTAATTTCTGGAGCCTAAAGGGAAAAATAATTGTTTCTGTAAAAGTTTGTATGCACTTCATATCTTCAAAGTCAGATGGATTAGTGGGATATAAATTAATTTAAATGTCAGCTTTGATTTTCAATAGAAGCAGAGTCAACAAATATTGCATGAAAATGGAGAGTGTTTAAAATGTCCCCAGCATATCACTGGAGTTCATCTTGCCAATTTTCTGATTAAATAAATCAAAGGGTACTCGAGCCCAGCAGCTCTGGTGGTTAGCGCACCATTATTATTATTTATTTATTGTATTACAGTAGCTTCTAGAAGCCCTAACCAAGATCAGGGCCCCACTGTGCTAGTGCTGTACAAAGGCAGATATAAAGGTATGTCTACACTACAGCGGCACAGCTGCAGCTACACTACTGTTGCTCTGTCATGTAGACACTTAGTCCACTGATGGAAGGGTTTTTTCCATCACTGTAGTAAATTCACCCCCTCAAGAGGCTGTAGCTGCATCTACAGTAGGGCTGATCTAACTAACCTGCACAATGAAATTTTTCACAGCCCTGAGCTAAGTCAACCTAAGTTTTTGGTGCACAGCAGGCCTAGGAGATCCCCTGTATCAAAGTTTAAAAGCCAAACAGACAAAGGAAGTATTATGCCCATTTTACAGTGGAACTGAAACACAAAGAGATCAAGTGACTTGACCAAGATCCCACAAAGAGTCTGTTGCAGAGCCACGAATTGAACGCAATCCCCTGAGACCCAGTCCAGTACCGTAGCCATTCTTCCAAGCTACTGTTGCTGAAACACGGCTTTGACTCCTTTGAATCTCTTACTCACTGAGCATTCTCTAGCCATCCTTCACCTACAATGGATGGGTTTCCTGCAGCCCATTGCTGGGTTTTATTGGTGCTTTTCTACAAATGCATGCTTCCTTCTGAGAATGGAGATATTTTCTTGTAGTATGTTAAACTTACATTGATATGAGGCCTGAGAAACTGGAGAATGGAGATGCCATATTGGTATATTACAAACTCTCTTGCAGAAAGTGTTAGGGGATGAACAGGTATTAGTTCACCTTTATGAGTCATCAAAGCATCCAATATATCCTGAAAAGAACTTCCTGTGTCTGCAGAGAACAACAGCATTTCAACAGACTCAATTATTTTTGTTTTACGCTTGTATTTAGCACCAATGTACATTTTCTTTTATCATGAAATATTAAGGGACAAGAAGAATGCGCAGGTGGAACTTTCCGGGCAAGACCGATTTCATTGCAAACACTTTTAAATGACACACAACCCATTTTCTGGACTATTTATACAACATTTAGTAATAGAAATGACAAAGACAACAACAAAACACCCTACCAAACAAGACAATTGCACGGCATACTCTTCCCTCCTGGTGAGAGGATGAAAGAAAACAGTATGTGACAGATATTAGTCACATCCTTCAATGCATTACTGGAAGGCACTCAGATGCTGTGGTGATGAGCATGGCGTAAGAACTTATACAGAATAGAATACCCAATTGTCTATTATCTATTTATTACTTTTATTTTATTTAATTCGGGGGCTATTACATTTGCACATTCAGACTCTGCATTATACATTGTGATTATTTAGCCCTAGTCAGTGGAATCTTTCTGTTCCTGTTAGAGAGAAATGAAGTAAGTTGTTTATTTGAAAGAGTGAGAGTCATTGTTAAAAGGTACATGATAAGAGTACTTTATGCATGTAACCTGCGTCACAAAGAGAAGATGGCTAGATCTGCAACAATGCCCTCGGATTTACTTAAAACATGACCAGACTTACTCCTGTATTAGAAAAAAGCCCAAGGCTTGTTAAGCACATAATTGGTCAGTGAATGATCTACTACAGGTTTCAGAGTAGCAGCCGTGTTAGTCTGTATCTGCAAAAAGAACAGGAGTACTTGTGGCACCTTACCGACTAACAAATTTATTTGAAAATAAGCTTTCGTGGGCTACAGCCCACTTCATCGGCTGCATAGAATGGAACATATAGTTATATATATATATATATATATACACACACACACATACAGATAAGTTGGATAACTTCTCCTAATAGCATCGCTGTTCAATAGGAAATAAAGCAACTCTGATGTATCATGCCTTCCATCCAAGGATCTCAAAGTGCAAAAAGCTTTACAACTAACCAAATTTCATTGGCAAAGGCAGGAACTGACCCCAAACTCTCAGATCCCCCTATATTTACCATTAGTCCATACTTCCACCACAGAATAAACAATAAGTGACATTAGGACATCTGCCCTGCTGAAGATGAGTTAATCCCAAAACATATGAGTAGTGGCCAACTCTAAGCTTACATAGAAAGATATCTCCCAATGTTTTACTGAATTGTGCTAAAAATGTACATTAAAAACAGAAGGGAAGGAAATTTACCTTTTTCCGGCAGATGGCTTTCCAGAAGCCCAATTGCCATCGCATGAGCTTGGAGCTGGTCATTCACATCTTTCAGAAGAGTGAGAAGTGGAGAAGATTTCATATATTTGGCTTTATCATCGTCTACACAAATAAATATAAAAATGTAACTGTGAAAAATAACTGTCTCTTACAGTGTGTGCATGAGGCAAATAAGAAACTCATATCCTGGAATAAAACAATTTACTGGTGCAGTGAAGGTAATATTTTCAGAAACCCATTTAATTGTTTGCCCAAATCTAAGTGCTGGTTACTAAAGAGATTTTAATATAACTTGAAAAGAGAGTTCTCTTCTCCACAGTGTTTGTTATGAATAAAATGGGTAAAATAAATACCTCTTATTTTCCATAGCTCCTGCTTGGAGTGCTTAGAAAATACTCCTGGCAATTTTATGAAGCTTTTTATTAAAGGCACTCTGTTTGTCAATGATACAGTTTGATTGATGAAAAGAGAAAATAAATTTGATTTAAAACATTTTAAATATATTAAAAATGATTTTCTATAAGAGGACCAAATTCTGTTTCCTATCATATTAATGGGAGTTTTGATTAATTAAGGAATTCAAAATTTAGCTTCATGTGTTTATGTAACTGTTGTCTACACCATGGCTACTGTGTGGATATAGGGAAGCATCATACAAAGGTCACAGGATACTCGTTTGATACAAAATGATGTAGCATGGATGGAATTATATCAAAGGAAGTGACTCTTAGGGGGCTATATTATTCAGATCTACTGACTTAACAGTAGTCTACTGTGTAAAGGACTTACCACACAGAAGAGGTGACCTGAACTGGGGATTCAGGAGAATAATCCTTGATGCCAACAACTGTTCAGTTTGCTTCAGGATCTTGACATCTATGAGGCCAACATACATGTGTTAGTGAAATTCTCAAAAAAGAATTGTAGAGATGCTCATACTTGCTTTACATAATTAGTTCTTCTCTTATTCCATAATTGAGCTATAATTTTTCTATTTATAATCTAGGGTCACTTTATTAGTAACTAGTTTTAAGATGGCCAAAGCTTGATTTGTTCACTGGGTTCTCTCATTTGGGAAGGTTAAAGATACAGGAGAGGGTCAGAGTCTATCAAGAGGATGGGGTGTCATATCCTTGAGTGGAGCTCTGATGATTGATGGATCTTGAGCCACTCCTGGAAAGTACATAAGGTTCCTGACAGGGCTGACATGAGTGCACTGGGGCCAGTTTGGCTGAATGGTACACTCCAAATTCTTATTTGTTAGCTGAATCTGCATATGCTGCTGCACTCAGGGGCCTTTGTGCCTTTCACTTGTTTCCAATCTCTTATCCTATTTACTTATATTCCAGATTGTAGGTGACACAGAGAAAAGGACTTTATATCATCTGGACCATTTATCTGTACTTATGAGATTATGCTAACTCCTATTGCCTGCAATTGATGAATGAATACAAATGACTGGATCTTCCCTAAAGAGGGAACAAGGAGAAGACAGGAAAGACTTAGTGTATTGCCTAGTGGTCCCTGGAACCATAGGCAATTGGTCTTGAATGATTCATTCCCCCGATCCTAATGAATGAACTCTGCTCATTGTTCCAAGGAAGGCGAAACCCTGGTATCCCTCAAGTCCCTGTTGACTTCTTCTATGGCAAGTGCAAAGGGAACCTTTCTAAAATTTGGTGATTCAGTTCAACTCTATGGAGGTGAAAAGAAAAGGAGTCCTTGTGGCACCTTAGAGACTAACCAATTTATTTGAGCATGAGCTTTCGTGAGCTACAGCTCACTTCATCAGATGCATACCGTGGAAACTGCAGCAGACTTTATATATACACAGAGAATATGAAACAATACCTCCTCCCACCCCACTGTCCTGCTGGTAATAGCTTATCTAAAGTGAGCATCAGGTTAGGCCATTTCCAGCACAAATCCAGGTTTTCTCACCCTCTGAAATCTATGGAGGTGAGTGACCCACACCCTGGTTAAATATTTAATTTATTTGTATCATAGATACTTCTGGCATCCAAGCAACTGTGCATTCTCACACCTAAATCTTAAGTCATGAAGATTCTGCCAGTTATCTCCAAGAGCAGAAAATTGATCACCCCTGGGTAGAAAACCCCATATGTATCTTTCAATCTAAACTCTGTTTAGTTTTTAATTTCCAAGAATTCCCATGTGTTTTCCACTTACTGCCTAGCTGAGAGACTGGCATCTCTTCAGATGATCACATAACATCTTACTCATCCTGTACTGTACTTGTGATCTGCATGTTTATTTCATTACAAAAGCATCAATAACACCCAGAATGTACATTACTTGCAACGAGGAGTTATGGATCAGCTACATTTTCTATTGAAAAATCAGACCTACTCTCTGCCAACAGAGATAGAACCTGGTCTTCTGCCTGGCTGGGTTTCTCTTTGGCCAATAAGGATGTAGCTGCAGATGGTGGAGGGCTGTTTTCTTGCTGCTTCTCTTTTTTCTTCTCTGCCTGCTCTAGCCTTCCTCTCAGTTTCTCCAGGTCTTGGTGAAAACCCGTTTGCAGGAAGACCTCAGTTTCATTGTGTTCTCTCATCATTTTCTAACAAGAATTGTGAGAAAAATGTAAATGTTTGTAAAAGGGTGAGATCTCTGGGAAATACAATCTCATGCTCCGTAAGACTCTCCCATAGGACACTACCCTGGTATAAGGCTTCAGGATCTCTCTAAGTATGTTAGAAACTCCCTCTGTATAGTATGCATCAGTTGCTATAAGACATATTACATCTGCGCCTCAAAACCATCATACTATCACTCTGCATATGGATGAATTTCACAATCAGTGCATATTTACTTATGGACAATTACCAACTACTGTAATCCACTTATTTTCTGCAAATTTCATTCATCCATACATGGTAATCATAAAATTATCTATCTATGGCATTTCTGGAGCATCCATCATCATCATCATCATTTCTCAGGGATATAGAACTTTCTAAAAACATAAGTATCTAAGAACTCCCTATGGGGGATTTCCACTGGATATGTCATCATACTGCAAAATGCATATTTTGGGACTACGGCATACATCCTTCATCCAGCTCCTCAGCTCTCCATGATCTAGCTGATCCTGCAGAT
The DNA here is from genome assembly GCF_965152235.1 of Eretmochelys imbricata. NCBI lineage: Eukaryota > Metazoa > Chordata > Testudines > Cheloniidae > Eretmochelys > Eretmochelys imbricata. The sequence continues at coordinate 15,117,124 of NC_135593.1, read as the reverse complement.
TCCCTCTTTCATCTAATATTTGGCATTGGTGAGATTCTTCCAGCTGCAGCTGCTTTGCTTGGAAAATCTCCCAGATAACATTCCCTTTAAGTATTTTATCTTCACTTTCAAATGTGGATTTTTTGATCTGCAGGGAAGAACGTTTTTTGACAAACACCTATGTTTCTTCCTGAAAAATTTTACCACTGATGACCACAATACTTCTGCTTATTGGCAGTTAAGATAGTTTTCCTCTAGATTTCTTAAACTATGAAATACCTGCCCCCAACCTTAAACTGGAGTTTATAATTCAAGCATTAACTGACTGTATGATGATGTAATGGAGCCACTGTGACATCCAAATCTGTATCATGTTGTTTGGGACAGATACGGGGGGATTCTGAGCTAATTCATTACCATTATGTCATGAGGATGGTTGATAGAGCTCTATTCAAACACATCTGGCTTGGCCCTTTGTTTCTGAGCCAGTTTCCAAAAAGCATGGCCTCTACACAGGTTGATTGTGTAGGAGGCCCGCCCTTTCCCTAATGTTTTGGGCTATGGGGCAGAACTTAGAAGCACTGTATACAATCAGGGACAATAAAAGGCAGGGAGTGAGCAAGTGTGAAGCAGCACTAGTTAGAGTGAGAATGGTTGTTACTAGAGATGGGACAACCAATGACAGAAAACCCGTGTGTTTCCCTTCAAGGGAGAATGAGGTGCCAGGGAGCAGCAAGGCCTGAACTTTTCTTCCCACATGTCAATGTCTCTGTTCTCTAGTGGTAGAAGTCAGACCTGTGTACATGGCCAGGACAAGGCACATGCACCACTGAAGTCCTATTCTGAGGGTAGATGTGCAGCTAGTTATTATAAGCATGGCTCACTTCCCAGAGCAGTAAGTGGGGGTATGGAAGAAAGGAGGCAGTAAGCATCATCATGACCCACTGTAGCCTGAACAGTTGAGGGCTTGCCACAAGTATCTGAACTTCAGCATCACAAGCTTGAAGTCTCTGTTACCAAATGATCAGACTGAATTAAGCCCAAAGGGGACATATAAAAACAACAACATAGTATACAGTATAACCTACATTATATAGGCTGCAGTTGTTGCTTAGGTATCATTACACTCCTGAACATGCATGTGGTGCAATCAATTCAGTTTGAAAAGATACAGAATTTGCTGTTTTTCTACCTGTAGTGGATCAAGATTGCTTGAAGTATTCTCCTTAGTTCTTTTATCGCCCATGAAGATTTTGAGCTGTTCTTTCAGCCCCCTTATTTTCTGCTTTCTGAATTCCTGTAGATCATTGGCTGTGAAGTCAGCTTCATCCACAGGCTGCAGAGTATACATACAGAAAGGCAAAAAAGAGAAAAACAGGAATTTTATTCACAGAAAGAATGTTGTTATTATATAACAGTAACAAAGATAATTGCTTAGCTTCTTTCATCTAGGGATCTCAATGTGCTCTGTTAAAATAAATTAATGCATACTTACAATATCCCTGTAAGTTGTCTGCAATGTTGTTGTAGCCTTGTTGGTCCCAAGATATTAGAGAGACAAGATGGCTGAGGTAATATTTTTTTATAAGTTGGTCCAACGAAAGATTCACTTCATCTACCTTGTCTCTATAATATTTCTGCAAGATATTATAATGCCATTCTACAGATATATTAAAAGAGGCACAGAGAGGCGGGGTATGGATCAGAGTTCATGTTGTGCTCCCTGTCAGTACCTGGCCTGGGTCAGGGAAGCTAATGATCCAACCATCGGACCAAATTCAGTGATGAATCCTGGTCACGTGCCACTTGAAGCACGCTGCGCATGTGCTAAGAAGAAGAGGCACAGACAGATGAAGCGACTTGCAAGAGACCACGCAGGAACACAGTGGCAACACTGGGTCTAGAACCTAGGAGCTCCGACCACCCGTTCCTGACTCTAAAACTGAACATAAGCCTCTCAACAGTTTTGGTTATTTGAAGCCCAGTGCAACAAAATTGATACTGATCCATTTAGATTGTTGTTCTCACAAGTTGAAAGTTTTAAACAGAGCCATGGCTCAATATAAAGCTGTACAAAACAGATCTGCACAAACAATTGTCCTCATTTCAAATTATCGCATGCACTCTATTGTTAAGTGCCAAGATGTTACTAAGAACTTTGCATGGGCTGTTAAGAAAAATGTTGGAAGCAAACAGAACTTGAGAGTGGATATTTTGGTTATCATTAGATAATTTATTTTCAATTTTACCTTGTCCAAAGAGTGGTCTTTCAGGCATTGGGTTATTTCCAAAAACTGTTTCTCTCTCAGTTGTAATAATCTGGCAGCTTGTTTCAGCTCCAGCCCTGAAAGCTTGTATTCTATGTTATCTTTCAATAGATGTATGATGTCCCTCATATCATCATCAACCAATGACCCCTGAAACACAACAGGCCCATGTGTTACATGGATACAGCCACCCACCATTACCTCAAATATTCCACAGCACCCATAACATGGAACATAAGTAAAACACCCTGCTCCTTTTATTGGTCATTTTAGTTTCTAGAAGCCAGCTCACTGAGAACTTACAGAAAGATATAGGAACTGCAGGATCTTCCAAAATTCTATCTAGCACAATAGGAATCAGATAATAATACTTACCACTTATATGGCACCTTCTATCCATAGATCTCTAAATGTTTAACAAAGGTGAGAAAGCATTATTGTCTCCATTTCATAGATGGGCTAACTGAGGTGGAGGCCTGCATTTGCATAAGTGGTTTCTAATTGTGGATACCTCCATTTTTGGGTGTCAACCTTAGAAACCTAGGCTGGGATTTTCAAAGGAGCCTGACGTAAATTTACACATAAATAAATTATTAAGTAAAAATAAAGGAGGTAGGAGCTTAACTCCCATTGAGACTCATTTGACAGTCCCAGCCTTAGGGGCTAGTTTTCAGAAGTGTTTAGCATGCACAACTCCAGGTAAAGACAACAGCTGTGATCGCTCAGCACTTCTCAAAATTAGAACTTTCCTAAGTTTACCTGAGAGGTTACTACCACATTCAGGTTTCTCCTGATGACCCCCCAGCTGCCATAGTGCCTATGAGAAGTGTGATGTTCACAGCTTACACACAGAAAAATTAGATACAAACAAACCCTCATGCTGGAAGGTTGCAACGTAACACTACTTTATTTCTTAGAATTCAGAACATACAAGACCCAAAACCAGAGAGAGACAAAGCAGTCTACTCCCTTAAACAGAGAGGCACAGCTCACCCCATCTTATTCTGGGCTATTTGTCTACAAGCTGATTCAGACAATCCAGATCACAAGGCTTCCCTTAAAACTCCCTATCCTGCTGTTAGGATAAAAAAATCCCTCACACTTAAAATGATAGCTTCTTATTTTTCACACAGTTTTCAATACACCTTGGGAAGTCTGTTGATGCCAATGATGAGCTTAATGAGTAATCTGAGACTAGTTTACACATCATATATATATTTGTTAACATAACTGTATATGTGTTGTGCCCCTTCCCGCATCCTCTGTTTGTTTGTTTAGGCTGTGAGCTTAGTGGGATAGGGATCATGTATTCCCTTATGTTTGGAAACACCTGCACACTGTTGGGTTTGCCAGATATAAATAACAACAACTAGGGGTAAAATTTTCAAAAGTGCCCATATGATTTAGGAGCCTAAGTCCCACTTTCAAAAGTGATTTAGGCACTTTGGAACCTACATCACATTTCATTTCTATGGGATTTAGGCTCTCAAATCACTTTTGAAAATGTTACCTCTTAGGCATCTCAAATTGGGTACCCAGAATTAGAAGCCACACTTGAAACTCTGGCCCAAAGTGACTTGCTCATGGGCAAAAAGCACGTTAGAGCTGAGAACAGACCGGAGATATCTTGAGTCCCAAACCAACATCATATACAGTGAACCATACTACTTTTCAGAAGATTTCAGGTACAGTTTGGCATGTGTAAATTGTTACAGAAATGACTATATGATATCCCGTAATCTGGAGCCGCACATTTTTATGAAAGAAAACAATCCTTGAAAAAAATCATACAACTCCTAAAACATAAACACATGCAATATAACAACAAAAAAGGGCTTTACATCTATGACAAACTCGCACAGGTTTCTTTCTTCAGTCTGTGTCCAAAAGTCTGCCTTTTGGAATCTGCATCTGTCTTGTAGCACTATTACTGTTTGCCGCAAGTGTCTCTGAGATAGGATAAAATATGCCACATGCTCAATATGATTTGGTAACTCCTGTCTTTCAGCCTCCTGGATCACTTGCATTTCCTTGGCTTGCACCTAGGAAGAAAACATTGCAAACTCTTTAAGACTGGGTTCCCTGTAAATTACTGAGTGCTCTGAAGTATTCAAATTCTGCTGGCAAAAGTTTGAACATAGCAGTCACAGAAAAAAATAAATTAACTGTACTGAAGGACAAGGGAATCTATACTGTTAAAAGCCCTGCAGAATTCACTCTTACTACATATAGAAACCTGATGGAGCTGGATAATCCTTGTTACCATTTTTTTGTGTGGATAATACATGAATCAAATGTTTGCAAACCACAGACAATGTTACATTTGATACAATGGTCAGATACATGTGCTTTCCCATTATTTTAAAGCAGCATAAACAGAGAGAGATTAACAGAGAGATTAACACAATAGCAATTGTACCTTTTCTTCTGTCTGGGTTTGAAGCTCCAGTCTGAACTGTGTCTGCATATTCCTCAGTTCAGTCTCTGACTCTTCCTTTACACCAATAAGTAAGTCCCCTTCTTTGTGGTACTTCTGGAGAAAAGCCACAGCTCTCTCCACTTGCTGCTTCTCAGTAATCTGGGCCACCTCTTGGGCCACAGATTCTCCTGTAGCTCTATAGTGTAAAGTGTTCAGAATCCTTAACACACCTTCTGGACAGGTCTGTCTCTTAAGAGAGAAAACATAGTGAAATGGAAAAATAAATGTTATTTGGCTGCTACATTCGAGATTTTGTTTCCAGCATTGAGTTGTGTAACTCATGAGGCAGAGTACATTATACTGTAACCCCCCTCTGTGGACATGCACATTCTATCCCACGCTTTCTGACTGAAGAGGATCAGGGTGCAGAATATGTTTTGTGAATTTATGTGTGCACAGTAAGCATGCACAGTGGGTAGATGAACTCCTAAATATGGAATAAGCATAGATGTAAATGGCACTACAAAAGGAGGCGGGGAGTAGCTCAAACTTTGCACACGCCTGGCAAATCACGCCCCAGACATGCCTGGCTTTAGAAGGAGGGAAGATGGTTTTGTGGTTAAGGCATGGGAATCAGGATTATCTGGGTTAGAACTGAGTTCTGCTAAAGACTATGTGTGGGTCACTTAATTTCTCAGTGCCACCGTTTTCTATCTGTAAAATGGGGATAGATACTTCCTGTCTCTCTTTTCTGTCTTGTTTATTTCAGATAAACTCTCCAAGACAAGGACTATTTTTTACTTTGTGTATACATGGTGGTTAGCACTATGGGGACACAAGGTACTACTGTTTTACAATTACATTATAATGAATAAAAATACTATCACTTTTATCACCAAGTAACTGTCTTAGAATTCTCCCAGGAAACTCCTGCTGCCTCTAACTGGCAACTGGCAACAAGACGTGATTGTCTCGGGTGCAGATATGAACCAGAGACAGGAAGCATACTGAGGAAAATCTGTGTGGAGAGATCTGGGAAGTTGGGGAAAACTTTTAAAGGCACAAATGGCAATTAGGCACCAAGCTACCAGTGAACAGCAGAGAGCTGGGTACTTAAGTCCTATTTGTAACTTTGAAAATGGCACCTGTTGTGCTTAGCTTGTGCCAACAATGTGGCTGTGAGGTGCAGCGAGCTTTATCCTTTTGTAGCTGAATTCTAGCCGATTCAAGTCTCCTTTATATTTTCGAACTCTGACTGGAAAAGGTCTGAATCTGAATGAGCCTTAGCATGTTCATGTAGCACTTTATATTCTCAAGGTATCGTGCAGACCTTAGCAAATTGGCATTAACTTCCCATGTGAGGATAGTGAAGTGGAGGAATAATCAATGGGATATACCTGAAGTTCATTATAGAGATCCAATACTCTATAGAGACACACTTGTTTCATAACTTCTAGCTTCACTATTTTGACTGCTGAAGCTTGTAATATTTGAGTTGCTGAGTCTGTAGCTAGTTCTGCTTCCAAATACTGTGTTTCCTGTTGAGTAAAAGAGACTAAGATGCTGAGAGCTTTCAATGTAAAAAACATAGAAGTTCATTCCACAACCAGATTATCTTGTGGATGGATTTACCTCACTGTACCACCAATACATCAAATACTTTCCACAAATTGTTGTCTGTGACGGGGTTAATTTTTGGATCAGAAATAAAATTACTGTTTGGCAAAACTAAAGGCTGAGAATTCAAATCATGTTTTTCTGACACATGCAGTCAAGACCAGAACCTGCTTTTTTACAGAGAAAAGAACAAACTAGTAAAGTGACAGCTTACTTACAGTTATGTAAATAAGACTCTTGAACTCACATCTTGCTTTTTAGTGACATCGTATCTGATGTGGGAATCTGTGATTTGCAAATCAGCACCAAGCAGTGATAAATGATGTAGAATTTCATCTAGAGAATGTAAGTGGTCTTTGAGTGTTACTAGATTCCAGCTGAGCCCTGACTGCTTTATTTCTTTCCAATGCTTCTGATAGAGAGCTTGTTCAGCACACTGGTGGCATTCAGCTAACTCCTTCAGAAATGTGTCCCAGTCGCTGGCCACATCCATTTCTTTATGGCTCTTCATTCCCTGAAACTACAAAGATACTTCTGCTTCAGCTTAAGACCACATAAATGAAAATAATCAATTAAACTCTAGCCAAGATTTTTAAATATATGCGCCACACATTAACTCCATATAAAAAAAAGGGCCTGAAGTTCAGGACCCAGGGGCTCATATTGAAAATCAGGCCACTTAAGTAGATGTCTATCTATAGATATAGAAGCCTAATTTTAGATCCTCAATTTTTAAAAACATTGGCCTCCATGTTTTGCATTGAAATGGCCAGAGCTTCAGGTTCCCATGTGCTATGGGAGATATTCCACCTCTGTCATGTGATGTGAAAAAAATGAAAGCCACTCAGAAAGGAAATAAGAAAACTCTCATTTCTCATACTCTGAATGAAAACTTCGAGCTTACTCAGCACCAGTCTCACCCAATTTTCTTTATATTCTTCCTTTTCCTTATCTTTGGCTGATTCATAAAAGTAGCAGATCATGTTTATTTCTTCCGTCATTAAGGACAGCTCTAAATGCACCAATTCACTGGCATGCTTTTCTAAAAATAACCTGCCAAAACACCAGAAATAAATTAAGCACGACAACAAATTATCAGACATTTATATGCAGCCTTTATCATGAAGGATCCTAAAGCACTTTGCAAGCTGATACACATTCTATATGGGGGACAAGTGTCGTCTACCAATAGGATGGATTGCAGTGACTGTTCAAGTTCAAACAGCATCACCACATAACACTTCAGGACGAAACACAAATAATACCCTTCACCAATTAAAACCACAAGGAGGATTTAAAAAAGAAGAATTAGTATTTCTCACCTTGTCAGAATTTCTTGCTGTACATGGGATCCCCCTGGTAAGAAAAAAGAGGGCAGCACAGGTGACAGTGTGGCACTTGGAGCAATTTCCTGGCTTTCTGCAGTCCTGAATGCCTCAGACTGAGCTGTAGATGCCTTTAAGGTGCTTCTTGAGGAGTATCCTTCAGGAAAAACCAAAAAGAAGTAAAGGATCTTTACATTTATTTCTGAATTCCGGGCTCTTTTCAGCACTTTCAAGCTCCCTTTCACAATTCTTTCTACTAAATATTTTGAAAATATTAATATCTGTCACTCTGCAATACTCTGTCCTAATCCAGTAACAGTCTGGGACAGAAGATAACCTATCTAGATTTGTTCACTTATCTGGTTATCTGCTCATTCTAGTTTTACCACTCAGAAGAAACATTTGTAAACAAGTCATTTTACAGAATATAAGTAACTTTGTAGCAAGAGAAAATGTACTATATACCTGTCACTAAATCCTGCAAGGTTCACAAACCTGGATGTAAAAGTTCCTGAAGCCTTTATTGCTTTTTCAATCAGGAAAGCAAATCTTGTTTGGAACACTTGCCTTTTTCTAATTGCATATAAATAAGCTTCAACAGCATGTACTAGCGAACACTAGTCCCAACATTTGATATAAGGCTCATTCAATCTAATTTCCATTGTAGTGAAGGTGACACAATCATGAATGATTAATTGCATATGAAGAAGAACTGGAAGGGCACCAGTCAACTGATGTTGAGCTACAGACAGATGAATAAAGAGGTAGCTGATGTGACAGATGCAGATCGAGTACCACCTGGATCAATCTCTAGCTAAGTCCTTTAGGATGGTCTGGCTGGATGTTCACTATATGTCTATGGTGCTTGATCTGCAAAGATGCTACATCTCTTTGAAATTTGCCTTAATGATGACGACAATTGTGAGACAGATGTTGCAAGATAACACATTAGGTTATTATAAGGGAATGGAATTTGTGAGTCCATGCTTATCTATTCTGACTCTCTTTCTTGGCAATTCTTAGCACTCTATGCAAGCTGATCCCTCCTCTTCTTACCCTGCAAACATTATGTGACAGTTTTCTCATTCATGCTGGAAATAGTCAAGCAATGTTAGCTGAAATATCGCTACAGAAATGGGAATCAATGCTGGCTCAAGAAAGAAGAGGAATGGCCATTTGATTCTTCTTGTATTAACTATTTTAGTGCAGCCTTGGTATGTATATAATCACCAATTCTTTCAAAAGTGCTGACAAATCTTAAGGCTTTTGTGGCTGCTTCCACGTTTTAACTGAAATTTTCAGTGTGTTCCAAAGAAACTGATGAGTGATAGAGAGTGAAAGGAACTAGACGCTGTAGCTGCCATCATTTAGGCCCTGATTCACCAAATTACTTAAGTACATGCTTAAATTTAAGCCTGTGAGCAACTGCATTCCTATGAACATGTTTCTCTCCTATTGACTTCAATAGGATTTAAGCACATATAAGGTCCTTAATCAGTAATTCATTACTAGTTACTTCAGTATTCATAAAACAGCTATACCTTTCCAGTAAAAGAATGACACAGCACTAGATCTGATTATATTGAAGATATTACACGGAAGAGAAGACCTTTGAAAAACTAATCATTCAAATTCCAACCTGATCTTAGCAGACATTGTGGCTGATAAGAATTAAGAAGAAAATATACTTGTTACAGGTCTAAAAAAAGAGGAAAAAATCTTTACATTTTAATTTGATCATTCATATTGAGAGACTGGAAAGGAAGTTGAATTATGAGAAAGGGGAATAATAAAATAGAGGAAAGAAACAGTTATTAAATTGCTTTGGAAATTCCACTATGTTTTTCTCCCTCGGTTTGCAGAGGGACATATTCTATATAGACTAAATGTTTGCATCCTGAAATGTATCCAACATTTTGACAGCTTGTATATTTCAGCTCTGTTTGTCAGTAAACAACAGTTAGAACTTTTATGTAACTACAAGTCTGGTTACATCACAATTTACAGTTTGAATGCTCACATGAGGGAAAGTAAAAGCTTTGCCATTGATTTCTGTGGTTGCACAAGGCTTTTTACTGCCAAGCTGAGGGTAGGGCCTACATTCTGCAGCAGCCTCTAGTTATACCACAGAATGAATAGAGGTGGAATGGAGATAGATGCACAAAGATTACATCTTTCAAGATTTCCCAGGATTGAAACCTTCTAGTTAGGGAAAGAAGACCAGACCCTCAAAGATATTTAGTCATCTAACTCCCACTGATTTAAAAGATCTTGTATAGTCCAGTAACTAAACCAATCCTCAGGCCTGAGTAAAGATGCAAGAAATCAAGTACTCTGTCTGTCACCATGCTCCTAATCTTGTTCTCTTGCAAAAATGTGGAAGAGGAAACTGCCATCCCCCAGAAGTTAATACAATCTACTGTACATAATGATGAATTCTCAGCATATACATTATTCTCCTCAGAAATCTGCAGTTTCACCTTCCTTTATCAGTAGAGACTGAAAATGTCTAAGATTTAGACCTTATTTTTTCCTTTGAATTTTAACTGACGGTGTTTTGATTCTGACTGTCTGGCCTATAGCAAGAACATCATTCTGATGAAAACTGACTTTTTGCTTCTGGAAACTTCCAGAAGGATGGGGGATTGCGAGAGAGAATGTACACACAATGCACTTCAATTTTTGAATAGTCTAATAAAACAGTATCTGAATTTTACAAACTTTTATAAATTTTTATGGTTGCAAAGACAGGCTCTGATCCTGGAAATAGTTGACACAAATGCTTCATTTTACACATCTGAGCAGAACCTTTGACTCATGGGGCTCCTCAAAAGTATAAAATTAAGCACATGCTTAACTTTCTGCTGCAGATTGGAGCTTCAGTTTGTAGCACACCAGAACTTATTCACTCTGGCAACAGTTTCTGAGTTGGAATAAAATGAAATTATTGACTGTACCTTTACTTGATTGAAGAATCAGTGTCTCAAGTGACCTATCATGCCTTTTGTTTTCCTCCAGTGTCTGAACCAGAGACTTTAACAATGGAATCAGTTTTCGATGGATGACTGCCCATGTGCCGTGGGGGACACCAGCAATACCATAAAATCTGGTCCCTTGGTAGTTTTCAAAGCATTGTGATGTCCCAGAGAGAAGAGCCTGAAATAGCACAGATCAGACAATGACAAACACACTTGCTGTTCGCATGTGAGTCATTAATACCACTGGAAATGCAGCCTGTCACTCTTAATATTTCCACACAATCCTTGTACATGCAAATCATTTTATAACAGGACTAGGAGGTGTGCACTGAACTACAAGACAAAAAAATTAAATTTCATTTCATGTGTTTAATGTCCCCAGTTTACGTGGGATGCATTTGCAAGTGCCATATACATGGTCAAACTCTCCCTCTCCAACACTGCAGTATAATAACCTTATTTCATTTAGAGTAATAAGCTGGAGTTCAGCTATAGATATATATGACAGACTCATGGGGAGTGAAAAGAAGCTGAGATGTAAGGGGAAGGGGAACTTCAGGAGACCAAACAGCATAAGGCATTTTGAAATAAGGGAAAGAAAAGAGGGGAGGTGTTCAGACATGACCACCCTGATAACTCCAGTGATCATTTTTTTTAACTGAAGTAGCCTAAAATAGATAGACTATGTAAACTGGCCACTCAGAGAGCCTGAACCAAACCCCTTGAAATCAGTCAAAAGACTTCAACTGATGTCAACAGGGTTTGGGTCAGGATCTAAATTTTTCTGGACACAGCCCTTAATTAAAACATTACAGATACCAAGGGTGGAATTTTCAAAAGCACCTCTGTGATTTAGGAGCACAAGTTCCATTTAAAGTCATTGGGATTTGTAAAAAGAAAAGGAGTACTTGTGGCACCTTAGAGACTAACCAATTTATCTGAGCATGAGCTTTCGTGAGCTACAGCTCACTTCATCGGATGCATACTGTGGAAACTGCAGAAGACATTATATACACAGAGACCATGAAACAATACCTCCTCCCACCCCACTCTCCTGCTGGTAATAGCTTATCTAAAGTGATCATCAAGTTGGGCCATTTCCAGCACAAATCCAGGTTTTCTCACCCTCCACCCCCCCACACACAAACTCACTCTCCTGCTGGTAATAGCCCATCCAAAGTGACCACTCCCTTTAAAATGTGTATGATAATCAAGGTGGGCCATTTCCAGCACAAATCCGGGTTTTCTCACCCCCCCACCCCCCCCTCCAAAAACCACACACACAAACTCACTCTCCTGCTGGTAATAGCTTATCCAAAGTGACCACTCTCCTCACAATGTGTATGAAAATCAAGGTGGGCCATTTCCAGCACAAATACAGGTTTTCTCACCCCCCCACCCCCTTTTTTCAAAAAAATACAACACAAAAAAGGGGGTGGGGGGTGAGAAAACCTGTATTTGTGCTGGAAATGGCCCACCTTGATTTTCATACACATTGTGAGGAGAGTGGTCACTTTGGATAAGCTATTACCAACAGGAGAGTGAGTTTGTGTGTGTGGTTTTTGGAGGGGGGTGGGGGGGGTGAGAAAACCCGGATTTGTGCTGGAAATGGCCCACCTTGATTATCATACACATTTTAAAGAGAGTGGTCACTTTGGATGGGCTATTACCAGCAGGAGAGTGAGTTTGTGTGGGGGGGGGGGGAGCGGAGGGTGAGAAAACCTGGATTTGTGCTGGAAATGGCCCACCTTGATTTTCATACACATTGTGAGGAGAGTGGTCACTTTGGATAAGCTATTACCAGCAGGAGAGTGAGTTTGTGTGTGTGGTTTTTGGAGGGGGGTGGGAGGGTGAGAAAACCTGGATTTGTGCTGGAAATGGCCCACCTTGATTATCATACACATTTTAAAGAGAGTGGTCACTTTGGATGGGCTATTACCAGCAGGAGAGTGAGTTTGTGTGTGGGGGGGTGGAGGGTGAGAAAACCTGGATTTGTGCTGGAAATGGCCCAACTTGATGATCACTTTAGATAAGCTATTACCAGCAGGAGAGTGGGGTGGGAGGAGGTATTGTTTCATGGTCTCTGTGTATATAATGTCTTCTGCAGTTTCCACAGTATGCATCCGATGAAGTGAGCTGTAGCTCATGCTCAAATAAATTGGTTAGTCTCTAAGGTGCCACATGTACTCCTTTTCTTTTTGCGAATACAGACTAACATGGCTGTTACTCTGAAATTGGGATTTGTGTTTCTAAACACCTGCAGCTGGCCCATGTCAACTGACTCAGGCTTGCGAGGCTTGGGTTGCAGGGCTATAAAACTACAGTGTAAACATCTGGGCTCGGTATGGAGCCAGGGCTCTGGGACCATCCCACCTCCTGGGTTCCTAGCAGGCACTGTCACGCTTTATGGGAGTACCTTTAGGAGGAGGATGTTCACCTGTTATAAATGTACATCCAAACTGACACTGTGCACATCAGTCTAACACTGCTGCCAAAATATTACATTTTTTAATTGAATTTTTATTTAGTGTACAAGTTTCAAAGTCCATGATAAAATAGTTTTTAAACTAATTCTTGCAACTCTCAAATAGGGTGATTTCTTTTTCTGGGTGTCTGATTCCATGCTAAGATTTTACTCTAAGAACATACCAACAGCCTGTTGTTGCTGGAAAAATTGAGTAATATATAACATTATCTCAAACCTTCAGGTGATGTCAGTACCTTTGCCTGCAGAGCCTGGATGTCCAACAAGTCCCTGAGATACTCCAGTCTGCTGTATGCAGACTCCACACTGACCTGTTGTTTCATTATATGTTCCTGAAATTCAGCAACATGATGTAGTATGACCTAAAAAAATGGTATGAAATATTAGCAAATGAGCAAGCAAGCTGCCTAAATTAAGGATTGCATTTTTCTTATGATTAAAATAGAACTTTATGTATAAAGCTTGTGTGACTCTATCGAGGATAATGCACTCAGTTCTCGTCATCTCATCACCAAAGCTATCCAGACAAGTGCAGAGTTCAGGGAATAGTAACAAAAATGATTAAGGGGCCTCAAGGGACTAATTTAAGAGAAAAACTGAAATAAATAAATATGGCAGCTGGGCCAAGCTGTGACATGGAACATTGGTAAAAGCGTGTAAGAATCTGAAAGGTGTAAACATCAAGGAGGTTTGTTTTGGACAGAATAAGTCGGAGTAACAGAGTAAAATTAAAAGGAAAAGCTTCCACACAATGAAATCTGATACGTGTTGGATGAAGGCCTGACCAACACACACACACAAGAATGGCCATACTGGGTCAGACCAAAGGTCCATCTAGCCCAGTATCCTGTCTTCCAACAGTGGCCATTGCCAGATGCCCCAGAGGAAATGAACAGATAATCATCAAATGATCCATTCTGTGTCGTTCATTCCCAGCTTCACGCAAACAGAGGCTAGGGACACCATCCCTACCCATCCTGGCTAAGTCACAACTCAATAAAAAGAAAAAAAGAGTCCTATTTATTTAACTAGTCACTTGACTGGGGTCTATGGATAGTGGTTGAAGCTTCATCTCTACATACATGTAACATATGACTGGGAAAGCTTTTGAGAATCAGTCCCCAGGAGATGATCTTTCATGATCTAATTGGTCTTTTCCAACTCTAATATCTATAATGCCATGTAACAGGTTTCATGTTTTTTTAAACTGCTAACATGAAGAGGTTCTGTACCAGTCAGAAACATAACACAAAACATCGCATTTGACAATTCCTCTTTCTAACTCCTAATTTCAGTCTGGCCAGTTTGACTCCTAACTAGCACTGTTTCACAATCAAACTGGATTTTCTATCTCAAAGGATAAGAACTGGTAACAGCATCATGCTATATTTTTCTATACAGGTTTAAAATTGATTATCTGAGCAGTAGCTGTATAGGGTGACTGACTTTTGTTTAATATCATTCTGCTCACTTTCTTCTTCAGCCTGGTCTGTGGATAAGGGAGGAGAAGGTCCTATATGAGATGGGAGGTTCTTTGGGAGTTAAAACTGGCTTAATCATAGTTTCATATTTTAAAATGTGCTTCAAAGGGAAACCATAGTTTCCTATAGAATAAGGTTAGTGATATTTACCTCAACCTGTGACCTCACCTTTCTGGGCTTGAATCTGGGTGCTGTCTCTGTGTTAAAGTTCTTGCTCTTTTGCCATGCTTTCTCCCTCATCTGCCTTGGTAATAGGCCTTCCTCCAGCTGCATCTTTTTAATAAATTGAACCATTTTTTCCAGTGCCTTCCTGATCACCAGTATGACTCGAACTTCTTGCTCTTTTTCATCTCTCTCGGCTGTAGGTACAGAATGTTAGCAATTACTCTCAGCTTGGAAACTGAGTCTCAATGAGTGGTTATAGAGGGGAAGCCACTGAATTTCTGAGACAGATGAAGGGCATGGATTAAATGCCCTAACAGGAATTTTCAATTTCTGATTCTGTTGATTCTGTGGCATGCTGCACAAAAATGATTTATCTGTCAAGTCTGTTCACCCGCTATTTCCTCTTTCAATTTTTAGGACACCCACGAGAACTTGCTATAGATTTATTCAGAGTGTGAGTTCTACCAATCACAGTGCAGTAAAAAAAAACAAAACAAAAAAAACCCCAACCTCAATGAGTCTGACATACAGAGCCATTGCAGAACAGTGTGGGATTTCTGGGGCAATTGGCAGGATTTTGCATGGGATTTTGAGATTCCAAAAGAACTGAAGAGACACTGTTCAGGTCCGCAGTGAGATTTCTCAAGATGAGTGAAAAATCACCCCTGTGCAGACTGTCAGCACAAAGTCTACGAGTAAGCGGGAGAATGGTCCTGCTATTGTGGGGAACCTTCCTGGCTTCTGCACTACCCCGGTGGAATCGGATAGTGAAAGGATCTGAGTCCTTGCTCCAGAGCCCTTTACCCAGATGCCTGCCTGCCCTTGAGGACTCCCTTTTCACTCTCCCATGCGGCAGAGTCCTCATAACCCCGATAAGGCAGGGCCCAGGACTCTCGGAGACAAAACCCCCAGTCTTGTCGTGGTCACTTAGGACGGGGCAAGGGTGTCCCCACTCCGGGGTGCTCGCTCCACACCGGCCACTTCCTCAGCCCAGTGAGCCCGACGTTCAGTTCAAACTAAATACAGTTGATTAAACAGCAAAGACTGGTATGAAAAATAAGGGAGAGGAATGGGAAAGGTTCGAGGAAACCAGGCACGGGGGTACGGCCAACAGCCGTCTATAGGAAGCTCACCGTCTGTTCCTCACACATCCCAGGCCTCCCCACCAGGCCCTGGCTGTGCTGCGGTGATACCACGGGTCAGACACCTTCTCTGGCAGAGGCCACATGCCCTCAGGCGCTAGGTGACAGGGACTTTCCCCCCAGTGTCGCCCCTCCCGCTTCGGGGCGACGACCCCCTCCGAGTCCGGCCTGCGGGACATCTTGCCTGGTGCCGTCTCCCGGCGCGGGGCCGGCTGCCCAGGATCCCCCTCGCCCGCCCCAGCTGCTCACCGCACCCAGCTCTGGGGTGACTGGCTGCACGGCCGGCGTCCACCCCCCCCCAGCTCTGGCCCCGCAGCTCCCCGCTGTCGCCCAGCCCCGGCTCACCGTCCCGCTCCAGTTCCCCAGCTCTGCCTCCAGCTCCACTCGGCCTGCTCCGGCCCCCTCTCCCCTTAGCTCTGCTCTCAGCATCCCTCACACGGAGGACGGGACCCCAGGCCTCAGACTCCCTCACGGGCCTGCCTGACCTGTCCATTGGGCTGACCTGGAGTGCTGGCCTCTCCCCATTGGCCCTGGGGACTGTCAGTCTCAGGATCTTGATTTCTCATTGGCCCTTCCCCTTTCTTTTGGTATTGAGAGAGGACCAACAAAAAAAAACCTCACTCAGTTCACTAAGGGCCCAACATATGCATCACTTCAATCCCATTTCAGCTCTATTTTGAGTGGTTAAGTGGGACTTAAGTATTGTACCAGCCTTGCTCCAGTCCTCTGCACAGGGGTGATTTTCACACAGTGTGTACAAAAGGGCCTCACTTTCTTCACGTGAAAGCCTCTGCTTCCTACCTTTAGATAACAAAGGTAGTTCAGAGCCCAATAGACTGCTCAGATCCCTGGCAGTTCTTCTTTGAGCTTCCTGAAGAGAGGATTCCTCAAGGAAGTGACAGGTTTCCTCAATGTCTTTTAATTTATCCTTGTGCCTTATCTGTAAGAAGCAGGACAGAAAATATGAAATAAAATTACAGCCTCACCAGATGTTCCCATTATCACTGATGTTATCTTCTGTGACAGAGAAGCTTTAAAAATCCCACCTGTTCCAAAAAGTTTTTATAAAGCTACAGATAACAGGAATAACTGTGATGGCCATGTTGTGAATACATAGTTAGAAAGAATAAGGCTTTTATCTATACTTTCTTTTCCTCCTAACCTCCTCCCTTAGCTAACAGAGCATGCACTGACTGTCCTAACATCTATCATCTCATTCCCCCTCTGTCTGTTCTTCCTTTCCCCAGTCCCTTTCTCTTTCTCTGATTGCATTTTGATTGACTGAGCCAAAACTCACTGAAGATATTGGGAATCTTTCCATTTATTTCAGTGAGCCTTAAAACATCCATTCTGAGTTTTTACTGGAGATTACTCTGTTACTGAGAGGCAACAGCTACTAAAACAATAGCGACTGCAGGAGTGGGCTTGTCTACACTGCGGATTTTTGCACAGGTATAACACACTAATGTAGCTGCACCAGTGAAACACCAAGTATAGATAATGTATTGGTGTAAAAAATGACTTGGACTGACAATTTGACTTGGACTGACAACTAGCACAGCACCAGGGTACATTGATGGAAAAATTCAAATGTAGATGAGCCCACACAAAGCATACGCGTTGAGTCAAAAAGAGAAGCAAACTATATTTCTAAACATCAGCTTGAAAATCTGGCACTCAGTGGATTCCCTTAAGCACTTGAGAAAAAAAATATCCACTGAAGAATTAGCTGAAGCCAGTTACAAAGAGGATCCACTGCACCTTCTGTGCCTTTCCTTCCTTTACAGCATCAAGGACATCAAGAAACACAAAGTTAAGCTCTTTAAGAAGCTCTTCTTCCCTTTCTCTTTGGTGGTGCCAGTACATTTGTCTTGAATTTATCTCCTTTTCCAGAATGCTCAGCTGAAAAACAACACCAAAAGCAGCAGCTCAGGTTTTCAGGGTTCTGAAGGAAGGTCAGAAACCTCTGTATCGTGTGTGATTCTCTGTGCCAGTGAGGAAACCCTTGTTCCACGATTTCTACAAATTCTCCAGCCTGACAGTATCGGCACTTTCTTTGCATTAGAGAGATGAATACTTTGCAATAGGAAGTTTGTGCAGGTGTACAGCTTTCACTTTAGAAGTTTATGCTTCAAAGCTGTAATGAAGGTAGCATGAATTTCAATAGGGGACGTGACAAAGTAGATGGAGAAAGAGGGGTGACAAAGAAATGAGAAAAATAAAGTGCAGAGGAAGGGAAAACAGTGGGATATTGGGAGGGTAGGTGGGAGCAACAATTAATTTATTTCTGATCATTTTCAAGTATCAAGTGTTATAAAACATGTAAATTAACTTTTATTGAACTGTGGGAAAATATAAACTGGGAAACAGACTTTACAGTTTCCTGCTCCAGAACTTAATACTACCTGCCACAGAATAGATCCTTAAGATGTCACAGAAGTCTGTCTACCCTGATAACACCTATTCAAAAATGAAGACATTAAAACTAGGAGGCCTCCAATGCCCTCCTTAGAGAACTATCTGCCCTCACCCCCAAACGCCACTCAGTGCCCCCAAATCACATAAAACCATCCCAAACCCACTCTCAGAAATGTTTGGTAACCAAATCCCTTGTAAATAGGTAACAAACGTTTAAAAAACCCCTAAATTCCAGTTATGGCTGGATTTCCTTCTATACTAATTCCAGTTCCAACAATACCCTGTGCTGGGAGCTCACTCATGTACATACAATACAGTACAATAAACAAATTTGTATATACTCTGGTAGTGACAAACTCACACATCCACTAATAAAAAAAACTGTGGTCTGTTTAGTTAGGATACTGAAGCAAGCAGAATTGTCTCCCCATAGTTTGAAAGCATAAGCAGGGAATTTCTAAACATTGTTATGTCTGGAAGAAATTCTGATTTGTTGGGGCTCTAATTACCAGATCTGGGTCTGCTGTTCCTCTTGGTAAAGCTCCTAGGGACTGAACAATAGGAATTACAATGTTTGTCCAAGGATCGGTTTGAGCACCTATAACTGGGCCAGTCTCACCTGTAACAGGATCTATGGTTCTGGCACCAACTGTGATAGGGACAAGACCTGCAGAAAGACAAAATAAATAAATATATTTTTTAGAATTCAGAGGATGAGGAGAGTGAGCCACTTAATTTTTGTGCATCCAGTTCAGTGATTGACATTTATTAAACCACAAAAGGAAGTGACTTTGATCTTAAATAGCCCCTTGATAAAACAAACCTCTGAGCTAGCCCTGCAGCACTGAACTGCCAAGAACATGGCTGAGTTCAAGTCCTAAGCAAATGTCTCCTATTCCTGAACTGGCATGAATTGGGAGCACTGTGGGAGCAGTGCCCCCAACCCCTGGGGCTGTAGCTCTAGTTATCCCCTCTGGCCCATTCAAGGAGTCATATCCAGCCCTCCTGAGTCAGAGACTAAAGTGGGGCCTTTTAGATCACCCACTGGGACTAAAGAAGTACGAGGATGTGCAGGCAGAATACGTTTCCAGAAGTGAAAGGCCATTGCAGTGGCCTAACTCTCTTTCACCATTAAGTTGAAGCTGACTGTTGTGTACAGGTCCACACCACACCAATCAGAATTTCGCATTCAAATTTGTATGAATGCATTAAATTTTTCTTTGTCACTGCACGTTACTGATTCTGAAAGTAACACAGATATTGGTGACAGTCCTGTCACTGCCTCACTATGGCTTTATGTTGTGTGATCCGGTTTCTTACTCCACCTTTTCCATTTGCATCTTCCATGGTTCCTGCTAGTGGGGTTGGGTGCCCAGTGTTCCAATCACATTCTACTCCTAGGATGGGCACCATCAAATCTGACCCACCCGGATCTGGGATTTTCATTCCAAACACTGCAGGAATCCACATCTCTGTACCAGGATATTTGATAATCCCTAATTCATTTGAAAAAGAAGAGAGGAAGATATCAATATGTGCTGCTAATCTGAATGGGAATTGTTTCTTGATGGAAATAGCCGTTTCACTTTTAGCGGCTGATGAATGCACAGTGAATCTTGTTAGTTTGGCTACAGTATCCAAATGAGACCTGGCAGCGCTCAGAGTGTAAAGATTTGCTAAAGACAGCAGGTATTTGGCATGTGTTTCTCATCCCAATGTAGTCCTAATATGGCACAGAATGCTTATGCTATTTTGGGCCAACTTCTCTGATTATGTGATTAGATATAGCTCCATTGATTTCAAAGGAATTTCGTCCATTTACATCAGTGAGAATCTGTCTCTCAATCATTAAAATAGGCTCAGATTACTTTTGTTCTAAGTGATTGTTTTTCAGTAGGTTTTACGCAAAGTACATACCCAATTTGCCACCATTACTTTTGAGGCTTGAAGCTATTTCGTGTTGTTTCTCCAAACTTCGCAGCCAGTGCATTGCATGATAGAGCCTAATTGACAATGCCTTTTTCATGTCTTCTACTGCAGCCTTCAGGACTTCCTGCTTGTCTGCTGCTAAGGACATATCTTCACAAATTGAGTCTTTATACTGCCTCAGGGCTTTAACCACATGGATCTGGGCGACAAGAGTGTTCGCTTCCAACAGTGCCTGATAACCTCCTGCATGGGGCAGCACTTTATCTTGTTTAAGGCAAGCTCCATGTATCCGAGCAGTCTTCCTACTCAGAGGTTCAGAGAAGGAATCTCCAAGAAGCAATAGGCTTCCTGAGGGTCTCATCAGCCCCCCAACTGGGACCAAATCTCCTGTAGTCAGGGAACAGTGAAAAGAAATCAGAACATCACCCAGACTTTATGGACCTGATCCTGTTCCATTAAAATCAATGGCAAAAAAAATCATTTATTGCAATGGGAAGAGGATCAGGTCCTAAATGAGCATGTAAAATAGACTAAAATGCTGATGTCCATTGTTTACAATGATTTATAACTTTAAAATACTTTAAATGTATCTGTTACTTTGACTCTAGAAAATTGTGCTGCATTTGCAAAATTCGAATGTTAACAATAAAGTTGGATAATAATACATAGTTCTGACATAGTGCTTTTCATCTGTAACTCTCAAAGTTCTTCACATAGGGAGATAAGTATCATTATTAGAGGTGGGCAGGAAGCTGTTTTTGTGTCCTATGGATATTTTTGAGAGTTTGAAAATTTTTACTGTCCTGAATCAGAAAGAAAAGTTGAAATCCTGAAAATGTTTGTCAATTGAAAAACCAACAACTATTTTGGTTCAGGTCAGTCAAAATGTTTTGTTTTGATAATTTTGAAATGTTTCTTTCTTATTTTTATCTTCTCTCTCTTTTTTTAAACAAATCTTTTTTCAGTTTAACTAAATTAGATTTCAAAACAAAAAGTTGTTTTGGAACCAGAAAAATGGACTTTTTCATTTAAAAATGTCAGAATGAAACATTTCAATAATTTGAAACTTTTTTCAATATTTTTCTAGTGTTTCACAAACAGTTTTGGTTTCAATGTACAGGCATTTTTTGAGGAAAAAACAATTTTCAGAAAATTCCTGACCAGCTCTAATTATTATACCCACTTTATAAATGGGGAAACTGAGGCACTGATGTGTCGTGACTTGTCAAAGGTCACTCAGCAGGCCAGTGGCAGTGCCGGAAAGGTATTGCACATTCCAGGACACATTTCATTTGGCAATATATCCAATAGTATAGTACTGCAATATGATATGAATCAACAAGGCCTGTGCTCTGCATAGCCTGACTCCCTGGAGACAGAGAATAAGGAAAACATGTAATTGTGGCTTTGCTGTTTGATGTTTCTGGCATTTCTATGCATCTTGTTCTGTAATAACTGCTGTAGAGTGATATTCCCAGCAGAGTCTGTGGGATATGTAGTGTTTTAGGTAACCATTAAAGTGCATTAGTGTTGAACTTTTAAGAACTGACTTTCTAAGTGAACAGTCAAACAAGAGAATAACCTCCCACTCACTAAAAACCTCTGTAGATGGTCTCTAATCATGGACCAGAACACGCATCCTTAACTCCACTGTAATAGCAGGTATGAAACACAAAATTTGCACATCTTACAAGATTCTGCAGGGAAATCCTGTGTCCCCTGCAGAGAGTGATTGGAGCTCTCTGCTCCTGTTGAAATTACAAATATTTTCACACGTATCTCTGAATCTCAGGAACTCTTCCTGCTTCTTTGGTAAGGAATTCATACAGACTCTGACTATACCTTTTTGCCTTCTTATCTAAAGGGTCAGATCCCCAGCTGGGGTTAATCAGCATAGCTTCGCTGAAGCCAGTGTAGCTATACCGATTTACAATAACTGAGGATCTGGCTCTAAATTATGTATATTGTACCTCCCCTTACTAAACACAAAAACAATTCCACTTTGGCTGCCTCATGCCTTCAGTGTGGGTACAACTTGTTTGCTCTGTTTTTGAGTATGATATGTTTTCTAAAATTAGCTATGAAGAACATAAGTGTATGGAAAATGCTTTCTATAAATCTAGAGCTTTTGGCCCCAAAGACCCTAAAGAATTGATTTCATGCTGTTTTTATGATATTAATAGAGAAATTGAAATATCTCCAAGAGTCAGATCAACTTTACTAGTTTTTGTCATATAATTAATGACTACAGCACCTCTTAGTCGTCAGTCACTGCTTCTCTTCCTTTTCTTAGTCATCTTTATGGAAAGTAGGGCAGGTTATTGATTTTTAGGACAATAATTTCTGAAATAATATTCTGGGAAAGTGAAGGCTTTCTGTCTGTGATACTTTGAGTCCAACCTAAGCCGCTATTCATCTGCTTATGGTAGTATCTCATTCATCAGGAGAAACCAAATGTGGGGAGGTGAGGTTAAAGGTTTGAATCTAACGCTTCTGCAATTTTCAGGATTAGTAAATTGATGATAGGTTGCATCTGCACAATGTGTCACTTTGTGCTATACACACACATACAGCAGAACTGTCAGTGTCGCTAGTTGATGCTGGGGTGTTTTGAACAATATTTGAGGTCTTAATTGACCCACCATGGTGGGCTATTGAGTTTCTCTGTCCTTTTTTAACTGTTTGACTATTCGTTGATAGTTACAGTGGGAACTACAAGTTCTATAGACCTTTTAGATGGGACATCTTCCTCCTCAAGAAGGTTATTGCAAACGCCCACACAGTGACTAGCTATGGGAGAGGTGTGTGAGGGGATGAAGGGAAGGAAGAAACAACCTCACTTTGGATTTCCATCCCAAGAAACATGAAGATCATTTACCTGTGTTATTATCCAAACTGACTCCAAGTATTGGGACAATCTTTCCTCCCTCTGGTTCAATCATAGGCCCTCCAATTTCAAGAGGCATCACTGTTCCTGTAAGGGGATTCATATACGTCCCACCCAAGGACAGTTTTTGTCCTGTCTGGGGATGGATTGTAACTCCTAGTACTGGGACTTCTATTTCTGTAGCTGGATCTAGCATGAGTGCTCCCAGTTTAAACACTCTGTCAGGTTGTAAACTAGGCAGGTTAGTCTTCACTGGTAAGCCAGTCCTTGGAGAGATAGGATACGGAACATAGGGGAATATGGGTACTTCGGACTTACAAAGCTCACCTAAATAATGAAACAGAAAAGATTTGACACTGTTACAAACACATTTTACTCTTCAGTGGATAAGAGAATTAATCCCCACACTAATACCAAGTCTCTGCATTAGAGCTGGGAACAGAGGCATATTGAGGATTTCAAAGGATGATCATTTTTACAAACTTTCTCTTTCTTCATATGAAGAATTAAATGAAGAGAGTGAATTCCCTTTTTGTGGTCGACATACTTTTCCAGCTTAATTCCTGCTTTTGCCACTTACTTAACATGAGAGTTCTTTAGCATATAATATTTTGTACAATTGAATGAACAGAAACGAGAGAAAAAAAATAATCAGAAACAGGAAATATTTAAACATTTTGCTCTATATAAGCCTGGCATGCTCAGTAAATCCTGTCCATGGCAAGGCCCAATTCATGGTGAACAAAATCTCCTTCTAGTGCCAAGCAGGCAATGAGGTGGTCACAGATCAATCTGCATGTAAGGTTTTTGTTATAAGAAAAATATATGTAAGTGTATTAGGCTTTACTAAAATCCCTACCACGGATGCATTCCTCATGTAGGTAAGAGGATATATTAATTATCCCCATGTGTCCCTTACCTGAAGCAGAGTCAACAGCAGAGATCAGTTTAGAGCTAACTGGATCATATCCAACATTACCAGCCACAGGGAGCACTTTTCCAGTTTCAGGGTGCAGGAACTGATCCCTAGACACAGGCATGGGGCAGTGATTGACCAACAGCATGACACAGTCTGGGTTGGGAGTTAAGAGTCCAGTTGTAGGATCCATGTAGATGGTGTCAGGTGCCCTCACAAAGCCATCTGAGTCTGAGAGCAATAAGTGACAGATGAGAAAAGCAAATGAAAAACACCATCAGATCCTCCATTAAACCCTAGGTTTCTGAAATTCCAAATCTGTATGTCTACAGTGGGATTCCAATCTTAGGTTCAATCAGAAATCTATGGCTATTTCTTTGTAATAGGTTTCAGAGTAGCAGCCATGTTAGTCTGTATTCGCAAAAAGAAAAGGAGTACTTGTGGCACCTTAGAGATTCACGAAAGCTTATGCTCAAATAAATTTGTTAGTCTCTAAGGTGCCACAAGTCCTCCTTTTCTTTGTGATAGTTTGTCTGTGATCAGAGATCACATGTAGGTCAGAGAGAGTAAGGAAGGAGAGTAAAGGCTTACAGACAGATCTTTCTATCAACTTTAGCAAATGTTCTGTATGGGAAGAGAGTTACAGTGTCTCCAATCCTTATTCTTTTCTCCCCTCAATACCTATGCCTGACTCCCATGAGGTTAAAGGGACTTTTGCAACCATATGAGTGTGGCTAATAATCTCAAATTTCTGCACATAAATTCATGTTGCCCTAATCTGCAGCATACATGGAAATGTCCAAGGTAGATTTTATGTTTTAATTTTATTAAAGAAGATTTAAATAATAGCAAAAACTGCCTATAGTAGATCTCTAGGCATATAATATTGAATTAATTTTACGACAGCAAAACACACCCAGCAACATTAAAAACAAACAAACAAACATTCAAACAGGAACAAATTAACTCAGCTCAGCTACAAAATAGTTCCTTTCCCTCTCCACTGACATCGAATCACTAACAAAGGACATAGAGTTATACACAGACACCTAGCAGTGTGTTTATCAAAAGCCTAAGGAAGAAAAATGAAAATGTAATGTGGCAGTTATCAGAAATGTTTATCTGAAGAAATTCCATAGATGGTCATACTTGCATAACAACACAACAAATCCTGTTTTTTGCTACATGAGCAACTGAATTAGCCAGCAGCAATGGTAGGCTGTTGTCCTATTATATGGACCAGCCACGAGAAGAGGGCAATGAACCAGTGGGTTACATCTGCCCACCTGTATATTTGCACAGTTAAAGTGATAATAGCTCTCTTTGAACATACACAAACTAGTTGCCAGAGTTTGTAGTTACCCAGTAGCTCCTCTTTGGTGAGGAGCCTGGTTTTATCTTTGTTCATGAGGTGAGCTCCTGTTCCATCTCCCAGCACACCCCATGCCTTGAGTCTGTGACTCTCCTTTATTACTGCACTTGACATTCTGTTGCTTGCAGCATCTATCTGGGCTAATAACCTGAAACTCACAAGATAAAGATGGATGTCAGTAATCTAAATATAAGGTAAAACTGTTTCAAGGCGGACTGGCATCCATTTCAGGAAAATCCTGGAGCAGGCACATAATCCATCTCTGAACATCAGCACCATCACAAAAGGGATTTTAAGGACTGAGGAAACATATGCTTTTTATCTTCCTGCTTTTAAAATCATTTTATTAATATTTCTATGCTGATTCTGACACAGGGACCAGGCTACTCAGACCATTGTTACCTGGTGTTCTGGGATGGCTGGCCTGACAGGACAGTTCTTTGGAAGCTGAGGAGACATGGCAAATGGGAACAATTCATTAGGAAGCATGAAAAGGAATCAGAATAATTTTGGACCTTAAGGTCTAACTGGGCTCTTCTGAATATCCCCAGATCTCCTTTTCCTTGAGTTTTCCTAGCTCTGCTTTCCATTGACATGATTTCAATAACCTTATGGTATCAGTACTTCCAGACCCATGCTGGTGCTGGTTACAAACCAGCCCACTGACTCAGTACTATACAACTGCTTTGTCTGTCTAAAAACAAAAACACTTTAATGCAAAGTTCTAAAGCAAGTTACTTACCGTTGGTAGTCTGGTTTAGACCACATGGCTCTGTTCCCTCCACAAGCCATCTTCTCTGTCAGTACCTCCACCAATCTCACTGCCTCTCTCAGGGCAGAATTGAACATGACACAATGCTCTTCTTGGCATTTCAAATCATGGTGTAATAAGTGAAGTTGTTTATTTACAATCTCATCATATTCAGCAGCCAGCTGCTTTCTGTGCAGTATCTCCTCTTCTGCCTAATTGTAACGTAAAATGCAGACACCGCTGTTTTTCAAGACATGAACGGAGACTGCAGCTGCTCTGTACTTTACTAAAAAGGTAATAACTGGAGGGAAAAGGGTAAATTTTAAGGTATCTGCCCCCACTTGGGCATTCAAAGGCCAATAGCTCCAGTAGGTTGGGTAATAATTACCTAGAGGTGTCCTCACTTGAATGGTCTAGTGATTCAAAACATTGGTCCATACCTGCCAGCTAGAACTTAAGGGATCAAGTTCATTTTGTTTCTATAGCTTTGAACTATATGTTTGTACATATATGTGTCTGTGTGTGTGTGAGTGTGGGTGTTTCTATTTATAAACTGCAAAATCGTTACATTTCCTTCACAGGTTTTTCAGAACAATACAGCCAAACACACTATCTGTGAACAAGATGGAAGAAGAAGCTGCAACAAAATATACATAGATAATACACACATGAATGACATTTCCAAAACTGAAAGCTTGGTCATTGCAAGGGAGAAGATATGGTCTTCCACAGGTGGGGAGAGAATAGCATCAGACACTAAGTAAAAAAAAAAAAAAAAGCACACACCAGAAAAGTGAGTAACCTTCAGAAATATGTCTCTGTATTAACACTGAATTGTTCCAACAATTTTAGAGTTTTTAAATGATCTAGTATATCAGTCACATACTTTGCAGAAATATTATTTGCCTGGTAGCTTATGAAAATATGATGCCATTACACAACAACAGAAATGAGAGAATCCACATGACCATGTCTAATATTATGAAAATACATGTAGCCAAGTTGAGGTTTTCAGTTTCTATGTCTATGTATAAACAAATATAAGAAAAACTGAGCTCTACCTGATATTTTGCTCTCATATAGTTCCCCATCATTATGCTGTCATAAGATTTTGCCTTCTCTGGGATACACAGCCTCATTATCCAAAGCTCTCTGAGTGAAGCTGTTTCCGTCAGAAGTTTGTGATACAAGATTTTCAGCTGAGAAGGAAACAAGATGAAAAATAAACAAATGAGGGTTGTAGCTGTTGTTCTGGACCCTTCTTAATGCTCAAAGGCCACTGAATTTCTAGCACGAAATATATCTTTGAATGATTATATTCCATACAGGCATCTGATTTTCCTTTAAATATACCAATACTAGGTGACTTCACCTTGATTGGAAATCTTTGCTGCCAATACAAAACCCTCTCCATAACAATTATACTGTAAGGCAATCATTTTGCTACCTGATTTTGGGAGACTGTAAGCTGTTTGCAGCAGGGATCGTCTTTTTGTTCTGTGTTTGTACAGCGCCTAGCACAATGGTGTCCTGGTGCATGAATGGGACTTCTACGTGCTACTTCAGCACAAATAAATAATAATAGTCAGGACCTCACCATACTTCGGATAAAATTCCTGAAAGTAATCTTCATGAAATGGTCATCCTTAGATGGATGTTGCAGTATTAGAAATGCTGAGTGGCTGACACTACGATGCCATTCCTGGCAAGACCCCCTTCAGGAAATGATGTCAGAGCAAAGGAGTTCTTGGGGCTGTCTTAGGTAATTTGGGGCAACAAGTGTTTTTCAGTGTGTACCCTCCTTATGTGCCTTTCTTCTCACAAGATCTTTTTACTAAATATCATACTATTTAGTAAACACATTGTAGTATTCCCCACTCTTTAGTGCAGCTAATGTGGCCTTAAAATCAAAATGAACTATGTGCATTAAAATATATCTACAGATACAGTAGCATGCAAACATTTGTCTTATACAATTCTCTCATGCTACACTGTACACACAGACTGTAATTCTAGCTCCCCCTGCTGTTCTTAATCCATACAGTTGCATGCTGTCATACGCTGCAGATCACTGGCCCAAATCATCATCATATTAACTCCACTGATTTCAACTGTGTTACACTGGTATAAAACTGAAGTAACATAATGCATATGGTTCATTTTGATTTTAAGGCTACATTAGCTGCACTAACTGCATTAGCTGTCTGTTCACATCAATGTACCGTTTTAATTCTCCTAAATTTTATCTCTGGCTCTTAACCCTTGTTACAAAGAAAGATAAGACACCATTACCCCAATTTTTCCAATAGAAATTGAGGCAGAGAAGTGAAGTGACTTGTCCAAGATCACATGTTACTTCAGTAGCACAACTGGGAATAGAACTGAGATTACCTGACTCCCAGGCAAATGCCCTAAACCCTGGCCTATGCTTCATAAATACAGCTTGTATGAATGATTATTATAACATATTAACGGTTTCATGGTATAGAAGATAGAATTTGGAATGACGTACATGCCTTACAGTCATACCCTAATATAGCAGTAATGCTACAGATAATACTGCACATGGTTGTGAGGATCATCTGTACATACATACACATGTGAGTATGATAAAAAAACAAATAAATCAGTTACCTCTTCTTTAAATTGGCTCAGTTTGGCTGTGACTGACAGAGACTGCATGCGCAGAATTTCAAAGAAGACATTGGTATTGAATGAATCCAGGTTTATCTGTTCTTCAGACTCCCAGATTTCACCTGTTTCTAGGAAGAAAGCTGAAATGAAAGTATTTATTATTACTTTTTAAAGAGGATCTGGATTAGAAAATTAAATGACCACAAAATCTATCTCCAGTGATCTATAGTAATTCAGAGGAGGGAAGGAGGCAAGTCAGAATACACAAGCCAATGAACATAATTAGAAATAGGATTCTGTCATGAATACGTCAAATAAATTTGATTCAGCTCTTTGCCTGAATAACTGTTTATTATGTACTTTAAAAAAAATTATCTGACCTTCTGTCTCATCAGCGTTGCCACAGTTTTCATCCAAGCTGCCTTTGTTCTTTAGCCTGGGATGACATTTTTTAACTGAAATCACTGTGGATCCTTTGGAGGAATATTTGTCAAGATTATATTTCAGCTGCAGCCTTCGAAATGGAGGGCAGGTAGTTCCTTCTTTGGACCAACCCAAGTGTTGACAAAGAAGCTACAAAACACATTGAAACCAAGTGAACAGGTTACACTATTACATATTACTATTTTTATACCGTTGTTCATTCAACCAACAGGATACATCATCACATGCAGGACCAGATCCTTAGTTGGTGTAAATCAGCATAGGTCCATTGAAGTCAAAGAAGTTATGCTGGTTTACATCAGCTGAATATCTGGCCCACAAATTCTAATCTAAAGCATTCACATGATCTGTTCTAAACCCAACAAATGATTAGTCTTAATAGATACCACATGAGTCAAGAGGCAGGAATTGCAGTCATCAGCAGTTTGAGCTTGCTGACATATGAATTAATAAATCATCTCCACTTTTCCATCATTATCATTTATTTATTTATTTACTAGTAGCAGCAACAGGCCCCAATCAGGACAAGGACTCTACTGTGTTAGGCACCGTGAGCATATGGAATATCCCTGCTCTGAACAGCTTACAATCTAAAAGACTGTATCACTGTTTTTTTTTATTGTGGTCCTGATCCTGTATTTGTTGCTGTCACTGGGAGTTTTCCCCTAAGGAGCCCAGAATTTGGCTCTGTGTTCACTGGCACTTTAAAGGCTGATTCATTAAAGACAAACCTTAACAGTAGTGAGCTAGGGTTAAGGTGTGGGTCTCTCATTTGTGAAACAGTCATGCAATTCACGAAGAAACATCTAAAAACCCACCGACTCCTGCCAGCCTCTGGATGATGAACTGGAGAAAGGGAGCCACTGGTAAAAGGATTCTCCCTGTCCCCACCCACCCAGTGGCTGGATCACATCATTGTTCCAAATTTAACACAATCCTTGTAACAGAGAATGAGCATTAGGGTAGTGGCTGAATCACTTGTATCTTATGGGACCATAGGCATGATTTATAACCCCAGGAACTCTCAATATTATCCACTTTTTATCTATCTCTCTGCTATATTGATAGTGCCAGTCAGCATAGCATCTAGGTCTTGGTCTACTGAACTAAGAAGCATGGGTGAAATTCACCCTTCTATGCAGCTCTTAAATACTACTTAAGACCTCGCATTAGGGCGTAATTGGTGCATAGGGCTGTGCGGGACCTTTGCGCAGGGATGAATTTCAAAATGTGTATGCAACATGTAGTTTAATCCTAAATCCAAAATCTGGAAGTGGTGCAGTGGAAAGAGGTATTATATAATTTTTGCTTACAATCAGCAACAGGCAGGTAATAACGAAAATGAGAAGTCCTATTATTAATCCAATAATAGCTGGCCAGTCAGGTTTCAGAAGAAGGTTTGGGATTCTTGCAATGCCCACTTGTATGACATGTCTGGGAGTTGTTGGGAAGAACGGCCCGTCTTCATAACACTGTCCACCATATGGCATGACTCTAATATACTTCATGGAATGAACATACATGTAGAAAGAGCAGGTCAGACATATGCAACTTTGGCTTTATCCATCTGAACGCAAATGGTAGGTTTGTATTTTAAACAGAGGGTCAGATCTTCACTGACCCCTCCCCTCACCTCTTTACACTCA
Source organism: Eretmochelys imbricata (assembly GCF_965152235.1). NCBI lineage: Eukaryota > Metazoa > Chordata > Testudines > Cheloniidae > Eretmochelys > Eretmochelys imbricata. The sequence goes on along the minus strand of NC_135593.1, from coordinate 15,086,269 downwards.
AATGTACTTCATGAACACACACATTCACAAGCCTCTGTACTCCTACATGTGCACACACCCCAACACACTTTGTACCAACTCAACAAAATGTACGTAAAATACAAAGAGATTCATTATCATTTTGAAGTTTCCTCTGATACCAAACCATTGTGTGGAACTTGAGACACTCCATTGAAAATAGCATCATAAAAGCAAAAATAGAATTCCCCAAAACAAACCATTTTTTTGTTCTGGTTACTACTGAGCCCAAGGACATAGGTGCCAGGATGCTGGAATTGGTACAGGAAAAGGAGGAAGTTGGTGGAGGTCAGTTTGATTTCCTCTGCCAGGCTGCGGAATCCTCCCCAGTCAAATTCATTATTTGTGTTGTACAAGTTGTTTCTAGGAGCAGAAACACAAGTTGGCTCTTGACATCATCTGTTTGTAAAATACTCTGCAAATATTGTGCATAATTACAACAGAAACTTGCTAATGCACAATAATGACTGGGAGACCACTTGCAAATGACTCGATCTCATGAATAGGTAAGTGTAAAGAATGAGGGAGTTATATATAGTACTTTTTACAAATATCATATGCCCGTCAGGTTATCTGCCTGAATGCCAGAAAGCATTGAATCAAAGGAGGAAAGGGGGAAACGCACACGAAACGAAACAATGACAAAGATAATGTTCGGGCCATCAGTGGAAAGAAACTACCTGTCTGGCTCCATGCAGGCTAGAATGGTTTCCTCTTCATAAGGCTAAAGCCTGGGGTCAAAGGGGATCCTAAATCTCAAAGAGAAGGGATTTTGGTGTGAGTTAGTAGAGGCTGTCGAGGTTGTGGCAGTGAAAAGCTGGCAAGAGTGCAGTCTGCTTCTCTCTGCCAGAGGTGGAGTTAGTGGGGTTGAGTGGTACTTCCAAAAGCTGTCAAGGAAAATTTAAGGTTTAAGTCAGACCCAGGCATATCAGCCCTTTTTTGTTCTACCCTTTGCTCTATATGCTCTGTACCTTTAGGGAATGTTTGTTTTGAAGACACTGTCTGTGTCACTGTGAACTTGTACTCTCACAGGCACCCAAAGGAAAGCTTGTAGACGTGCCTAACCGGGGTTTGTCCTATACCATTAACATGACTGGGAGCAAGGGGGCTGCAGTGCAGAGATCCAGCCTAAGAGTGGCTGGACCATGTGGTCCCTTCCAGAGTGAGGTGCAGGGCACCAGGCCTGTCATCTTAGGGGTGCAGTTGAGAGGAACTAAAAAGGGTCTACAGTGCAGTTTACCTTGTACCCCTGTGTAACAGGCCAGCCTGCCCCTTTAAGGCCAGAAGACTTTGGGCTGGTCAGCTCTGATCCATTAGCCCTGCCCTGCTACACCTGTGCTGGCTGAAGTGGAAAACACAAAGCAGACATAGGCCTGTGGAAGACTCCAGCTAGGAAGGCCTGAGAGTGGCTGCTCAGGAAAGAGTAGGGAGCAACCAATAGGAGCCCAGGAAGGGCTGAGTGGAGAGAAAGACAGGAGCCTGGGAAGGGTGAAAGCTGAACCCAGAGGGAGGGCAGAAGAGTGTGTGAATCAGAGAGAATACAGACCCCTTTGGAAGGATGAGCTGGGACCAGTTGGAGAGTGGGTCAAAGACTTCGTGTTTTGTTTGTTTTGGACTTGTATACCCTGGAAGGGGTGGAATTCTCTTTATGGCTTAGCCAGAGGGCCAAGTCACTGCAGCAAGATTGTTGTGGTAAAACTGAGGGACAGACAGCTGCAATCCCAAGTCTTCTTGTGAGGGGGCACTCTGAGATGGTGAGTGTTGTAACACTGTGACAGTGAGTAAGGATGAAATTCATCCCTGTGCAGAGGGCCAGCAGAAAGCCAAAGCAGGGCTGAAATGGGAGTTAAGTGGTGGTTTTGTGTTGGCCTGCTGCACAGAAGTGAAGTGAACAAACACAACAATAAAAAAGCAAAGAGATAGCATCACAAAATACTCTTTGGTCACTTATTTTGATAATTGCACTTTAGTTTTAATTTTTTGTGAAGATCTTTCCTTAAGTACCAGTATATATTCTGCAGCCAGTTTTGTAAAAGTAACGCAGATTTAATAATAATTGATTCCACTCCCATCCGCTTAGTTTTCTGCTCTTAAATCTGTGTTGAGAGATGTGGAAAAGCCAACCATGTTTTCTATGGATCAGATAAATGTGGATTAGCAAACTTCTATTGGGTTTAGAATATGTACTTACACATCATACACTGGATAATGTTCTTTAGAAACAATGAAGAGGATGGTAACGTTACCACTGATGCATGTAGTGGGATTTAAGATGCCTGTGAGTGTGATTTGCAAGGTAGAGTTTGAAGGCCTCTGGCTTTGAGCCCAGTAAAACTGAGGATCTTCCTTGCCAGTCTTTCCTGTGGAAACAGAGATCTCAGTGGGCTAGGATCTCACTCTTCATGGCTGTTTGTATACATAATGGTCACAGGATATTGTATTTCCTGTTTATTTTACAATTAAACTTTATAGAGCTGAATCTTGTTTCCAGAATAAACCAAGTTTACAGTCAGGGTGGCAGATAAATGTTGATTCTCTCTCTGGCTCTTACCTGACTCTGTGAAACTATGCACTGTTCTTTCATCCTTGCTAAAATTGTTCTTCTAAAGGTGAGGCATTAGCTGCATGATTTCCAGCTCTGATAGCATTTCACTATGTAACGAAACGACACTCTTGCATTTTACTGCAATTGGCTCATCCATAGATTTGAGGCTGGGTAAGCATGAGTAAAACTGACTGTGGGAACCCCTCTTGCAAGGATGTAGGGATCAAGCAATTGCAATGGGAGTTTTGGGTGCTTAGAAAATAAGGCTTGTTACTTGGTTGCCTCGATAAGAATTTAGATGCCTAACTTTAGGCACCCATGTTTAAATTGTTGACCTTAATATTTTGAAAATAATAATAGTTCCAACTCATGTAGAGAATCATTTTGCCAACAGAATCACTAGGACCTTAGAATGTATAAGCCAGAGACTCCTATATCAATTTTGCAAGGGTCTTGTGGAACCAATAAAAAATTTACTTGACATAGTAACAGTTAAAGTGAGAGAGAAGGAAGGCACAGATTTACTGTAGGGAACACAGCTGTGGGCATTCTGCATGTGGCGATATTTGACCAGGGAGAGAACTGCTTGGCAATACTCTAGTGAAGACAGGGTCTGATTCAGAGCTCACTTAAGTCAACTGAATTCTTTCTGTTGACTTCAATAAGCTTTGGATCAGGCTTAGAATGAGGGAATCTCTCAGGGGATATGATAAGGTGGAGGAGGACAAGGTCTATACGCTTTGAATATAGCTATTAACTGTTCACTGCAGACACAGTTCAGAATAGCAGGGAATTAATGTTGGTAACCAAAGGCAAATCTTATAGAAACTACGTTTTGCAGCCTTGCTGCATAGCCTCACCTAGAGCTGCTGCTGACAATGGTACACTTTTGTCAGGAGATGAAATTTTGTTTGGCACAATGAGCTTGTGCAGCAGTTCAGGGTCAGGATTGTACACACCCAAAAACCCTTTTCCTGAAATGATATAAAAGCATCAGTCACCCGCATTTTTATCATACCAGAACCCCTATTTCCTCCCTCTCTGGAGAGGATCAATTTATCTCACCTCAAAAATCAAGCTTAGAAAAACTGAAATAGAACTGTATCCAGAGTGCACTGGGCCCTTTTTGGTTCTGTAATTTCATTCATCCTGTGCTCTAAAATGCATGTGCAGTATCCATGTGCTTCAGATTCTCTTTGGCACTACAGGGCCAGATCTTCAGGTGGTAATTGACACAACTCAGCTGAAGTCAATCGAGCTATGCTGATTTACACCAATTGAGGATCTGGCCCAGATGGTCAAATGCACCACTTGTGTAAATGGGCACAATTAATGCTAACGGAGCTTCATTTGGTTACACAAATAATGCATTTGGCACACCGTTTTTATTCCAGAGTAATGGAAAAATATACATGCATATGTACATTTACATCTACTTGCTAAATGCACATTAAAACATGAGGCATAAGCATCCCCAAGCAGAATCTCTACAGACAAAGGATCTGTGAAAGGGATTGTCTGACATGTAAACCTAGCGTTCTTCATACTTTGCGTATCACACTTTGGGGAAGCCGGAAGCTTAAAAAATGTCTGGTCTTACATGGTATTTAACAAGTACATAGGTGGGATCTTTGCACAGAGGTGTGAGTTTTATCTAGAGTGCTGACACTTTGAATTAAACTTTTGAGTCTGAGATCTCCAGTCTAGGAAATAATCCATTGAAGCTCTTTAAAAGGTATTTTGATGAGTACCTTGTTGTTTGCCATGTCCACTTGGTGTGGTGCTCTGTCCCACTCTAGCAGTGGTCAGGCCACTGAGGGTATGTCTACATTGCACCCTAAGGGCTGTGGGACCTGGGTTTGTAGACTTGGTGCTTCTAACCCCATCCTTGAGCATCCACAGTGCATTGTAAAACTGGGTTTATAATTGCTGGACTCAGGTGTCACAGCCACACTAATGTGTCCATACTGCGTTATGCTGACCTTCTGACTCTGGCCACTGGCTTGTCCTGTATCCACCTGAAAAATGACAGGGGTTGGACCTAAGCCTCAGTGGGATTTAGGTTCTGACCCACCCCCCTAGCAGAGACCTCAGACCCAGGTCTTGAGTGCTTGTTTACCCAAGTTGGACAGATTTCTGTGTGACTGGAAGAAGGGCTTGGGCTCAAGCCCAAGTCAGAGCCTGGGATTAATGTGCACTGTAAACATACCCCTAGAGTGACAAGCCAACTATAGCCTTGTACATCAAGATCCAGCAGTCTCGGGTTCAATCCGGGCTGCCAACAACCCACCCAGGGATGTCAACATTACATTTATAAAGGCCATTCATTACCTATATAATACTATGAAATCTGTCATCCCCTTCCTTACCGTTTGTTTTCACCATGTATACAGGATAGGAAGACATGCTGTGCTCTGTAGGGCAGAGGTTCTTAGCTGAGGAACGCAGCACTTGTAGAACTGCCTTTAATTGTTCCAAGAAAATGGCAATCTGAAAATAAAAGTTGAAGTTTGAGGTTTACTAATATAATATCTTAGCCATAGGCCATTCCTCATAATACAATAAATAATTACAAACTGCAAATCAACACAAATCCAAATAACAGATACAAATTTTAAACACACAAATTAAAGAAACAAAATTAACCCTTCCCTAAAATCAGTTACATCTTTAAAATCACCACCCCGAAAATGATATCTGAAAATTAGATTTAGAAAAATTAGAACTCCCTCATTTCATTTAAGTCAAAGGTAGCCTCCTTCTCAGATTCTTTTTTCTCACTTTTATGGCCTACCAGGCAAATAGGGTGACAGCCAATACAACTGAAATGTTTTCACTATGTAGCAAGTATTCTAATTTCTGAGGTGATGTGGTAAAAGGCACCAGGCCCAGGAAGAGAGAGAACCATTTGTTTCTCAAGTTGCAGTGCAGGTTACAAGCTTGCTAAGTCTTCAACCTGGCCAGACCCATATGGACAAAGACAATTATGTCTATCAGTACCAGCACACCTCTTTTCCAAATTGGCCGTCTGCATACATTGGAAATTGAAACCAACAGGCCACACCATCTTCTTGTTCAGAATATCCAAATACTGAAAAGTTTATAAGTTTGGGTGACATGAATTTCACATACAAGCTACAGCTGCAATACAAGACCAGATGCAAAAATACATCAGACATCTAAAGCAGAATTTACTTTTGTTTTGTTTCTACACTTAAGACATCACTCCTTAAAAAAAAAAAAAAGGGAGGATGATCTTCAATTATAAGGCTGACTGGATATTAAAAAATTAATATAAATAGATGCACTGGAAAAGTTACAAGAGAAGCACATTTACCTGGCTCCCATTTCTGTAAGTGATAGAAAGTTGAGCATTTTTCCCTTTACAGACAAACTGCAGAATGTCTCTTTGTTGTCTTCTACACTGAGAGTTACACACACTGTTCAGATTGTCTGCTCGACAAACGCAGAGGCCAAGAACCTTGTCATAGCCTTGATAGTCTTCAGGAAGGGCACAAACCTGTAGAGAAATGAACAAAGAAGAAATTCTGCCATAAAAGTGTGAAAACAATCTGAATGTTGGGACTCTAATCAGGACCTCTTGGGAAAAACAGAAAAATGCAGAAGGATATTGGGCAGTTGTTTTGTCATGCTGAAAGAATCTGAACTTCTTATTTCAGGTAGGACAGGAGCAACATGCACGAATTCAGAGCATGTTGTGAAAACTCCAGTGACACTTTGTTCATGCACAGTCTATATGCAATGCAGAAATGGTCAGAAAGTTATGCATAGTTCCAGGATTTCGATGAAGTGAGCTGTAGCTCATGAAAGCTCATGCTCAAATAAATTTGTTAGTCTCTAAGGTGCCACAAGTACTCCTTTTCTTTTTATAAAAAACACAGTACCTTATTTGTACAGTATTTCATCCATTCTTTCTTAGTCAAGCACTGTCCTTCCTGGTTTCGGGAAGTTGCATCTCTACAAATGTCATATACCTGTCTAACACAGTGTCTCCTCCCATCCATTAAAGTCTTATAACCTGGAGCACATGGGCAGTGAGCATCACTGAGCTGTAAGAAGAAAGAGATTTATTCAGCATCTGTGGTCTTCCAGGCAAAACTGCTTCCACAGACTACTTATATCAGGATCTCACTTTATTGGACAGATGTAAACTGAACCTTCGACTTTCAAATACATGCTCTTTACCTTCCATCAGAGGAGACAGAACGATGCAACCAAGAGAAACTCAAAACAATACAGAGTTCCAGAACGTGAACAGGGAGACATGAGGCCTGCATATGAATAGTCAGTTGTAAGGTTGAAGGGTACAGCCAGTAAAGAAGGAGAATTATTATGTTTAGGGTAGTGCATACTAGGTATATTGGCAGGGTAATGTGAGAGCCCAAGGATGAAATAATAGATGGTGCTATGGGCAGGATTGAATTACATTGGTAGGTGTATGTGAGCACTTAGGACTAAAACAACAGCGGTCCTGAAATGCTTTGGCAGACCTTTGTCTAGAAGTTTGTACAGTGTCTGACCAATGCTTGGATCTAGCCAGTTCTGCCATTTTCTCACTTTCATGAGTACTAAAGTTCTAGAGCTCAAAGTAACAAAAACCCTTTATTTTGTTTTAAAATGAAGCATTTCTTTAAGTGTTAGTGTGATTAAGCATGATGTGGTCAAAATTCTCAGTGTGATTTGGTCACAATAGATTATTTGGAAATAAAACTGATTTTTTTAAGTGTAAGCTTTTTGTGGGCAAGGTCCGTCTTTTCATTATTTGAGGGTACCGTGCATAGCACATGGGGGCTTCAGTCTCTGACTGGGTCTTGCAAGGGATGCAGCAATTCAAATAATAAGTAATAATAAATAATAATAGTTTAGTTATTTAAGAAAATGGTAGAATCTTTTATTAGAAATAAAACTAACTTTCAACGCTTCCACTTTAAATTGTTCTTTCACAATCAGAAGGAGCTGGTCCTATACCTGAAACACACGGCCTTCCCCATGGCAGACACATGTTTCTTGACCCTCCTTGGGTTGCACAGCTTCTGAGCCACATGGAAGACATGCCACTTGGCCAGGTGTGGGATTAAAGAAATTCACGGGGCAGTTCAGGCAACTGTGTGAAGTCAGAGTTCCTTCTGCAGAACGGAAGGTGCCAGCTGGGCATGGGACTGGTAGAATGCTTCCTTTAGGACAGAAAAAACCTTCAGAAAAAAGCAAAGAGTAAAACTTCACAATACAGGTACATTAATTAGTGTAATTACAGTATAAATGTATTGTAATTACACTGTAGTTCTAATTTTTGATGCAATTAAGCATATCCCAATTCTTCAATTAAAAATGCTTGCCCATTGCATAAAATATATTATATTTTATATTTATATGTTACATCTTTATATTGCAATGCCGTATGAAAATCTTCTAATTGGCAAATGCTGTTATTACAGAAAAGACAGGATGCTACACATTTATCATTTACACCTAATTATCCCTCAGATCACAGCTCACACTACCACTCCTTGAAACTATTTATTACCCAAAAATTCCCATAGCATTCGACAAAATAAAAACTCCATTGTCCTGCACTCCCAATGCACAAGCAATATATGAAAGAGCATTTTGAAGAAGCCAAGAAAATCTAAAAATATTTATTTCATTTAAAAGTATTTACTTGCAGGACTAGAAACAATCTACGCAATGGGGCAGATCCTCAGCTGGATAAATTGTCAGCTCCATTGAATCCATTGGCTACATACATTTACAACTACCATGTGGTCCTATAAAAGGCCAGGGAACAACATATGCTCTTGTAATATCTTAAAAGCTTCACTCTCATCAATATATGAATAAGTTGAAGATCTGTGATTCCCCCACACAACAGAAAGTTGCTTGACTGCCCCCCCCCCAAGTCTTGCCGGCCCCTTTCTCTACGCAAAAACAAAGGGCCTCACCTGTCTGGCCCATAATTTCTGATTCTAAAGCCTTTTGCACCCACAGTAACCCAGGTAGGTCAAAAAGAATGGCTTTCCAATGAGATCAGAAATACTGAATTCAATGTAGAAAGCTTTACTTATTCCTGCAGTAGTCATGCTAAACCTTCCAGCCAATCATGGATTCTGTCTGTTACCTAATCATAGTGATAAAGATCAGATGCTACGTCAGAAGAATTTCACTCTTTTGAAGGATATTTTTTAAAAATTCAAGAAAAAGGATTGTGAGAACATTTACATAGTTTCTAGCAAATGGATATTAGCCTATTTCAAAATACCTGCTGGACAGACTGACTGATTCTGTTCTCTTCTTGTACAGAAGATTCCATTTTCACAATTCTCATTGTTCTGAAGAAGTTGCAAATCCCCAGCACAGCAAGACAAGCTCAAGAATATGGATAAAATAAAGATGAGACAGGCCATCTTTCTGTGGCACAGAGCAGAGAAATGATCAGTTCTTTAAACCTTGGTTACTAACATGCATACACCCTGGAAGGCTTTCACTTCAGCCATTGAATATTTTATAGGGGGTGAAACTTAAGACACATGAATGTATTAATATAAAACATCCATGGAAGATACCTGATCTTATTGTGTTTCCCTCAGGGTCATATAACAGAAGCAGGATCCTGTCCAATGCAAACAGCTAGCAAGTGAAATATGAATACAGTACTGGGCTGGGGACAAATGCTTTGCTGTTTTTATTCAATTCCTCACCATTCTGGTCCAAGGATCTCATTCCTAGTTGCTGAACTTTGTGACTAGAACCTGAGCCTTTTGGGGATGATCATAACTGTCCCTCTTCGTCTTAATCTATGAATCCCCACTCTAAATAAATCTGAATTCAAAATAAACTACCATAAATTTAAGCATGATGAACTTTATGTTTTGGTTTTGGGGCAGGCTACATAGTTTACACCAACAATTCATTATTATTACCTTACTTTATCTTACTTCCCCTTCCACCTTGGCTAGATTAGTCACCCAAAGTCATTGGCATAGATTTGGGCTCAACGGGTAGTGATCAATGGCTCCATGTCTAGTTGGCAGCCGGTATCAAGTGGAGTGCCCCAAGGGTCGGTCCTGGGGCCGGTTTTGTTCAATATCTTCATAAATGATCTGGAGGATGGTGTGGATTGCACTCTCAGCAAATTTGCGGACGATACTAAACTGGGAGGAGTGGTAGATACGCTGGAGGGGAGGGATAGGATACAGAAGGACCTAGACAAATTGGAGGATTGGGCCAAAAGAAATCTGATGAGGTTCAATAAGGATAAGTGCAGGGTCCTGCACTTAGGACGGAAGAATCCAATGCACCGCTACAGACTAGGGACCGAATGGCTAGGCAGCAGTTCTGCGGAAAAGGACCTAGGGGTGACAGTGGACGAGAAGCTGGATATGAGTCAGCAGTGTGCCCTTGTTGCCAAGAAGGCCAATGGCATTTTGGGATGTATAAGTAGGGGCATAGCGAGCAGATCGAGGGACGTGATCGTCCCCCTCTATTCGACATTGGTGAGGCCTCATCTGGAGTACTGTGTCCAGTTTTGGGCCCCACACTACAAGAAGGATGTGGATAAATTGGAGAGAGTCCAGCGAAGGGCAACAAAAATGATTAGGGGTCTAGAACACATGACTTATGAGGAGAGGCTGAGGGAACTGGGATTGTTTAGCCTTCAGAAGAGAAGAATGAGGGGGGATTTGATAGCTGCTTTCAACTACCTGAAAGGGGGTTCCAAAGAGGATGGCTCTAGACTGTTCTCAATGGTAGCAGATGACAGAACGAGGAGTAATGGTCTCAAGTTGCAGTGGGGGAGGTTTAGATTGGATATTAGGAAAAACTTTTTCACTAAGAGGGTGGTGAAACACTGGAATGCGTTACCTAGGGAGGTGGTAGATCTCCTTCCTTAGAGGTTTTTAAGGTCAGGCTTGACAAAGCCCTGGCTGGGATGATTTAACTGGGAATTGGTCCTGCTTCGAGCAGGGGGTTGGACTAGATGACCTTCAGGGGTCCCTTCCAACCCTGATATTCTATGATTCTATGATTCTATGATTTGAACACAATACAGGAGGCCTGTCTCCCAATGCTTTGTCTTTTTGCATCCTTTTACACTTTTTAAACAGCATCATGGGAAGTTTTGCAGGACCAATTGTCCAGCAAAAACTGGATTTTCATCCTCTTAGTAGGCTTCCACAACAGGTGGCAGCATTGCTTCTTGTATAGGCTGGTAAAAGATCATCTGCGCCACAATTAACTAAAGATTGAAGTGGCTGCATGCTCACTATAATTAGTGATGATTTAATTGCTTTAAACATTGTCAAAACAAAAGCAAACAAAAATAATTTGGATGGTTCACCCTTATGTTTTATTTCTGTTGTTTTTTGCAACAAGCAGAACTAGATTATAGATTCTCTTCACCTTTGCCGTGACAAGTCTAAGGGTAACATTTTCAAAAGTATCTATGGGCAGGATTTTCAAAGGTATTTATGCTCCTAAAGAGCGTAAAAGAGCAGATAATCACCTATTGGGATTTTCAGAAGCACCTGAGCACCTAACTCCCCTTGACTTTCAATAAGACTTATACCCCTAAGTGCCAAAGTCAATTTTATTCTAAAGTCCTATTACCAAAATGACTTAGGCATGAAGGCCCAGATCTTCAACGGTATATAGGCACTTTCAATGGGGGTTAGGTTCCTACATATATTTGAGCACCTGGGCCTACAGTAACATTTTCAAAAATGCCTCAGTCCCATTTTCAAAAGTAATTTAGGGCTTGTCTACACAGGGACACTCAGGAAAATTAATCCAAATTAACTGAAGGCCTGAATTTAAAGTGGATTAAACTAATAAAGCATGCATTTTTAACAGTGAGAGTAATTATCACTGGAACAATTTACCAAGGGTCATGGTGGATTCTCCATCACTGACAATTTTTAAATCAAGATTGAATGTTTTTCTAAAACTCTAAGAATTATTTTGGGGAAGTTCTCTGGCCTGTGTTACACTGGAGGTCAGAACATTATCACAATGTTCCCTTCTGGCCTTGGAATTTTTGAATCTGTTCCAGTGTTGTATGTGCATTTCCTAGGGTAATTTTTAACAAATTCCTTCTTGGGAGACTTTGAAGGTCTCAGCCAGTCATTGTTCCATGTACATTATAACTGAAAGTATTATTTTTATTCTAAAATGTTTGATATAAAATGACATGTTGTCTTCCAACAATTGTGACATATTGATTGCAGTGGTGAGAACAATGACTTCTGGTGCCATTAGTGCTTCTGGCTCACTTATCTTAAATTAAAATTATTTTATTTTTATTACAGTACTGTCTAGAGCCACCAGTTGAGATCAGATCCCTATTGTGCTTATTGCCATATGTGTACATAGAAAGAGACAGAAGCTTATAATCGAAAACCAGGTCTACACTATAAAGTTTGTCAACATAGCTCTGTCAGTCAGGGGTGTGAAAAAAAAGCTACACACAGCTGATATAGCTATGACAACAAAACTCCCAGAGTAGGCATGATAGACAGAAGAATGATTCTGTTAGCATAGCTAATGTCGTTCAGGGAGGTGGCGACAGAAAAACTCCTTTCTGCATAAGCTGTGTCTACCCTGGGGGTTCTTCCAGTATACTTACAGCAGTAAAGCTATATTGATAAAGCAAGTCGAGGCCTCAGCAGAGAAGAAAGAAAAGGGCAGTATTATTATTCCCATTATATACATGAGGATCTGAGGTACAAAGAGATCAACGTCCCAGTCCACAAATATGAGTGTGCATGTAACTTTACACACACAAATACTGCTATTGATGATGGGGCTAATCAAGTGTATAAAGTTATGTACATGTTTGTAGGACTGGGGTAAATAACTAGCCCAGGGTCGCACAAGAAGTCTGTTGTAGAGATAACTGAACTCAGATTTTCTGCATCCTAGCTGGGTGCCTTAAATGCAAGACCATCCTTGTTAGCACTATTTTAAATAATAGAATAGTGGAAGCTGGTTATAACGTTAAGAGATTTTTTTCTCCTAGGAAGGGTTGTGCTGGACAGGCCTCCAAATCATAAGTATGGCAGCAGCATCTGCAAACATAATGCATATAGCATCAGATGAACAGACACTGAGAATCCGGGAGAGATTTGGTTTTATAATGAAGAACATAAAATAACTCAAGATAGTGGCTTATACAGTAACTCCTTCATGATGATATCTCCTTTTGGTCTCTGCAGCAAATATCAATACCTGTGGCTATGGGCCTGAACTGATGAGATAAGACTTAATTGTGGAAAAGCTATCAACAATTGGTGCTAGGTTACTCACTGTTACAAACAAAGATACAATGTCTCATTTCTCCAGAAGTGACACAAGGGGCTGTGGTGTGTGCCAAACGGTCACTTCCCTTGCTTCTGCTGGGAATGCTGGAGAGAAAATACTTTAATGGGAGGAGGGAAAGCTTAGATCCCAGTGGAGATGGATGCTGTTCTAAGGGTGTAGGCTGATGCTGTTTTAGGGAGCACTTCTTCTGGTTGTTTTTTTTTCAATTGTTTTTTGTCCAAGTTCTCTTGAAAATACTAAGGCGGAGGGGAACAAAGAAAGTAAATAGGAATTTTTGTACCAGGAGGGAGTGCTTTGGTCTTAGAGCAGCAGCTGTCATTTAGCCTTCTTCCCTTATTGTTTCTAGTATGCTGGAGATCAAACCTGATATATTAATCTTGATTGCAAAACAAACAAACCACACATGTACCAAATTGCCAAACCCTCAAGAAACACATTTGCAGAGTTGACAACCCCAAAAGTTCGAAAATCAGGAGTCATGCTCTCCAGAATCATGAGATTGGCATAGAAATCACATTTTTTATTTGTATTGTGTTTTTATTTTTAAATTGGGGTTCTTTTTATGGTTTTTGAGCATTTAGCATGCCCTGGGGTCACATTTTCAAGCTTTCCTCTGAAACCATGAGTGCTAGAAACTCACTTTTTTAAAATGCAAGCTGAGAGTCTCACATAGTCACATGATTCCAGGAGTCAGAGATTGAAGTAAAACATCACATATTGTGAGACTTTTGATAAAAGTCATAAGAACAACAACACTACATTTATTCTGTTCACATAAGCATCAAAAAGCTCAGACTCTTATCCAAACCTCTTAGGACTCCTTTCCTCTCCTATGATCTCCCAATAAGTTCCTGGCTCCTTTCCTTCCCCGCCCCTGCCAAGGCCTTCTGATTCCTAACCAAAGACCAACTAAAGATGCCCCATATTATTTGGGGTTTGGATCCCATTGGGAGCTGGGTGTCTGGGTGCTAGAGACAGGAGTACTTGCTGAGTTGTTTTCAGTTACGTCTGCAGCTTTGGGGGCATGCATCAGACCCGGGGTCTGTGTTGCAACAGATTAGCATATCTGGCTCAACAAGACAGGGTTCCGGAGGCCCAAACTGGCAGAGAAAATGGGCTCAGAGGTAGTCTCAACACATCAGGTGACAGTCCCAAGGGGATCTCTGTGACCGAACCCGTCACACTTCCTATCTTTCCTATGCAGTGGGATAGTTTCCTCTTGTGCCCTTAATAATGTCTCTTTGAAAAACTGCCAACTGTCTTCAATTGTTTTTCCCCTTAGACTTGCTTCCCATGGGATCTTACCTACCATCTCGCTGAGTTTGCTAAAGGTTGCCTTCTTGAAATCCATTGTCTTTATTTTGCTGTTCTCCCTCCTACCATTCCTTAGAATCATGAACTCTACCATTTCATGATCACTTTCACCCAAGCTGCCTTCCATTTTCAAATTCTCAACCATTTCCTCCCTATTTGTCATAATCAAATCTAGAACAGCCTCCCCCCTAGTAGCTTTCTCCACCTTCTGAAATAAAAAAATTGTCTCCAATACATTCCAAGAACTTGTTGGATAATCTGTGCCCTGCAGTGTTATTTTCTCAACAGATGTCTGAGTAGTTGAAGTCCCCCATCACCACCAAGTCCTGTGCTTTGGATGATTTTATTTGTTTAAAAAAAGCCTCATCCACCTCTTCTTCCTGGTTAGGTGGTCATTCGTAGACCCCTACCATGACATCAGCCTTGTTTTTTACCCCCTTTATTCTCTTCTACCTCTTCTGGGGTAACAAACACTTCTAAAAAATCAGCAGTCCAAAACTTTCACCCCATCTCTTTCCCCTTTGAGAACCTGTCAGTATCCTCCCCTTATTGAACTCCAATGAAAACACACGGTGGTGGTCAGACAGAGAAGCTCTCATGCTCCCTCTTCTATAAGCTCCAGGCCTGGGGCCTTAAACAATGAAGCAGATGTCAGAGCCATCATCAGATTATCCTTGCTTTACTTCCCTTCCACGATGAGGAAAAGACCCTACCTTTATACAGCTTCCTTGGTCTTAGGTCTACAGGTCCCCTGTAATATAACCATCACAAGGCCTGGTTTCTTGGTTTAAATCAGGAACAGGGTGCAGCTAAAACTTAAATTGTTCTTGAAGGGAGAGCTCTCCCAGACCTGAAGAAGAGCTTTGTGTAAGCTTGAAAGCTTGTATCTCACACAAACAGAAGTTGGTCCAAAGAAAGATACTACTTCATTCACCTTGTCTGTCTAATATCCTGGGACCAACATGACTACAACAACACTGCATGCAGTTCTCCCAGTGACAGCGATAAAGGCAGATTTCTTTCTAATAGTTATGTTCCTTGACTTTACTCTTTACAGAAATAAAATGAGAGAGAGCATCCAATGTAACCAGAGAGCTCAAGTTCCATTGCTCCCTCTTCTTTTTAAACGAGTGAAGGAAAGTGGATGGGAGAGCAGAAGAGACAATTAAATGCAATATGTTATTGTAAAAAGGAGAGAACCTAGTAACTAATTACATTGTTTAAGCCTGCTCAATGCATCTCTTAAGTGGTAGAGCAAATACCTCCTATGGGACCACCCCACTCTATTCCACTGTGGAGCTGGTAATTCAGACCTGTTCTTAACCCAGTTATTGCTCTAGTATAACTATTTCAGTTAGAGTGTGTGTGTGTTTTTAACCAAAATAGTTAAATTAGGGACAACCTCTAACACAGACACAGTTGTATTAATATAAAAACACTGTATACTGGTGTAGCTTATTCCCCTACCTTTGTGGATATGACTTTACTAATATAAAACACCATTATACTGCTTTCTGCAACCATATTAGAGGAGGTAGGACCTCTTTAACTATAGTGGTACAATTAAAACAGTAGAACTTGTGTGTGTAGACAAGCCCTAAGGCAACTGAAGGATGAAGTGTGTCTGTAAGGTAGTGATGTGAGTGAAACCTAAACAAAGATGATTTCTTCTATATTCTTATTACATTTCTGGGAATTATTGTTCAAAAATAATTTGTAATTATAATTACCTTATTCTCTGCATAACAAACTGAGTGAGATGTCCATGTTTGTAATGGCTTATGGTTAATAGGGCAGTTCAAGAAGATTGGTCTAGTTTCCTGTATAAAAGGTTAATTAGGGTTGTTAAAGAAAGAAGAGAACTTGTTCACATAGCTCCAGGTAGGGTAAAACCCTCTCCTAGAAGCACATATGCAGACCTATCTCTGAGTCATGTTCACATATATTATTACTTTCCATGTAAATTTTTTTTCCAGATAATGTTTACAAGAGCCTGCATCTTGTAAAGGGGACCAATTAATGCTAGATGCTGCTCTGTTTGCATTGCACAAGTTCACTGAGGGAATATTTAGGAGAAGCTTACATATATCAAAAGCTGACCAATTTAAGAGCTTGATTGTGACATTATGCATAGCCCTGAGCCAAGGATGGTGTATAAGTTGCATCACTAAAGAGTAGCACTGGAAGGCATAATGACTCTGAGAATCACAATCCCTCCCACCCCCTCACTTCTCCTACCCTTAGGATGGAAGTTATCTGTTATTGGCCTTTGGCAGCAGTAAATTACTGTTCCTTCCCCTTCTCTGGCTCAGCTGTGCTGGCCATGGCGTTGGGGGAGGTAGAGTCAACATTCCATGTACTCAGTGCCTACCTATTCTGAAAAAGAGGTAAGAAGGTGCATAGCCCCCTTTATTTCTGTGTGTTGGACCCAATGTCAGGTTAGCTCATGTAAAGGTGTAAAGGGAGTTCTTACTGGGTATATAATCCTAGTCAAAATCTGCCTTGTAAAAACCCCAACATACTTTGTGATGAATTCATTATGGATGCATGATTGTCATTACAATACACAGTACATTGTTTTGCCATTGAGTTTCTGTGCTAAAGTGCATCTGATAATATTAGCAAACTAGGGAGAAATTCTTCTCAGTATAACCGTTCATATACATGGCAAGTGAAAATCCAACATCAGACATATTGCATGGTTTATGTAAATATACTTAAGATGGACTTTAACTGTGTTTGTGTATTTTATTATAGGCGACAACATGTCTGGCTGAGAATTCTAAGAATTGCAGGGTTCCAGAGAAGCTGATTATCTGGCATTTGATCATGGCGGAAATGCCTTTATGGATGAGTAATGATTCCAGCGAAATGGAAAGGTCACATTACCTGTGACTCAAACACGTACACCTGCAGGCATTAGAAAATGATTCCTCAGCGGTTGCCAAAGTACTCACAAAGCCCTTAGCATGGGTCTAATTACTGTTCATCTCAAGATCTGAGTTTTCTAGTGTCTTACCAGCATGTGAGCAAAATAATTCATAGCCAGGTATTTCTTGCTTGATTAAAATGGGACTTCACCACAGACTGTAGGAAGGTATAAAAATATGTTTATGCCCTCACTTCTAGTAAAGTATTACATAAAGGCCTGAGAGATCTGTACAGGAGGCATAACCTCAGCCCTTGTGATGTAATAGGTAGAAATAAACAAGATAAGTTAGGGGAGCTGTGGCAGATTTAACTCTCAGTTTCCATGTAATTGTGCATTTAATGCAGTTTAAAAACTCTGGTTTAGTCACACTCTTTTAATGCTCCAAAAATGTGTGTGGTTTGTTAAGGTCAGGTTGTAAACTGCTTACTCCCAGTGGTGTCCAGTTACTCATGTGAGTAACCAGTGAGTGGAAGGACTCACACTCAGGCCATTAGCGAGCAGCAGTGGGAACTGGCTGGTTCCATAAAATAAACATATTCATAACGAATGGCACCTAAAATTCAAAACCTGCCACTAAACTTTGTATTAATTGATGCGGCATACTTTCCTGTACTTAGATCTCTGTCACTGGTGAATGTTTGAGTGAGGTCATACAGTAACCAGGAGACAATGGCATTTTGGTTCCTATTCTTTGTTCTCGTCACGTGAAATGTGGTGGTTATTTTGGATACCTCATTGCACTCCAGCTTTCAGAAATTAAAGCTCCTTGGAGACTTACGGGATCATCACAGTTGGATCTAAATGACAAACAAAGGCATAAAGAGAGGCTGGATTTGACCCCCCCAAAACAGACTCCTCCTCACTATGACAGTGTAGCAAGGCCTAGAGCAATGCCAAAGGGCCTTCCTGGTAGAGAAATTGGACAACATTTTCACAGACCCTCCTCTCCTGAGAGATGATATCTCAGACATCACATCCCAGATGCCTGACTCAGAAGATGAGCTCCAGAGAACAGCCATTGAAATAAAGGAGAGAAATGGGGAAATGTCTGCCCCAAAGATGACAATGAGGAGAAATTGGATGACTTGGAAACCAGGGCAAGAAGAAATAATCTTCATATTTCAGGCATCACAGAGAGTCTAGAAGGTAAAAACACCCTCACTTTTCTTCAGCGACTTCTCCCAGATCTCTTCCAGATAGACCCACTGCTGCCCGCTGCCTGCTTTGAGGTAGAGCTCAGCAAGTGGGTTTAAAAAAAAAAAGGCGGGAAAATGTTCAGCCCAAGGCTGTGGTACATAAACTGCTAGTAACAAAGGCAACTAGTTCACATTTGTGTGTTGAATCCTATTGCCTAGTCACAAAGACCAGGATCTCAGACCTGAATTGATGCATTTAGAACTGAATCTTGCAGGCCCTTGAGTGCCATGGAACCAAGCTGTGCAGTGATTCTCTCCTCAGGAGTGCTTGGAGGAGAGCTTGTGGGAGATTTAGGAGGAAGGGGGGAATGGCCAGTGAGTCTATGAACTGTGTATCACAACACTGTGTGTGTGGGTTTGTGGTAGGGTACATCATATCGTAGCCACTCCTACAAGCTAAGGGACTTTCCTGGTGCAAGTGCTAGAGGAGCCAACTAGGGGGGGCGCTTTTCTTGACCTGCTGCTCACAAACCGGGTAGAATTAGTGGGGGAAGCAAAAGTGGATGGGAATCTGGGAGGCAGTGACCATGAGTTGGTTGAGTTCAGGATCCTGACGCAGGGAAGAAAGGTAAGCAGCAGGATACGGACCCTGGACTTCAGGAAAGCAGACTTCGACTCCCTCAGGGAACGGATGGCCAGGATCCCCTGGGGGACTAACTTGAAGGGGAAAGGAGTCCAGGAGAGCTGGCTGTATTTCAAGGAATCCCTGTTGAGGTTACAGGGACAAACCATCCCAATGAGTCGAAAGAATAGTAAATATGGCAGGCGACCAGCTTGGCTTAACGGTGAAATCCTAGCGGATCTTAAACATAAAAAAGAAGCTTACAAGAAGTGGAAGGTTGGACATATGACCAGGGAAAAGTATAAAAATATTGCTCGGGCATGTAGGAATGAAATCAGGAGGGCCAAATCGCACCTGGAGCTGCAGCTAGCGAGAGATGTCAAGAGTAACAAGAAGGGTTTCTTCAGGTATGTTGGCAACAAGAAGAAAGCCAAGGAAAGTGTGGGCCCCTTACTGAATGAGGGAGGCAACCTAGTGACAGAGGATGTGGAAAAAGCTAATGTACTCAATGCTTTTTTTGCCTCTGTTTTCACTAACAAGGTCAGCTCCCAGACTGCTACGCTGGGCATCACAAAATGGGGAAGAGATGGCCAGCCCTCTGTGGAGATAGAGGTGGTTAGGGACTATTTAGAAAAGCTGGACGTGCACAAGTCCATGGGGCCGGACGAGTTGCATCCGAGAGTGCTGAAGGAATTGGCGGCTGTGATTGCAGAGCCATTGGCCATTATCTTTGAAAACTCGTGGCGAACCGGGGAAGTCCCGGATGACTGGAAAAAGGCTAATGTAGTGCCAATCTTTAAAAAAGGGAAGAAGGAGGATCCTGGGAACTACAGGCCAGTCAGCCTCACCTCAGTCCCTGGAAAAATCATGGAGCAGGTCCTCAAAGAATCAATCTTGAAGTACTTGCATGAGAGGAAAGTGATCAGGAACAGCCAGCATGGATTCACCAAGGGAAGGTCATGCCTGACTAATCTAATCGCCTTCTATGTTGAGATTACTGGTTCTGTGGATGAAGGGAAAGCAGTGGATGTATTGTTTCTTGACTTTAGCAAAGCTTTTGACACGGTCTCCCACAGTATTCTTGTCAGCAAGTTAAGGAAGTATGGGCTGGATGAATGCACTATAGGGTGGGTAGAAAGCTGGCTAGATTGTCGGGCTCAACGGGTAGTGATCAATGGCTCCATGTCTAGTTGGCAGCCGGTGTCAAGTGGAGTGCCCCAGGGGTCGGTCCTGGGGCCGGTTTTGTTCAATATCTTCATAAATGATCTGGAGGATGGTGTGGATTGCACTCTCAGCAAATTTGCGGACGATACTAAACTGGGAGGAGTGGTAGATACGCTGGAGGGGAGGGATAGGATACAGAAGGACCTAGACAAATTGGAGGATTGGGCCAAAAGAAATCTGATGAGGTTCAATAAGGATAAGTGCAGGGTCCTGCACTTAGGATGGAAGAATCCAATGCACCGCTACAGACTAGGGACCGAATGGCTAGGCAGCAGTTCTGCGGAAAAGGACCTAGGGGTGACAGTGGACGAGAAGCTGGATATGAGTCAGCAGTGTGCCCTTGTTGCCAAGAAGGCCAATGGCATTTTGGGATGTATAAGTAGGGGCATAGCGAGCAGATCGAGGGACGTGATCGTCCCCCTCTATTCGACATTGGTGAGGCCTCATCTGGAGTACTGTGTCCAGTTTTGGGCCCCACACTACAAGAAGGATGTGGATAAATTGGAGAGAGTCCAGCGAAGGGCAACAAAAATGATTAGGGGTCTAGAACACATGACTTATGAGGAGAGGCTGAGGGAGCTGGGATTGTTTAGCCTGCAGAAGAGAAGAATGAGGGGGGATTTGATAGCTGCTTTCAACTACCTGAAAGGGGGTTCCAAAGAGGATGGCTCTAGACTGTTCTCAATGGTAGCAGATGACAGAATGAGGAGCAATGGCCTCAAGTTGCAGTGGGGGAGGTTTAGATTGGATATTAGGAAAAACTTTTTCACTAAGAGGGTGGTGAAACACTGGAATGCGTTGCCTAGGGAGGTGGTGGAATCTCCTTCCTTGGAAGTTTTTAAGGTCAGGCTTGACAAAGCCCTAGCTGGGATGATTTAACTGGGAATTGGTCCTGCTTCGAGCAGGGGGTTGGACTAGATGACCTTCAGGGGTCCCTTCCAACCCTGATATTCTATGATTCTATGACTTGCTCTCTGTTCTGGGTGGAAGAGTCTTTCCTCCCAACGTTTGCATGGTTCCCCCACTCAAAGATCTCAGCTTTATTCAGGAAATTAGAATTTGCTAGTCAGGAAATTGTTTTTTAAAAAAATCATAATATTGGCTTTTGCTTTGCGGTTGATTATTTAGGATATGGTATTTTTCAACTGAAGTTGGTTGCATCAGGGAGATGCTGTTTGTTTTGGCACTGGTCACTTGTCATATAGTGCTTTGTACACCAGCTGTTCTGTATACACTATAATGCATGGTCTCCAGGACATATTCCTTGGGATGAAAGGAGAAATGGATCTGGATTCTCTGCTGAGAACAGTCACCCTTTCACTGTGCTGGTATTACAAGGGGGCCAGAAAGCTGCCAGATCTCCCCAATGGGGCATTCCCCAGAAGGCATAGAACTGGGATAGCCAGGTTCTACACCATCATGCCTACAGCCCTTGGCATAGCATGTGGGAAAGGGGTCTGCCAGAGCACAGTTCCTGGGTGGACAGTTCTGTGGTGGGGGGCAGAAGCAGCCACTGTAGATTAAAGCAGCTCTCAGGCTGCTTTCCGCTTGGCTGCAACTGGTGTAAAACTGATTATAAAATCAGGGAACTACAGGTGGCTTCTTTGTTGCTGAACAGAACTGCATGCTGCTGAGAATGTGGGTCAGAATCTCTTCTCTGACATTTCTTGGTTCCACTTACCATATTGCGTCTTCCATCATGCTGAACCTAACACCTGGAATAATGTGTCTCTTGTTTGCCAAGCACCCTCTCACTCCTTCGTGAAATCCCTCCAGTCTTCTCATCCTCCGTAATCCCCTCAGCCACCCCCTCCTGAACCATTACCCCATAACTTGTGAGTATTTGTCTAGTAGTCATAGATAGACTGCAAGCTGTTTGGGGAACCAAGAATATGCTTATCTCTTTTTTGCAAGGTATTATGGAAACAGATGGCACTATATGTATATGTTAATAATATTTTTTGAAGATTACTAGAATGATATCCCTGTGAGCCAAAGAAGCTATTCTGCAGATATCTGCACCCTAGCACTGCTAGGGAGGGAAGGATTGTATCTGCAAGGGTTATTACATCTGTGACTGTGTGAAGTAGCTTCACGGCTGCTCCGTGTCCTTAGAATAGGGTGACCAGATGTCCTGATTTTATAGGGACAATCCCAATATTTGGGGCTTTGTCTTATATTGGCACCTATTGCCTCCACCCCGTCCTTTTTTTTTTTTTTCCACACTTGCTATCTGATCACCCTTGGTTGGAAGGGGAGGTTTTCTTCCTCTGGGAACCCAGCAGACCTCTCTTGCCTACAGCTCCCATGGTGTGGAGGGATAGACAACCTCAGAACATTATTCTTACAGGAGAGAAACCAATATTAAATACAAAATCTCTGTGAAAGGAGACAGCCGTGAATTGACTCAAATTACTTTAGGATTTTGTAAGTCAAAGGGGATCATATTCACCCTGTCTTTTGTTTACACTGCTAGTCTTTCTGTGGTAGTCCTAACCTCTGAATGCAAATAAGTCCAGTATGTAACAGTGCTGTTCTGTAGGTAGATAAATCCTCTGCACAGAATGCAGCAGTTCACCTGACTCTTCTTCAAGTCATAGCATGTCTGCAACAGTTACGTAATGAACGTCCTCTCTCCTGATGCAAAAATTCCCCAAAAGGCATTTAAAGCATTACATCTGATCCAGGTGCTTGTTTTGTCTCTTTCTGTACTACAGTTTGACTTTTGCATTTAAATGCCAGGCTCCTGCACTTTTTCTTTGTCTTAAAGTAATACTACGTGCTGGTTGGACTTATATGGTGCTTTTATATCTTCAAAGGACTTTAGATACACAACTAATCGGTCCTCACAACAGACCTGGGTGATAAGTCAGTAAGTGATATTATCCCTATTTTATCAATGGGGAAATGAGGCAGAGAAGCAAAGTGACTTGCCTAAGGCCTCAGAAGGAGGAAGTGTTAGAGCCAGGATTAGAACTCAGAAAGTCGTGGCTCCCAGTCTTTTTGTAGCTAATGTGGAATAAGGATTTTATAGGCAAATTTGAGTAGTTCCAGAAAGGTAGGCAAATGCCACAATGGAATATGTTATATATGCACATCTGCTATTTGAGATAATTGACTATTTATTGCCCACTACTTATGCCATTTGAATGAACCCTAGTC
The DNA here is from genome assembly GCF_965152235.1 of Eretmochelys imbricata. NCBI lineage: Eukaryota > Metazoa > Chordata > Testudines > Cheloniidae > Eretmochelys > Eretmochelys imbricata. The sequence goes on along the minus strand of NC_135593.1, from coordinate 15,062,984 downwards.
AGAACCTTACTGCAAGTGCAAGGAATTTATAGGACTCTTTTCCAGCCAAGGATTTTCATTCTTGGAAGATAATGCCTTTCAAAAACGGAATGCCATCAAATCCAGAGGAGACAGATAAGAGAGTAGGTGTCAAAATGCCTTATAAACCTTAGCGTTTAGCTAGTATTCCTCAAGATAACCCATTCAGGAAACATTTCTGCCTCTTCCTCCATTGCATGGTATTCACCCCAAAGCTAAAAAGGAAATTTAATTAAATCCAGAATATGGCAACTATGTGAGGCAGCACAGAAATCCCAGGTTAGCTTTCCATAGCTACAGGAATTGGAAGAGTCCTGCAAAGCCTACCATAAAACATCCTTAATGAACAATCTGGTCAACACTCCTGTTGGAACCTTAACTGGTGTACTTCTTGGCTTCCTGCAGTTTTAACTATGCAACCTTAATGTTGCCTGAAAATGGCGTTTCTTTGCATTTAATAGTTTGGTTTTTGCGCTGTAAATCCTGAACCTATATTGCAAACCCATCTTATTTCTTTATTACAAAGTCTTGGGAGGGGCTATTTAGTTAAGTTTGGAAAGACTATAGCACCTTTTGATGTGATCCTCTGACTCAGTAATGAATCTGTACCAAGCATAGTGTCAGGGAATTGCATTGCCAGAGGGCGTCTTTTTTCCAAAGAGATGTAAAAGAGAAATGTTGAGTTGGAACAACTGTGGTCATTAAAGATCCTATACTCAACTTCTGTATGAATTAGGGAGTTAACGTAAGTGTCCTGGCCAGATTGCAATACTGGTAATTACGTATTGCCTCCCCGAATTCCCCAGTTAAATACTGTGTTCTTCACTTCCCATCAAACTATTGTGTTCTGTGCTGGTGTTAAAGATCTACCATGTTCTACACAGACAGGGTTGCATTTCAGTGGTAGAGAAAGTGAGCCCTTTATATCTCATATCTTACCCAATAGGATTGGTGTGAGGCTTTATAAATGTTTGTGAAGTGTAGAGATGATTAGATAAAAGTTATAGAAGTGCAATATATTTTTATGAAAGAGAATTCCTATTCTAAGCCTTCTTCTTTCTCAGGAATGCCCCCTTTTGGCCTGAAATATTTTATGTGATTGGTAGTTAAAACAGCCTCTCCCTCTATGAACTCTTGCATTAGTGAAGTCTCTGTTTCCCTGATTCTCAGATTAGTTTCTGATCTGAAGCTAGAAATTTTTAGACATGATTATAAAATACATTTAAGTGGGTGAGACAAGGGAGAGAAAAAAAAACTTTTTTAAAAGAACATCTTTCCTATTTCTATATTCCAGTTCTTTAGGAGGCTCTCATGTAAAAGTGTGAGGAATGAATAAAAGGAGCACATTAAGATCAGTTTTATAGCTTGAATTTCGCATAATGTAAATAAGTTATAAGAACTGCACTATTTGCAGAGTTGGTATAGGAATGTTTATAGGTTCCAAATAGATTCCTTGCAAGAGTGACTGTCTAAAAACCAAGGCTCTCTGTTCAGACCAAAGTCTGGTTTAAGAATCTCTCTCTTCACTTTTGGTAAAGGTGGTATTACCCGCTTTTTAATAATGACTACTTTAAGCAGATTGTTAGTGCATAAGATGCTCTTATTTCCAAGTTCCTAACTATCTTTTACTTTATAATGTAATGCAACACTGATACCAATAGGTAACACAGTAAATACATGGGTGTGAAATTATTAGCATTTATTGACAATGAGAAATAGTGGAACATAATTCAGTCCAAATTAGACAAAGTTCTCACTGAGTCTTCATGCAATTAAAATACAGCCTGTAAATTATATATTTTACAATGGTTAATTCAGTTTTGAGCATAATATTTAATAAGTGATGCAAATCAATGGTTCAAGTTCTGCCCTCACATACACAGATCCCATGGAAATAAGGACAGTACTATGTTCTTATTGTACATCTTGATTCTGTACGCTTTACACTTCTATCTGTGAAGTCCACAACTGATTTGACTTCAGTACAAAGGATCACTAATACAAGTTAAAATCTCTATTATTATGCTGCCTCATTTGTACTTCTTTAGTTGTATTCCAGGATTTAAAGGCCATTGAAGTCAATGAAAGTCTTTCCGTTGACTTTGGTGGGGGCTAGATCTAGTCCTTAATTCTTATTTCTCAGTTTTATAAAGTGATACAATATTCCTGAGTTCTATCATGCATGTGGTATAAGAAAATCAAGATTTATTGTATATAGTGGTCTCTGAAACATTCACCATGATCTTTTCTTTTAAAAAACAAACTAAAATTCCAAAATATTGCAAATCCCCAGAAAAGCCTAATTCCACTGGTAGGTTCAGGTTCTCTGTCCCAAAGCCTAGAAATGACTCCTGACATCCTTCATCCAGGCTAGAGTTAAAGTGCAAACAATAGTAGAGATGGATGAAATAAAATAGAAAAGAAACCAAATTAAGGAAAATAGTTCTATTTTGGGTAAAACGCTGAAAGAAAGACCTCATTCAATATCCAACACTGAGGAGATATATGGAAATCAGGGAGTGAATATTCAACATACAATATAATACAGAATAATTTATTTTAAATACACGCAGTTATAATTCTTATTCAGACTGTTCCTCACTCTGGGGGAAAATACAACCTGAATATAAAAAAATCCTGATATAAGAACATTGTTTAGCTGATTAAAAGGTAAGAAGTTTAGGGCCTGATCCATCATCCATTGAACAGTAGCTCTCAGAGCTTAATACTCAAAAATATTCAATGAGAGGAATGAGACACTTTATTAAAAACAAAATGCAAAGACATAATTCACATTGGGGGAAAATAGATCACATTTGTAAGTACTTGTTACCTGTAACCCTGATTGTACAAGTTTACACATGAATAAAATTTCTCCCATTTATTTCAAAGAGAGAGGGATATATGAATTGATTGCTGGGGATCAATCCTTTTATGAGTTATATATTGCTCCATATGAAGCAAACAAGGAAGTTTCATAGAAACCAGCTAATTCACAATCAGCGTTTACAATAAAGTGAGACTAAATCTGGAGACAGGTATTGAGGTTTTCTGGAAGTAGTTACTAAGTCTCTAAAATTTCCTAACAGATCCCCAATTATTCTGTGATAACAGTGTTGATTTTTTTTAAATTGAAAGTTACTTGGTATAAAGATGACACTGAATATTGTGAATACATATAGAAGAAAATTTTCTTCTGTTGATCATACAACTTAATAGTTCCAGACTACTTACATATAAAGTCTTCTACTGTTATAAACTCTGATTGTATCTTTAAAAAACTTGCCCATAGTTGAAAACACGTGGTCAGTTGCAGGAATTTTTTTCAGTGCGTGCCTTAAAAATCTGTGATAACCCCATCCTTGGAGTTCCCATTGACTTTACATGCCATTGCAGGTGTGTAGCATCTCTGAAAATTAAACTCATATGGTAGGGAATAATCTTGTACTGGCATTTAGGGGGTTGGACTCCGGAGATCTATGGTCAACATTTTCAAAATTAGGCACCTATACTGTAAGGCTCAATTTTCAGAGTTCTGAGCTCCCACAACTTGAACTGGCTTCCCCGGGAGCTCTGAGTGCTCAGCACTTTTGAAAACTAGGCCTCTCTAATTTCTGTTAGTCCAATTCTGGGCTCTCCGAGGGTGTTTCATCAGCAGCTCAAGTTTTAACAAATTCAGAAGACTTTTACAGTCTGTTTTCTGGCTGTTCCTTAGCAACAGCTGCGGAGCATGAGGTGGGGATAATGAACCTACTGGCACATCCCTAGAAGGCAAACAAACAGATAAACAAAGCATTCAGTTCAATAGTAGCTGTCTTGTTTTATTTATTCTACATTATTTTTCTACTGGTCTCTGCAGGCAAAGGTGATTTCAGTGAAGTGCAGAACTCTGGGCCTGATCCAAAGTCTTTTGAAATCAGTAGGCATTTTTCTCCTTGACTACATTGGCTCTGGATCAAGCCATATGATGCTAACATATACCTACTCAAGTTCCAGGAAGGTGGGTGGGCGCAAGCCTGCCCACAGCTGAAGGCCCCTTCCCCAGCCTAAGTGGAGAAACCATGAAACCCAGGGTTCAGCTAAATTCAGGGGACAGCAAATGATCAAACAGGAATGAGGGATACAGAGCGGTAAGTAAGGATCCTGCGGCGGGGTGGGGGGAGGGTGGAAGACTATTCTACAGGTGAGCATTGGGTTGCCAACTTTCTAATTGCACAAAACGAAACACCCATGCCTTGCTTCTGCCCTGCCCTTCCCTGAGGCCCCGCCCCACCGCTTCTCTGATGCCCCGGCCCCACTCATTCCAGCCCCCCTCCCTCTGTCGCTTGCTCTCCCCCACCCTCACTTACTTTCACTGGGTTGGGGCAGAGGGTTGGGGTGAGGGCTGCAGCTGGGGTATGGGCTCTGGGGTGGGGCCAGGGATGACGGGTTTGGGGTGCAGGAGAGGGTCTGGGCTGGGGCTGGGGCTGAGGGGTTTGGAGTGTGGGAGGGGGTGAGGGGTGTGGGCTCAGAGAGGGAATTTGGGTGTGGGACGGGGCTCAGACCTGGGGTAGGAGGTTGGGGTGAGGGAGTAGGTGTGGGGTGTGGGCCCAGATGGGGGGGCTCAGGTCTGGGGTAGGGGGTTGGGATGTGGGAGGGGGTGTGGGCTCTGGGAGGGAGTTTGGGTGTGGGAGGGGGTTCCGATCTGGGGCAGGAGGTTCAGGCTCCAGCCAGGCAGCGCTTACCTCAGGTGGCTCCCGGTCAGTGGTGCAGCAGGGCTAAGGCAGGCTCCCTGCCTGCCCTGGCTCTGCACTGCTCCTGGAAGCAGCCACCATGTCCTGCCCCTAGGTGGAGGCACAGCCAGGCAGCTCTGCACGTTGTGTGGCTGCCACGCCCACAGGCGCTACCCCCACAGCTCCCATTGGCCACAGTTCCCGGCCAATGGGAGCTGCGGTGCTGGCGCTGAGGGCGGGGGCAGCACACAGAGCTTCCCTGATTGCCCCAGCACCTAGGAGCCGGACATGCCGGCCGCTTCCAGGAGCCACGCAGAGCCAGAGCAGGCAAGGAGCCTGCCTTAGCCATGGTGCACCACTCACTGGGCTTCTAATGGCCCAGTCAGTGGTGCTGACCGGAGCCGCTAGGGTCCCTTTTCAACTGGGCATTCCTGTTGAAAACCAGACCTGGCAACCCTAGGTGAGCAGCTTCTACACTATAGCTATTCAGTTAGGATGCCCTTAACTATGCAGCACAGTTGCCTTCATCACAATTTACCTTTAACAACATGGCCAAAGACATTTGAAGATGAAGAGGAAAGAAGCTCAGACATTTCTTGTAAATATGGAAGGTTCCCTCCACTCAGTACGTTCGGCAAGCCACAGTCCTGTACAAATGAAGCATCCAAAACAGTCAAGCATTTTCACTCATCCCCATGAACTCATTTCCTCACTATGGATACATTCAGGTCCTGACATGTGGGGGCCAGATTCCTTACTCTACTCTAACCCCAAGGGGACAGAAGATGGCAAGTTCAGCAGTCTCTTAATTTAGTGATAAAGGAGTCCATTAAAATCTGGATTGAAATTATTTTTATTGCCCCCACCTCGTTTATTTCCTAAGGAACACAAATATTAAGGAGGCACGTTTACTGTTGTACATACGCATACAATGAATAATCACATGTATTGGCTTCACATTATTATTATGTTAATTGTCTTGCTAGCTTTCCAGGAATCTTTGCAGACAAGAGGCTCTTATGAGGCATATTCAGTCAATGAAAAGGTCACAAAGGGACTGAGAGGGATTCAGAATTATTATTATTATTAATTAAGTTCTGATGGTTTGTTGCTCTGCCCTTGGCAAGATACAGACAGATTTAGGGTGAAATTCTGGCCCTACTGAAGTCAATGGCAAAACTCCTATTGGCTTCAGTGGGGTAGGATTTCACCATTGGACCCAGTTCTGCAGACAGTTAAGCACCTGAATTAGTGTGCAGGGTTGGACCCTTGGTTTCCATCCCAAGGCACTTACAACCTAAGAGTGAGGCAAAAATTTTACAAGATGCACTAAGACCCAGCAGATAAATTCCAATATTTTCTATTTTTGTAGCGTGGGTTTTGGGTGGTGCTGATATTTCATCGACAGGGGTTAGAATAAATATTAACAAAATAACACCTTGTCTGTATTAAGCTCTTATAGATAACTGTTTGTTATGGCAGCTTATGGGGACATGAAAGTCAGCAGGAAAGAATTATCCTGGTGCAGCTTCCCTGTGCTGGCCCCCTCAAAAGCCTCGGTGTAGCGTGTGGGCAAGGAGTGGGGATGGAGACTCTGCTGCAGCCAGTGCTGCAACCCATTGGCAGTCCTGCTGGGGAGGGGGAATGCTGTAAATTCGAGTAGCCCCTACAACAACCCAGAATAGGGAGGGTACAAAGGTATACTAAAGCCACCATAGTGCCCCTCCCCCTGAATTGTACCTTTTTTTGGTTGGGCCCCCTAGATGCACAGCCCGAACCTCAGCCATTGTGTTTGTAGTCATTTATAGCTTAATCTATGGTGTTTTCTTTGTTGGATATTAACTCTATATATCCTGTGCAATTATCTTTTCACCAAATTAACAGAATTACCTCCTGAAGAAAGTCCTCCCTTTTGGGGCCATGATATTGTGGGAAACACGTCATCTCCTTATTTTCCTGGATTTTTACAAAGTGAGTGGCAGTTTGACATGATTTTGGTTTCTATGAAAAAAAGAATCTAAAATTAAGGGAGGAAAATGAAAGCCACCCACCCACCCACAAAAACAAGCAAACAAGTCATTTACCCGGATATTGACACTCACCTGCAGCCCAGGGTTTGCTCCCATTTGTAATAAACAATTAATTCCCTCAAGAATTTGATCTTTGCGCATTTGCAGAAACTTTCGCGTGTCAGTGTGGTTGAGGATTTTTTGAGACTCCCTCGCTAATGCAGTGTGAGCAAGAACTGCACAGTGCAATGGTGTTAAACCTGGACAGGAAGAACCACAATGACATCAGTCACTTGCTAGGGACTAAATCCAAATGCTTGGGTATTTTGGCTTTAACAAAAACACCAACAATTAGATAATGTTCAGCTCAAGCTTTCTTCCCAGGCTTAGCTATTCCCAGGGGTCTTCTGCTCAGCCCTCACCCTGGAGTTTCTCCCTATAGAGAACCACTTCTACCTTTTTTATATCCCAGTGGCATAGCAAAGCACCAGCCTCAGTGAGCTGGAGGAGATCAGCCCTTCCCAGCAGGATCAACGCAATGGGGTTGCCAACTTGATATTTCCTACCTAATTTCTGGGGTTTAAAATTACTTAGGTTAGAGTTTGGAGCCTTGGAGGAGTCTGCAGTAAGCTTCACTGTAGTTCAAATTGCATCTCTTACCGCAATGGTCAGTTCGATCCACTTCCACATGCATGCCGCCTTCTTTACGTTTGTTCAGAACCTGAAAGGAGGATGATGCAGAGATTGTAAATATTGATTGTGGCCTCTGGGCACTGCCACAGTACAATAAAACAATAACAATAGTGACACCAGTTCATCTCCGCTGGGATGGTTTCTCATATCTGTAGAGACGTCTCACATTTTGCGTGGCAGAATATGCATGTGTCTCCTGCAAAATGCAGGCAGAAAAATCCAGTGCATATGATAGTGTAATTATAACTGTATCTCTAATTAAAGCTCCACTTACATCCAAAACTCTTAAGTACCCATTCTCTGCACACAGATGGAGTGGTGTTTTCCCAAAACTGTCCTGTTCATTGACATTGGCTCCCAGAGAAATCAAATCATTGACCATCAGGTGCTGGTTCTTTTCAGCAGCTAGATGTAATGCCGTCTAATAAGAAGAGAGAGGGGGAGAGAGACTTTACAGTGGAAAAAAATGAAAAGTCTTTAACCAGCATGGATTAGCAGCTAGGGGGAAACATTGGGAGTCAAGACTTCTAGGGTCTATTCCTGGCTTTGGGAAGGAAGTGTGGTCTACTGGTGGAGGGGAGTGGTGTCAGGACTCCTGGGTTCTATTCCTAGCTGTGCCACTGACTTGCTGTGTGATTTTGTGCAAATCATTTCACCTCCCTGCACCGCAGTTTCCCCATCTGTAAAATGTCAGTAGTAATACCTGGCTGACTGGGGTGTTAGGAGTTTAAAATCAATGTTTGGAAAATGCTTAGGGATCCTTTAATGTGTTAGAGAAGTGCCCGATTTTCTTTTCCAGTTAGTGTCATACCCGTTTGGCTGCATCCTTCTCATCAATTTTGTTTAGAGATGCCAATCTCTGTGCAAGTGCATAAGCCCGTGCTCTCCTTCCTTGAATGACAGCCTTGTGCAGGAGCCTGGAATAGGTCAGGGTTTGTAATGCATTAGAACATTCAGCAAATGTGAGCAAGGTTTCTCAAATAACCGCAGGGATGGTATCTTAAAGCAAAAGGAACAATTTTTTTCAGTGTGTAAAATAAGGCATCAGAAACTTTGGGGACAGTTTGGTATTTCAGTCATTTATTCTTTACTCTCTATTAACTGAGGGGGTGAAGGTGGACACACACACTTTATAGGTTTGTAGGCTGAGATCACTCCACATACCAGGGGCTAGCTGCATCCCTCCATTTCACCCCACAAGCTCCCTGTGCACCTGTCTCCCATCCCTCTATTTCAGAGACACAATCCCCCAACCTCCACCCTGCCAGGGGTTGTGTGTGCACCCCATTTCCCCATCCTCCCTTACCAGGGTTCTCTGTAGGGTTGCCAATTTTGGTTGGACATATTCCTGGAAGTTTCATCACATGACATAATCTTTAATGAAAGATTAATCTTTAATTTCTGGAGACTCCAGGACAATCCTGGAGAATTGGCAACCCTTGTTCTCTGGTGTGGGACAGGTGGAGAAATGTAGAAACCCTCCTGTCCAAAACCAAAACATAACTCCTAACTCCAGCTGCAAAACAATGTTTCTCTTTTTAGGTGAAATTCACCCCTCTGCAGAAGCAAGCTGGGAATCACACCCCTAGCTCGCTGTGTAGACTTAGTCTTTGTGTAGAACAAATAGATCCTAGTACATGCATATGGTTATTGCCATATCCAACCTGGCATTTGCACCTTTTGTGGACACAGTTAAAGATTACCAATGAGAATTTGGCCCTTTAGGTCCCACGTGAACAGGAATTGATGAATATTTTAATTTCTTGGTCACAGGACATTTTGTGCATCTGTTTAGGGGGGATGTAAAAAAAGGAGTGCAGAAGATGTTAGAGATTTAACGGTGGGTGGCTTATTGTAAGTAATGGTAATGCAATTATAGTAATAAAGGTAAACAGCAATTTCTATAATTTTATTGCTGTATTCAGGAGCACTCTTCGGCATAGCACGTGGTCCACTTACTACATTTTGTTTCCTGTAATGTTGCAATCCTGTAAAATGAGATTGTGTTTGGATTCCCTTGATTGTGTTTTAAAGACAATCAAGAAGTCTCATCCCTGCTGAGACTAGGCCAGTTTTAAGAAAGGTGGCATCTGTTTTACATCAGCTTCCTTAAACTGGTTGAGCTGTGAAGGAAATCAAGTGGTTGGGGTTTTTTTGGGGGTGGAGGGGGGGGAAGACTTGTTTGTTTGCGTAAACAAATATTTGCTCTTTAAGCACACTTTATTCTACTGAAATAGGATCAATATCCTTGTTGTCTTCGAGTCAGTTCCAGAGAAGCCGCTCCCAATTCTTTGGAAGTCTGCTGCCTGCACACTACATCAAAACTTACATACATTGCTAATCTCCTCACCCATTTTTATTGCCAGCTACTAAAAAAAGTAATTATTCATAGACTGTTTGCAGCCTGGTAAACAATGTTAAGGAGTCGTATTGTTGCAAATCAGTTTCTCGGGAGCATAAAGGAATTGTTTCAGAACAGGTGCCTTTGATTACATTTTCTTCTAGCTGCTCACAGTTCAGTCCTTGGCCTTGTTTACACCGGGATGCTGTCCTGATTTCAGGTGTCAGTAGCCAGAAAGTGGGCTAACTACACCTGTGCAAACCTCTAGTGTGGACAGGCAAAGTTACTATCGGCACCGATAGAACTTGGCCCTACCTAAAACCAAGTCCAACTGCATTGATGCAAATTACAGTTTGCACTGCCTTCACTGAGGCTTTGTCTATGCTACAAGTAATACTGCGGGACAGCTGCAGCTACACTTGCTCTAGCATCGGATGGTGTTTTTCCACAGCTGCGGTACATCTACCCTCTCAAGAGGCAAGGGTGGTGTCTATACCGGGGCTTAGTTTGGCTCAACTATATCTCCTAAGGGAGTGAATTTTTCACATCCTGAGCAACAAAGCTAGGTCAACCTAAGTTTTAGGTGTTGACCAAACCTAAAGGTTTCCACAACACCAGTGGCTGGAATTGGATCAACTCCCCATTGTCGATAAGACTTCAGAAAAGAGAAAGCGATATATTATATATATATATAACAGTCACAGACCTGTTCCCATTTTCATCAGGTGCAAGCAACTTGTCCACTGGGATATTTCTCAGGAGACTCTCCTCCCAGTATAGTTGGAACTGGAAGAAAGAAAGGGCAGAAAGGTCCTGCTGTTCAAAAGAAACAGAGGTTGACTTCAGATGTCCCACATAGTCCTGGGAGTTTGCATCAACTTCCAAGAACTCCTCTGAATGGTGTCCTGGTGGATTATAGCAGAAAGGTCTGTCCTGTGCAGAAGGCTCTGGAAAATGCCCCTGGGAACTGATAAATGGATCCTGCATCTGCCAGCTGTTCTGTTCCTCATTTTTACTTGGAAATGATATTTCCAGGGAGTTTGGGTGTTGCATTTTTTTATAATTGGGTAAGTAAGAATTCTCCTCTTGTCCACACAGTAGTTGGTGGCAATCAGGAAACGGGCAACACAGCTGTGATTTGGTCAGGTTCTGGCTCCTTTCCAGCAGGCTGCCAGCTGGTTGTTTGCTGCCCTTAGCTTCCCACCAAGAGGCCTGAATATCAGGGGGAAAGCTGTGCCAGCAGCAAGCTGGCATAGGGCTCAGAGACTCTAGCTTTGAGTGGCTCTTGTTCAGGTCTTCCTCCAGGACCTCAACCAAGATATCAAGGTCCTCCAAGCCTTTTAGTGCTTGCTCAGAACTTTGCTTTTTCTAAAACACCAAGAAGAAAAACAAAAATTCAGTCATCAGGTGTCCTGTTCAGCCTTAGAACGGTAACATGTGATTTGCCTGGAGAGTCAGAAATCTTGAAGCAAAAGGTGTCATGCATACCTGTCTGAGCTGTTTTTCTGAATAAGGATGAGCTTTTCTTCTTGCTATTGAAAACAAAAGAAAAACATTTGAGTTTAAAAAAAAATGTAAGTAATATTCACTCCAATATTTCTACCCATAGGATACATGGGTGAAAGGAAGTATACGGTGAAAATGCCTGAAGCCTTGTTTATAGCACAGAGGTGGGCAAACTACGGCCTGCAGGCTGCATCCAGCCCATCAGACCTTTTAATCTGGCCCTCGAGCGCCCTCCGGGGAGCGGGGTTGGGGACTTGCCCCACTCCGATGCTTCAGCTGGGGAGCAGGGTCAGAGGCTTGCCCGACTCCATGTGTGCTGTGACTCTGCATGCCTCCTGGAAGTAGCGGCATGTCCCCCCTCTGGCTCCTATGCATAGGGGCAGCCAGGGGGCTCTGCACACTGCCCCCGCCCCAGGTGCCGGCTCTGCAGCTCCTATTGGCTGGGAACTGCAGCCATGGGAGCTGCAGAGGTGGTGCCTGCAGATGGGGCAGCATGCAGAGCTGCCTGACTGGTGCTGGGCCTCTGCATAGGAGCCGTAGTGGGGACATGTTGCTGCTTCTGGGAGCTGCTTGAGATAAGCGCCTCCTGGAGCCTGCACCCCTGAGCCCCACCCCATGCCCCAACCCCTGGCCCCAGCCCTGATCCTCCTTCCACCCTCCAGACCCCTCGGTCCCAGTCTGGAGCACCCTCCTGCATCCCAAGCCCCTCATCCTCAGCCCCACCCCAGAGCCTGCACCCCCAGCCAGAGCTCTCACCCCTTCCCGCACCCCAACCCCCCAATTCCTTTAGCGTTCATGGCCCACCATACAATTTCCATACCCAGATGTGGCCCTCAGGCCAAAAAAGTTTGCCCACCCCTGTTACAGCAGCATGTGTCTCAGCTTTGCAGCCCTGCTAGAACCATAAAGAATTTAAGAAACAAAGCTAATTCTGACAAGGACTGTGGAGTACATGAAGGTGCACATGTTAATGTGTACTTGTGTGAGCATAGACATACTCTTGAGGGTGGATCAGTGTGTGCTTTAAGGGACGTTGAGAAAGGTCTTGCTAGATGAATGGAGGGAGCAGAAGAAGAGAAAAGCTCCATAAAACTGGCTGGATCTAAGTCTACAGAGGGTTTTTATTTGTTTGTTTTTTTAAAAGGGTACAACTTTGAAATATATAGGACCACAGCATCATCTCAGCATAGCTCTGTCAAAACAAAATAGTTCTGCCAGTGTATACCAGCTGAGAATCTGGCCCTATATCCTTAAACAATAGGTAGCCAGTGGAAGTCTGAGAGTCTTGTGACACAATTCTTTGTGTACGTGTGCTTGTGAGAGGGCATCAACCTATAGGATGAGGAGTTTGCATTCCCCCCAGGGGGTACTTTACCTGTTGTTCCAGAAGATCTTTTAGTTGTAGTTGCCCTTATTGATTGTGCTTCCTAAGGAAACAAGCAAATAAACAAAAATTAATATATTTTGAGATGGTAACATTTACTAGAAAAATTTAACTGGTGCACAGTATGTGACCTGAGCAAAATAATTCTGATACTAACAACTTCTATCTGATACTTTTTTTTGCAGAGCATGGAAACAGTGATCTCTTTTGGATGAAAAAGATCCTTGCTACCATGCTCTTGAAAAAATCTCCACTCTAATCTCTTAGTAATGTTTGAATTTGGGATGTACAGCACCAGATTGCAGACTTCTACCTCTTCACGTAAAGGAGTAACTCTATTGGATGGAAGCAACACCATGAGTATCATCTGCACAGTAGCCACAGAGAGAGAACATGTAACATACTTTGCCATCATGTTACACTTTCATATGTGGTGACTTCTCCAAACTCAAGGAGATTCTTACCTTTATGTCACTGGGGTCCATCCCTTTGGAAAGCCGGACTTTTCTCAGCAACTCCCGCACTGGCATTTTTACCCGCACGCCAACATACCGCTTCTGAGGGGGGAAAGTGCTCAGTGTAGAGTCTGGGAAAAAATCAAAATAAGGTACTTGAAAAAGAAATTACCACAAAATAAATGCTACAAGCCATTGTGTGATAGGGAGAGTAGGAGGTAGTTTTGCCCTAAGAGGGTGTACATAGTTTCAGGTGATTTGTTAGTTGGGGAAAATTCCCACTTTGAACTATATGTTCTCTGGTTCTGAATTTTCAAGAATTACTCTTATTTAGTATTGATAAACATGTTCTAACTGTTCAGGGGGCTTCTCAACAGGTAAGAGACAATCAATAAAATAAAATAAAAATCTGACTGAAGAGCTTACAACTTGTGGGCTTGAATGGAGAGAGAATACATGTGTAAGCAGAGTCTGAATGAGCTCTCCTCTGCCTTCTGTGGATGAACTGGGGGGAAAGATCTCAGGAGCAGACTATATTGGCACAGACCAGGGATCGGCAACCTTTGGCCCATGGCCTGCCAGGGGAAGCCACTGGTGGGCCAGGCCGGTTTGTTTATCTGCAGGTTCAGCTGATCGCTGCTCCTACTGGCCACGGTTCACTGTCTCAGGCCAATGGGGGTGGTGGGAAGCGGCATGGCCAAGGGATGTGCTGGTTGCCCTTCCTGCAGCCCCCATTGGCCTGGGACGGCAAACCATGGCCAGTGGGAGCTCCAATCGGCTGAACCTGCGGACACTACAGGTAAACAAACCATCCCGGCCCACCAGAGGCTTTCCCTGGCAGGCCGCGGGCCAAAGGTTGCCAATCCCTGGCATAGACAAATCTAATTTGTCTAGGTGATCAGCAGACAGACTTGCTTTGCCAAAGTGATTAGTTTTGGCTGCTTCAGATTAAAGTTCACTTTAATCTTGAATACAGGGAAAATTAAACGTTATTGTCCTTACTGTATGTCTAAAGGGCAGCAGAACTGCCCTAACTGAGGGATCACCCTCACTTGAACCTCATGTCCTGAGCCATGGGGAGTGATGTGAAAATGAGTGGGAACAAGTGTTCCTCTTCACTGATGGGGTGGACCTGTTTAAAGAGTCTAAGATACCATTTAACCCTTCTCCTCCAGTGTTGAAAGACAGAGCAGACCAGATGCAATTGAGAATCCTCGGTTCTGCTCAGCAATCGCTAAAGCTGAAGTCACTGATGAGCAGCCTTGGGAGGTTGAACCTTAGACCTGGTGTGGGTACAACGCTGCAGTGAAAAACAATGTAGAGGATGCAGCAGCAAGCTCCCCACTACCCAGTGAAATCACTAAGTCCTGAAATCACTAAGAACTGGGCTACATGGCGGGATCTCTGAGCACAGCATCATAGCGGCCTAGGTTCAGGAGGACCCTCATATGTCAAGACTCACTGCGTGGGCTGCTGAAAGCTGAGAGTTTGATAGAGGGGATGCTCACTGGGGCAGTGGTGAGCTGCTGTAGCTCCTAGAGCACCTCTTTGTGGTGCATGCGGAGCTAAAGCAAAAGAGGAGACGCGATTATGATTAAACACCAAGACCATGGTGGCCTAGAATGACAGGGATGTATGTGACGCGGGTGATCAGATCCTGTGGTGATAGGAGTAATATATAGATAAATATAACCTGAGGGTTGCACTGCTAAGTTTACCCTATGGACTAGATTTTCAGCTGGACCCAATAATCACTGCTCTACCCTGGCTGGTTATTGCTTACAGCTGAGAATAGCCAGAATTCAGTAAGCTCTGACTATGCCCCTTTCTGCCCTTGACATGCTACTATATCAGAGGCTACAGGGGATGGGGAATGACCTGGGAATTGGCTACATGAACTACAGACTCAGGTCACGTGGTCCTGTTTTTGCTCCCTGTTTAGGAGTTTGAAATATTTTCAGCAGGAGAATAATGGATACCATGTAACAAAAATTACACTTATGATAGGAGCTTTGGGATGACTTGTCATTTTTGCTAAAACTTGTGAATCCTTTGGAATTTCTGAATGCTTAGCAGGTGACAGAATACCTATGAATAATATGACCTCACAAGTCAGTTGTTTACTATTCAAACAGCTCTAGAAGTGGGACTAATACCTGCATCTGGCAGATATTTTAAGGCTTAATTAATTACTTTTGTAAAGCACTTTGACACCCTGGATGAAAGTACTATCAAAGTGCAAAGTTGTTGTTAATTTTATTGTTCTCTTTCAAGCTATTAAATAATAAAAATGCTGGATGATGCATCAATTTACCTGTCCAGGTGCAGTCTTGAAGCTGAAGCATTTGGTAAAGGCAATAATTTATTATACATATTTGTATACAATTCTATAATTATTCGCCAAGTCATATATTACTATTACACGCAGAACCCAACATAATTAAGAAAATAAATGAGCAGCAAAATGTTACAGGTAAACAAATCATGGAATATTCCTACAACAATCTGCAAGACATTGAAGAACTTTTGCCTTTAGGAATAAACCACATCAAAACCAAAAATAAGCTAACTACATAAACTGATCGTCTCCATTTGACGTTATTACTGCACGTACCTAAAATGCACTGTTCTTACAACAACTTACTGTATTGCTTTGCAAAGAAATGCAGTATTGTCGTACATAATAGTTGAAAGTATGTGAAAAAATTTTAATCTTACCAGTAAGAGCAGACATCTCCTGGGATTTTACTGGGGGAGTATGACAGATCTTGGGACTCACAGCATTAAATTCTGTTAATCCAGAAGCTGGCAAAGATGGGCTCTGTTGAGAATAACTTCTGGGGCTGGCAGTTTCCCCAGGCAAAGGAGATCCTTGGCCCGTGCTATAACCTCCGATTTCACTTTCACTGATGTTTTGATTGGTGAGAACTTCAGGACTCATTCTGATTTTTTGCAGCATTTCCACCATACATGTGAAAAAAAATGCTTACTTGATTTTAAGGAAATATGTAAATCCAAGTTTTACATTGAGAAGTTGATAATAACACAGTCGGTTATTCCCCAGTGCAATTAGCCACTGCTAGCTGAATCCAATTTCCCTATTCTCTTTAAAAGGAAGATATAGAATAAAATCAGTCTTCAAATCCCAGCAGCCGGTGGAAACTACTTTTGAGTATTGCATGGTTCATTACCTCTCTACCTCCTTTATAGTCAGGCATGGTTTGAAAGACGTCACAGCATGACAATACCACACCCTCTTTCTAACAATCTATTGTAGCAGCTGAAGACGAAGTGACTTTTCCTAAGAAGTGCTCAGTGGGATTGAGCAGGAAGAGGTGAAAATACAAAACTGAAAAATATGTTTTTTCCAAACATAAAAATGAAAAAAATAAACAATGACTGGTTGATTTTAAAAGAATATGGGAGGGAAAAATAGTTTCCCGGGAATTCAGTTAATTTGCTCAAAGGATTAAACTCTGCAAAGAAGAATAAATAAATCTGGCCCTAAATTGAAACAATTTTATTAACACTTTTTATTTATATTTTTTTCTAAAGTTACATAAAAAAACAGCCTTACATGCGTGACATTTAATCCTGAAAAAAGGAGCAAACACTGACACCCCCTTGCTCCCACAAATCCCTTGGAGGAGGGGGGAAACCTCAAAGAAACTCTACCTGCTCAGAGTTTTGATTCCATAAAGAGAGAAGTGCCAGAGAGTCTATGAAGTCCACTAGGGACTTTGCTATTGCTATTGATTTTACATTGAAGGCGGTCAGATACTGTGACAATGGCTGGTGGTACGAAACCCTGAGATAAACAGATATTCTTTTGAAAGTAACTTTTTTTTTCATAAGCAGTAGCATGCTGTCATGGTTGATCTATGAAAATAAAATGTTACATGTGGCTAATAACATTCCTCAAGTTTTTGACAGAACAGTCAAGTGCAGGAACTAAAATCCATATTTATTTCTCCAGGGAAGATATTTGAAGATGTATATCTATCTCCAATACTGCAAGTGCAGACCAAGGGGTGAAATGTAGAACAAGCTCATCAAGCCTCAGTAGCTGTTAAACATTCTAGCATGAGTTTCCACAGATAAAGGTGAGGAAAGACCAAACTGAACATATGACGCTAAATTGTTTACTTGTGCTTTAGCCAATCAGAAATCAGTCCCTACAACTCAATTATTTGGGGCGGGGGGGAGGGGGGGGAACCAACATATCTTTGTGTCAAGTAGAGAGAAAAGGTGGGTGATGTTATATATTTTATTGGACCAGCTTCTGTTGGTAAAAGAGACAAGCTTTTGAACTACACAGAGCTTTCCTTCATGTCTGGGAAAGGTACATAGAGTGTCACAGCTATACAAAAGGGGGAACAGATTGTTTTAGCATAACTGGTTAACACACATTGTAAGGGACCATTCAACATGAAGTGGTCCGCTAACATCTCTGCAGTCATAGGACAAGAATGGGGGAGGGGTTTGTGGGTTACAGATTGTTGAAATAAGCCATAAATCCAGTGTCTTTATTAAGACCATGATATTTAGTTCGAGCAAAGTTATGAATTTAAGCTCCGAGGTTTGACTTTTGAAGGTGTTGTGCAGGTTTCCTTTGAGGACATGGACTAAGAGGACATGCCTTTTATCATTTTTCTGTGTGAGTTCATTCTAGAGCATAGTAATTGCCTAGTTCCACCCACATAGTTGTTATTGGGGCATTTACTGCAGTGGATGAGGTACATCGCATGTGATAGGCATGTGTAGAACCCATTGATCTTGAAAGGTGTGTTGTGGGGAATATTGTTCATTGTAGCAGTAAAGACATGTCCACAGGTTTTGGATCTGTTGTTCTGGCAGTGTCTGGTGCTGCTTTGAGTTGCTGTGTCCTGGTCTGTGGGGAGCTTGCTTCTGATGATGAGCTTGGTGAGGTTTGGGGGGTTGTTTGAAGGCCAGAAGAGGGGGTTCAGGACAGGGATGCTGGAATGGGGGGGCCAGGAAACCATGGCTCCATCACTTTTAAAAGTGGGAGGGCTATGCCCTCCCACTTTTTACTGGCTGTAAGGGTGAGCGACAGTGGAGGGGGGTGGAGAAGAGCAAGCAGGGGCAGGATCTTGAGGGAAGAGGTGGTATGGGAGCGGGGCTTTGGGGGAAGGGGAAGTGTGAGGGTGGGGGCTCAATGAGAAGGGGCAGCCTGGGAACGGAGCCTCAGAGGGAATGGGTGGCAGGAGGGCAGGGGCTCGGGGGCAAGGGGTAGTGTGGAGATGGGACCATAGTTCAGGTGCCTGTGGGCACCCCACCACCCAACTTGTAGAGGGCTTCCATTGCTCCTGGTTCAGGAAAGATTTCTTTTAGGATGAGCAAAAAGAAAAGGAGTACTTGTGGCACCTTAGAGACTAACCAATTTATTTGAGCATAAGCTTTCGTGAGCTACAGCTCACTTCATCGGATGCATACTGTGGAAAGTATAGAAGATCTTTTTATACACGCAAAGCATGAAAAAATGGGTGTGAACCTATTTCCCCTTGGTTTTTCCTACCCCCTCTCCTCCTCAGACGTTCTTGTTAAACCCTGGATTTGTGCTGGAAATGGCCCACCTTGATTATCATACACATTGTAAGGAGAGTGATCACTTTAGATAAGCTATTACCAGCAGGAGAGTGGGGTGGGGGGAGAGAAAACCTTTTGTAGTAGTAAACACCCATTTTTTCATGCTTTGTGTGTATAAAAAGATCTTCTATGCTTTCCACAGTATGCATCCGATGAAGTGAGCTGTAGCTCACGAAAGCTTATGCTCAAATAAATTGGTTAGTCTCTAAGGTGCCACAAGTACTCCTTTTCTTTTTGCGAATACAGACTAACACGGCTGTTACTCTGAAACCTTTTAGGATGAGGTCCCCATTGAGTATGGGTTGTAAAGTAATTATTTAATGATACCCTATAATTGTTTAATGATACCCCGTGTATCAAGCACACACAGACGGGTTTCAGTCCTTAAGTGAAAAGAAAAGGAGTACTTGTGGCACCTTAGAGACTAACCAATTTATTTGAGCATGAGCTTTCGTGAGCTACAGCTCACTTCATCAGATGCATACCGTGGAAACTGCAGCAGGAAAGCTCATGCTCAAATAAATTGGTTAGTCTCTAAGGTGCCACAAGTACTCCTTTTCTTTTTGCGAATACAGACTAACACGGCTGTTACTCTGAAACCAGTCCTTAAGTGTGCTTTAGCCGTGCTCACAACACCTTAGGGATGGGGACGCAGAAGTGGCATTATATCTACTTTTCGCTACCTTAAATCCTAAACCAGCTAGGTGCGAGTTTGGTCCTAGCATAAATTACAGTAACCTCCTCTAATCTACACCAGTGAGGCTGGATCCCCAGGAACTGTTCTGATGGGTGAGGATTGCTGGAACGCCTGGCCTCTCCACCTCATGTTGGGGGAATCCTCAGCTCGCTGGAGCAGTGTAAACATGATTTTTTGCAAATCAGGACTGAGCACTTTGGGCCAGATTCCCAAATGATGTAAATCTGAGTAACTGCATTTACAGCATCTGAGGATCTAGCCTTTTGTGTTTATAACATTAGTACCTAGTTCTTGTACAACATTGCTTTTCACCCATTAAACTCCACGCACTTTACAAAAGAAGCATGTATTATTATCCTCATTTTACAGATGAGAAAACTGAGGAACAGTCAGGTAAAGTGTTTTGCTCAAAGCCACACGACAGACCAGTGTTTATTTTACTTGTCTGTTTGCCAGGTAACCCTCAATGTTACATAGAAAGATGGCTCCACAAGATTGTAACTCGAGAAAGATTAACAAAACAAAGTGAGTGCTGGTTCTCAGATTTCCCCGGTAACAGTATATGTACAAAAAGATTTCTGTGAGAGAGGGAGGAGCCAAATCATTGTGGTTGATCAACAAAATTATACTGCAGGTAGATTACAAATAGGTAAAACAAAACAGAAAGCAACATGGTCTTGAGCATAGGAGTGCTGGGGGTGCAGCAGCCCACCCCCAGCTTTAAGTGGTTTCCATAATATGCAGGGTTTACAGTTTTGTTCTATGGCTTGCAGCACCCCCACTATACACATTGTTCCAACACCACTGATTGATCACAGAATTATATACCAGCAACTCCTGTATTTTAATTCCAGTCTTGACAGTGACTCCTCTGTGGCCTAGGGGAAGTCAATTCACTTCTCTCTACCTCCATTTCTGTACAATAAAGGGATAATAATTCCAACTTCATGGGATATTCAGAATTAATTTGATAATATTTGTAAAGAACTTTGAAGGTGGAAAGATTCAGTGTTGATAAAGAGAGGCTATAGTAATGGCCAGACTCAATCTGAATTCAAATCCCTATTCTGCCTGATTGGGAACAGGGACTTGAATGCGGGTCTTACGCATCCCCCATGAGTGTTCTAACCACCAGCCCTTTGGGTGTTCCAGGGTGGGGCTCTCCCAGTCTCTGCCTTTGGAGCTGTTCTACTTTGCATTAAATAATTAACTATTAATTGGCCAGAGAGAAAGGGAGTGTGTGGTTCTGTTGCCTGTTGGGTAGGGCACTGATGTGGGAGAGAGTCCAGTTGAAGTCCTGGCTCCAAGAAATATTGAATTCCGTATTTATAAAAAGAGGAACAGCTGCAAAAGGAGAGAGAAAGAGACTGACCCAGAATACCCAAGAGGTTAGGGCACTCACCTGGCATGCAGGAGACTTGGCTTTAAGTCCTGCTCTAAATCAGGCAGTGGAAGGATTTGAACTTGGGTCTCCCATATCCCAACTGAGGGCCTAATCACTGGCCGATTGGGTATCCTGGAGACACATGCCTGCCTGAATCTGAAAAATTCCAGACCTGCTTCCCTCAGGCTGTCTTTTCCTGTAAGTGTGCCCTGAGGGTTCCACATAGCTGCTTAGTGAGGGGTGGCATCAGAACTCGGGTGGTTTTGCATATGCCTACCTGTGGAAACTTAGGTGCAACGGGGACTTTAGATACCTACAGGGTTAGGCAGCAGCTGACCAGTGGCTTTTGAGAATGTCTGTGGCACCTAGGTGTTGGACTAAGGCACCTAAAGATGCTGGTAAGGCACCTACGATGTAACTTTGTACACTAGCCCCTTATGGCTTCCACCTCTCCCCACTCCAGCAGGCATATGATATTTTATACAAACAGCCTAATGCTGTAATCTCAAATATCTCCAATAAGTTTGGTCCCTCAAAGAAGTATTGTTAGAGATATTTAGTGTAGGGAGTGAGATGTACATTCTCTGTTGAACCCAACACCGTATCAGTAACAGCTTTAATTTAAATTTACTGGGAGTGTTATAATGCACAACCTGTTGTGAAAGCAAGTTCCAGCATGCAAAATGAACAAAGAGGCTGTGTATAAAGCTTTCTAGGAACTGCTCAAGCCACTTCGGTTGGCACCATTTGGTTTCCACAGCCAGGGTGAGAACCATTTAGCCAAAAACTTACCCAAGGGAACCTCAGGGATAGCAAAGAAAATTCCCTGCTCAGAGGCATAGGATATTTCAGTAATGTCCCACAATTTAGAATGGTTTTCTGCCTGTCTAACCTGCAGTGTACCATGTGCTCAAGGAAAGGGAAAAAATTCCAAGCATTCAGGAGGACTGGGTCAAGGATACAAATTGGGCATTTAGGAGGTTAGTTTGAGAAGACCATTGGCAATGAGGTAGGGAGTAGGAGAAAGTGACATCAGAGATTTAGGCAGGACCAGAATTGTTCAGGAGTTTAGGAAGGACATTATGAAGGAAGGAGATTGAAAGGAAGAATAAGCAAGAATTCAGATGTCTACAGTACGGTACATTTTCTTCTGTAGATTGAGTGGATTTGGGGGAATATAATGAAAATTGGGAAAGTTATTATTTATTTATTTATTTATTATAGCAACTGAAGGCCTCAGCCAGGTATGTGGTATATGAACACATAGCAAGAGACAGCCTCTGTTCTTACGAGCTTATATCCTAACTAGGCAAGACATAAAAAGTAACTGAGATAAAAAACAAACAAACAAAAAAAGGCAGGCATATTGAGTTAGATTTCTTGTTCCTAAAATTAGATACTTATCTTACATCTGTGCTTTCAGGTACAATACTTTACCCATGATAGCCAACATTTTTTTACACGTTTCAGGTAAACTTTTAATTTTTACAAAGTTTGATTAAAGTATGGGAAAGGTATTTCTGCAAGAGGACATGCAGGAAAAAGTGAGTAACTTGATTATGCTCCAGCATCTCCTGCCTTTCATATGCCATTGATGGGATGCCATTCACACTGCACATTTCATGGAAGTCTGCACCCCTTTTGCTTAGAAGAAATTTCCCGGAGAAAGGAACTTCTCTCATCAGAAAGAAGTTTGGTCTATCTTTGCAAAATACAGTAGAGCTATGCCAATTTATACCAGCTCAGGTCTGGCCTTTCGCCAAAAGGTCGTTTCTGAACCTACTGCTGATGGAGGTGTCCCGGAGTCCCCGGGCGATGCTCTGGAACTGCTCCCCATGAAGCCAGTCAGGACTCTGGGGCAGTCTCCTTTCTGTGAGCAGCCTGTCTGCAGGACACACAGCTCACACAGCTTCCACCTTCCTGGGTCTGACCTCGGAGCATTCAGCATCCTCTGCCCCTCCGTGCGCTTCCCACAGCGAGTCCGCCCAGGCAGGGTCCTGGGGAAGCCAGAGGGTCCTGCCCCCCAACTCCGCAGTCAGACGTGACTCTCAGCCAGCCAGTAAAACAGAAGTTTATTAGACGACAGGAACATGGTCTAACACAGAGCATGTAGGTGCAGAGAACAGGACCCCTCAGCTGCGTCCATTTTGGGGGGCAGAGAGCCAAACAACCATGTCTGAACTTCACTCCATGTCCCCAGCCAGCCTCAAACTGAAACTCCCTCCAGCCCCTCCTCCTCCTCTGGGCTTTGTCCCTTTCCCGGGCCAGGAGGTCACCTGATTCCTTTGTTCTCCAACCCTTTAGCTCTCACCTTGCAGGGGGGAAGGGCCCAGGCCATCAGTTGCCAGGAAACAGGGTGTCGGCCATTCTCTGTGTCCAGACCTCTGCACACACCTGCTCTCTAGGGCTCTGCAATGATCATACACCCTTATCCCACCATCTAGATACTTAAGAACTGCATAGGGGAAACTGAGGCATCCCCACACTATGCAGAGGAAACTAAGAACAGTCCCACTTCGTCACAGGAGGCTCTCTTGCTGAGAAAAGACAAAAAGAAAAGGAGTACTTGTGGCACCTTAGAGACTAACCAATTTATTTGAGCATGAGCTTTCGTGAGCTGCAGCTCACTTCATCGGATGCATACCGTGGAAACTGCAGAAGACATTATATACACACAGAGACCATGAAACAATACCTCCTCACACCCCACTGTCCTGATGGTAATAGCTTATCTAAAGTGATCATCAAGTTGGGCCATTTCCAGCACAAATCCAGGTTTTCTCACCCTCCGCCCCCCCCCCCCCCCCACAAACTCACTCTCCTGCTGGTGAGTTTGGGGGGGGGGGAGGGTGAGAAAACCTGGATTTGTGCTGGAAATGGCCAAACTTGATGATCACTTTAGATAAGCTATTACCATCAGGACAGTGGGGTGTGAGGAGGTATTGTTTCATGGTCTCTGTGTGTATATAATGTCTTCTGCAGTTTCCACGGTATGCATCCGATGAAGTGAGCTGTAGCTCACGAAAGCTTATGCTCAGATAAATTGGTTAGTCTCTAAGGTGCCACAAGTACTCCTTTTCTTTTTGCGAATACAGACTAACATGGCTGTTACTCTGAAACCTGAGAAAAGACAGTCAGTCAGCCACCCCTGGGCAACTGCAGCTACTTCATTATTTGTGATTACTGTACACTGTTTGCACTGGGATTGAAGGGTGTAACTGAGAGCAACATGTGGCCTTCCCAGCCTGCTGCTGGAGTTTCTGAACTGGTTTCTTTGCTTGCTTCGATGATGGTTTAAAGTTCAGAGGAAGAATTTTGGGTCAAGACATTTTCCAGTGACTAATAACGTTGAGTGCCTCTGTTTTGGGAGCCCAGCTGGAGATACCTTATAAAGGGACCTGATTTTCAGAAAGTGCAAAGCACCCACTCTCTGAAAATTATGGTCCTTTATAAGAAGTCTCAAGTTGAGCACTCAAAAACTGAGGCAGTCAGAACTACTAGTCACTTATGAAAATCTTCGCTTTTTTAGTGTGTTAGGGTTTTTATTTATTATTTTATTTATTTATTTTTTTATTAAATCTTCATTTTAAAAAATAATAAAACAAAAAAGAATCACAGAAAACTTCATCTGCTGATTAAACCAATATCAGAGCCAGGTAGATACCAGTTTCTATTCTCTGACTTCAGGCCCTTCCCATCACTATCTGTGTTTCAGATTCTATTCTATATAGATTCTTATACTGCCCTCCTCACCATAGTATCTGAGTGCATTAAACAACATGACTGACATCTCTCTCTCATCCTCTCCTCAGGAGGTGTGCAGTGTAGTGTTTTGTTTTGGTAGGGTTTTGTTTTTAAATGTACACAGATAATGACTTCACCAGCAGGAGTCCCAACGTGGATAACTGTAATTCAAATCTTTCATTTGAAATACATATCATGGTTGTTTGCATCGAGAACTTCTCTCCATGTGAACTTTTGAGGTATGTTGATGAAAGGTGCGGTTGCCTTATATTATTTAATGCAAGATAAATTTTCTATCGCTTCCTTCGCTCCTTGTTGGTACAAGTTTCCCTACTGCACACACCCACATTTATGGCATTTGCTGGACTTTCCAAGAGATTTCCCCCTCCCCGCCGTAAATTTTGTTGCTTTGCCAATAAGTAATCCAGCTGAGTATGAAATGCACCTATTGTGAAGATTTCTTAATAAGATTCTTCTTCTTTTAGACTGTGGATGAAATTTGTCCCAGTGAAGAGAGCCAGCAGAAGACCTGTCCTCCACTTACGCTCTTAGGACTTAATTATGACATAAGTTGTGCATAGGCCTTCTTCTGGTTCTCTGCACAGAGGTGCATTTCATGCTGTGTGACTAAATTTTTAAGCAAATAGATGTTTACGAATTAACAGGTTAATCACTGAACAATGATCATATCTCATGTTTCAGGCTGATGCATGTCATTTGTGGATTCAATAGTATGACATGGATGCAACAGCAGATGGATGCAATAATATGAACCTGACACTGGATAGTAGTCACAGCTCAGGGTTTATGCAAAATCTAGGGAAGTATGTTGAGTACACCAGAAAGATACAGTACAATACTTCCCCCTAGTGAGTAGAATCGTAATGCAAGGGTGGGGATCCCATTTCCCACAGTTTACATTCCAAGAGAAGTCTAAAATGCTTTTATTATAGCTATGCATATTCTCCCCTATCGCAGATTTTGCATCAGTGCTGGGTTGTGACTATCCAGTGTCAGGCTCATATTGTCATAGCAAGCATGAATATCTGATTTGCTACACCAGGACAGACCGTTGGGTGATCCCGTCTGGAGTCTGTTCTGGCAGTGGCCAACACCTAATGTTTCAGAGAAAGGCAAAATATATTCACCAGTAGTTCAGTGCTGCACATGGGGCAAACAATTCTGTCTTGTCTCTTAGAATGACCCCTTTCTTTGTAACACTGTAAATATTGTTAATCATAAAATGATTCAGGCCCTTTTAAAACTCCATCTTCAGTATCTGACCCTGCCTTCTTGAGGCTTTGAACTCTGTAGGCTCATCATAGGCTGAGTAAAGAAGTATTTTCACCTGTTATAGACTTGCCTGCTGTTAATTTAATCTAGTAACCTCTCCTGTACCTGTCTTGCCTTTGGATGACAAAATACTATAGAAAGAAGTTGAAGTCAGTTTTCACGATATTGAATCTTCTTCAGTTTTAAATGTCTCATTTGAGCCATATTTAGGACATCCCCTTTGCAGGTTGAATTATCCTAGTTTTCAAGGTCTCTCCTGTATCTCTAATCATCTTTGGTGTCCTTCTCTAGGATAGTTTTGTGGCGAGGCACACAAATGAGAGTTAGGAGACCTCAGTTAGTATTCTCAGTTCTGGCACAGGCTTTCTGAATAATCTTGGGTAAGTTTCAGAGTAACAGCCGTGTTAGTCTGTATTCGCAAAAAGAAAAGGAGTACTTGTGGCACCTTAGAGACTAACCAATTTATTTGAGCATGAGCTTTCGTGAGCTACAGCTCACTTCATCGGATGCATACCGTGGAAACTGCAGCAGACTTTATATATACACAGAGAATATGAAACAATACCTCCTCCCACCCCACTGTCCTGCTGGTAATAGCTTATCTAAAGTGATCATCAGGTTAGGCCATTTCCAGCACAAATCCAGGTTTTCTCACGCTCCACCCCCCCACACAAATTCACTCTCCTGCTGGTGATAGCCCATCCAAAGTGACAACTCTTTACACAATGTGCATGATAATCAAGTTAGGCCATTTCCTGCACAAATCCAGGTTCTCTCACTCCCTCACCCCCCTCCAAAAACCCACCCCCATACACACACAAACTCACTCTCCTGCTGGTAATAGCTCATCCAAACTGACCACTCTCCAAGTTTCAATCCAAGTTAAACCAGAACCACTTGGGGGTGGGGGGGGGTAGGAAAAAACAAGAGGAAATAGGCTACCTTGCATAATGACTTAGCCACTCCCAGTCTCTTTTTAAGCCTAAATTAATAGTATCCAATTTGCAAATGAATTCCATTTGCAAATGGAAATTCTGTCTCCCAAGATCCTTGCCTACAGACAGCCCCACAACCTGAAGCAAATACTCACCAACAACCACATACCACACAACAGAACCACTAACCCAGGAACTTATCCTTGCAACAAAGCCCGTTGCCAATTGTGCCCACATATCTATTCAGGGGACACCATCACAGGGCCTAATAACATCAGCCACACTATCAGAGGCTCGTTCACCTGCACATCCACCAATGTGATATATGCCTTCATGTGCCAGCAATGCCCCTCTGCCATGTACATTGGTCAAACTGGACAGTCTCTACGTAAAAGAATAAATGGACACAAATCAGATGTCAAGAATTATAACATTCATAAACCAGTCGGAGAACACTTCAATCTCTCTGGTCACGCAATCACAGACATGAAGGTCGCTATCTTAAAACAAAAAAACTTCAAATCCAGACTCCAGCGAGAAACTGCTGAATTGGAATTCATTTGCAAATTGGATACTATTAATTTAGGCTTAAAGAGAGACTGGGAGTGGCTAAGTCATTATGCAAGGTAGCCTATTTCCTCTTGTTTTTGCCTACCCCCCCACCCCCAAGTGGTTCTGGTTTAACTTGGATTGAAACTTGGAGAGTGGTCAGTTTGGATGAGCTATTACCAGCAGGAGAGTGAGTTTGTGTGTGTATGGGGGTGGATTTTTGGAGGGGAGTGAGGGAGTGAGAGAACCTGGATTTGTGCAGGAAATGGCCTAACTTGATTATCATGCACATTGTGTAAAGAGTTGTCACTTTGGATGGGCTATCACCAGCAGGAGAGTGAATTTGTGTGGGGGGGTGGAGGGTGAGAAAACCTGGATTTGTGCTGGAAATGGCCTAACCTGATGATCACTTTAGATAAGCTATTACCAGCAGGACAGTGGGGTGGGAGGAGGTATTGTTTCATATTCTCTGTATATATATAAAGTCTGCTGCAGTTTCCACGGTATGCATCCGATGAAGTGAGCTGTAGCTCACGAAAGCTCATGCTCAAATAAATTGGTTAGTCTCTAAGGTGCCACAAGTACTCCTAATCTTGGGTAAGTTTCCCTTCTCCATTTTCCCATCTGCAAAATGGGGATGGTAATACCTACCTACCTCACAAGGGTGCTGCAAGGCTAAATGTATTAGTGCTTGTGAAATGCTTTGAGATCCTTAGATGGAACTCACTGTAGAAGTACAAAATATTATTAAATTTACAGTTAAATATGAGGTCAACAAAACTGTATTTAGTAAACCTAATAATAGTGTAACTGTCTTTCACAGTATTTTCCATATGATCTCTGTTGTAATACACCCAAGCATATTCTTTGTTTCCTTAACTGCTACTGAAACATATTTATTGACAATCCATGGCGATTCCTAAATATTTTCCCTCTGTTCAGAGCCCTCAGCATGTACAGTATGTGATGTTTGGACTCTTAGACTAGTTGCAATACCCTTTGAATCACTATCCTCCATAGTTATTAATTGAAACATCTTAGTTCGTCAGCAAACTTCACCAGCTCTCTTTTTGCTTACTCTTTCAGATCATAATAATTAAAGCTGGTTCCCAAAATTCTGTTAACTTTTATCATCATGCTAGAATGCACAGCCACAGTTGATAGTCAACAGGTCTCTGTTCTCTTCTGATGTGTGTGGTGATCTTTAGGGATTGTGTGTTGTCCATGTGATCAAGAAACCTTTTTACAATGCCATCAGTGGCATTCTCTGTAGGTACATTTTATTTCCTGATTCTACTGTGCGAAGTAGCAGTCTTCACTCAAATAAATCTTTTTTTATGTTCATTGTTTGGTATTTCTGGCAAATGCAACTAAGCAGTGGTGCTTTGGGCCAACGTAGATGATGCAGAATGTTAGAACTCCACAGCTGAATTATGCCATGTACCTAAAATAACCACTTTTAGAGGAATCCTATGCTTTAGTGCTTATAGGTGTCTTCTGTAAAACAACAGCGACCCCCTCTGGGTAGGTAAGATTCTTCCCTGCATCTCACAGAGGAGTTAATTGGCTCATTAGGTATTTGTTCCGTTCTAGTGAGTTGACAGCTGGTATGGTAAAAATCAGTTCTACCCAAAGAGTTAACTTGGAAGAGCTGGACCTGTGTTGCATACATTAAAAGGTCATTTAGGGTATGTCTACACTGGGGAAAAAAAAAGAAAAGAAAAGAAAGGGAGTGTTCTTAACTTGGGTTAGCTAACTCAGGTTAAAATAACAGAGAAGAAATAGCAACTTGGCTTTTAACTTGGCTTAGCAGCTTGAGTTCAACCTGAGGCTTTCACTTGAGCTGTTAATCTGAGTTAAAAATGGAGTTACTGTCATCTTCACTGCTTTTTTAACCCAGTTAGCCAACCCAAGTCAAGAACGCATCTTTTGTTTTGTATTGTTTTTTTCAGTGAAGACATATTCTTATCCATCCAACTTTGTATTACAGATTTTCAAAAGTGATTTTCCACAGGTGATGCCTGTTGGTGACATCCTAGTGCACCTAAATGTGAAAGTGTAAACTCAGGAGCCTGGTCATCTGCCTCGATGGGTAAGAAAAATTTGTAACTCCTTGAAACTGTGACTGATCACTCAGTGAGAGCTACTATGGGCACTAATCATAATTGCTCTTCCAGGCCACCAGTGAAAATTGTGTGGCTCAGGATTTTATGCAAACAAACCTTGTAAGGTACCGCAATGTTTCTGGCTATTTCCTCCAAATATTTTTCTTCTCTGATTTATGCTAAAGAAAATATTCTGGAGAGGAGAGAGGGTGGATCTGAACTCTAAGCCTAGGGTGATCTGCATCTCCCAGAGAGAAGGAGCTTCAGGACAATGGTCTGACAAAGTAGAGCTGGTTTCTGTGGGAAGCTAAAAGTGGAATTGTAGGGTCAAAAGCACCATGTTCTGGTATTACTTGTAGGTGAAAGGTTTTGGGATTCCTAGTTCACCTAAATTACCACCTTACATACCATCAGTATTATCCAGCTCGCCACCTGCTCTAGTAGAGGCAAGAGTCTGAATGCTTATGGTTAAGGCACTGAATAAGAGCTCAGTTGCTGGCTCTACCATAGAACTTCTCTGTATATTTGTGAAGGATCCAGTCAGGGGTGGTCAGATATTTTGCTGGAAGGAATTGAGGAGGAGCCAGCTCAGGTGTTTTACAAATTTGCAGGCAAAAATAGGTGTGTGCTTCTTAGAAAGTCAGATTATCATAGCAATTACTGCAAGAACTTAAATCAAACATGGTTTAGGCTGATTGATTTTTGGAAAGTAATCTCCTGCTTACTGTGATACAGCACCTACATACCGTGGTGCGGGCTGCTTCAGAAACGCTAGATGGACAGACAGACAGATTTGGTAGATGACAACTGACATATATATATTTTTTTGTAAAGCAATATATATATATATTTGCTTTACAAAAAAATTAAGTGAATTTAGTGCTGGTAAAAGATGCTATGTTGACCGCTGTGCTGACGAAAGCCCTCTATCCACAGAATAGCTTCAGCATGGGCAACAGCAGCACAAGCCAAGAGATATCTTGTGGTTATCCATTTGGTCCTTTATCACTCTGTTGAGACTGCCTATACTGGTACCGTATGTGGGGGTGGCTTTGTGTTGCAGACACCTGGCAAAGAACTAGACAGAGACAAATTAACTTCAGAGAGGCCTCTGGACAGCTGTCAGGTGGTAACACCTTCTGGTTACTGACCTGAGCAAGGTTGAAACTGGAAATCTGGAGGTAAGAACGCTTTTCTAAAATCCCATTGCCAGTCCCCTGAACCATCCACTTTGCTCTGAGTGGTCATCATACTTGTGTTTGTGGATCACCTGTTGCATTGGGTATCAGCTCGCTTATCTTATGTATGCAGAACGTCAACTAGGCAGGCCCTCATGATTTATAAAATCTCTCCCTGATAAAACATTGTTATAATAATACAATATGTACTTGGGTAGGCCATGGGTTAGGGCGCCCATCTGGGAAGTGGAAGACCCCAGGTACAGTCCCCCTGCTCGAGGAAAGAAGCACGTGTTCAAATCCTTTCCCCCCTTCTGGTAGAGAGGGGGAATTGAACCTTGGTCTCCCACATCCCTTGCTCTAACCACTGGGCTAAAAGTGATAAGCTATGCACCACCATCTTGTGTGGCTAGATTTTGAATGGCATCTGACCCAGTCAGCAGCCTCTGAGCACACTGACCGGATTGGACCCCTCCCATGATTTAGGTGGCTAAAGGTCAATCTTCCCCTGGTTTGTAAATCGCTCTGGGGCTTGGGCAGGGGGAGACTGGCGTCTGGATGCCTAGAGAAAGAAACATAGGCACCTAGAGAAATTTTACCGTGAAAACTCAAGTTGAGCCCTGTGTGGATCCACAATTTATATCCATGGATTTGCAGGAATTTAGGTATCTGGGAACTAAGTTGCTTCACACAGCACTGCATATTGAGAGTCACAGTGAGGATGAGGACTGGAAACTAATGGAACAAAAGGATGAAGTAGTAGAGGAGAAGAAAAATTTAATATACAGAGAAATATTTTCTTTAATCGGTAATTGCCATGTTTCCTTCAGACCTGCTTTGCAGGGAGCTGTAACTGCTACATAAGAGTTTGCTTATGCACAAGGGAACAAAGGAAAAACACCCTTTTTTGTGTGTGTTGAATGATTTAAAGCTCATTTGAGTATAATATTTGCAAACTGACAGTGTTCAGAAATCCACAGATTGTTCATCACTCAAATGAATCACCTTTCAGATGCTGAATCAGGTGCTGGTACAAAAGTGAGAAATGAAGCATTGCCAGAATAAATTGACATATGAAATAATGTTAGTGTCTTCCGTGTGACCCTCTGGGATGCATGGAAAAGAACACAAAGTAACTATGTTCTCCTGGCAGCTGGAAGCAGGATGCCATGGAGGGTGAATACTAACTCACTCTCCCTTATTGTCAGGAGAGGAAGTTAAAAGAACATTTGTTGGTGGGAAAATGTGCTTTGTGGCAGTAAGTGGATGAATGTAGTTAAGGGGTAAATAATTCAAGATTAAATATGAGGTATATTCAAGGCAGGACTGGACAACTAGGGACCTACTCCATCTCCCAATTAAACTCTGCTGGCTTTCATGGAAATTAAATTATTACTCAGGAACAAAGCCCAATTGTTCTAAGCATTGTACACATAGTAAAAAAACCCAATCCTTGCCTGGGATTGCTATCTAAATAAATAAGATAAAGGATAGAGGGGCAGAGAGATCCACAGTGATAGAACAGGACAAGGGCAGAGACAAGAACAGATCCCTGGTGTCCCAGTTCCTAGTCCACTGGACTATATTGCTGTAAAATGTCAGTATGGAGTTACTCCTGAGCCAGGGAAGGGCAACACTGATAACCCGCTCTGTTCTCCCCACCAACTCATTGATGATTTATGAAGATTTCATTTTTTAGCTTTTTCCTTTGTGACTTTTAAAACGAAACCAAGACATTGAAATCAAAGTGAGAAATAAGACAAAATATGGACTCCAAAATTCATACTCTAGCAATCCATCACTAGATGGTGCTGTGAATTCAATCAAAGGAAACCTATTAGAAATAAAATGACTATATGTACTTTGGACACATTGAAATAGGAACACTAGTTCTGCAGGGAGTGTTAAGATTCAGATGAGAAAGGAACCTTTTCTTTTCCTTTGGAAGAGTAAAAATAACAGGGTAACCCAAACAGGGGGTGTATAACCGCCAGGGGACAGGGACCATCTTTTTGTATGGGCACAATGCCTAGCATAGTGGGGCCCTGACTGATCCCTGGTTGGAGCCGCTCGGTGCTCCTGCAACATAAATTAATAATACTATAATAATGGTAGTAATAGCACTCAGTGTTGCCACCTCAGGCATTCAAAAATCATGAGTCGAATATCATGAGATTGGCTTTTCTTTCATACATTAGGGGCTCATCTTATTAGCCTGCATGGGTTTTCTTTAGGCCTGCATGGGTTTTCTTTAGGGGTCATGTATAAAGCTGTTCTCCATAACCATGAGAGCTAAAAACTTTGAAAACCCCACAACCTCCCCACAACCCCACCACCTCATATTCTCACATACTAACACAATTCTAGAAGCTGGGGGATTTAAGAAAAACACCAAATATTGTGGGAGTTGTGATAGAATTGCAGGAGATGGTAACGTCGGTTGCCTACAGGATGTGCCTAATTCCATGAAAAACTGAGCAGGTCTTTGATAGGATTGATTGAATGACTAATTTCAGGTGTCCATTTCTTTCTGAAGGAAAGGCTGTCTAGTCAGTGTTCTTTCCAATGGTATTTTCTTGTTCTTTTCCCAGTATTGTTGTAAAGTGTCCACCAGTCTACTGTAGGGCAGAAATAGCATTTTCACTGATATCCATTATACAATTTGAGAAACAAACTTGAACTGATTTTTTTTTTTTTAATTTCTGCAATATTTGGATTAGTGGCTCTTCACGGGATGCGGTCAGAATTGAAAGTGGAGAGGGAAAATGTGTTCTGAGAAATGTTGTGATAGTACTTCATGGATATTGGTCACAACACCAGGCCCCAGTTCTACGTAAAGTAATCCAGTTGGTGTATTAAAAGACAATAGGTGAAAAAAGTGAATACTGCAGAGGACATAGGCTTATCTGGAGAAGGTTTTGATCTGTAAATAAATGTCTCTGTAGTATCTTGCTATAAATATAATTGTCACTCTTATTTCTAACATCTTTGCATTTCTTAATCTCCAATTTGAATTATTGTGCCTCCTGGGATTTCAAAATATTTTTTTCAAATGCATCAGTTGGGGGTTAGGCCCCTCACTTCCATTTGAAAATCCACCCTTTCTTTAGTGGCAGCCTGCACTAGTACTTACTAGGGTGAATTTCACCTCTGTGAAGAAGCTCAGCACATGGCTTATGCACCACTTAAACCCTCAAAATGTGATTTAAGTTGGACTTAAGTAATACATCAGCATTTTGCTGGTTCTCTACTGAGGGTGAACTTCACTCTAATGCTGCAGAATGAGGGTAAGTATTTTCTGTTAGTGTAATAAAACTCAAATGTATCTAATGTCTCATTCTACACTGACAGTTGCAAATAACTTACTTTGGCATTTCTACCCAAACATTTACTAAAGTAGGTGACTGTTTCCCAGCGATAAAAACATAACATCTTGCTAAATACTAAGCCTGCTATTTTGTGAATTCCTCTTTAGAACAGATATTTTATCTGATGATTTAAAAATAAATAAAATTTAAAAATGACTCTGTTCAGTAGCTATTATAATGAGATTGAATGGCTGGCAGTCAATCAAATTGCTTGAATTCTCCAGCCCCTCTTATAACATTCCTTTCCCACCTTGTAACTCGTATTCCAGGGGTGATAGATGGAACAATTCTCCTGTGCTTACATTGAATAGTAGTTGCTCCACAAGTTATTTCCATAGGAAGCGTGGTGGAGAAAGGGACTACTCCATGAGTAAAGGTGGCAGAATTGGGCCCAAAGTAATGGAGTGGAACCAAGTGTAACATTAACTTTTTTCTGGCATTTTCTTAATTCTTTCTTTGCCTCCCATTTCATCTTGCCCTGGAAGGCTACAAAATTCCTGATAATCTATTTCCTCCACGTTTCTAGAGGCTTTATCTCAAATGAGACTAGTACACAAGGTATTCAGGGCCATAATGTAACCCTCTGTTGTATTTCATCTCACTTATCCTATTTGGTCGGCTCTTTCTAGCCCTGATTCAGCAAAGCACTGAAGCATGTGATTTTCAATGACAGTTAAGCACAAGCTTAAAGTTAAGGATGTGATTAAGGCTTAGATCCTCAAAGATATTTTGGTGTCTAACTCCCATTAAAGCCAATGGGAATTAGGGTCCTAAATACCTTTGAGGATCAGGACATAAATTCTTCGGTGAAATGGGACCACGATAAACTCCTTTTTATGGTAGTTTAATATTCAGTATGGTTTCCTGATGCAGCTGCCTGTCAGTTAATGTCAGCCATACACATGAAATAATCCTGATTGGGCCCCAGTCCTGCAAATACTTCTGTATGTGAATAATTTAACAAATGTGAGTACACAACCTATAGGTCCAATTCCATTTTATCAAGCACACAGTAAGATCAAAGCAGAGCCGATAATTCACTACAGGATTGCATATATGGTGGCCTATTGGCATGGCACCATTCATTGGGTTGAGATAACATTGAGAAGGGAATGGCATAAGTAAGCATATTTAAGAAGCCATAGAAGCTTTATAGCAGAACTCCTGTACTTAACAAAGGTCAATGGTTTTGGATCATGCCTACAATGCATAAACCATAATCTTACTTGTTGACATTGAAGGCCATTGAAGAGTAGCTTAAACCAAGCTGATGATATTTCAAGCTAGTTGAAAATTAGCATAGCTTTTTAAATGTTTGTACCTAGGGCTGGTAGTATATCATGATTCTGCAGCTATAGAAAATGCTGCAGGATACCACAGGCTCTGTATACACAATACTACAGAAAGTCTCCTACCAATATCTGTATCTTTCATTGATTCCCTGCTACCAATGGATAGAATCTCCAGAAACTTGCGTCCAATACCCCTAGAGAATGTTGACTTCAAAATGTTATCTGCACGCTGCATAGCAGAGAATTCAGACAAAGTCCACCTTAGACATTGCTCCGAAATATGAGAGAGAGACAGAAGTTAAGAATTTTTTTTTCATTTGACAAATGGGAACAGCTACATGTAGTTTAAAAATGTACATAAAATTCCAGTAAATGCAATAAAAATATTAAGGTGAACCACATAATAATAACACTCCTATTAACTGAAACTGAGCTACATAACTTTTAGCTGTTTGCTTATTTAAAGTTAATAATTAAAGCAATCAATATGCGAGGAAAAGGAACTAAAGTTCCTAAATCCATCTCTCTTCTCCTGAACAAATATAATGAAAGTCATGGGGAACAATGGCCTGCAATCTGAGGTTAGGTTTCACAGACTTTTTCTCACACTTTATATTTTACTCTTGATTAAGTCAGGGGGAAGACTCCCATTGAAGCTAATGGGCACTGGGTCAGGCCTATGAAAGCAGAGCAAAGGGGAAAACAAATTCATTTTGACTAGATTTCAGAGTGGTAGCCGTGGTAGTCTGTATCAGCAAAAAGAACAAGGAGTACTAGTGGCACCTTGGAGATGAACAAATTTGTTCGTTTCTAAGGTGCCACAAGTACTCCTCATTCTTTTGACTAGATTGTGACTTTTAGGCACAGCCCATAGAAAGGGGCAGTGATTTTGCCCCCTACCTCCAGAACCAGCACCAGAAGTCAATGCATCTCAAAGATGCTGCCCTGAGATACAATTCCTCAGGGTCTCCCCTTTTGCACTGAGATTAGGGAAAGTAATTTTCTGTCGCCCTTGAAAATGTGTATGATACTCCCTCCTGCATGTGCAGTCAGCCACAGTTCCATCTACTCCAGGGGTTGGCAGCCTGCGGCACGCGTGCCAAAGGTGGCACGCAAGCTGATTGTTACTGGCACACTGCTGCCAGCCAGGGTCCCAGCCGCTGGCCCCACTCAGACTGCTGTCTGCCTGGGTGAACGGAACCCCAGGCCGGCCGCGGGCTGAATGGGGCCGGCGGCCGGGACCCTGGCTGCCAGGAGCTGGCGGATGGATCCCCAGACCGGTGGTGGGCTGAGCCGCTCAGCCTGCTGCCGGTCTGGGGTTCTGGCCGCCGGCCTCTTGCCAGCTGGGGTCCCATCCGCTGACCCCGATCAGCCAGCTGCCAGCCTGGGTGAATGGAACCCCAGGCTGGCAGTGAGCTGAGCGGGGCTGGTGGCCAGGACCCCTGCTGTCAGGAGCTGGCGGATGGAACCCCAGACCGCTGCTGGCCTGGGATACCATCCGCTGGCTCCGCTCACCTCACTGCTGGTCTCGGTTTCTAGCCACCTGGCCCCCTACCACCCGGGGTACGGGTCTCCGGCCCTGCTCAGCCCTCCTGCCGGCTTGGGGTACCAGCAGCCAGCCCAGGGCTCTGCTCCTGGCCTGGGCCCAGCGCTCTGCAGCCATTATCAAAAATTACACTAAAACTCTGTATATTACAGTAAATGTTAAAAAATGTATAATGTTAATAAATACATAGCTTTCATGAAACAAAGTAGTTGTACTTATGTGCCTGTGCTTAATTTGTGTTTTCAATGATTTACCTTCTAAAAAAATCTTGCACGTCTCACACCCCCAGAAAGGATAGCTCGCACCCCAGGTTACGAACCACTGCACTAAACTGATAAGATCTGCATTTTAATTTAATTTTAAATGAAGCTTCTTAAACATTTTAAAAACCTTGTTTACTTTACATATAACAATAGTTTAGTTATATAATACAGACTTATAGAGCGAGACCTTCTAAAAACGTTAAAATGTAGTACCGGCACGTGAAACCTTAAATAATAGTGCATAAATGAAGACTCAGCACACCACTTCTGAAAGGTTGCCGACTCCTGATCTACTCTCTGCCCAGTTGCTCGGGCTGGGGCAGGAGGAGAGGGGGAACATCTAGGATATAGCCCTTGCATTCTCCTGAGAGCCAAGGTCCCCAGGGCCATGCTGAGAGCTGTGAGAATGGAGGTGGGAGAGAGGACTTTTCAGTATGGTTGTGTATGGCCACAGCACAATATTACCGTTAGATAAATCTGTAATGCTTATTGTGGGCCTGCCCAGTTCCCTAAAATGTCTAATTTCCACTGGCCATCTCTGATAATTTATCACATTCTAAGATACAAAGAAAAGCTTACCCTGAGCATGCACTAAAATCTTTATTGCCAGCATAGGAAAAGGTCCGCGGCTGTTATTATTATAATTTTTATTATTATATTATATTATATATATATTAGTTGTCCCCCAGCTGAGATTAGAAACCAGGGCCTTATCTGCTGAATCAGCCTGATTCTAGTAGTCAGATAATAATAATAATACTTAGGCCCTATGTAGCGCTTATAAATAGTAAATCTCAAGCTTTTTATAAAGGAGGTCAGTGTCATTTATTCCCATTTTACAGAGGTACAGTTCTGTTTACCAAAAATTTTAAACCAGAAACTTCATATAGTTCTGGTTGAAATCTAGATAGGATGTTCTGTTCTGGATATGCTATGATTTCCCACAGACACAAATGGCCCTGTTATCCTGGAGGATGAGGCTCATTACATATGAGATTAAGACTGCGTTGATACATACTTGGCCAAACGATTACAGTTTAGTAATACATTGAATATCTACATTACCCTGAAAACCATCTGCATACGTTTTCATGGAGGATACTAAGCCACTTTATTTATTCAAGGTTGTGCTTTTTTTAATAAGTAATTGTGACATCTGGTATTTATATAAAAATAAGGAAGTAAACCCTGTTAATCAATAAGGCTGAGACACTTATTCAATTCTTTTGTAGCAGAATAAACTAACCCCTGAAAGTTTTGTGTATGCAAAGCTCAGTTATAATGGGGGCATTAACAACAAAGCTCATACCTACTTTTAAGACCAGGGACCAAATTTATTTCATATATAATACGCATCCCACCATTTTGTAATGGTAAGGGGACTTTGTGGGGCAAGAGAGGGATGAATTACACAGGGCTCCTGATTAGGGCTGCAATCCACTGTGGCATTTAAACACACACTTAACTTTAAGCATAGGAATACTACCATTGATTTCAATGGGACTGCTCACCTGCTGAGAATTTAACGTGTCCTTAAGTGTTTTGCTGGACTGGGGTTAGTGGAGAAACACCAGGCCTGAGTGAAATTATGATTTATTAATTAATTACAGTGTTTTGAACATATGAAATGCTAAGCATTATGCTTATTAGTTATCCTTATGATTGCTTTAGAATGAGGGTCTCTTTTTGGTAGGGAAAGAGAAGGGCTGAGCTTAGCAGCAGGCAGTAATCACAAACTAAAGAAGATATAACCATCATCAGCTTAGCCTGACAGCCTTTGCATGATGTCTATAAAGCATTTGCTAGAAATAGTAACATTTAGAACTTGAACAGTATTTTGCACATTCAAAGTTATGTTGCAACATCAACTAATTAATCCTCACAACCCCAACCCCCCCCCCTACTTTCTTATGTATGATAAGACTTTTTTTTAATGGAAAATATTCTACACACAGTACATACAACAAGTAGAATACAAGATCTATAATGTAGTGCACATCCCTCTTCAGATAGAGTCCAGGTGTGCAGCTGCACCCAATGCAATGTGTGCCAACTGGAAATATAATTTATAGGACAAGTTTGGAAGCTGTTTCTATTAAGTAGGCAAGTTTTACAGAGATATATTTATTGGTTATATTAAGAGATGTTTACTTTGATTGTTTTTCTCTACATATCGTAGAATTTGCTTGATCCACAGATACGTGGTTATGTCACCTTTTGAGGTTTAAACTCTAAGACCAAACCAGTTTAACTTGGTGATTGTTTAAATTGGTTTTTTGCCACATTTTTTTTCTGAACAATCTGTTCCCATGAAAATGCCAGCATCTCCCCATTACTATAAGTTAATGCTGCATTAACATAAATCATTCCCTGTCTTTCAGAGTCTGGCCTGGATTCTTCTACATGAAATATAAATCTTCATGAAACTCTTCTTTGTAATTTGCACAGCCAAACAAATTCCAGTACCACTTTCTTGTGCCGCAGTTGTTTTCATGTAAACCATACTTTTAAAACACTTCTTTCATTCTTCAATGGCATATCTCCCATCTCCATCAACAAATGCTTAAATCCTCCTAAGCACTTCAGGTACCTACAGAAATGTACACACCGAGCAACTCAAAGAAAGGATGTCTAAAACATAGGATCATATTGGTGCTCCATTGGAAAACAGGAATCAATTGATGGGAATACCCTTAAGAAAAAGATTACAATTCTCACCAAAAAAGTTAAACATATCTCCCCTAAAGACAGGGCTTCTTGTAAAATATGTCCAGACATATCCTCAAGTGGAATAAATCAGCATAGCTGCATTGGCTTCCAAACAGTTAGACTAGCCAGCCGGACACAAATTATGCATGTGGTGTACACCTACAATAGATTGTACAGCATACTCCAAAAAAACTCAATTGAGCATCGAGGACCAGGGTTTAAAGATGCTGCAGTTTAGCAAGGTGTTTAACTTCACCAAAGGCGAGTTTGTATAGGGAAATGAGAGAATGCAAAAACACAGGTGTTACTTGAAATTAACTCCTCTTTATCCAGGGTCAAGGGGCTAATTGAAGTCTAACTTGAGCAAGGAGTTCACAAAAATGATTAAATATTTACCCAGTAAAAGAAATACAGGTCTGCAGAATAAATATGCAGTTCTCTCTCTGTTATCATTCCAGTAATTCCATAACAATAACTTAAAGAAGAAGGGGCACAAAAAATCTGGTACACACCTGAGCAAAGCAGAGAGAGACTTACTGTCTGTAATTCTCCATAGGAGTATGACCCTCTTGAAGTATCATGATTATTTCTCAGTCCTTCGGGTCCCTTTTTTCCAATGCACTTTTTAAATCTTCAGTTGTACTTAGAACTGGGCATTAAATGGTTTTCCATTTCAGTGAAAATGTTTGAGGTTTCAATTTTGTTTTCCTATTCTGCATTGTAATGAAACCAAGATCTTCTGAAACAGTTCACAAAAACCTGGAGGGGGAGGCCGGGGAGGCACTGAGTTATGGGAGACCCAGGTTCAAGTTCTTTTTCTGCCTGATTAATCTCTCTCTCTTCCTGGTTTTGACCAGAAATTCCCTCCCTGGACCCGAGAAACCTTCCTGACAACAATTTTGTCAAAACTGATATGTTTCCACAAAAAGGTTCAGTTTTGACAAATTGGCAGCTCCCAGAAGCAGTGGCATGTCCCCCCTCTGGCTCCTATATGGAGGTGCAGCCAGGCGACTCTGCACACTGCCCCATCTGCAGGCATATCCCTGGCCAAAGTTCCTGGCCAATGGGAGCTGCGGGGGCGGCGCTTGGGGCGGGGGTAGCGTGCGGAGCCCCCTGGCTGCCCCTATGTATAGGAGCCAGAGGGGGGACATGCTGCTGCTTCCAGGATCTGCGCAGAGTGGGGCAAGCCCCTGACCCCACTCCCCAACTGGAGCGCTGGAGCAGGGCAAGCGCCAGACCCCGCTCCCCAGCGGAAGCTCGAGGGCCAGATTAAAACATCTGGAGGGCCGGATGCGGCCCCCAGGCTGTAGTTTGCCCACCCCTGCTCTAGTGGGATCACAGTTATTTTGGTATGTAGGTGCCTTATAGCAGTAAAGCTTATTTCCCTTCCTGTACAGGAGGAAGCTATACCAGTATAAGCACATTTATACTGGCATAACTTCAGCCTCTTTATATTGGTATAGTTAAAGCAGTACAACTTTTGAGCATGGGCAAGGCTGAAGTAAACTTATCATATAAGACTTATGCTATATCTACACTGCCGACACAGTTATGTCAGTCGGGTGGGAAGAGCTATGATCCTTGATTGACCTAGTGGTGCTGGCAGAAGTCCCTTGTCCAGACACAATTATACTGGCTAAACTGCACTTTTACTGGTATAGCTTTTTTCTGTCGGGGGAGAGATTTACTATACTGGTACAACAAACAATTTTGCCAGTACAAGCTGCATACATATTAGGAGCGCTTTGTTGGGATGGTATATCAGTATTCCTAAACTGGTGCTAGACTGGTTCTCCTAGGGTAGGCATCACACCAGTGTCTTTATCAGCAAGACTCAGTGATCTTATCGTTTCATTTAGCGACAAGGTGGTGCCGGTTTTACAATGTTGAATGTTTGGGGACTATTTGATCAGACATGACTCTCTTTCTCTTTGTAGTATCATTGCAAAACCCTTACTATTAACCTGTAAAATGGGAAGAAATTCTTTATGCAGTCTTTCAAAGCAAATATTTGAATAATCTTTGTAATACTTCAGAAAAGGAGGGTTTGAAGCGTCTTTTAGCTCCTTTTATTTGCTGTACTTTTACCAGTGTGCAGGATTTATTTTTCCTCTTTTAAAGAATTCTGTTGGAAGCTCTGACAATATCACACAAACAAACTGCAGGTGCATTAGTAACCCAGTAAACCACAACAACCAGAGACCTGGGCTGGAGATAATATCCATGGATTAAACACATCAGGTGACACTGAAGCCTTTTCATCTCGAATAAAGGACAGCTATTTGTTTAGCGTCGTAAGCTGGACATTTCATTGATCAAAAGCAAAGGAAAAACTTTTGTGCTCGGCAGATTAAACTTTAAACGCAGCTGAGAAATCTTCCTGAATTCACAGGGGCTTTTGTTGTCCCCTAGTATTGTGCATAATTATATGCAAATAAGAAGAAGAATGACTCCTTCCACACTGAAATTTCACCAAAAAACAGTTATCATTTAAGCCCAGCATCTTTATTTATTATGCGTCCTGTGTTAGCTGCTTGGCCATCTTGGAGGAAGCGGAATCAAAAGGCTGCTGTCTCTGGGTGCTGGCAGACACCCCCTCCCACCAGGAGAAGAAAACCCCATTGTTATGGAACAGGGTCACTCCTACGCGGTTCTGTTTCACGCAGGAGTAGATTTACCATGAAACAAACCATTTGGTGGCACGGGGCTCCCAACAACGGGGGGCCCCCAAAATGCAGGACAAATCTCTGACAACCTGCCCCCCAGTCCCAGCTGGCGACACAGCAGGGCTCAGGC
Source organism: Eretmochelys imbricata (assembly GCF_965152235.1). Taxonomy (NCBI): domain Eukaryota; kingdom Metazoa; phylum Chordata; order Testudines; family Cheloniidae; genus Eretmochelys; species Eretmochelys imbricata. The sequence continues at coordinate 15,020,400 of NC_135593.1, read as the reverse complement.
AGGCAGGCTTCCTGCATGCCGTGGCTGGTGGCCCCACACCGCTCCCGGAAGCAGCCAGCTGCTGGCACGTCTCTGTGCGTCCCTGGCTGTGGGGGGGAGGTGGCTCTGTGCACCCCTCACCCTGATACAATCGCTAATACCAGGAACAATAACTCTGCAGAGCTGTAACCTGCATTTGCTGGCTTGTTTGTTCTTCCCAGGGAGAGAAGGGCTTGACGCTGTAAGATGGACTGTGCCGTATTCTATTGCTTAATAAGAGCACTTCTCTGTCTCTCAGTTTACAAACTGAAAACAAAAGCACATGTGATACCATCACCTGGCTTCCTTCCAAAACCTGTGGTTCCTTAAAATGTCAGCATGGCATAGCCACTTTCTTTAGAAACTGCTGTAAGCATTTACTCTGCATGTTCCAGGGAACACCATAGTCCCTACACCAAAAGGTGCTTTACGGCGAATAGTACCCATAAAGTTTCCTTTATTTAGATCACCCCATTCTGCAGAAAAAACTCACAGGAGAAGAAAAGGAGGACTTGTGGCACCTTTGAGACAAACAAATTTATTTGAGCGTAAGCTTTCGTGAGCTACACACTGAATGCATCCGATGAAGTGAACTGTAGCTCACGAAAGCTTATGCTCAAATACATTTGTTAGTCTCTAAGGTGCCACAAGTACTCCTTTTCTTTTTGTGGATACAGACTAACACAGCTGTGACTCTGAAACCTGTCACAGGAGGTTAGTCTAAGAGAGGAAGGATTATCACTAAGCTGGTCTCAGCCTTTTCTGTTTAAAGCTTGACTCTTCTAAGTGCTCTAAAAGCAGATTCCTTTGAAATTTTGTGTCTTGAGAAATTTTGAGGTACAGGGTTTTGTTAATTGTCCAGATTTGGAGCCATTTGACCCAAGGGGTTTCCGAGGTACAGCCCTGGGGGGAAAAAACAGCTGTTCTTAAAGTTGACAGAATCTGGTGGTCTTTTTTTGCTCACAGATAGAGATCAAACCAGGGCTCCGATCATCACATCAGACAGTCCAGTGCTCGAGGTTTATCCCCAACAGAGAAAAGGGCATCCACCGGCTCTTTGGGGGGAAATAAATTAAAATGTTATTTCAAAAAGATTTTGCTTCTCCAGATAGGCACATTGCAAGCCTCACCTGCTTATTCTCATGTCTCATTGATCATACTCAGCATGCTTGGACAGAAGAATTAAAAGGTTTGTTAGCCTTCAGAGTTTCACACCAGTTGGATAGCTCAAGGGAATATGCAGTAGTCCTTTGAACATAACCAAGCCAGTTTCAGTTTTGAGCCCCACCTGGAGCAGAAATGTGGAAAAGGTTGGATGGCATATGGCTAAAATCTGGCTCTGTCCATTTTTTCTCCTTTGGGTAAAATGGTACTGGGTGGTAGGGAAGGTGAAAGGGTTTGGCTCAGGTGTGCGTGAGTGGCAGAGGGACTGGGGGAGAATAGGTGCAGGGGCACCTGTCAGCCCCACATTCTTTCCTGTGCATGTGTGCCAGGATCTGGGGGGTGGAGCAGGTGAGCTCCCTTCCCCGCCCCCAGCAAGCTGGGATGTGGGGTCCCTATCCCTTCTGGTGTCTGAGCCTCACTCCCTGCACCCAATGTGCATGCCAAGATCTGGGGAGTCCTCTCCCAACCGTGCATGTGTGCTTGGATTTGGGGGCCCTGAACCCTCACTTGCTCTCCTGTATGTGCGAGGATCTGCCTATGCATGGGGGTCTGACTTCCTCTATCTGACCACCCTCCTGGGATCCAGGTTTGGGGCCGGGGGGAGGCTGGTCTGACTGGAGGAGTCATAGCCCCTTTCCCTCCCTTCACCCTCCCCCCCCCCCCGCCCAAGTTAGCCAGGATCTGGGGATGCCCTGCTGCTGTGGGCAGGGAGCTTAGAACACACATGCTTGGAGCACTGCATCAAGAACACACTGCTGACATTGGGGTGAGGAGTTGAGAACTGGCATGTTTGACACATATAGAAACTCTCCTGCACTGCAGAGTGGGGGAAGGGAACACCCACTGACATGAATGTAGCAGTTCACACATCTCAGAGCTATTGTTTCAGGCTGTATTCCTCTTCATCAGGTATTCTCTTTCCAATGACATCTCACTGAGCATTAACTCTCTCTGAGCATTAACTCTGCATTTCCTAAAAGAAAAGGAGGACTTGTGGTGTCACAAGTCCTCCTTTTCTTTTTGCGAATACAGACTAACATGGCTGCTACTCTGAAATCTGCATTTCCTGGTTTTCAGACGTTTGAGTTGTGCTGAACTCGGCGTTCTGGGAGGGTACAAGCTAACACTGGGCAATCTTACCTCTAGGTTAACAAAGTTTTTTTCCATTAATAGTCCTATAGTTGAGGCATTGGACTGTGATTCAAGAAATGTGGGTTGATATCCTGGCTCTGCCACATAATCCTGGCTCTGTCATCATGTGTGATATTAAGCATATTGTTTAAACTCCATGTCTCTGTTTCCCATCTGTAAAGTGGGAATAGTAATGGGGACAGTGCTTCCTATCTCCCATTCTTGTTTATTTGGATTGTAATCTATTTAGGTAGAGACTTATTATTTGTATGTACAGCGTCTAACAAAACAGGGGGGCCTTGAGCTTGGCTGTGGCTGCTAGATAGCACTATGAGACAAATAATAGTTTATATTAACCCTTTCGTTTCTGCTGGACTATGCCTGTTTTAACTGTATGAATGACCAAGACCCCAGGATGTATCTGGTATGTACAGCTGCACTGAACAAGCAGGTTTCCTGGAGGGAGTTAGAAGAGGCGTGTGAAACAAACAAAAAAAATTAGGCACTGGAAGTGTAAAAAGGTGTTCTGTTTAGCCTTTTATATTCCAAGAACAAGAAGCCTTCGAATGAAAATAAAAGATAATACATGTACAGTTAATGAAATACAATGAATAATTAGCCCATGGAACTCATTGCCACAAGATATCACTGAGCCCAGAAGCTTGGTAGGATTCAAAAACCGATTAGCCAATTATATGGATAATAGGTCCACGGTCACATTACGTGGGACATTAACCCTCATGGTTAGGGTTGCCAACTTTGGTTGGATGAATTCCTGGAGGTTTCATCACATGATATTATCTTTAATTAAAGATTCATAGAATCATAGAAGATTAGGGTTGGAAGGGACATCAGGAGGTCATCTAGTCCAACCCCCTGCTCAGAGCAGGACCAGCCCCAACTAAATCATCCCAGCCAAGGCTTTGTCAAGCCAGGCCTTAAAAATATCTAAGGATGGAGATTCCACCACCTCCCTAGGTAACCCATTTCAGAGCTTCACCACCCTCCTTGTGAAATAGTGTTTCCTAATATCCAACCTAGACCTCCCGCACTGCAACCTGAGACCATTACTCCTGTTTTCTGACATCTGCCACCACTGAGAACAGCCAAGCTCCATCCTCTTTGGAACCCCCTTCAGGTAATTGAAGGCTGCTATCCATCTTTCATCTTCCTTCTAATCATTTGTCAATCCGGGAGACTCCAGGGCAACCCTACTCATGGTTCAAGCCATAATCCAACCATTAACTGCTTGAAGTTAAGAGGAAACTTCTCCCATCTCCTTTTTTGTCCACTACTGGGTTTTTTGTGCCTCCCTCTGAAGCAGGTAATATTGGCCACTGATAGAGACAGGCCGCTGGACTAGAAGGGGCCCTGGTCTGACCTGGTTTGGCATTTCCTATGCTCCATTTTAAGGCTTTAAGTGGGGCCTGGCCTGGTATATCTTGTCCACATCCTTTGCGCGGGGATATGTCACCCAGGATGAGGAGACACAAGAGGGTACGAATGTGCCTGAAGGAAAGGGTGGTGGCACAGTCTAACTACAGCGACCACGTTGCCTGTGTACACAGGTTGCGTGCTTGTCACTGGTTCCCTTGTGATACCCACAGCATTGCATCTATTAAAGGGATTGACATCTATTTCCACCCAATGCCCGCATGAGTCACTGCAGGCCTCATTGCCTTCCTCCTCTTCTACCCTAGCTCACTTACCAGACATGTTTTTCTGCTCTCTTCCAGCCTGCTCCTCTTCTCACGTTTATGTCTCTCTCTCCGGCCACAGCTGTTCTGTTATCCGATGGGCAAAGAGCCAGCCTTGTGGCTCTTGACAGTTACAGAGGGTGGATTAGCAGTGAAACAATATTATTTTGGGGGCGGGGGAAAGCACCCTTCTTTAAACCACAGCTAGGTGATTATGTGAATTATTATTAAATAATATGCAGATGGGATGCATGCATGATGACAAAGTACTTCATGGTAATGGAGAGGAAGGTATAAGCCTCTCTCACAGGATCTTAACCTCCACTGGGACTTTTGCTCTGAAATCACTTAGCACTTTGGTAAACCCTGCACCACATTACTTTGTGGACCTGATTCTCAGTTACACTGTACAGCTCTGGTATCATGAGAAGGGTCTTAAACTGGGCAGAACCAGACCCTGGAGACCCCTTCCTGCACAGAGGGCCTCTCCAGCCTTTGTATACAGCTGGTGTAAGGGCTCTGTGTTAGCTCTGTTCCTACCCCTTGGCATAATGGGTGTGAGACTGGAATGTGCTGCACTGAAGCTATTCTCTGCTCCTCATTAGGGGCATAAGGACGCAGAACATAAATTAGAGCAGCGCTGGGGTTGCTGTTGCTTACAGCAGGGCCTGGGAATACAGAATGGGGAAAATGCAAAGGTGACTTAAAGCGGCGTGTACACGTGTGTGCACACACACCCAGAGTCCCTGCCCAAATGCAGGAATAGAATAACTAAGAATTGGCCCTGTGAAATTTCAGATGAGCGTCTGGGAAGAGAGAGCAGGAATGATTGGAAGGGGTCACTTCTCTGGGCCACAGACCTGCCCCTCCCATTATTATTATTTATTATTTATTATTTATTATTACTGTTTATTATTTTATATGCTGAATGTCTTGGTTCAAATTTGCTGTCTGGCATCTGCATCAAGCAAGAAAAACAAATCAAAACAGTGAAAATGACAAAGTGGCCTGGGAGTTTTTGTTTCTAGGATCAGCTGTAAGGATTGGTGGGACGTGAATCCAGGCCTGCAGGGCTAGCAGACAACCCCATACCCACCCAGTGGTATGTTTAACCTAGCTAATCCCTGTGACCTCCAATCCGCAGAGGTTGCACACCATAGGAAGTTCCACCTGGAGTAATCTGACAGTGGTCATAACGATCCCTGATTGGCCTTGAGCCTATATAAGCTCATGGGGAGTACCAGGAAGTGTCCCGGCAACAGTGTGGATTCCTAACTAGTAGCTGTGATTGCCTTGCTCCTGAATGTCTGGTACTGGCTTTTGCTATGACTTGGGTTCTCCCTTCTGATCGACCCCTGGAATCCCAACACAGACCATGATACCTGGTATCCACCCTTGGCCTGATTTCAGACTCTCTCTGGCTTTGACCCTTGGCTTGGCTCCTGACTCTGTCTTGTCCGTCCACTTGGCTCTTGACCTTGATGCTGTCTCTCACTTCTGGCTGCCAAGTTCCTGCCATGAGCTGCTTTCTGGGGATTTTATGAGTACTGGTTTTCAGCACTTTTCCTGCTGCTGCTGCTGCTGTCCCTTGAGTAGATCATGATGTTGTAATGTGAATTGCAATGACCAATAAGGGCCAAATTCCAAGCCCATCTATTTTAATGGAAATGTTCCAGTTGCCTTTAGAATCATAGAATCATAGAAGATTAGGGTTGGAAGAGACCACAGGAGGTCATCTAGTCCAATCCCCTGCTCAAAGCTGGACCAACACCAACTAAATCATCCCAGCCAGGGCTCTGTTAAGCAGGGCCTTAAAAACCTCTAAGGTTGGAGATTCCACCACCTCCCTAGGTAACATATTCCAGTGCTTCACCACCCTCCTAGTGAAATAGTGTTTCCTAATATCCAACCTAGACTTCCCCCACTGCAACTTGAGACCATTGCTCTTGTTCTGTCATCTGCCATCATTGATAACAGCCTAGCTCCATCCTCTTTGGACCCCCACCCCCTTCAGGTAGCTGAACGCTGCTATCAAATCCCTCCTCACTCTTCTCTTCTGCAGACTAAATAACCCCAGTTCCTTCAGCCTCTCCTCGTAAGTTATGTGCCCCAGCCCCCAATCATTTTCGTTGCCCTCCGCTGGACTCTCTCCAATTTGTCCAAATCCCTTCTGTAGTGGGGGGACCAAAACTGGACACAGTACTCCAGGTGTGGTCTCACCAGTGCTGAATAGAAGGGAATAATCACTTCCCTCGATCTGCTGGCAATGCTCCTACTAATACAGCCCAATATGCCGTTGGCCTTCTTGGCAACAAGGGCACACTGCTGACTCATATCCAGCTTCTCATCCACTGTAATCCGCAGGTCTTTTTCTGCAGAACAGCTGCTTAGCCAGTTGGTCACCATGTAGCAGTGCACGGGATTCTTCCTTCCTAAGTGCAGGACTTTGCACTTGTCCTTGTTGAACCTCATCAGATTTCTTTTGGCCCAATCCTCCACTTTGTCTAGGTCACTCTGGACCCTATCCCTACCCTTCAGTGTATCTACCTCTCCCCACAGCTTAGTGTCATCTGCAAACTTACTAGAGGCTCATTCCAAGCCCAGTAAGGCACTTGCATTATTCAGTATTGCCAGCCACAATCATTCAAAAATCGTGTATCAGAAATCACAAGATCTTTTCCAAATAGTAAATTTGGGGTTCTTATAATTTGCTTTCTGGTTTTTGACCCTTTAGCATACACTCACTTAATGTTTTCAAGCTTTTCTCTGCAACCACGAGAGCTAGAAACTTTCATTTAAAAAAAAAAGTAGGCTGAGAATCTCACATAATCACATGACTCCAGGAGCTGGGGCTTTCAGAAAAATGTCCAAATAGCACAAGTCATGAGCATTGGCCACACTGATTACATGGCTTTTCAAACAATGTGGTTAAGCTGAAGGGCAGGAACGATTCCAAAGGGTCTGGCCCAGATGGAATCAAACAGTGATGCCCAAGGTATGTGTTGACCTTTTGTTCAGGAGGGGTGAATTTCACATAGAGAGGAAAATGTCAAAAATCTGACATTGAGAGCCTGGCATTGCAATAACCCACAAAGCTGTGCTGTCCTGAAATATTTAACTGTTTGTGTTTTTATGGAGGGACAAGGAGATCCCAGCTGAGGCCGTGGTGGATGTTACAGTTTACAAATTGAGTTAATAGCAAGCTTTTAGGCACAGCGAGATCAGAAGATATTTCAAACATATGTCCACAGTAAGTCATGATAGATTGTGCTGCATTAGGCCATTTATGCCTTGAGTGCATTGTGAGGTTAGACAAATTCAACCAGTCAGGAATATGTTACTGCAGGGGTTTAGTGAGGCCTAATTAAATAACATTTTTACACTGGGATTGCCCAACTCCTACTCACAATCACTGGTGCTGGCATTCCAATTCCCTTAGGCATCTTTAAAAATCTTAGCCTTAAAGCTCCAAATAGGGGTGAAGAGTCAAAGCCAGTCAGTGGGTGGTCAGTGACTAGAATTTAGGAGTTCTAGGCTTGTTCCTGTCAGCCCTAGGCTCATTTCACACTCTTGTTTCCAGTGAGTTTCTTCACGGAATTTATTGTGTTTTCATGGAAGCTCTGTACATTTTAAAACTAGTGGATTTTTGTAAAAACAACGAAAATCCCAAGAACTTTAGAACAAATCATTTTTGCAGTAGCCAGAATATTTGCCCCCCAAGACAAACACACAAACAAAAACCTAATCAGAGCAGAGCTTGCTATAACTAGAGAAGTGAGAGAAACATGATTCCATGAAGTCCAGCAGGAACCTCGCAACACCAGTCTAATCAACCTACAAGTTTTTCAGGTGCTGTGGTGATGGGAAGATTGGTAAAACACAACCTTAAATTAACGTTTTGTCCAACTGTAGTGCTAAGTATTAGCATTACCACAGATTTAATTTACTGAACACTATATGTAGCATAAAAGGGAATAAAACAAAAACACCCCCCTTATTCTTAGGTGATGCTCTATAGCAATTGCAGCTGTTTGGGTGGACACAACGGACAGATGGCGCTCTATAGCTGCTTTTCCCTCCATCATTGACAAGAAGAACACAGAAGAACACCATGTGTCTGGTGCTATCCCTTGTTGGTTTTTGTAAACCTTACTTTTCTGAAATATTCTTATCTACTACATCCTCCTTAACTGAGAGGACCATCCTAAGCGGTCAAAACACAGTCATTTCTGGTCATTACAGGTGGTAGAGTGCAAAATATGCTTCCAATAGCCAAGAGTTAAAGGTAATTAGAGATACAGTCTGCTAGTTGGATCATACAATGGGAATAAAATGCACACCAATAAAGAGGCTTTGCATAGCTACATTTGAATGATAGCTTAGCCTGCATGTAGCTACACTCCTTGTTTGACCGCAGACAATACACTAAAACCAATCCAGCAAAGTTCTTAAACATGTGCTTAATTTCATGCACATAGTGTAGAGTCCCACTGACATCACTGAGAATATTTGCATGCTTAAAATTAAGCATGTACTTAAGTGCTTTATTGGATTAACGTTTAGTGCCTTGCAGGAATGACCCCTTAACTAGAGATGGGTGACATTTTTTCAACCTCAATTCTGTCAGTGAAAAATGCAGATTCAATTACACCAAAATATTTTGTGAATTTGTGTCAATTTTGCTAAATTGTTTTGCTTGGAAAAAAATCTTTAAAAATTCCAAAAATTCAAAACATTTTGTTTTGACATTTTTGAAATGAAACATTTTGACTTTTTACTTGAAATGACTTTTCATTTAGAAATTTTCTTTAATCTTATCTTTAAAAATGAAACAAAAAATGCTTGAAATCAAAACTAAATGTTTCATATCAAACAAAATGGGCTTCAGAATTGCTTAATATTACAGCTGTTTGAAAAATTTTCTGTGGAACAGTTTTTCATCTAAATCTAAATGCCTCACAGGAATGAGTCTATTTTGACAAAGTTTTCAATGGGAAATTGTCAACGTTTCATATAGATAATGTTGAAACATTTCAACTTTATTTTGTTCATTACATTTTTACCTTTAGGTCATTGTATATAATCTTAACATATTATGGAAGTTGGAAAAAATGAATCAAAATGATAGTCATCACTGATAAGCAGGAGAAATTTCTGGCACTGCTGCAGTCCAAAAATACCAGGTTGCCTTCCTGTTTCTGATATATGGGTTCCCACTTGTGTGCACATCTATACACTTCTCTTAAACTTTCTTTCTGTGGGGTAATGCATTACTGCTCCCTGCTGTATTACAGATTTTGCTGGATCCTTTGTTTCTACCTTTTCCCCTACCCCTTTGGTGCATGCTATGGATCGGTTAGAGCCACCAACTTTGGATCTGATTTTTTTCATTGTTCAGGAACGATGCAGACTAATTAGGATAATAAGACAGGTGGGCCTGAGCCATGCTGTTCAGATCTAAATCCAAACTGTCCCAGACTTTGTATGGTTCAGATCTGAAGTTCCAGGCTGACCCTATCTCTAGTACTTACCCCTGGTAATGCTGGCACACTAAATGTTTTCTGTTTCTCTCTGTCCCTGTCACTGAATGGGGAGGACGGAGGAGTCTGTCCCCCTAAAGAAAACGCAAACAAGAGTGTGTGTCCTCTTCTCCGTAGTGCAGGCTCAGTCTGAAGACCTCCCCTTATCTGCAGAGCAGACAGCTGAGACTCTTTGCCACACTGTAAAACATTAGATTGAGCCATGAAGGTCTGGTAAAGGCTGGTTTTGTTTTATCTGTGTTCCTCAGCTGATATCAAGTCAAAAAGCATTATGGGAAATGACATGGGAGTCTGAGATACCTACAGTTTAAATCTGATATTATGTGCTGTGACCTGGCATAATCTTGAGGCACTGGAGGGTGATATTAGATCAAATTCTGTGCCGCTCCATCAATCTCAGTGGGGTTTTCCTCATTTCCACCAGCACAGAATTTAGCCTGTTGTATATGTGCAAAATCTAGCGTTGGGCACAGAATTCCAAAGAACCTCTTGGCTTGCACTGTGGGCGTGTGTGGTGTTGCAACGGGAGCGTAGACTGTTAAGGAGGATTCCAGCCCTCAGTCTCGGTGCATTGTTGCAGTGCTGAGAACCAGCTTAAGCAAGAAGACAAGCACAGAAAATATATGATCTATCCGCTGAATGCTTTCTGTAGCTTTCTCTGTGGCATCAGTGACACTTTATTCAGAGTTGTGATATATAGATGAACGTGTTGGGTTAGTCATCGAGCCATGTGTACCTCCATTTGGTATTTTTACATTTCTGTGCAGCACACTTGAACTGTAAGAGAACCTAGGCTCTGAGCCCTCATTACCTGCAATTGGAAAAGCATGAATGATTATGCCATTGTTTAATGTGTAATCCAAACTGTGCTGGGCACTGCCCAGTATGGAAATTCTGCCCTTCTGTAAATATCAGAGCAGCTTAAAAGTCTTTCTTTGGAAATCACCTGGCTTGGTGTAATCTTAAAAAACACAACGGACTCTTTAATGTTCAGTTTTCGATCTTTCAAATACTTACTATTTCAGTTACAAACAAAGTCTAATACAAACGTGGAGAACACACACTTGTTCTGTGATAAGAAAAGGAGTACTTGTGGCACCTTAGAGACTAACAAATTTATTTGAGCATAAGCTTTCGTGGGCTGCATGCAGTGGTATGACTCAAAGGGGAATTAATGAGACAGAAGCTGTGTGCCAGCTGAGCCCCTGGTGTTGTGGTGACAATGAAACTTTACCTTGGCCTAGACTGGTGAATTTTCATGAAAAATACCTGTTTATTGTCCAATGCCGGAAAAGCAAAACCAACAACACTATGTGGTGACACAGCAATTCCATGTGGAGGTGGCGGGGGCTGAAGGAAGTGAAAGTGCTCCAGAGTCAAATATGGCTCAGTCAGCCTGTCATTTGATGTGGCTTGACATCACCAACACCTTATTTCACACACAACATCAAACTCCTGTTAGATGGTAACAACTGTACTCACTTCATGAGTGAGGGCTTAAATCAGATTTAAGTGGTACGCAGGGTTTGGGCCGGCCCCCTGCACAGAGGTGAATTGCATACATTCTGGCCTTAGAAGAGTAAGCCTTCATCCTCAGGACCATTTCTCTCCCCCTACAGAGTAGTTATAGTATATGATTTACTACAGCTGTTATCTCATTCTCCAAAAGTATGAACTAACAATCCAGATTACATTCTCACTGAGATGCATGTCGTTTGCATACCCATCTCCAGTTAATGTTACTGGGTGTTGGGTACAACTCCATATGGAATTACAAAGGATCTTTTAGAAATCTATATCTCATGATTAATGCCAGTATTTTTTTCAAGTCTTCCTATCTGTATTGGTAGAAAATGTCCTGCAGGAAAAAAGTCATGCATTAGTCCTCGGAAGACTGACTAGCTGAATCCTGATGTCTTTTCCATCTCTAGTTTTTGAGATTCTGTTAAATCTGATCAACCAGTGATACTGGCAGCTGCAAAGGAGTGCTGGAGCCTAGCTGGAGTCTTGGTGTCATTGCAGAATCAATACCTCTGGTAATACTATAGTTCCTCTGATCTGAGGCTTTCCACTGTCAAGAGCAGACAAATCTTATTACAAAAAGCCACTGTATGTGGAATAACATAGTGTATGATTCATTTCCACGGGTTGCAAAAGCAAGTAGTGACTTGGAAAGAGAGAAGGAAATTTAACAAAGGGGAGAAATGGTCAAACGTCTACTTTAGAATGTTGTATCTATGTTTTCTCATCAACACTTAGGCTGCAATTTTCAAAGCTGCATAGGGAATTTGAATGTACAATCCTGATTAATTGTAATGGAAATTGGGTGTCCAAATCCCTTAGCTTTGAAAGTCTCAGCCGTAAAGCTGTGCTGGTTATGAGAATTTCTGCTGTCATAAGGTGGCTGGCCTCACTAAATGAAGTAGGTCCAGCTGCCCTGTGCCAGAGGAGTTGCTCCCATGAGGCCAATTCAGAAAGTGGGACAGCACCTGGGGGCTATAAAGGATCAGGGGAAAGCCAGTCAGAGAGACAGACCTAATGAATCAGAGCCAGACAGGAAACGGTGGGTGAGAGCTGCCTGGCAGTGAGGAAGAGGGCGGTGAGAGCTGCTAGAGATAGCACGTGTGGCGCCTGGTAGAAGGCAGGAGAATGGTAAGAGGGGTTTGCTAGCTGGCATCCCCAAGTCAGAAAAGACCCAGGGCGAGAGGGCTGTGGGGAGGAGGAGCAGCTTGGGGAGATGCTTGCAGATTCCAAGCCAGAGCCAAGGGCCTTAGTGGGATGAAGGCAGGGAAGCAGTGGAAGATCCTCACCACTGAAGTCTCTAGGGTTGGAGAGCTGGAGCCAGAGAAACCATGGGAGGCCAGGGGCAGTGAGGGATGCTTACCTGGCAAGGAGGCTCCCCAGCAGACAGGCTGTGAGGAGTCTCCCTGGGAAGAATGGGGTTGTGCTCCATTTGGAAGCATTGGTGTGCCGACCTAGTACAGGAACAGGACAGGACTGACAGAGTCCAGGAGCGGTTGAAGGCACCAATGTGTGATATATGGGGTATTGTGGGATGAGACGTTGGGTGATCTTAATGACTGCAGCAGTGGGGCGAGAAATGGATTATATGTTTGCCACTCTTATTATGGATTGCTTTGAACTATAGTCTGGTAATAAACTATGTTGATGGACCAGAGGATAAACGTGCATAGATTTACTGGGGACCGGGGAAACTGAGTCAGATGTGCCTGTTGTGGTGTGGCCTGCTGCTTGAGGGTGCTCCAGGCAGGTGCTGCCCTGTGACACTGGCATTGTAGGAGCTCCTGCAATCACTGAGGTTGAAATGTAACTTCTGTTTATAAACTTTTCCTATTTTCATTTGTTCATACCTTTCTCAGAAATTGTCCGGTAGCTTGAAATTTTCCATGCTTGAGCTCTGCCCAGATGTGACTTTTAAAAAAAGTGTCAACAAAATCCTTTCAATCACTTTTGAGTTCTAGGTAGTTCAAGGGAAAAAATAAACTTGGCTCATTGAGACTTAAAACATAGATTTGATACACTTTTATCCTAAGTACCAAAGGCTATATAGACTGTAGTATAACTTACTGTATTTAAAGTTGTATAATAAATTCCAGCGCACACTATATTTTGTATTCATTGACACGTAATGTATAACAATATAAAACAGACCATGTTTTAAGTCAGAAACACAATGGAACAGAGCTAAGGTTGAGCTTTCAACATTAACTCTACATTTTCTGATTTCTCAGTCCTTTCTCTACTTTGCCATTTCCAGCAAAACTAGTTGGTTTGTTGTTGTTTTTGCATGGGATGTCTTTGCTTGTAATGCCATGGTTATTGCCAGATAATCCAATGCCTCTGGCTGGAAATCAACATCAAAATGCTAATGCATGTTCACTGCTTGGCTCACTTCCATGCAATCAGGTCTTTTGGACACTTTTTCTATGTTATGCTTATTATTTTGGGAATCGAGCCAATGGGTGTTTTAATGAATTCAAATTTATTTTTTTAAGGTTGCATTTCTTCATTTCTTTATTGTACTCCATGCAGCAAAGACAGCCCTGCTATATATATTACATAGAAATGCAGCACATTGTAATGTACATTATAATGCTATACATTACATAGTTTGGGGGGTTAAAAATTGGGAAATATCGGGAACTGCATCACTTTCCTTCCTAGCTTTCCATAAAAGCCCCTTCAGTCTCACGAAAAGTATTGATTCTGCCTTTTGTGGCTCAAAGAAAAGAGCTGTTCTGACGCCAGCATGAACATTGGCTAATCAGAAAAGATTTTTGCAGCCGTCCATTACTAACTAGATAAAGAGCAGCCAGGATAATGAAGCACAGGAGAAGTGCACTCAGACCAATCATGCAGCCTATGAAATACCTGGTCACTGGCTACCAGAGCAGATGTCAGTTCCAGCGTCACGCCTGAGCCTGGTTCATCTTTCTTGTTTTAAGTACCCTTTTTCCAATGAGACAGGGTGCCTAGTGATTTTTGGGTGCCTACCTTAAGTTACCTTGAAGGAGCCTGATTTTTCGGTAAGTGTGGCTCACCCTTTCTCTTGGAATAATGTCCCTTTGAAGTATCTTGTGTTGGGCACTGGAAATCACTAATCGCTTTTGTAAAAGATTGGCCTGTATCTTGAAGCCTTCTGTAGTGAACTCATACAGAAATACACCTTGTGTATTCCTCCTTATCATTGAAATTTCTCTTCAACAATGGAAAAAATTAAGTGTAGAAAGAAGAATATCCATTGTACCATTGCACCTGTGCTCTCCATATCTCATGCTGGGGCTTCTACCGTAAAAGAGGATAATGAATTTTAGATGACATAGAATCGTAGGACTGGAAGGGACCTTGAGAGGTCATCTGGTCCAGTCCCCTGCACTCATGGCAGGACTAAGTATTATTTAGACTATCCCTAACAGGTGTTTGTCTAACCTGCTCTTAAAAATCTCCAATGATGGAGTTTCCACAACCTCCCTAGGCAATTTATTCCAGCGCTTCACCGCCCTGACAGTTAGGAAGTTTTTCCTAATGTCCAACCTAAATCACTCTTGCTGCAATTTAAGTCCATTGCTTCTTGCCACATCTATAATGACAATCATTTATTGGTTCATAACAGTAGATATACCTGTTACCCCTATATCCAGGGGATAGTTCCAGATTGTCCCATGAGTAAGGATGGAATATTGGCTTCAGGAATTTGCCTAATGACCTAAATATTGAAGGCCACTATTTGAATAATAGTAGTGATAATTTAGTAGCTATTCTACAATAATGACTACAAAATGAAATTATGATAATTATTTATTATAGTGTTTAGAAGCCTCAACTAGGTCAGAACCCCAGGGTGCTAAGGTGCTATAGAAATCTGTGTTAAATGACAGTCCCTACCCCAAAGAGAACTAAAATTAAGTTATTTCTGAGAGCCAGACTAGTTGCTGCAACATGAGGACTGTTGGTCCCTGCAGCCTTTGCATGGCACACTTTAAATATTGTTCTGATGCTAGTTAAAATGGCATAAGGTGGAATAATGCAAGGAAACACATTAATCTAAAAAGGCAAAGTATGCAAAGCCATTGACAGGAAATGAACAGGAAACTAATAAGAATGTCAAATATAAAGGTAATGAAGTTACTTAATTGGCATTAGCACCATAATCCTCAGGCATAATAATATAAAGGCAGTCTATGCACCTGCAGTTCTTACAATGAAAATATCACACAATGAGGAATCCACTCAGGAAAAGAAAAGATCAGAGAGTTTCTTGCAACTGATTCCCACAAAAGGAAAGCCCCTAAGTTTCCAGGGAACTGACAATATTTATCAAATAAATTCTGTGAAGCAGGAGTAAAAAATATACTCTTATCTCACTACACTGTGATGTGAGAGTGTCTGAAAGTATGCAGTGTACGAGGAAGTATAAATAATTAGATGTTAACACAACTTTTCAACTGAGAACATCCCTGTTGATCAAAAGCAAAATCCCCTTGAAAATAAATGCTGCTGAATGGTGTTTAGAAAGTCCAATTACTGTCTTAATACTGACATGACTGTCATACAGATAGCCCCAAAGTAGTTCTATATGTTAAATGTCAGAGATCCTATAATTACAACATTTAATTCAGAATTTTTTTGATAAATATCAAACTCAGGTCTCCCATATACTCTGTGGAATCTAGTCAGAATTAAGACAAATGCAGACACACCTGAACATAACCCCTAGTAGTGAATTGTAAACATCTTCAACTATTAACTACAGATCCAAAATGTTATGCCCAATTCTGTGAACTAAGCATGCACTTCACCTCTGTGCAAAGGGCTTAATATATCGGGTATGTCTTGGGAAGGCCCCCTGCACAGGGGCAAATTTCATCCCAAACAGTATATCATAGCTTTAAATAGATCCCCTCCCTACATCAGGAGAGGAATGCAATATAAGATTAAGGAATCCTGCTTTAGAAACCATCGAAACAAAGACTGTCCATTTCAATTAGGATTATTAAAAGTAAAATAGTAGCAGCATGTGCTATACATACCATGTGACTCAAATGCTGATAACAAACCATCATCTTTGTATACAAATGTTTCCTTTAACCCCTGTCTGTTACATACCTAATTCATACTGGAAGGTCTTTCATACACATTATATACTTTTAATTTCAATATTTATCAGGGTTAAATAAGAGGTTTACAGTTAGATATATTTCTAAAAATGCAGATCAACAAGTATTTTCTCAAATCATCCCTTATAGCAGAGTATCATAAACATAATGGGCCTGGAGATGCACTGGTTTAACTGAGAGCAGAATGTAATCAAGTTGAAGATGTTTCAGGCAGAATGGGCAACCGTTTTTATATCAACATTCAGCTATGCCTGTTCTTTTCTTAGCTTCCTTGTAAAATGGATTACTCTAAATCCTTACCGGATGTACAGTATCCTCTCCAGGATTTTGGAAAACAAAAGAGAATGTCTCTAAGTTAATTTTTTGAAGTTGTTCCATGGTTTCAGTGCCTAATTCAGAGCAATAGGGTTCATTGTTTTCCCCTGCAGCAAGGCTGGCAAAGGTAGGGAGACTAACGAGTATGCCTGGGGGGTTATCAACCACAAATCTGCGTCTTCCATAGAAGATCCTGATTCGTTACAATTGCAAACTCCATTTCCACTGCATTCTCAGATAATTTACTTGTAAAAAGCCTTTTTCTGTGCAAAGTAGATGTTGTTCTTTGCAGCAAGCCATGGTTTGGTGCTCTAACAGGCTGTTCTCCTATGCCTCCCGTGTGTTGTGAGACACTGAGGCCAAAAGGCTAAATGAGTGCCTGTAACCATTTGGGAAGTGCACAGATAGCCAGACAACACACTTACTGGCATGGCTTATTGTAACTGGGGTGAAATTCACCCCATCTGCTGAAGGCCAGTACAAGACACTGTTTAAGTCCCACTTAAATACTATTTATATCTGACTGTCCTCTGTTCCTTACATTATCCTGGGACCGGTCGATGGTCTTTCCCGTCTCATTCTCTTTATCTTCTTTCCCCTTTTGTTCTGGTTTGTAACAAATTCCTAGAATGGCTTTGCTTCCCACTCTGTTTTTAGCCAAGAGGTTGGGTTCTCTTGGATGCACTTGTATGGCTCTGACTGAAATCAATAGGGGCCATGCTAAATGCAGCTGAAGGAAGAATTTTTGGCCCTTAATGATTCTGTTCCGTCCTAAGCTTCCTGAATAAGAAGTTACTAAAAGAAAGGGGAAGCTGTCATTTTGATGTTGGATCTTGGTCATAGATTTCCATTGCCCGATATAGACGTACCCCTCTACTACCACATTCTGTATCAACAATCCAACAGCATGAACTATCTTGGTATCATTGCACTGTCCCCATACAGGAGCTGTCTGTGTGGTATTGCAATAGCTGTCTTAGTGTTATTGTAATAGTAATGTACATCCTTCGACCTAAGACTTGCTGTTGATCTGCTCAATGATTGCCATAAGGGATACTGTACATTGGGAGGAACTTATGACAGCTGCAGTTAATTAAAGTGTAATTTTTTCAGTCGAGATCAGTCAGTCAACAATTGTCCTGACAGCCATGTACTCAGGCTCTTATTCTTTATTTAATTTTAGGATAAGCAGTTTGCAGCTCAGGAAATATGAGGCTATACTAGCTCCTTCAAGGCAAAAACGTACAGAGAAGAAAGCCAGTGGCTTCTGTGCAGTCGATAAAGGTTGAATCCTCTCCCTGCTTATGTGAAACGGATGGTGGCATGCAACAG
Organism: Eretmochelys imbricata; assembly: GCF_965152235.1. Taxonomy (NCBI): domain Eukaryota; kingdom Metazoa; phylum Chordata; order Testudines; family Cheloniidae; genus Eretmochelys; species Eretmochelys imbricata. The sequence goes on along the minus strand of NC_135593.1, from coordinate 15,002,565 downwards.
GTCAGAGATCAGTGGGAGTAGATGGATTGAGTTGTGCAGATTGCAGGACAAATGCACCACGTGCTTGCTCCTCCATGGAGCTTCAGCCCTTCAGCTTCAGCCCCATCTCAATGACATACTGCCAGCAGTGCCCTGTCTGTTCCTACACACAATCACCCACTGTCTGAGATCCCACAAGTTACTGGGTACCATAAGGTACTGTGTCTCTTGGCTGCACCCCCCAATCATGCCCCACAAAGAATGTGGTGCTCAAAATGTACAATGATGCCGTGGAGTGACTGCTGTCAGCTAGTCACTGTGTTGAAGATTATATCAAATAAAAGAGAATTTTGGAAGAGAAACTGTAAAGATTTGTGTGAAACCAGGGAAGAGGCATATAGGGGGCACTGTAAGTGCAGACTGGCATTAAGAAATCAGTGGGCAGCCAGGATCTGAGGGATTAAACAGGGAACTGGCAGTGTCTGTGATGGGCCTAGAAGCCAGGCGCTGTGTCACTGACTTTGTGGTGTCTTTCTTTAGAAGGGGCACTCTATGAGTTTTCAATGATATATAAGAAAGGTCACACTGGATGGTGCTGCTGACGAACTTGAGGGAAGACACATAGGCACAGGGCAATGCCATCTCAGCTAGAACATGGATGAGTGCTTGTGGGCCCGGTCCTAAGTCTCTCAGTGAACATGACAAACACCTGCCCTTCCCTGTGAGTCATTTTCCAGGGCTGACAGTGTCATAGGCTCTGGCAGGCAGGTGCGGCTTTGGGCTGCAGTTCTGATTGCTGCCACTTGAATACACAGCATTTTTTTAAAATAAACAATTTAGGAGAGGAGTCCAAGGACAAAGAAGAATCCAGGTGTGGTTAGGGGCAGGAAACAAGCCAATAATCTCTCCAAACATAAACAGCTAGACCCTAGGATGGTAAGAACAGAGTCCACTCTGCATTACGTTCTTATGCCAACCTTAAATAGCACATTCAGCTGAAGAGAAATACAATAGACTGATAGAAATGGGAACTCAGTGCAGCTTACTGGACCTTTCTAATGTGCCTTAAACCCATGTCAATTGTTTTTCACCACATCACTCAATGCATCCTCTTAACATTTTGAACCTAAGTGGAGTAAAAAGGGAACCTAGACCTTGATCCTATAAGGGACTGAGCAATAGGAATTGACAGTGCTCCAAACTTTTCAAGATCAGGTCTTTAAGCAGAACTACTCCTTGTAATGCGTGCTCAACATCTGGAATATAAATGATTAGTGAAAGTCATTGAAACAGAGTATACATGAGTTCAAGAAACTTGCTGGGCTGGAAGGCCTTTTCCTAAAGTTTCTAAAGTTTCCTATGCCTTGGGGAACAACTCTAGTGGTATATATATATAGAGAGAGAGAGCCATGTGGACAAGACAAGCAAGGCTAGATTTAGGGGGAAAGAAAACCCCAGCTAAATTGCCTTGAGCCAGTCAATGGACTCTGAATCAGCAGTGTTCAGCTTGAGACGACCTTCAGGGATCCCAGCACAAAAAAAGCAACCATCCAGCATGTATGCAGCATCCTCCACAGTAACAGGTAGCCCAGAACCTGTTAAACTGGCTCCAAAGGCAGTGGGGGAGACCAAAGCCAGGTAGCCATTCACGTGGCATAGTTCTCTCCCAGTGTGTCTGCCACAGTGAGCTGATAGTGTCATCAGCTGGATGGAAAGTGTGCAGCACTATCCAGAAAGGATTTCTATGATGCAGGCAGTGGTGAGGTGCATGCATCCCATATATCCCTGAACAGTGATAAGCTTGGCATTTGGTGTACCTTGTTGATCAGCTTATTGGCTAGGATTGGTAACCATACAAAGTTCTGTTGGCTTCAATGTGCCTGTGATAATTCTCATGGTATGATTAACCTATGTATCTACTAGTCTAGTGTGTGCAGAGTTTAACTAAACTGGGGCACTGTATTTGCCAGCTGAATAGCAGAGAGCAAACCCCCAACTACCCAATGTTTGTGCATTGGTTCCCCAGCTAGACCTATCCATTTGTTCAGGAGACCGTGTCTTCTCTTGATCTTTTGAGCTACTGTAGTGAGATACATTAGTTTTGGATTGTGTGCCAACTGCTTGACCATTCAATAAAACATTAAGCTGGAGTTGCCTCTGAGCATGGTATAAGTGAAAGCATGTTGACACTGTCTTCGATACACTTCGTTTCAGTTTCCTTTTCTTGCAGTTGCCACCCATGGCAGCCATATCACTGTTCAGATCTCTTCAACCTGCCGTAAGTCACAATCCCTTAAGGCCAAGCAAATATCATCAGGGTACAATGCAGCTATGTTCTTGTCGTGTACCCTGTGATTACCCTAGGAAAACTAAAACTGCAGCCAGCAGTTGGAATCTATTGGATCATGGTTACAGTGAACATAGACAAGGAGTCTCGTGAAAGTGTCTTCCTATGGTAAATTACTTTATCCATGGTAGACCTGGAGACAGTGAGACTCCATCCACCAATGATTAGGTTTTTAGTCTTTTTTAAGAAATTTAAGAAAGGGGAAAAAAAAGGGAAATCTGTATCCTCAAAGGTATGTTAAACGACAGGCATGGGAAATGTAATGTTAAGGTTTATACCATCCTAACCTCTTTCGTCACAATTTGCTTAGATAGCAACACATGTAGTGACATACTGAACTCTGAGATCCAAACACCAAGACAGCAAGTGGCTTCGCTCTTCATTTGGCCTTGTCCTGTTTTCCTCTTATGCATGACTGCCTTACTGGTACTTGAGCCTTTGCATATGTACATTTTATTATCAAACAGTCACAATGTCTTGAAGCAGAAGATCATAGTAATTAGAGAGGGGAAAGATTTTTTAGGTGATGTAGTCCATTTACCCCCTTGGGCCATTTTAGGACTTTTCCCTATAGTACACTTTCTGGAGGAGACTTTCAAAGGCTGGGAGGCATTTGTGCCTTCGCAAATGTTCCCCTATGTGCTTTCTCCAGTCTATTTTTAATAATATGACTATCCAAACCCAGAGCATGTTAATGGGGCTGTGGAAGGAGACCAGCAGGTGGCAGCTTCATCTAGGAAAATAGAAATACAATTAATAATATGTTTGTAAACATTCACGGTAGAAGTTTGTGTTTAAATATGGCTTTTCCCTCTGCTCTACTGTGCTCTTGAACACTTCTTGTGCCAGTGCTTCACTGATCCTTGCTAAATGGAAATTCTGCATAATTGTCAGTCAGGGCCTAATATTACTTCCATTGGAGTCAGTGGACAAACCCTCATTGATGTCAATGGTGCAGCATCAGACCCTAAATCATTACGAGGGCCTCCATCCAGCAAGGAACTTAAGCACCTGCCTAACTTTAAGCATGTGAGTAGTGCCACTTAAATCAATGGGATCACTTGTACGTTTAAAACCAAGCATGTACTAAACTGAGGCCTCGGAACCCTTTTTTTTTTTTTTTTAACTTCAGTGGGCTTTCGATTAGGCCCTAATTTCCAAAAGGCAACTGAAATTGTAACATTTCCCCTAAATGCAACCACTTTTCAAATAGACATTTTTTATGGTCATTTCTTTCACGGTGAAGATCCTGGATTCTACTCGCAACAATAACCGCAGAAAAATTGGCACTCTGAAGCTTTTCTGCTCACTGATTATTTTTTATGCCACCAATGTCCCTTTGCTGAATGGGCTAAAATAATGTTTTGTATCCTATTAATAAAAAAATGGACTGCACAGAGAATTTCAATTAAAGGGTGTAAAACACTGTGAGAAAAAAGATTTAAGTTTTACAGAGATGAATCCAACTGTTAGACCCCTGCTAATCTGTGGATATCTGTGGCCCATGTTTGCGGATCGCAGATTGGACGGAGATTCATGTTTTGTATCCATGTAGGGCTCTACCAACTGTGATTATTTATCCTAGGTAGGAAGAAAAACATAATTAGAGCTGTGTCAATTTCAGAATACTTTGTCCTTTTTGCTACCAATATATTGACCTCAAGGATTTCTACAGTTCTGTTCCAGACTCACCCACAGACGTAGTGCATTTAATCTGGGCTTTTAATTTAAACTCATTGTTAGTGGGGACAGTGTTAATGGTAACATAGGAATTGCTATATCGGATGATCCAGACCCAAGGTCCATCTAGTCTCTCACAGTGGCCAGCACCAGTTGCTTCAGAGGAGATGCAAGAAATCCTGCAGAAGGCAATTACGGGATAACCTGCTCCCAACAGTGGCTCAGCTTTTAGATACAGACCGCCCAGGCTCAGTCCCTGTGGATGACCCATCAAGGGGTCTTGTTGCACAAGGATGACAAAAGAGTAGCTGCAACCCCTCCTCAAGGTTTCATTCAGTTTAAATAAGGCACTGAGCGGCTGCTTAATCAACAGTTCAGCCAAGATCTGCATGTGACTAAGCTGTTCAATGGACACCCCTGCCTCCTCCCTTGTGTCTGGGTTACAAGCCTCCAAGGACTTCAGAGCCAACCCAACCTTAATGATTGATTCAAAGGTATATAGGGGGAAACCATGGAAAAGTTCATACAGCCTTCATCAATGTTAACTTCCTGGTGGATCCTCCATAACACTTCACACTCCACCCCACCCCACCCCGCCCCTGACCCTCTCTCTTCTGTTTCATATACACTCTTGCCCAGCTGCAGATCTCTGATTTCACAGGGTCTCTGTCCTCAGGATGGCTTGGAAGCAGCTGAGTCGCTCTTTACATGCAACCGGGGACAGAATTCTCAGTATGCATCATCTCAAGGGAAATGCTAGGTTCTTGTGGTTCTGTCAGTAATTCCCTAGGGGCAGCAGCTCGTTTTCTGAGACACTCCTTGTAGTAGCCACGACAAGATGCATGTTAATTCTGATCAAGTAAGAAACAGCCCTTTAAGGAACATGAGTGGTATCTGGAAGAACAAACCATTGCATTTACTGTTAGCAGAACATCAGGTACCTACTCAAAATGTTTTAGTTTGGAGAAGTGCCAGTTACTGTATTTCCTATTTAAACCTGATCTAACATAATTCAGCATTGGTAACCAGGATGGGCATGTCTGTGAATGTGAAAAGGGACTGTGTACATGCCTGGTTCACACTGCTATAGTGACAGCTCAGGCATGTTTCTTGGATGAATGTAACTTGTGTATACATGGTTAATTCTTCATTAATGTGGGTTGTTTCCACTGTACCAGTTGCACATCGGTTCATTTGTTATTAAGGAAACACCACTCTGGGACTTTCCTTAGCCTGCATCCAGCCCTATGAAGTATTTTTCACAAAGTGGTTTTCACTCAAAATTCATATGAACAGTAGGATGAATTTTGGATGAAAACCACTTTGTTTTCATGTAACATATAGTCCTCTTACTTTCATGTCTTAATTGTTCTACTTGTATGCTACAAAAAAAGTCCACACCTGTTAAAAACATATTACAACAGCTACCGCACTGAGTGACATAAGTTACACCGACCTAAGCACTGGTGTGGACAGGGATATATCAGTGGGAGAGATTCTCCCACTGACATAGCTGCCGCTGCTTGTTGGAGGTGCATGAATTAAATCAACCTGAAAATTCTCTAGTGTAGCCATAGCCTGAAGAGTTGCTTTTCCTTGGAAATTGTACCAAGGGGGCCTGATTTCTCTGTTGCAGTACTGTGGCTTTTCTGCATGTACCATGGCAAAAGCAAACTCATTTGAAAGACTCTAGGGGTAACCTTGCATGAACATTTTTAATTTTAATGCATCTTGCTTTACAACAGTTTCTGCAAGAAAGTTCCACAGCTCATAGAATCATAAGAAGAAAAGGAGGACTTGTGGCACTTTAGAGACTAACCAATTTATTTGAGCATAAGCTTTTGTGAGCTACAAGTGAGAGGTAGCTCACGAAAGCTTATGCTCAAATAAATTGGTTAGTCTCTAAGGTGCCACAAGTCCTTCTTTCCTTTTTGTGAATACAGACTAACACGGCTGCTACTCTGAAACCTATCATAGAATCATAGAATATCAGGGTTGGAAGGGACCTCAGGAGGTCATCTAGTCCAACCCCCTGCTCAAAGCAGGACTAATCCCCAACTAAATCATCCCAGCCAGGGCTTTGTCAAGCCTGACCTTAAAAATATCTAAGGAAGGAGATTCCACCACCTCCCTAGGTAACGCATTCCAGTGTTTCACCCTCCTAGTGAAAAAGTTTTTCCTAATATCTAATCTAAACCTCCCCCACTGCAACTTGAGACCATTACTCCTTGTTCTGTCATCAGCTACCACTGAGAACAGTCTAGATCCATCCTTTTTGAAACCCCCTTTCAGGTAGTTGAAAGCAGCTATCAAATCCCCCCTCATTCTTCTCTTCCACAGACTAAACAATCCCAGTTCTCTCAGCTTCTCCTCATAAGTCATGTGTTCCAGTCCCCTAATCATTTTTGTTGCCCTCCGCTGGACTCTTTCCAATTTTTCCACAGCTCTTCCTGCTCCATCCCATAATCTTCCAGATCTAATCAAATGATTCACTGTGATTAATATTAATTACAAATTTAGCCCTGTTTTTAATTCCTGAATCATTTATGATCTGATCCTGATTTCTGCCAATTTGTGGGTGGGTGTTTTTTGTAATTTCTCACCGGATAGTTTGGACTAACAATTTTCATTCTGTTAGTTGTTCACAAATTGTGCAAATCAATAAGGCGTGTGATTGGTCACATAAGGTGTTGTTTTGGCTCCCAAACACAATGACAGAAACTTTTAGGAGCAAATAACAAAGGTATTCATCTGAAGAGAACTGCTCTTCGCTAAATATTCATACCAACAATAACCTGTTCAAATTGATGTTTGTGAGCAGCATCTGTCAAAAGGGCATGTATGTGGCTGAATAGAAGAAGCAGTAGAGATTTGACTGAGCACTTGCAAACACTGTTCTGCAGTATTTTACCGAGTGGAGCAGGGTCACTACACAGAATGTGTAACTTTTCCTTGTCCCAGCATCCAGAAATATCCAGGTACAAATGAACCCTGAATGGTGCATTGCCTCACGGCTTCAGAGGTTTATGAAGTAAGCTGGGGCACTGTGTAATTTCTTGTTCCTCTGCAGAGTGACACATGAGAGGGTGTGGTTCAGTCATGGAATCCCTGCCTCAGCATCTGCTTTCACCTTCATGGGAAACTCTCATTTCAGCGTGTGGGTGTGTAAAGGCACAAGACAAAATTGTCTCAAAGCACAAAGTTGCTTTGCCAACTTTTTCTACCTTAGACCCCCAGCATGGGAATCTTTTACAAGTGCTGGGAAATAGTCTCATGTCAAGCTGGTTGGTGTAGGAGCCCTGCAGTGTTTCACAGTATCTAGTACAAGGGGGCTAGTGGAGTTGTGACAGATCACCAGTGAGTAATCTCATCCTAAATTATATGGGACAGTTCCCCCTTCTCTCAATATAAAATGGGTCTGCAGTGCAAAGAACTCCAAAGTGGCAGCTCTCCACGTGTGCTGGTATGCAGAAACACTGGAACTTCTGGGCTCAGATCCTCAACTGGTGTAGATCCATTGAAGTCAGTAGAACTATGTTAATTTACACCAGCTGAGGATCTGGACCCTGGAGCTGAATAGACATAGACTTTGCGTGCTTCATTTGTTAGTCATGAGAGCTGGAGTGTGCATTAGAACTGATTGTTTCAGAGAGTACAATGGATGAATGAGACATTGTACAATACTATAGGTCTTTATAGAGTTTTTCACACAAGCTGTGTTCTAAAGTGAATCATGGATGTAAAAATGCAAGATAGGACAGAATGTGATATAAATCATAGGCAGGAAAAGAAGGGGTGACTTTGTAGTTAAAGCACTGGACTGGGACTCCAGAGATCAGGCTCCAGTTCCTAACTGCTACAGCTTTCTTGTGTGACCTTGAGTAAGTCACCTGATTTCCCTGTGCCTCCATTTCCCATCTTAAAATGGAGATAATATGATTTCCTTTGTCTGTCTCGCCCATATAGAGTGTGAACTCTTTGGGGACAGGGACTGTCTTTTACTGTGTGTTTGTGCGGTGCCTAGTGCAGCAGGCCTGGGTTGTAGTTGGGGCCTCTAGATAATATTATAAGAAGAAAAAATAGGGAGTGTGGGGGGGGGGAGCCGGGGGGGCTGGCAGTTTTTTATTCTTTCTTAGATAAATTCTGCAATCCTCACCTGGTCCCTATGTAGGCAAATCTTCCAAGGAAAACAATGGGAATATTGACCGAACGTGGGCTGCAGAATTTGGTCTGCTTTTTCTTTCTGCTGTATGCAGGTCAGATGGTATGTGAGGCCTTTCCTGCCATTTCTAGGTCCCCTTTCCAGCAAGTGTACAATGACATTTGCTTTTGTCACCCTCTTGCATTTCTCGTAGAGGGCATGGAGTTCAGTACCCAGTAAATTCTGGCATTGTCCAGACAGTCATCATGAGATTTATCACAACTCTCAGAACAAATCTCTGTCTCCCTGCATAGAAAATGGATCTCAGTTGCATGTGATGATCTGGCTCCTACCTTGACTCATACACCGTAACAACTTTCCCAGCGCCAGGCTTCTGCTGAAACAGGACGATTTCATTTTAGATTTTTGTTTTAAGTAATATTTTGCTTTAAATGCTTGTACATAGGTTTGGGAACTTGCCAGCATTATCTGTTAAACTGTCACTTAATGTAGCATGAAAAGTCACTTAGCACTTTAAAGTGCCTGACAGTCAGCCTTGTGTTTCAGATTGCTCTGAACAACAGTTTGATCGTGTTCCTGCAGGAATTAGACCTTTGCTTTGTTTCCAGGACAAGAGCATTTTTGGAAGGCTGATAGCTCCCATTTGGGAAAGCATTCTTGCTGCACAGTGCAAATACCGCGAACCAAATTAACTATAATAGACTGGAGGGGCTGCTATGTTGTGCCCTTCGTGCTGCGATTCTGTCTCCACCTTGTAATGCAGGAATCCTAGTCAGGGCCTGCCTTAGATTTTGCTGGGCCCTGTGTGAAATAAGACGTGTAGAGAACTGTCCAGATCACCTCTTTAAACTGTCCCCCCACCTTTGTAGACTCACAATAGCTCTTGGCTACCTGTGAACCAGATTTCCTTCACCTGTCTGTGAGGCTCCATTGGCTCTGGTGACTATGCATACACCTGCAGAAAGTGACTGAGAGCGAGGATTGCCTGGTGGCTCTGGTCTGGGATTCCAGAAATCTGGGTTCACTTCATTTCTCTGTGCTTTGATTCCACTTCTATAAAATGGGGGCAGTAATTTGGTCCTGTCTATTTAGATTACAAGCTCTCTGGAGCCTCAGTTGTCTCTTACAGTATTTTGTACAAAGCATATAGGTGTTACAGTAGTAGAAATAATAGACACATAAATAATAGAATATGCCATCTGAAATACCTATTATTAGTCAATCAGATTTCTGCATTTATTTTGTTCGAACTAGGCTCAATTTGTCATTTCTTCAATCTTCCCTTGTGACTGATGAAAAGAAGTATGTGACTTGACCTTTTATAAGTGTAGCAGTCCTTAAAATACTCACCCGGCCTAATAAGTAGGTATTCCTTTGTTAAATTAGTTATCATATCCTAGGAGGCAGCTGTTTGTGTTTTTGAGCCCACAAGACTTTCTGAAATATTGAAATACTATTTTTATATTCATACTTTTTGCATAGCACTTCCGGGTTAGAGTGCTAACATTGACATGTGATTTTAAAAACCTGGACATCTGTCAAAAACCCTGTCAATTTTCTTTCAGAAATGGATTAATGAGCTCAGCTGTCTTCCAGGGAATACAACAATAATTAAAGCACGTTTTGGCCTTTACTTCTTCTTCGGAATAATGCTCAGGTTCAAAGGGCAGAACAAAAGCTGAACATAGCATATCCCCATGTTTCTATAATGTTTGGATAGCCAACATTTTCACAAGTTTTGCTGTTTTGCTGTATACTGCGCTGGCAGTGTCTACAGGTCTGTTCTTTTAGTTCCTCTTGTTTTTCTCTCTTCTTGGCACCTGTTAGAGTAGCAGTCTAGCAGGCGTCTAGGCTGTGGGTACATATTTCTTGATGTGTTTTGGTCTGAGATCACCGCACTCCTGCCTCCTGTCAAGTCATTTTATCCTGATTATATGAATTTTTTAAAAAAAAAAAATTTAAAAATCATTGGCATAGTGGTAATTTTAGAACTGGGGATACTGTATGAAGTTTTGTGGGATCGCAGCCTTAGCCATTCGGAATTAATTTCGCCAAAGCACTGACATTGTTCTTGTGTTGTCCACAGACCTAGCAATGGAATATTGGAGTCCCTGTCATATCAAAGACTTTGTGTCTTGGCAGATGGAGCTTCCAGGCAGTGGGTGTGCATCCTTCTTCTCTCCCTCCTGTTCCCCTGCACCATAGCATTCTCTGTGTACTCACTGTGTACTCCCTCTGTACACCTTTGGCTGGGATCTTTGAAGCTGAGGCATATCAGATCTGTGTAGTTGTACCCCTGAGCCCAGGCAGAGCCCCACTGAAGTCAATAAGACTCTGAACAGGTGGCAAGGAACTGCCCAGATAGAACTGATTGCAAGCCTGTGATGGGTTCTTGGTGTGCATTGAACAATTCAATATGCTGTGGAAGAATGCAATCCTCAGCCCATTGGAAAGTGGTATTCTTGCACTGCATATGATACATTATTAATCAAATATATGCCTTTGATTATTGTTTGGGCTGCTTTGTGGCTATAATATCTAATTATTGTGTTGCCTGTAAACCTTTCAGTCTCTGGAGATGTGACTCAAGGTGGTACCCATCAGCAGAATGAGAAACTCCACTTTGCAAGTGAGCCACCAAATTTAATTTTTTGGGTGATTTTAGGGTGTGGCACCATGTAGCGCTCATTGCAGTAGTCTAATCTTGAGCAGACAAAGGCATGGCTCAGGAGAGCAAGGTGTGAATCCAAAAGAAATGACCACTGTCTTCAGGGTCATTGCTGTTGTGAACTTGAATAGGAACATAGGCACATGTCTTCTGTTAAAGTGGAAGGTGTAACCCTGACCATATTTTCTGGTTGCTTCCCTTGCAACCTGTATTACTTTCATTTTATCTGGTCAGTTAACTCATCCTTATCCAAGCCCCCTCTATACCAAACACTGGGTAAAATATTCAACATGAAACCAAGCTATAATTATTAAGAGCAGCAAATTGGCAGATCCTTTATTTTTCTTCGTAATGTATTTTTCCATCAAACTAAATTCTCTGTTAAAATGTGTGAAACTGTGTTTTGAGGAGTGGCTCTTTGGTAATACATAAAAGGCTTATCTTATAACTGTGTGTTAAAACATGGAAATGGATGACTGACTATCAAACACCAAAATAGTTTGGGCTGTTTTTATCTGTGGATAACATGCCCTTTGCAACTTCCTCATTTTAGATATTTACTATAACAAGGCTTTAACTGTACAGTTTCAGATATTTAAAGTATTGATATAAAGATGTCTTTAAAACATTTAACTTTGAGTAATTTAGTTCAATGAGATTTTAAAATTAGATTATATCTGTATCTATGTATGAACGTTGTGTGTGTGCATAATATATATAATTTGCACATATGTACTATCCAGTACACTTGTGCAAGCTGCATAGGCACATGAGACTGTGTGCAAATCTCAGAGTCAGTCATGCACAATAGCTGTTGCATGAATAACTTGGGTGTGCGCAAATGTGCATGTACATCTTAAGTGCATACTTTTGAAAATGTGGGGCATGTATACTCCTTGATTTACTCCTTGAAAGGGACCTGCATATGAACTTTATTTACCATGACATTTAAAGCAGTAATACAATATCAGAATGCAACTTCCTTAGACGGACTGGTCAAGAATATGTTTCTTAAAGTACTCTGAATTTTTTTTTACTGTTGTTCGAACCGGCTCCTTTCTCAAGCAAAACTGCAGCTGACTTCTCCTGGCAACTTCTTGAGCCCATATTATACCATCAGGTTTTAAACAGAACTCCTAATGGCTTGTGCGGGAACAATCTGGCCCACGTTTTGAAAGGATCTGACTTGTTAAGAAAGTGGTTACTGTTGTTGTGAACATATATTTTGATGCACATTACAGAGTTAAGTGCTGTTACAATTATATAAAAAATTCCATTAGGTGAAGGGGGAAATTGCTGACTTTTTTTGGTAACAGAAACATAACAGTGTGTGGGAATTTTTCTTACTACGGGCCTAAGCAAAACCCCATTGAAATTTAGAGAAAGTCTTCCATCTTTTCATGTACTGTGTATATATATCTGCCTACTGTATTTTCCACTCCATGCATCTGATGAAGTGGGGTTTAGCCCACGAAAGCTTATGCCCAAATAAATTTGTTATTCTCTAAGGTGCCACAGGTACGCCTCATTGACTTTTCATTGACTTCAATGAGCTTTGGACCAGGCCCTATCTTACATGTCTGTCTATGCAGTGTTAGCTTACTGTTACTAAGCATTAACAGTAAAGAGGATATTACACTGCATGATTGCTAGTGAACACTGATATAGCTATGCAGAATGTCTAAATAATGCCATCAGGACTCTTGGAGACAGAAAATGTGATGGATCCTATTTCTGCATTAAGCAGATATTCTTCTTTTTTTTTTTTAATACTGAGAGGTCTTAGAGAAAATGTTTGAAAGAGATAGATGTATATTAATTTATAATCTGCATATGATTTAATCCTCAGTTCTTGTTAAATTTAAAACCAGTTCTACATTGGAAAATGATACAAAATAGGGTCCTGATTCTGTGAGGTGCCCAGCTTCCTTAAATTCCCGTTGAGCCCATGTATCGCATTCCAGGATTGGGCCCCAAACTAGATTTCAGGACCCCAACTCACTTACGGTAATCAAGTTTCAGAGGGATCGCCGTGTAGTCTGGATCTGTAAAAGCGGCAAAGAGTCCTGTGGCACCTTATAGACTAACAGACGTATTGCCATATAAGCTTTCGTGGGTGAATACCCACCCATGCATCAGACAAAGTGGGTATTCACCCATGAAAGCTCATGCTCATGCTCCAATACGTCTGTTAGTCTATAAGGTGCCACAGGACTCTTTGCCGCTTTTAGGGTAATCAGTAACTCATTTTCTGTGGCCATCTCTTTTTTAATAGGAAATGATATATTTCAACAAAAACAAAACAGAAAAAACAGAGTTTCTTTTTTAAATGAAGGATGTCATCGTTTAATGAGGCTTGAAGTGTTTACAGGTGTTTCCTCATGAGTTCAGATTTAGTGACCCCAGGGAGTTGATTCTCGGAAGGCAGGAGAAAACACTGAGCTCAGGCTTGTATTTTAAAACAGTTGAGCACTTAAGGGCCAGATCCTCCTCTGGTGTAAACCAGTGAAGCTCTATTGAAGTCAGTGGAGCCATGCAGATTTAGACCAGGTGAAGTCTGGCCCTACATATGCTCCTCTAAACACAACAGATCAAAAAATCATATTAAAAGATTTCTGCTTTAGAATTTTGTGGGCCAATCTTGCAGACCTCGCTCAGGCAAAACTCCTATTGACTGTAGGTTCCAGACTGTAATGTTTGTTTAAAAAATGTTTCGGTGATGTAACGTATCTTTTATGCATAATATCTTCCAGCGCACTCTAGCCTTGGAGAAACTGCATAATGTGGCGAAGAACAAAACATAGCAAAGGAAAATATAAAGTATTTGTGGTTGGAGGATGTGATGACATCACGTTGCTCAGCGGGAACTTAGGGGTTTTAAAAAGCTGAAGGAAACATTCTGACAGCCAGTTATCACATCACTTGTAAAGGAGTAAAACACAGTTAGCGATTAAAAAGCCACACTATCTTCTTCAAAGAGAAAAGACTCCGTTCTGCCACAGAATATGCACTGGCAAAAATGTAAGTGAGTTCTGATTGCCTTTGTTTTTCATAACTACAGTAGATATATGAAGATCACCTGAATAATAGCTCTAAGTCAGTATTATAATAGCATAGGAGATTTTACTATACCCACGTACTGAGAGGTGCCTGGTTTAGGAGAGACAATTACTAAATGTGTGATGCTAATTTTCCAGCATGGATATTAACACAAGAAAACATCACTGCTTTGTTGGCATTAATCACTTTGAATCAAATGGCAGACTGATTCATAAAAACAGTAACAGGATGCAAAGTATTATGTCAAAGGTTACAGTGGTTACTTGCCAAAGAGTTTTCATTTTTAAAAGTGAAGGCTGCTATAAATCTTATTTTTGTATCTGACTTTACGTGGACACGACTTTTACCAAAAATGATATTGGGCAGTCAAAGGAGTATTTCAACTTCCTTTACATCTCGGTTTATGAGTGATACATTTAGGGTCATATCCTCAGCAAGTGTAAAGCAGCATAACTCCATTGCAAATGTAGCTATTGACATTCCAATGGAGCTATGCTGATTTACACCACTTGAGGATTTGGCCTTTAGTTACTAACTTTTTATTAAAGATAAACACAATCGTTGACTGTATGAGTTAACTTCTTACATAAGTATTCAAAGAGAGAGTGACAGATATAAAAGATAAGGGACTAGAGCAGAGCTGAGGCAGTAGGGGCTGAAAGTTACCATACGTATACATCTTGTTATATCCATGGGTTTTTAAAATCATTTTGTTCTATTTGGCCCATCTGTCCTCAAATAGTTTAGTTCTTTCTCTAATACACGTAGAAATTTGTATTGTTTCTTTTAATTCTTTTATTGTCTCCAGGCATATTTCTATAGATGATGTTTGTTTTTGCAGCCATGGTAACATCCTTTACCTTTCATTACCCTATTCACTTAACCTACAGCACAACATACCTGAATGGAAAGGGTTAATTTTTGAAATATTTTCCAGTGAGTTGACTAACATGGAACAAAGATGAACCCTCTTTTCCATTATGATAGAGATCAAAGAGTAGACAAAGATCAGTTTTATCTGTACCTATTATTCTGAGATAATCAACAGTTAATCATATTTTCTTTGTAACAGATTTAAATATTTTTCCTTTGTTTGTTTGTTTTGTTTGAGACTTGCATCGCCATTTTTTTCCTTTAGGTAAAAATGTGGATTTTCAAAGTTATGTTGTGGACTGCAAAATCAAATAGCAAGAAGCTCCAGCTATTTTTCGTTCATGTATTTTGAGTTTGCATTGCAACATGACAGATCGTAGACTATGGTAGCAGTATAGCAAAATTTTTCTCCTCATGATCTTTTTCTCTTTTCAGAATCAAGAGTGCATATTATATAGAATCAGCAATCTCAAAAAAATTGCAGCAAGTTCAGATTCAAATGTAATCCAGTAGCTAAGAAATCTGTGAATCTTAGATTTCAGCTGCAAGGAAAAAGGCACATGATCAAAGTTTGATGTCTTTGGTACAGTTAGAATGATAGTCATACTG
The DNA here is from genome assembly GCF_965152235.1 of Eretmochelys imbricata. Lineage (NCBI taxonomy): Eukaryota > Metazoa > Chordata > Testudines > Cheloniidae > Eretmochelys > Eretmochelys imbricata. Next base: position 14,987,187 of record NC_135593.1, on the reverse strand, counting down.
AATATTGCTAGGGTGTGTCCTTCCCTTAACACACACACAGCTTCTTTAAAGATTAACAAGAATTACAGGCTTATGTTGGGAGTGACTGGGCTGCAGTACTAGAGGTTGGTTGTCCCCCCAATGTGACTGTATGGATCCCATTTCAAACACTGCAACTCTTGTGCAATACCTTCCTGCCACTTCATCCACAGGGCACCCCTCCAGTTTTCAATGCAAAATCTATTGTAGCAATTCTTATTGGATATTTCAAAACGTATCACGAGATACAGTAACTGCCTTGACTGGCTTCCTCAGTGGAGAGGATTTTTACACCAGGCAGAGTGAGCAGCGGAGATATTGTAGTTCTGTTTGACATCTGTTCAAGAAGGTTTTTGGGCAGAGTTGAGGGTACGTGTCTTAGAACAATGAAGGGGTAACAAGGAGATTTTGGTAGGTGGCTGACTGGTTGAGTTCATGTTTGAAATGATTATTTTTGGAACTGAGGTTTTATTGCATGATTAATTACATGTTAGGATGCTAGACCTTAGGTGTCATTTTTTATTTTAATTTAAATCTAAATAAATACTTTTTAGATATTAAAACCATTACAACACTCTTAAACCTGCCTTTTTTCGAAGTCATGGTGATAAACAGCTAAGTGCTTTAGCTTCCTGTGTTGAGAGGAAGGATGATCTAGTGGTTATAGCACAGATTGGCACTCTGGAGACCTGGATATATGTCACCTTAGGAAGGATGCAGACACAAAATTTCTAGACACCATAAATAACTGGTTATTGGAGCAGCTTGTCCTGAAATCCACAAGAGGAGAGGCAATTACTGATTTACTCCTAAGTGGTACACAGGTTCTGATCCAAGAGGCAAATATAGCTGACCTGCTTGGTAATAGCAACCATAATGTAATACATTTTAACATCCTTGTAGAGGAAAAAAATGCCAAAGAAATCCACCACAGGAGCATTTAATTTAAAAAAGGAGAATGACACAAAAATGAGGAAGCATGTTAAATGGAAACTAAAGGAATAGCCACAAGGGTGAAATGCCTGCAAACTGATTGGAGACTATTTGAAAACACCATAATAGAGGCTCAAACTATTTACCCCAAATAAAAAAAAAGTAAGAGAACCAAAACAAAATTCCACCAGGACTAAACAGCAGAGTAAACGAGGCAGTTGAAGCAAGAAAGCATCCTTTAAAAATTGGAAGTCAAATCCTACTGAGAAAAATAGAAAGGAACATAAACTCTGGCAAATCAAGTGTAAAAAGATAATAAGGCAGGCAAAGAAAGAATTTGAAGAGCAACTATCTAAAGACACAAAAACTAACAACAATTTTTTAAAGTACATCAGAAGCCGAAAGCCTGCCAAATGATCCGTGGGTCCGCTGGATGATCAAGGTGCTAAAGGAGCGCTCAAAGAGGACCAGGCCATTGCAGAGAAGCTAAATGAATTTTTTGCATCAGACTTCAGTGCAGAAGATATGAGGGAGATTCCCACAGCTAAACCATTCTTTTTAGGTGACAAATCTGAGGAACTGTCCCAAATTGAGGTATCAGTAGAGCGGTTTTTGGAACAAATTGATAAATTAAACAGTAATATGTCACATACGCTGGAGGGCAGGGATAGGATACAGAGAGACCTAGACAAATTGGAGGATTGGGCCAAAAGAAATCTGATGAGGTTCAATAAGGATAAGTGCAGGGTCCTGCACTTAGGACGGAAGAACCCAATGCACAGCTACAGACTAGGGACCGAATGGCTAGGCAGCAGTTCTGCGGAAAAGGACCTAGGGGTGACAGTGGACGAGAAGCTGGATATGAGCCAGCAGTGTGCCCTTGTTGCCAAGAAGGCCAATGGCATTTTGGGATGTATAAGTAGGGGCATAGCGAGCAGATCGAGGGACGTGATCGTCCCCCTCTATTCGACATTGGTGAGGCCTCATTTGGAGTACTGTGTCCAGTTTTGGGCCCCACACTACAAGAAGGATGTGGATAAATTGGAGAGAGTCCAGCGAAGGGCAACAAAAATGATTAGGGGTCTGTAACACATGACTTATGAGGAGAGGCTAAGGGAACTGGGATTGTTTAGTCTGCAGAAGAGAAGAATGAGGGGGGATTTGATAGCTGCTTTCAACTACCTGAGAGGTAGTTCCAGAGAGGATGGTTCTAGACTATTCTCAGTGGTGGAAGAGGACAGGACAAGGAGTAATGGTCTCAAGTTGCAGTGGGGGAGGTTTAGGTTGGATATTAGGAAAAACTTTTTCACTAGGAGGGTGGTGAAACACTGGAATGCGTTGCCTAGGGAGGTGGTGGAATCTCCTTCCTTAGAAGTTTTTAAGGTCAGGCTTGACAAAGCCTTGGCTGGGATGATTTAATTGGGTATGGGTCCTGCTTTTGAGCAGGGGGTTGGACTAGATGACCTCCTGAGGTCCCTTCCAACCCTGATATTCTATGATTCTATGATTCTATGACCAGGATCAGACACTATGCATCCAAAAGTTCTGAAGGACTCAAAGATGAATTGCAGAACTACTACCTATGGTATGTAACCTATTGCTTGAATCACCCTTGTACTGGATGACTGTCAGGTACCTAATGTAACACTGATTTTTTAAAAGGGGGATCCAGAGGTGATCCTGGAAATTATAGGCTGGTAAACCTCACTTCAGTACCTGGCAAATTGGTTGAAACTACGGTAAAGAACAGAATTATCAGACACATGGATGAACATGATAGTTAAGTCAAAAGCTGACTGCAAAGAGTTACAATGGATGTCACTAAACTGGGTGAATCAGCCTTTTTTGTATTAAACCTGTCCAAAGTGGTCGCCTGACTGGAGAGTCCTGTCACTTTGGGTTTGCAAGTCAAGTGAAAGGCATTGTGCTGAAATGTCCCTTAGAATGTTTAGGTCAGAGACATAAATGTTTGCTCAGCCTATATACCAGGGTGGAAGAAAACTCAAACAGAATTCTGGACAACTATCCCAGGGTTTTACAGGGAATGTGGGAAGACTCAGTTTAGATTGAAAAGATCTTCAAGATAACAGGAAGCGCCACTAGAATAGTATGATTCCCATCCTGGTAAGAAGAGACTGCAAGAATGACACAAGACATCAGATTTGAATGCACATAGCCTGACTGGAGGGAATTTGCTCATTATTACTATTGATATCACAGTAGCACCACAGAGAGAGGCCTCAATCCTGTCAGGAGTCCTTCCTGCTAGGCACAGTACAAACATATAGAAAATGATTAACCTTGCCCAAACCAGCTTACAGTCAAACCCTGATCCTCCGAAGACTTATGCATGTGCTGAAGTTTGTCCACTGGGAGTAGTTTCCTTGAAGTCACTGCACTCTGCATGGGAAAAAAATCTTTTCAGGACTGGGACCTCAATGCATCAATCCTGCAAAGACTATTTAAGCAGTGCATTTTAGTATGAAAGTCATACCCTAGCCCATGCCCCCGCCCATGGCAGAAGATAAGTGACTGCTACGAGCTTCCCACATCTTTGGAGGGTTTTAGTTAATGGAATCCAGCCCTCATTGCAACTATTTTTTGTTTATTAATGGCAACTGCAAGTTTCTAAAAACGCAGCACCAAATACCATTTTGTCACATGCATTTGAAATGAGATATGATTTTTATGACCAAATGAACATGCCTTTCATGCAATTGATTTCTGTGTAATAGCTTATAGAGCTGGTTGAAATTTTTCAAACATTTGAAATTTTGATGAAATTTTTGGACCATCTCAAATAACTTCTTTGATTTAAAGGGTAAGATTTTCAAAGATGCCTGAGAAAATTAGGCACCCAACTCCAAGTGAAATGAAATGGTGTTTATGCACACAAGTTAAGAATTTCAAAAGCATTTATGTGACTTAAGACACTAAGTTCCACTGACTGCTTAGGCTCCTAAGTCACTTAAGTACTGCTGATTGTGTGCCCAACTCCACTTTGCACCTTTGACAATCTTGCCTCCACCAAAATGGCTTTTAAATCATGTAAAGCCCTTGCTGCACACCACAACAGATGTGAGGGTTTTAGCACCCTTTCCGAAAGTATCAAATAATGATACTGAAAGCTGAAACTAAAATGTGTTGCATCTTGTGAGTCTTAGTTTTGGTAACACCACTCTGGGAAAGGTGGATAGCACAAGAATCAAGCACATCAGTGCTTCACAAACCAGGTGTCAGGCTCTATGAATGACCACATCAGAGATTAAATGGAAAGCTTGTTTTACTAAAATAGAAAATATTATGGGCTGTAGCTAGGGATTGGGTTGGGAGGGTGAGACCTATGGGTAAATCTCTTCCCATCAGTGTATCTCAGTTCCCCCATCTGTAATATTGGCTCCAATGTTCTGAAAAATTGGACTTATTTTTTACCAATTCCCATTGACTTCAACGTACATTGGCTTAGACCTTTGATATCCTCATGCATGATGTTGCTGCCCTCTGCAGCCATTACAACAGCAGGCCTCTTCAACAAGCTCTACAAATTGCATCCTAAATCTCTTCAGAGTTTTCTGTAGCTTCAGACTCTATCAGTGCAAAAGAAAAGTTAAGATTACTTTTGTTAGTCTGCCTCATCTTCCTTGTATCCAAGTTAAATGTAATCACCCTGCAGGATTCTTGCAAATTAGAGCATTCAGCATGTTCAGCAGACCAAAGCAGATAGGAAACAGTGGTATGTACATCCTTTAGAATCCAACGCCCATCTTGAATAGACCAAATTTAATTCTTACTAATCTTCACAGTGCCTGTAATCACTTCATTAAAATAACAACAAGAAAACCAAGATATTGCAGATGACACCAAGCCGGGATGGGTTGCAAGCACTTTGGAGGACAGGTTAAAAATTCAAAATGACCTTGAAAATTTGGAGAATTGGTCTGTATTCAACAAGATGCAATTCAATAAAGACAAGTGTAAAGTACTTCACTTAGGAAGGAAAAATCAAATGCACAGCTACAAAATGGGGAATAACTGGCTAGCTGGGGGTTACTGGTGACCACAAACTGAGTAAGAGTCATCAGTGTGCTGCAGCTGCAAAAAAAGGCTAATATGGTTCTGCGGTTTATTAACTGGAGTGTTGAATGTAAGACACAGGAGATAATTGTCCCACTCTGCTCGGCACTGATGAGGCCTCCAGCTGGAGTACTGAGTCCAATCCTGGGCACCACACTTGAGGAAAGATGTGGACAAACTGGAGGGAGTCCAGAAGAGAGCAACAAAAATGATGAAAGGTTGAGAAAACCTGACCTGTGAGAAAAGGTTAAAAAACTAGGCATGTTGAGTCTTGAAAAAAGAGGACTGAGGGGGGACCTGAGACCAGTCTTCCAATAAGTTAAGAGCTGGTATAAAGATAATAGGGATCCATTGTCCTCCGTGTCAACTGAAGGGAGGACAAGAAGTAATGGGCTAAATCTGCAGCAAGGGAGATTTAGGTTGGATATTAGGAAAAGCTTTTGAACTCTAAGGATAGTTGAGCACTGGCACAGGTTACCTAGAGAAGTTGTGGAGTCCCCATCACTGGAGGGTTTTAAGTGCAGGTTAGACAAACACATGGCAGGGATGGTCTAGGTTTACTTGATCCTCAGCACAGGGGTCTGGGCTTGATGACTTCTTGAGGTCCCTTACAGCCCTGTATTTCTAAGTTTCTGTGATTGGCTATGATTCTGGTATCACTTGCACTGGCTTTACACGAATATAACTCCATCAATTTCACTAGTTACTCCTGATTTACACCAATTTTCAAGAGATAAGAATCAGACCCAACCAAAAACTGTCAATAAGTACACTGTTGCTTTTAAGATAGGTCAGATGTTTGGGCTATTGATTTAGAGTGCTAATTAGAGTGCTCAGAAGTCTCCAAAGTTGGTTTCCTTATACTGTGCAATGAACCAGCACTCTGGTTCCATCACTCTTGCTCAAGGTTTTTTGATTGTAGAGCAAACACTCTGCCCAGATGTTTGCTTAGCACTTTGCATTTAACTACATTTTTATTGAAATATCCACCCGTAACAAGGAAAACAGTACATGGTATAATCCACTCCTATCCAGCTCTAATTGTCAGCATTACTTACAAAAATAATTTTAATGCTTCATGGGAAAGCTAGAATGTGTCAGACGCACAGAAAATGCTGCTTGTTGACTCCCACAGACAGGCTGCAACACGCAGAGCTGCAGCTGTGATAGTCACATTATCCCAGCATTCCAGGAGAAGCAGAAATGTCAACTTCGGACAGAAAGCCCATTGGCGGGACCATAAATCAATTGATAATCAAATGCAGCACAGATGAGTAATCTTCTGAGTGACTTCATAATTTATCAGATGACATCACACAGTTCTGTCGGTCAATACAATGCAGCGGGGCTATTCCTGCCTGTTACTCTCTGTTATCTAGTAGCACATCAACGAAGGAGCCAGGTGTTGTTTGTTGAGGGCAGTCAGAAAATCTCCCATCAGCCCAGCACAGCATGAGGGTTTACACCTTCCTCTGAAGAATCTGGCTTGGTCGTCCTACTACAGCAGTCTCAAGGGGTAGATCCTGATCCTTTCTGATTCTGGGAGCAAAGAGTGCAGGGTGCTTATTAGTTCCCAACTCCTGAATATTCCTGGCAGATTGTGAGGCAGAATAAGACACTCATGAAACCCCTCAGAGAAGAAGGGAGGAGAGTTTAACTCACTAAACTCCCTCCTGAGTGGCCCTGCGAGGATGCCTGTTCTCCCTATTGCAGGGGCGGGCAAACTTTTTGGCCTGAGGGCCACATCGGGTTTCGGAAATTGTATGGAGGGCCGGTTAGGGGAGGCTGTGCCCGGCTGTGTCCCCGCTCCCTATCCGCCCCCCTTGCTTCTCACCCCCTGACGCCCCCCCTCAGGACTCCTGCCCCATCCACCACCCCTCCCGTTCCCTGACGGCCACCCCAGGACCCCTGCCCCATACACCACTCCCGACTCCCTGTCCCCTGACCTCCCTCCGAACCCCTGCCCCTGACTGCCCCCCACCGCCCCATCCAACCCCCCCCTCCTTCCTGACTGCCTCCCCCGGGACCCCTGCCCCCATTCAACCCCCCCCGTTCCCCGTGCTCTGACTGCCCTGACCCCATCCACACCCCTGCCCCCTGACCACCATCCCAAACTCCCCTGCCCTCTATCCACCCGCTCCCTGCCCCCTTACCGCGCAGCACAGAGCACCGGTGGCTGGTGGCTCTACAGCGCGCCGCCCAGAGCATTGCTCTCCGTAACTGATACCAGTAGCACATTCCTACGTGGAGCAGTTTAATACACTACACCCGCAGCATGGCGCGCTGAGGCCGCCGGGGAGAGGCCAGGGGAGAGCCTCCCAGGCCAGGAGCTCAGGGGCCGGGCAGGAGGGTCCCGCTGGCCGGATGTGGCCCGCAGGCTGTAGTTTGCCCACCTCTGCCCTATTGCCTCTTGCAGCTTGTAAAGATTACTGCATTTCTGGGGCTCCAGTAACACCACAGACCAGCTGACCAAGAAGACAGAAGAATGAGGATGGGCCCATAGAATTTTTACCCCCCAAAGTGTACCTGGGCTAATTGTCTCTGGGTTCACCAGCAGGGTGATATTTTCCCATCACCGCAGGGGAATCCTTATCCTGATGCACGCCCAGGCTGACAGCTACATTGTGGAGAGGACCTGATGGAATTTAACGTCTCTTTTTCTGACATTCCATTTATTATTATTATTTTATGTGCATTCAAATGGGTCTAAATATGCAGGTAGGCACCTAGTGAAACCAATGGGAGTTAGGTGCCTAACCTGCTTTGATACCTTTGAAAATCTCACCGATCACCTATCTGCATCTTTAGTCATGTAAATATCTTTTGAAAATCTGGCCTTTGTTGACTTGCTCAGCATCACACAAGCCGTTTGTAGCACAGCTGGGATTTGAAGCTGGATCTCAAGAATCCAAGTCCAGTGCCTTAAACACCAGCTCCTTATTGGTCAGTAATTGTGGCGGGTTAGGAAGACTTTATTTAAATACAAGAGGAGTTGATTCAATAAAGCCGTAAAAAGAGTCACCTGCCTAGCCGTTTAACTTTTAGGAGAGATATTTTTATCAGTGTAAAAGTCTTTTCTCTGAGCTCCACTGGAACACTATGGCCTTTTGTTAAAGTAGATACATTGCAAAACAAAATATCGATAACTCAGGGGAAAAAATTTCAACTCTGACAGAACTACTGTGTGAGAGTTAAAAGTATACTAAACGCAAAGCAGCAACAAGTAGAAAAATTGTATTACTGGTTTGAATAATTAATAGTATTTTTAAAAATATGTAAAGGGATTCAATATCTAAAACCAACATAAAGCGTGGACATGAACAAGTGTGATACTTGTTTACCCCATTATATACAATATACAATATTTACCCCATTACTTAAATACTGCTAAAGAGGTATCGTTATATTATTGTAAGCAGATTGTGATTACAGACAGAACAGAAAAGTTGTGTATCCAACGCTAAGCGTCATTTCTTTTAAAAAATTAAAATTCACAGTGTAGAATAAAGGTGTCAGCAGCCTGCATTGTGCAATGCAGTTTTCAAGATTCAAGCCAAAAACTCAGACTAGTTTGTTACTTGAAAGCCTGGAATTTTTGGTTATTCAATTATTGTTTGCTCTTCTGTATTACTGCAAATAAGAAAAGATTGCCATTGTATTTCTCTGTAGTTTTTTGATTATATGGGAGAGGCAACAGGAAAGAAGAAAAATATTTACACTGGTTGCTTTGATAAATTGATAAGCTTTTCACATGCCAGACTGTGAGTAAAGAAACACTAAATCTTCTGAAACTGTGAGAAGTGTGTCATTTGCTGTTGCAGTCAGTCAGGCATGCAGTATATTTCAAAGTGGAAATTGGCTTGATGGGAAATTGTACTGAGTAGTCTGAAAGGACACAGGTTTATATTAATCTGTAGTTTATGCGTGTGTGCAGGGCAATAATATTCGTCTGAAATTCAGAGAGCTAAAACTTTTCATGCTTTTTGAGCTTTGTGATTTTTACGCAGGTGTTTTGTCATTAATTGCTTTCACAGCTTGGAACTGGTTAGAGAAAGGATGCTGGAAAACGAGTTTTGTTTTAATTTTTAAGAAAAAATAATTTAAAAAATCAAGTTCTCAGTGCTGGTTTCAAAGCACCAATATGCATGTTAGCATTTAGTATATGTAAATTGTTAAGAAGCAGAACTGACTGCACAGAAAAACTCTCGCTGGTACTATGGCATAGACAAATCGTAGGATATGTCTTCACTGCAGAGCTAACTTGGCTCTTATTCAAAGGCAAGTTTTATGATCTCTTATTCAGCACTGCGATAATGTGGTGCTACGAGCTATGGAAATACCTGAGATAAATATTCCAAAAGACAGGGAGCCAAAGGAACTGAAGCCCAGAATTTTACAATATCACCGCTTGAGATATTAATCTGCTCAGCATTTCTCCCTTCTTTGCCAAGCTGTCTTGCACAGTATGTTCTCTGAGCTCCTGTAACCCCATGATCTAAGGCCTGATCCTGATCCGAATAAACTCATTGGCAAGATTCCTACTGACTTCAATGCCAAGACTCACACTAGAGCCAGATTGGGCCCTACTTAGAAGGCAGGTCTGATTTCCCCCCAGACATAAGTCCAAAAAAGGAGAGGAATAGGTAGAGAAGAGATAAATATGTTACCTGTAACTATGAGCTCATATTAGTCTGCAATAAGAACCTGATCCAAAGTCCATTGAAGTCAATGTGAATCGTTGCACTGACTTCAAGCTGCTCGATTGTTATTCTTTTGGAAACCAGTCCGGGAAGATTCTTCAGAGATCTGTAGTAAAACAGTATTATCATTGTTTTCTATTGTCAGTCTGTGCAAAGGTCCAGCAGGGTTAGTGGGTTTGGTAAATGTTCTCATTAGCTGAGCCTGAAGTAACTGTCAACCATTTTGAGTGACAGCCCAGAACCCTGGGATGTGTGTGTGTATGTGTGTGTTGGGTGTTTGTCAGCATTAATGCCAAATGTTCAACAAAATCATGAGTAATAACTTTGATGAAAGGAGCTCTGATATACAAACACATAGTAGCTTCATAGTAGCTGGTGTAAGAATAGGCTATTGAGAATTGCAATGAACTGAGATATATTTACATTCAGAAACCTTGCAAAGCTGTTCAGACATGGAGAGGTTCCCATTGACTTTGCCGGGCTCTGGGTTGGATTGACCCTAGCTGGTTTGCACTGCTCTGACCAAACAAAGCAGCTGCAAACCTGGCTTCGCTGTCTGCATCAGCAGGATTTATGGCTGTTTTCATTACAGGAGTGGTGCAAAGCAGCTGGAACACATAGTGAATCTGGCTCATTGTTTGCACTCATCTTGTTGCCACTTCAGTGAAGTATTTTTATTTGTTTTAAAAGAATTTGTTCATGAGTGTCTTTGTTCATTTACAGCATGTCACAAGCAAACAATTAAAATGCTGCTTTGTCTGGACACGGTACAATGGGGAACATTTGTTTTAAGATAAACCTTGCACCAAAAGGTGAAGAATGAAGTGCCTAGGTTTGTTGGAATCAGGAACTTACCTGAATCTGGGGAATGTCATTATTCCTCATGTCACTTTTAATTTGTAATGATCAGATTTGTTTGCTCAACAATGAACTGTGCACCAAAGCAGAAAGTCATTTTCCTGTGGGTATGTCTGTAAAGCTCAGACCTGGTGTACACTTGACTAGTGGAAAAGCAGCTGCCCTAACATTATTTTTGTTTCAGCTCTGGGGGAACTGAAATATGTTCTGCAGACTTAGTTATATTTTTTCAGGTTGTTGGTTACCCTGCTGACACAGGAAACTGTGAATAGGTATATTTATCAGCTTTTACAGTAAATGCCATCTTCCCCCTTTCACCCCAGCCCCCAGAAAACCCCCAAAAGTTTGGGGTCAGATAGTGCCACTCTTACTCAAGTTGATTATTAACCTACTTTGCAAGTAGACCCACTGAAATCAATGCACTTACTCAAAGAATAAGGTACTCTCCTACTCCCGAGGTGAAATCCTGGCTAAATTGAAATCCATGAGACTCTCACTGACTTCAGTGCAGCCAGGATTTCACCCAGCATGAATAGTGGTAGCAGAGTCTAGCCTGTAATTAAAATTCATTAAAGTACAAAATAAATCATTTCATATGTAAATGAACTATATAAAACAAAAAGTGCTATTATAATTCTCTTAATTTCAAATATATTGTTTAATATTCAGATCGTTCTTCAGGTTATAGCTACCGACTCCTCAGTTGACAGGGGCCAGGAGTGTCTTCTTCGTTAGAGTCAGGTTCTGATCCTTAAGTGGGAATCTAGGCACTTTCGTGAGTACTAAGAATAATAAATCCGTACTAACAGAAAATTACAGTCTGTCTCTTCTCAGTTATGCCAATCGAAATCAGGGAGTGGTTGCATTTACATCGCTATTAAACTGATGTAAATGAGATCAGAATCTGGTCCTTAGTCTCCAGTTAAGAATGAAGAGAACATTTTATACACTGTTTATAGTCGTGTCTGGTACCACCATATTTGTAAGGGCCTTTCAGCATTCCATGATTAAGTGGTTCATAACTAGGCAATTAATATTCAGACTGAAATGCAACAGTTGGATTAGATTTCCTTTAAAAAAAAGGTAAGACATTAATAACGCACAGGAGGGTAAAAGAAGAGACATGAGTAAGGCTTGAATAAGTTTCTGTAACAAGCTTAGATATTTAAAAAAATATTGCTTGGCATTAACTTGCAATGCCTTTATTTAGGTAGCTTTACAAAAGCTAAACAATTGAAAAAATTGCTACATTTTGAAATTTAAAAGCACCTGCCATGGATCCATAATATGCATTACCTTGTTGTCGAGCTTTGCAAGATTTGTTACCGTACAGTGGATCCATTCAAGTCAGTGCAGCTACAGAAATTTTCACCAGCTGGAATCTGGGCTTTTCTGATTCTCCTTAGGACTAACAGGGGAAATACAGTTAAATTTATTAGAGGCACCAGATTTTTAGCAGGTGGAAATTGGTATAATGCCTTTGAATTCAATGAAGCTTCAGAACTTGAGCTGAGAATCTGACCCTGGACCCATACCCACAGAGTGGACCGCATAATTATTCACAACATGCTCTCCAAAGGAAGCAAAGGGTTAAGAGAAATATAAATTAAAATATGTTATTTATTTTGGATAAGCAAAAATATAACTATATTTTAACGGGGTTTATGATGTGATATTATCTTTTAAGGGATGTCAGACCGTAGAGCAAATCAGGTTTTCCACATCTATTGTTTCTTTTATTTGCAAGCAACTAATAGCTAGTCACTCTTGATACAACTATCCAATTACAGCAATTTTCAAGAAAGTAAATTGTGCATTGGTTCACTAGTACACCCAAGGGTGGGATCCACTAATGTAGTTTTCTGGATGAGGATCTACACAAGGCTTATACATTACTTAAGTCCTCATTTAAGCCTTATTTTCAGGGTTTAAGTAGTACAGAGATCTCTTCCTGGCCCCCTAGATGCGGAGAACTTCATCTACAATGAATATCTCAGCATCACCTTGATGATCTCAATGTGTGTGTGTGGGGGGGAGGAAATGTATTAAAAATATTTAAAATGTCTGTAACCGCTGAACCATTTTAATGTCTTAAAAACATAAGAATGATGAATAGCCTACGTAGACATTGACTCTGCTGGTTTAGAGTAGATCTATATTTTAAAATTCTCTAGCACACACACAAATGAATTAAAATATCCAAATATTATATCCATTTGTATATAGAAGAGATGAACAGAAGTATAATGAACATTTTGTTTTATCATATGAAGAATTTGTTATATCTCTAAATAAATGATCTCTAAGTTTAATTATATTTTAAATTCAATATTTGATATGGTTTCAAGAAATATTTAGTTATACTTAATAAATTGAAGGGCCAGCCCGGTACTTCAGAAATGGGAATTTATCAGCTGGTATATTTACAAATCAAAGTTCAGTGAAAGTACGGCAGCTGAAGTGTCGATATCAATGGTTTTATAATGATCAGAGCTTTCTGAGCTTTGATACATCACAGCCTCCTTCTGTCATTAATTGCCCCGGATACTTCATGTAAGATAAGGCTCAATAATATCACCTACTGAAGTATTGTACTTCCCTCCGACTCAAAATGTCACAAGTCTTTTATGATATGCATTTTAGCTGGCTGCCAGCTTTGCTTTTCAAAGTGGATCTTAGCAGTTTTTTTGGCTTAAGCCCTGGGATCTGTCACTATGATAACTGGCCGCAAAGCAAGAAAAATCAAAGGAGTGTATTGAGAAGTGGGAATGTTCAAAAGAAAAACACAGTTAAAGTAAATGAATTGTGGAAGCAGTTAGCTGCCATATCTCACACTCCTGCTAACCAATTTTTAACCCCCCTGGGACGGCAATACGCAAAACTTGATTTAGAACTGAATGTGGGCCCGATGCAGGATAGCCCTTAAGCATATGCTTCAACTTAAGAATTTGTTTAAATGTGTTTCTGAATTGGGATGCTTTCCTGAATTGAGGCCTATGCTTGCAGTGTACATGCAGCAATAGGTACAACATATTCCTATTCTACATTTTGGCTATATCTATATATAGATCTATATAGGCTATATGTGTACATTAGATATATAATAGGAATGTTATTGTATATCCAATAGATAGATATAGATTATGTAGATATAAATTAGATATATAATAGGATACTAGTAGCTAAAAGCCATCTAATTTGTAAAGTCATGGATGTAAAAAGCTGAAAACAGCTGCAAACTTAAGAATTTGCAAAATCACAGTGATGACTGAACCTGGTGATATTCTAAATCAAAAGAGACCTCAACCATACTTGTAGTTATTTCCATCACTTCACACTGTCTCAACAGACCTTCTAGGTTCAGAGTGATTTGCGGGGATATGGTGCAGACGGTTGCATTGTGCTGGGAAAGTTGTGTGGATTTGTGCAGGTGGCGAATGAGGGGTGTGTGCTGCAGTGAGGGGCCATGTGGGTTTGGGGATATTGTGAGTGTTGGTTGTGCGGTTATGTGTCTGGTTGTGTTGATTTGTCTTGGGGGGTTGTGCTGAAAGATTTGTGTTGATTTGTGCAAACAACCGCTGAGCGCACGGGCAAGACAGTTAGGCCAAATAATCCACCATCTGTGCAGTCTCCTTCATACAGTCAATGAAATTGTGCATGTAAATTAGCTCCAGAGTGAGAGTAGTGATTGCTTGTGTTCATTCTGTTATTACAGTGACTTGAGGCTCTTGGTATGGCATAGATACATGCCTTCCTATAGCTGTACACCACATGGGTATAATTCATAAAGTCAAAATGGTGGAAAACTTAAAAAGTAGAAAGAAAAAGACCGTGAAACCCAGGGATGATCCAACCTGGTGATATTCTAAACAAAAAGAGCTCTTTACTGTGCTTGCAGCTGTTTCCATTGCTTCACACTGGCTCAACAGATGTTCTAGGCCAGGGGTTCTCAAACTTCATGGCACCGTGACCCCCTTCTGACAACAAAAATTACTACTTGAACCCAGGAAGGGGGACTGAAGCCTGACATTCTGCCCTGGGTGAGGCGCATGTAACCTTAGACCCCCTGCCCAGGGCTGAAGCTTTGGCCCTGGGTGGTGGGGCTCGGGCTTCGGCTTCGGCCATGGTCCCCAGCAAGTCTAACATCAGCCTTGGTGACCCCATTAAAACGGGGTCACGACCCACTTTTGGGTCCTGACCCACAGTTTGAGAACCCCTGTTCTAGACTTCAGAATGACACAGAGTGACATTCCTAGAATCATATAGACTATGCCTATTATATATGTTCATAGATTCATGGATTCTAAGGCCAGAAAGGACCATTATGATCCTCTGACCTCCTGTATAACATAGGCCATAGAACTTCCCTGGAATAATTCCATATCTTTCAGAAAAACATCCAATCTTGATCTAAAAAGTTGTCAGTCATGGAGAATATACCACAACCCTAGGCAACTTGTTCCAATGGTTAATTATTCTCACCATTAAAAATTTATACCTTGTATTGCCAATCTAAATTTGTCTAGCTTCAGCTTCCAGCCATTGGATCGTGTTATACCAGGGGTCTCAAACTCAAATGACCACGAGGGCCACATGAGGACTAGTACACTGGCCCAAGGGCCGCATCACTGACTCCCCTGCTGCCCCGGCCCTGGCCCCACCCCCACTCCACCCCTTCCATGAGGCCCCGCCCCTGCCCCACCTCTTCCCTGCCCCCATTCCAATCCCTTCCCCGAAATCCCCACCCCAACTCCGACCCCTCCCTGCCCACAGGGGGTTGGGGTGCAGGAGGGGTGTGGGGTTCATCAGGGGGCTCAGGGCAGGGGGTTGGGGTGCAGGAAGGGTGCAGGGTTTGTCAGGGGGCTCAGGGCAGGGGGTCAGGGTGCGGGGTGCAGGAGGGGTGTGGGATGCAGCAGGGGGTTCAGCTGCAGGAGGGTTTGGGGGGCACACCGGGGGAATGGGGAACCGCGGCCAATGGGAGCTTTGGGGGAGGTACCTGGAGGCGCGGCCAGGGCAACACACAGACCCCTGTGCCCCCCCTCTCCCAGGTCCTGGCTGCTTCCCGGAGCAGCGCAGGGGCAGGGCAGGCAGGCAGGGAGCCTGCCCTGCCCCCAGTGTGCGCCGGTCTGGAGCCACTCTAGGTAAACGCTGGGGGAGGCAGGGGGGTCGTGGGGAGCTGGCGGGCCGCAGAAAATAACCCCACGGGCCGTGTGTTTGAGACCCCTGTGTTATACCTTTCTCTGGTACACTGAAGAGCCCATTATTAAATACTTGTTCCCCATGTGGGTACTTTGTAATCAAGTCACCCTTAATCTTCTCTTTGTTAAACCATAGATCTCCTTGAGTCTATCACTATAAACCAGGTTTTCTTATCTTTTAATCATTCTCATGGCTCTTCTCTGAGCTTTCTCCAGTTTCTCATGCTTCTTCAATTTTGGGCACCAGAACAGGACATAGCATTCCAGTGGCAGTCGCACCAAGTGCCAAATACAGAGGTAAAACAACCTTTTTACTCTTGTTCGAGATTCCTCTGTTTATGCATCCCAGGATCGCAGTATCTCTTTTGGCCACAGTCTTACAGTGGGAGATCCTGTTCAGTGGTTATCCACCATGATCCCCAAATCTTTTTCAGAGTTGAACACAGTGGGCCTGATTCCTCTCTTGCACTTTCTCTGAAATAGCTCCCTTGCAGTCTGTGGGATTAAACATGGGTAAAAATGATGCTAGAGAGAGGAGCAGCAGGCCAAGTAAAAAAACCCATTTTTTCCATGCTACACCCACCAGGTACCTGAAGAAACCAATATTCCAGACCTAGGGATTATGAGACAAGTAGATTGTAGTTAAGGGCCTGGTCCAAAGCTCATTGAAGTGAAATGAATTACATGAGATTGATAGATCATTTTATGAATTACAGCTTTTTGTTACTTCCCATTCCATTCCTGTGTTTGTATTTTATCTACTAAGACTGTAAACTCTTCAGGCCTGGGGCCTTGTCTTCAAACCTGTCTGTAAAATGCCTAGAACTCTGTTGGTACTTTTTGATTGTTTATATGTGTGTGCCTATATACATGAAAAAGAAATAGTGTCAGAGTCCTGCTAATATCCATGCCATTAATGAACACAGCATAATTCTGCAACAGTTGTTGATATTTAAGGTAGGGCATATTGTACTATATAATGGCGGTCACTTTTCATGAGTAACCATGTCCTCACAGGCTTTAAATATGACTGGACTGATATCACAGTTTATTTAATAGAATCCGTTCACTGTACGCTGAGCCTGATGTAACACACCAGACTGCTCAGATTACTAACAAGCCTAGTCTTGGGGCAAGGGGATGGAGGTTTTGTTTTGGGGGGTGAGGGGGTAACAGCTGGGTCTGGCTTTACTGCTAAGTCTGCAGTATTCTACCTACATTTTTCCATACATATATTTTTAAAAGAATTTTCTTAAAAATGTACAAATATTGGGCCCAATCCTGTGGCATCTCTGCAGGTGATTGTAGCCAAATGGGAGTTCTGCATGCAGACCTGCTCATTTCATTTTAGCTTGCCCTGATGCTATGCAGATTACCTTGCTGAGGAGCAATCCCAGGGCTTCTGTTCCATGAGTTGCTGGAGAATGAGTGCATTGCCAGCATGATATGTAGGATACATAAGGAACACAAACCTGGAGGCAGACTGCACCTTTTTAGTATCAAGGAGCAGCATTAATTCTGAGCTCAGGAGAACCTGTTCTAGGAGGCAAAGAGAGTCATATTGACAGGGCAGTCTGCAAAGAAGGGATTTTCCTAAATGGCGATTATGGCCTAGCACTGGTATAGGGGTGAAGGAAAATAAATGTCACCAAAATATATTTCTCAGCTTCTGCTTCAGAGCAACAGCAGCAGCCACGACCCTATCAAGGTGTCCGTGTAAAAGAACCAGTGAAGGAGCTACTGAAGAGGAAACGTGGCAACATTCATAGTGTTAATGCAGCTGCAGCAACAACGGTAAGAAAAAACACAGAATGTATGAGGAAAGCTCTTCCTTTCTGACTGAATAGGCACCCAGTCCCTGTCTCCATCATGTGCTCCTATCGATTTTAATGGAAGTTGAAAGAACTCTGTACTTTGCAGGATCAAGCCCTTAGACAGGAACAAAAGGAGGCAGAGAAGTTAAGTGACTTGCTCAAGGCTACAAGTGAGTTCAGTTTCAGAACCAGGACTAAAACTCAGTAGAGTGATGCCCAGTCCAGTGCTTAAATCACGTATCTTTCTAGTGCTCATTTATCAAGACAGCAGGTTTTACACTAGCATAATCAATGCATTCAAGACCATGAAACTCAGCAATGCTGAAGTTGTCAAAGGAGAGAGTTAGGTGTCCAACTCCCATTGGCTTTCAATAGGATTTGGGCACCTATCTTCTTTGGGATTCTTTGAAAATCCCAGCTTAAAATACCCAAATCAGCAAAATAAGTCAGAGGATTCAGAATAGTTGCCTTATGCAGATGCACTTTGTATCATCTGGGATACAGAAATGTCTAGTTCTTAAAAATCCACTAAAACTTTGTGGAGCTATTTCCCCTTGGAGTCTAATTTCCTATTTTGTAGTGTGCTGAAAACTCTCTGTTATACAGGTGACCTGTTGTGTATATACTGTTCCAGCCAAAACTTTCAAAGCTACCTTAAAAGCTACCAAAGCTGTCCAAAAGAGCTCTCTAGCCCCTCATTTCCTATACTTAGGGTATGTCTACACTACGAAATTAGGTCGAATTTATAGAAGTTGTTTTTTTAGAAATCAGTTTTATATATTCGAGTGTGTGTGTTCCCACAGAAAATGCTCTAAGTGCATTAAGTGCATTAACTTGGCGGAGTCCTTCCACAGTACCAAGGCACGCGTCAACTTCTGGAGTGTTGCACTGTGGGTAGCTATCCCACAGTTCCCGCAGTCTCCGCTGCCCATTGGAATTCTGGGTTGAGATCCCAATGCCTGATGGGGCTAAAACATTGTCGCGGGTGGTTCTGGGTACATGTCGTCAGGCCCCCGTTCCCTCCTTCCCTCCGTGAAAGAAAGGGCAGACAATTGTTTTGCGCCTTTTTTCCTGGGTTACCCGTGCAGATGCCATACCACGGCAAGCATGGAGCCCGCTCAGCTCACCGTCACCGTATGTCTCCTGGGTGCTGGCAGACGTGGTACTGCATTGCTACACAGCAGCAGCAACCCATTGCCTTCTGGCAGCAGACGGTACAGTAGGACTGGTAGCCGTCATCGTCATGTCCGAGGTGCTCCTGGTCGCCTCTGTGAGGTCGATCAGGGGCGCCTGGGCAGAAATGGGCGCAGGGATTAAATTTGGAGTGACTTGATCAGGTCATTCTCTTTAGTCCTGCAGTCAGCCCTATTGAACCATCTTATGGTGAGCAGGCAGGCGATACGGATTGGTAGCAGTCCTCTTGTACCATCTTCTGCCGAGCAGCCATGAGATGTGGATGGCATGCAGTCCTTCTGCACCGTCTGCTGCCAGCCAAAGATGTAAAAGATAGATGGAGTGTATCAAAACAAGAAATAGACCAGATTTGTTTTGTACTCATTTGCAAACCCCCCCGCCCCGGCCCCCCGTCTAGGGGACTCATTCCTCTAGGTCACACTGCAGTCACTCACAGAGAAGGTGCAGCGAGGTAAATCTAGCCATGTATCAATCAGAGGCCAGACCAACCTGCTTGTTCCAATAAGAACAATAACTTAGGTGCACCATTTCTTATTGGAACCCTCCGTGAAGTCCTGCCTGAAATACTCCTTGATGTAAAGCCACCCCCTTTGTTGATTTTAGCTCCCTGTAAGCCAACCCTGTAAGCCGTGTCGTCAGTCGCCCCTCCCTGCGTCAGAGCAACGGCAGACAATGGTGCATCTGAGTTGAGAGTGCTGCCCAGAGCGGTCACAATGGAGCACTCTGGGATAGCTCCCGGAGGCCAATACCGTCGAATTGGGTCCACACTACCCCGAATTCAAGCCGGCAAGGCCGATTTAAGCGCTAATCCACTTGTCCGGGGTGGAGTACGGAAATCGATTTTAAGAGCCCTTTAAGTCGAACTAAAGGGCTTCATCGTGTGGACGGGTGCAGGTTTACATCGATTTAACGCTGCTAAATTGGACCTAAAGTCCGAGTGTAGACCGGGGCTTAGGCTAGGTCCATTTATTCTGGTATTTAAACTCCCGGAGGGAAGCAGTTTGACTGTATCTTCACTAATAATAAAATTCACTCTGAGCAGTGGAGCCACTCAAGGTCTCAATTATCATTTAAATCCCACTTAAGCTTCGGTCGTGCATGGATCTTGTGCTGACACACTGCAGAGGGTGAATTTCACCCTGAGACAGTTTTCGATAACTGCTCTCATACATGTATAACACAGGCATATGGTACCGTCCACCAAGCAAAATCTAAGAGGCAATTGATGATAATATATTTATTGCTACTTCAGCTCCGAGGAAGAGTTTCTCAAGATATGCTGAGTTTAAATCTTTCAGGCATAACTGATATCTGAATATTCTTCTTTGTTCTCTAGGTTGTTTTGCCCCATCAGCCACTTCCGTCCTATTCACCACTTGGTAATGCTTCCAAACATTTATTTCATTTGTTCATCAGCTCCGTTTCAGCCCATGCTTTGGCTGACATTTGGTACAATTCTCTTCTTATTTTGCAGGCCAGCCTTGCATTGATATGGATGTTACTGCCT
Organism: Eretmochelys imbricata; assembly: GCF_965152235.1. Lineage (NCBI taxonomy): Eukaryota > Metazoa > Chordata > Testudines > Cheloniidae > Eretmochelys > Eretmochelys imbricata. Next base: position 14,966,891 of record NC_135593.1, on the reverse strand, counting down.
CTTCATTGCCAGTTACCGATGAAGGGGCATTATGTTCTGGTTGGCTCTCTCAGCCTTCTCCTGCTACTTTACAGCCCTTAACCCAGTGGACAACATACCCGGATTATATGTCACATGAAGCAGTCAGCTGTCCATACACAGCAGACATGTATGTTCAGCCTGTGTGTCCCAGTTATACACTTGTTGGACCCTCTTCAGTTCTGACTTACGCATCCCAGCCGCTGATCACCAATTTTGCGGTAAGCTAAAGATACCTAGAAATAAAGGCAAAACTGTTTTCCAGTAGGAACTATGAGAAGCCCCATGTATCTAAATTTATCTTTATACTGTGAATTGCTCGACATCCCTGCCTCACATTATATTGTCAAGGATGATGTCTGCAGTAAAAAGTTACGCAAGTGGTGCTGAAAAATCAGAAGTAGTTTCCTTTGCCATAACTGCGTATGCAAGGCGAACAGTCCTGAGAAGTGAGACTGAGTAGAGAGACATGCCTTAGTGACCCTCTTTACAATCGTCATGCAACTGTCTCTTCCTGGTGTGAGTCTCTCGTAAGGTTTTCTACGTGAGCCACAAATTCCTGTTAGTAACCTAACTGTGTAATGTGATGGCCTGATTTACTCTCTGCCTGGGCCTGGAAATTAGGGGGATTGTTCTGAGAATCCTTGTGGTTTGAGAGGGATTAAAAGATTTGACTATGTTGAAGTCGGAGTGAATCCAATTTTCTTAACAAAGCTTCCCTGTTCCATGCGCTCTCAAACCCTCAAGCACTCACCACCTAATTAACTCCTGAACCATTCTGCATTGTTCTCATGAGACCCTCTCCAGCTCCCATTGAAGTCAGTGGTAGGACTGCCATAGACTTCAGTGAGAGCTGTATCAGGCCAGTGGGCAGATTTTATCTTAGGAGAGTATTGTTTGCAGCTCAGGAAAAATAATGCAGAGCAATAAAGTCATGTTGCTATCAGCTCCAACTTAACAAGGAATCCTACAGCTTTGATTCATGGTGTTCATGAAGTTTCCATTAGTGTGGATCATAAATTATAATCTTCTGTCTAGATGTGAAGAATATCAGATATCAAATATATAATAGGCTCTGTTGTTTGGACAAACAGCTAGGACAGAACTGCACTTGAGAATCCTAGTGTTTTAGATACTGTTTCTGAGTTTATCTAAATACAGTTTTTTCAGTAAGGATGTGGTTTGTTTGTTTTTAAATAAAGCCTCCAGGGAACTTGCTTTCACTGAGAAATCTTATGGTGTTTAAACATGACCTTGACTTAGCTGACATGATGCTGACCATGAGTGACTGGTGGTCAGTGTAGACAAGGACATGTTCAGCATCATATCAGCTTACCCTGACACATTCCATCCGTGTTGAAACATTATCAGAGAGCCACAGATGAGGATAGCAGGTCCAAAATACAATTTATAATAATCTTGAAAGGGTGCCTTGCAGGCTTACAAAAGTGAAGGCAGGAGGGAGACCAGAAAGGTGATGGGAATGTGATATGTACGAGTATATTAACCACTGCAAAAACTTTGAGATTGCACTTGCTGGCTTGCTGGCAGCTGGGGTTTTAACCAGGTTGCATCCCTCTTTCTGGTGAGCTTGTGAACATTTTCATACTGGACATGAAACTTTATGGAGCCAGGAAAAGATGTTTTAACTGTGATAGTGAGTATCCTTATTCTGGTATCTTTGTATTTAACAGCCAAGAAGCACCACTCCAGCTGTTGTGCCGCAGCTGGAGGTGACAGACCAGCAATCCCCTCTTACCTATTTTCCATGGGCTCAGCCCATTTCTGCATTACCAGCGTCTACCCTGCAGTATCAGCCAGCTTCATCCTCGCTTCCTGGGCCACAGTTCGTTCCACTTCCTATTTCAATTCCAGAGCCAGCCCCACAGGAACTGGAGGATGCAAGAAGAGTGATCAGCACTCTGCCCATTGAAAAGCTACTTCTAGAAGATGAAGACAATGATACGTATGTTTTAAATCACACTCTCTCTGTTGAAGGGCTTTAAAGTCGTATGTATGGGGCCTGATCCTACATTTCTTGTTCACCCAAAACTCCAAGTGAAATCAATGAGAGTTTTGAGTGTACAAGAAAAACAGGTTTGGGCTATTTATTTTCTTAAGATTTTTGTTGTCAATCACCACTAATGTTCTCTGAATATGAGATTTGCACTCAGGGTGAAATTTACCTGTGTGCACAGGACTAGCACGAGACTCATGTACTGCTAAAGTCGCTTTTAGTCCTTTGTAGTAGAAATTTTGCAGTGCATAGTTCTTGTGCTGGCCCTCTGCAAGGAGTAAATTTCACCCTCATATGTGGAACATGGGCTCAAACTGACCTGGGTTTTTAGTAACATATTTGCTAACCCTGTAGTGTCTGACTGTAGCATCTGGATACACATATCTTAAGGATGTCTTAGAGGGTTTACTTTAAAAGCCATATTTTCTTGAGCTGTGTGTAACGGTCACACAACTATATCTTTGCTTTGCTCAGATAGAGGAAAAGACCCCACTACCTGTGCTTAATAAATCTTTTTGAAAAAGGCCAGCTTAAGTGTGGGGCCTGAAATGAGATGGTCCTTTAATTGATAACACGATTGAAAAATTTCATTGTATGGTTATGAATATTTTTACTCCTGTGATAGCACCAATTGTTAGCCAGTCGGAAGACCAGTAATATAAACAGAACTGGTGAGATATGTGTTAGTGTGAAAAGAGGTCATCAGCCAGAGAGGAACACAAAATTACATAGGCAAAGAATTGTACAATTGCTTCTTAATTTCATTTTACTGATCGTTCTTGCAAAATGTACAGACTTGTCTTCATGCAGAGCTCTAGCTCAGTGTGAGAGGGGTCATTGGACTGATGCATTTTCAGCAATCAGTATGTGAAATGTTCCCCTTTAAAACTGGGAGAGTCATATTTTACGGCTGCCTCATGATGTTGCGTGTTGCACTAAGAGACAGAACCTGGTCCCAATGGGATTACAAGGTGTGGCCCTCTGTCAGGAGATCCTTGAGAAGACGGGGACTTCCAAAATTAGGATGGGTGTCTGGCAATACTGACAGCACTGTCATTCAGTCTCTTGTTCTTGGGCCTCAGTTCAGTTTACAACGATGATAAACAGTCCTAAAATTGGAGACAGATCATGTTAAATTAGAGACCTTTAGTGTACTTTATTGACATTGAAAGTTTCTCTGTATTCCAGTCTTTTAGAGTCACAGGCATATGCAGCATAATTATTGCATTTTGTTTTTATTCACTGGAAAATGAATAGCATATACTGCCCCTTCTAAAGCTATTGTAAATATCACTACTGGTGTTCCCTGGCATCATGCCACAGACAAAGGTATTTGGGTGAGGACATATCCATTTTTAACATTTGTTAACTGTTTTCTTAATAAACAAGGGACTCCTAGATGATGAACACAATTTCTCTGGATTTTTCTGCTTCAGAAAGCCCAGGAGCCTTAGATGATTGTAGCGTTTAGAGCTATTTTTGGAATGAATTGATTCAAAGGGTTGTTACCTTGCATCGGTTAACTAATTGGTGCCCACTACTCCTCCTTCTACCCAGGCAATATTCCAAATAAGGTCACAGTTTTTGCCTGAGTGAGGACTGCAAAATCGGGTCCAGTGTCTATAAGACTTTCAAAGCAGGTTTCACTATTGACAAATCCAAAGGATTTAAACAACAGATCATGCAAATGATCATGAAGTTGTCTGAAAACTGCAGTAGTTTAGGCTTACTGGTATTAGTGGCTTAAATTTGCAGAAAAACCCAGCAAAGAAATTAATTAGATGAGGCTTGATGTACCACTGTGTTACTCCAGTTTTATGCTGGTAAGAGAGTGACACCAGCATAACACCGGGGTGGTGCAGTTGTGAATCAGGCCCAAGTGTTTGCCAAGATTTATTTGAAACTTTTTTTTTCATTTCACTGTATGTAAAATCTCCCAGTTGTATATAAAATGATGATGTGATGTCTATGGATTTCTTTCTGGGTTGTTCTGTTAAATTAAAAAAAAACAATTTTCAATAAAGATCTACAGTAACTTTCCTACGCCTAGAGTGGTTTTTTCATACTCAGAGAGGTATCCCATGGCATTTGACACAATATAAACATACTGGCTTGGAAATCAATAATGTTAGTTTGATAGCATGGTTACCAGACTATAACCAGCGATTAATTACATGGCTTTGTGTTGATTTAATGTATGCTAAAAGAGACTCTCGTGAGCCAAATATGGGCTCAAAACCTTCCTCACTCAAGTAGACCTTTCTTATGCAACTGGTCCTGCAGTCGTGTTGTTATTTATTTGTGTTACAGTGGGGCCCAGAGAGGCTTCAATTAAGAGTGGGGACACATTGTGCTAGACACTGCACAAACACATGCTAGGAGATAACCCCTACCCTGAAGAGCTTACAGTCTGAGTAGACGAGACAGAGTGACTTGTCCAAAGTCACAGACCAGGCCAGTGGCAGAGCCAGGAATAGAACTGAGATCTCCTGACTGCCAGTCCAGTGCCCTAGCTAGTAGATCACATCACCTCCCAGTAAAGATGTCCATGATCATGCTCTATGGACCAAACTCTCTGCTGGTATAAATGGCTGAAGTGCCAGAAGTTAGAGTAGCTGTACCCACTTATATCAGCAAAGAATTTGCTCATACATATCTGCCTGCACTTTGGATGCTGTGGTTTGTTTGCACTTTGGATGCTGGTTGGTTTGTTTGTTTCCACAGCTGTGCATCAGCATTTCAGAAAGCAGATGTATGGGGTTTTTTTTTTATTAATTTGGCCAAGCTAACAGGAACTCTAACCCATCTAGGTATTGTGACTGTTAATTCACATGTCAGCACCTTTTATTATTTTTCTCTTTATGTCCAGGGGTGTGGTCTACCTGCTTTAGCTTATATATGGCCTAACATGGCCCAGGTCCCACAAAGCTTCATTCTGTGCACATTTGTCCTTATTTTGGCAGAAATAATCTAGACAAAAGGCCAGGCTGAGTGGGGCTGCACTTAATACTGAGGCTGGCTGGAAATCAGATGCCCCGTTAACATTGTACATGTTTTCTAGAGTGCAAACTGTGCCCCTGAGGCAATAAATTTGTGGCCATTACGTAGGACAGAACAGAGTTGTCTAAGAAAACAATCATTTGTCCATCACTATATTATTCTAAATGAAAAATATAGAACAATATTTAATAAGGAGAAGGATGCCCAAGTGCCTGACATCACAGTACTAATGCTTACAGGGTAAAATTCCCCCCTGCACACAGGGCCAGCACAAAATTATGCACAGCTTAAATCCCACTTGAAGACCTCAAAGCAGGGTTTAAGCGGGACTTAAGTGAGGCATAGGTTTGTGCTAGCCCTCTTCAGAGGAGAATTTCATCTAAACTGCAGAATTAAGTGCAGCCTAGGTGTAGAATTCTCCCCATCATTAGAGACCTCATCTCTAATGAACCCTAACCTGTAAGGAATATTTCTGCTGTTATTTTATAACTTGATTGCACTGTGGACTTAACAGCATCAACATAACATTCTTTCCTTCAAGCCACTAGCTTCGAAAAACATGTAGAGCCACCTTGACAAGAAATTCTGGATTTATCCTAGAGATTAAATCATTTAAAAGAGGATCTTTGTTACTTCTGATGCACAGGTATTACCCATGTGTCCACTGCATATACATGGGATAATGTAATACTATATATATTACTGGACCACTGCAAGTATAACGTTGTGGTTCTATTAAGCAGGACTTAAGAACTGTCCAGTGCACAGGGGTGAATTTCAGTCCCGGTAGAAAGCATTCATCTGAAAGAAAGCCTGTAACTAGGCTGTACAAGAATTGAGTAAAACTGCATGCTCAAATAAATTGGTTAGTCTCTAAGGTGCCACAAGTACTCCTTTTCTTTTTGCGAATACAGACTAACACAGCTGCTACTCTGAAACCTGCATGCTATTGAAATCAATAGGTTTAACTCATGGAAGCTAGCACTATGTCTGTTTTCAAGATCAGACCTTTAAATGGCTCCTCAGTGCACACCATAGGCCCTTTCTGTGGAGTCCAACTCTCATAGTAGAAAACCACAGACCAGATAGTGCTGCTCTGTAAAACTGTTAATCTCCAGGATGATTCGTGGATAGGCAATGATCAGTGTCTTTATTTACTGTCTTAGAATTCTACATATTTATGCAGCTAAAGGTATGAGGGAATACACACTGGCAGCCGCAGAGCGTATGAGAGAGCTGCGAAGACTAGATGCCAAGGAGCACAGAGGAAAGGTAATGTAGGCACTGTACCCCACTCAAACCAGAATAGCAGCATTTAATTCACCTCTGTGCCAGCACTAAGCCTGAGCATCACTTCATTCCCACTGAAAAACACATCTCCCATACATGATTCATAAGCCTTCTGAACACGGGTGAATTTCATCTTGGGGACAAGTACAGGATTTATTTCAGTTTCATGCAAGGGCCTTATCCAGGCATGTTTCTGTCTCTTTCTATGCTCAGAAGGGAGCACTGTGTTTCTCATAACACTGCCCATGACAAGAGTTCCATGCCTCTATAACAGGAGCATCCTTGGGCAACATGAGGGCTCAGTCTTCCCATGAGTCCTGCACGGAGTCCCTCTTCCTCCACACGGCCTTTTCTTTTTTATTAGTTTCACTGTTGCCAGTGTCTTGTATTGTATTTGTTTTGCTGCTATTTTCAGACTCCCCTGTTGGTTGCTGTAACTGCCAGACAACCAGCCATAGTCTATGATTTGATACTGACAGGGGCTGATGTCAATGCTGTGGACGATAAAGGGCAATCCGCTTTACACCTCGCGGCAACTTATGGATATGCACAAGTCATCCAGGTAGGAAGAGCGTCCTTATTTTAATTGCAAGCAATATAAAAGTGCAAAGAAATCACAGTATGGAGTGGTGTATTGAAAACCATGCTAAAGTTTCAGTTCTCAGGGGTTTCCTGGTCCTGCTTGCTGGCTATGGGGCTCTGTAGTGAAATATGCAATCTGGGTCTAGCAGCGGTAAGTCTGCAAAGAGCCAGTCTAGAGCAAGCTGGGTGAATTGTGCCTCTGTGCCTTAGGGAGCAGCCTGCATTGTCCCTCTCTGTTTTTGGTTCTCATGTTGTGAAGGTTCTGAATTGCAAGAAATAGTGTTGCACTGCAACCTTCCAGAAAGAGGATTTTGCTTTTATCTAACTTCTCAGTTTGTATGCCGTGACTGTAACAATCGATTGAGAGATGTGTTTCCAAAATGAACATCTCAGAAGTAAATATATCCTTAAGTAAAAATCTTTTGGCTTGATTTCATTCTTTCCAGTCCTTTATTAGGAGTCTTTTTTTCCACTTGCACCTAATATGTCGACCCTTCACTTCAAAGGAGATGGCTGAATATATTACTCCAGATATATATCATTGTGAATGAGAGCAGAATTTGGTCCCTGGATACATAGACTAGCTACCTACACAGTTTGCAAAATCAGATATATTTTTAAAATTCTGAATAGAGACAAGAGCTACTGATGTGGATTTTCAAAGGCACAAAGAGGAAGTAGGCATTCATGGTAGACTCTCAGCTGCCGTAAATTGTCATAGCTCTATTGACATCAGATTGATCAGGTCCCTGGCGCCAATGCTTACTGAAAGTCAATTACACCTGACTGCCCTTTGTGCCTTTGAATATCTCTTCCGTTAACAATAGCAGTAAACTTTGTGGGCCACCTGCCGAGCCATTATTTCCTTTGTGTTTCAGCCTTCCTTGTTGTATAGCCAGATTCTTATACACTTATCACACTGAATAATGCTTTATTTTGGGTGATGATATATCCCATTTTGGCCGGAACAGTCCCTTTTTTAAGCCCTGTCCCAGCCGGCCCGACTTTTTTTTTTTTTTTTTCTCAAAAGTGGGCGTTTGTCCCATTTGCTCTTGCTGACTCGATCAGTTGGCAAGAGCATACGGGACAAATGCCCACTTTTGTCAAAAAAGTGGGGTGCACGGTGGAGGAATGTGTGGGGAGAAGGCAAGCAGAGGTGCCAGCCCTGCATGGGGCGGGCTGGCAGTGTTCCCGCAGGGAACAGTGTTCCCTTCCGACTGGCAACAGTCTCACGTAGGGGGAAGGGGACTCGGTCGAGTGGCTGAGGGTGTCCCGTTTTCCTTTGGGGAAATATGGTCACCCTAGCTTTATTCTACCAGAAATCCTATTGACTTGAACAGGATTTCTCGCAGAGAAAGGTACTACCCAACATGGGTGAGTGTATTGGAATGTGGCCCTTTAGTAGATCATCGGTTGCTAATAAACTTTAAAAAAGCCTTTACCTCTCTTTCTATTCATACCAGCAGACACCGTAGGCAGCTTCTCTAACAAAGTTCTGGCACCCACAATGCTAGGATTAAGGTAGGGCTGTTCCTCTAATGATGGCACCGCATTGTAAATGAAAGAATGTAGCAGGATCTCCTTAGTTCTGGCCATTTGAATTCCAGCACTGGTTAACCATGCCTTATACACAGCCCTAAATTAATTCATAAATAGGAAGTTAATATGTAACTTTCAGAGTGCTTAAGCCTACATTCTTTTCACTCAGCCTCATAAAGTGCTGAATATGACAGGGAGGATTCCACAGAAGGGAATGTTTGTGGGGCACTTGTAAAACCTACAGAACCCTTTTTCATGGAAATGCATCTTTTTCACTTAAAATAAATGCTGCAAAATACATTCAGGCTCCCCAGTCTGTGAATTTTTAAAGTTTAATTCTGAACTTTTCTTCTCCCCCTTAATTAACTGAGATTAATAATGAGGAAACTCAGAGCTATTTGTCAATATTTTGTCTAGATAAATCATTCACATTATGTAAAGTTGGCTCTGATTCCAGGTGTCTCTGAAATTGGGGCCAAATTCAATGAAAGACTTAGTGTCTCATGCCTGTATGTTAAGTATTAAGGGTTCTGAATGAGTCATTACAATACAAGTATTTATATTTGAAAATCTCAGCTAAAATGCTAAGCTATGGGGAAATTAGGTTATTCAACAAAAGTAGGGAAAATGTTATACTTTCTAATATTTTTGATAAAGAGCCTGTATGAAGCATCACTTCAAATCACCACTATCTGGGAAAAAAAGAGCTGAATGTTTTCAAATGTTGCAGTCTGCATTAAATCCAAACAATGCTCATTTCCATAGAAATTCTTAATGACTTTTACTAGTTTCATTTGCATACGGCCCCAGATATTACAAGCAGGCATGTTTGCTTCAGCTTGCCATATTGCTACACATGACAATTTTACAATATGAACATTTCCAGAGTCAACAGAGCTTTAGGAAATGAAGTTATGCTGTAAATGATAATGTGTGGAGACAGCTTGTTATTTATGTTTTTCTAAGATAGCTCTAAATAAACGTGTTCACATTACAGGGAGGGTTAAAAGGCCTGAGTTTATATTGTTTGTTAACCCAGTACAGAGTGTGCTAAAGAAAGTAGGCTGAAGTACTTGACCATCATTGACATAGATGCACTGACTAAAATTTATAGCTGTTAAAATAGAACTCAACAGAATTAATATTAAGACCTGTTCTAAGGGCTTAAGTGGGACTTTAGTAACACAACCTGGGTCTCCGGCATCTACACTGCATTATGCAGGCCCAAATCCAATCACCCATACCCCAGACTTCTGAGTGCACTCCCAAAATGTGACAGGTTTCAGAGTAACAGCCGTGTTAGTCTGTATTCGCAAAAAGAAAAGGAGTACTTGTGGCACCTTAGAGACTAACCAATTTATTTTAGCATGAGCTCACGAAAGCTCATGCTAAAATAAATTGGTTAGTCTCTAAGGTGCCACAAGTACTCCTTTTCTTTTTCCCAAAATGTGGTTGCTCTAGCCCTTAGTTCGTGGTGCAATGTGGGAAACCTTGACTGTCCACAAAACTTAACTGTCCAGAGGACAAAGAAGGGCAGCCCATGGGATGGTGGGATACTTTTGGTAGACTCCTGGAGCATGAATGCCATGGGGCTGCGTCTACACTGCAAAGCAACAGGATCCCAGCTTGACTGAGGCTCGGACCCTCCACGCCAGTGGAGTCCTGAGACCCTGGGTCAGCACGATTTGTGTGTTGATGGAAGGGGAGTTATGCTTGAGCTTGAGTTTGAACTCTGATATAGCCATACCCACATAGATAGGCTTTGTGCAGCTTTGTGGATAGGATTCACAGCCCAGTGAGTGAGTAGTTTGAAACCAAACAGTAGTTACCCTCCCTGTTGCTCTGGCAGGCATGTTCAATATCAAAGCCCAGTGCCTCTGAATCTCTCATATACAGGACAATTCAGCTTTCCTTTGGGCAGTACGGGTCAGTACATCAATGACCAAAGTTCAAGTTATGGCCAAGGTAACCGGCAAAGGGGAGAAATGGGTTGATGCCCTTCTTTGCTTCTTTATGATGGATAAAGAAGGTCTGTAAGGGCTTGGCTATTATTAAAGGGAGCAAAAGTGTTCTACATGTTTTTTACATTAGAAATTCAATTGTTTCCCTCTGTTTTTCTTGGTAAATTCTATGATCCAGTAGGATTGTGATATCATCAATATCCGAGGGGAAACGACATTTACCCAGCCGATTTGTGATCGTGGCTGGTCTCTCAGTCATGCCCAGTAGTGACCTTTTATACTGTAAGCCCTTTGGGGGAAGGTCTTTCTTTCCATAATCATAGAAATATGAGGCTCCAAGGGACCTGGGCAGGTCAGCACTGCCCTGCATTGCGGCAGGGCCAAGTAAACCTAAACCATCCCTGACAGTCGTTTGTCCAACCTGTTCTTTAAAAGCTCCAGTGATGGGGATTCCCCAATCTCTCTTGGAAGCCTGTTCCAGAGCTTAACTACCCTTATAGTGAGAAAGCTTTTCCTAATATCTAACCTAAATCTCTCTTCCTGAAGATTAAGCCCATTATGTGTACATACAGCGCTAAGCATGAAAGGGCCCCTGATCTCTGCCTGTAGCTTTTAGTTGCTACTGATGTACAGATTATTATTAGAATTATTACTCTCTAAAGTTATTTGAAGAGAAGAATGAGGGGGGATTTGATAGCTGCTTTCAACTACCTGAAAGGGGGTTCCAAAGAGGATGGCTCTAGACTGTTCTCAATGGTAGCAGATGACAGAACGAGGAGTAATGGTCTCAAGTTGCAGTGGGGGAGGTTTAGATTGGATATTAGGAAAAACTTTTTCACTAAGAGGGTGGTGAAGCACTGGAATGCGTTGCCTAGGGAGGTGGTGGAATCTCCTTCCTTGGAAGTTTTTAAGGTCAGGCTTGACAAAGCCCTGGCTGGGATGATTTAACTGGGAATTGGTCCTGCTTCGAGCAGGGGGTTGGACTAGATGACCTTCAGGGGTCCCTTCCAACCCTGATATTCTATGATTCTATGATTCTATGATTTGAATTAAACATATTTTTAAAAACAAACACCCTGTATGCGACAAAAAGAAAAAAACTGTTTGTTAATGATTCAGCCCCTGCCATATCCCTTTGGTTAAGGATTGAGAAAACTCCCAATCCACAATTCTGCATCCTCCAACTAGACATCCAGCAAAAACAGGTAAGATTTAACATTGCTGATATTACCAATTAAAAAGCAAGCAGAAAAAAAATCCCTTATCCTGCACAAAATAAATAAAGAAATTAAATAAGAAATGGCCTTCTGTATCCATCATAAAGAAACAGAAAAAGTGCACAATACTGTTATTTCTCCTACTCCTGCCACCTTTAATACCTGAAAACATTTCCAGACAAGATGAAATAAAGGACCACCCATAGTTTTACAGTTGGGACAAAATAATTGACAGGTTTGAAACAATCGCTAACTCCAATACATAGGCTAAGTGCATGAACATATAATTGGATTCATCTGTATTCTGGCATCAACAGAAATTCTTGCCAATCAGTTGACTCTGGGAATAGTACAAATGTTTATGAATGCTTTGACTGGTTTTTGCTTTAAACAGCATTTTGCTGAATTTAATTTCTCCTGTGCTTTTGTCAACTCTAGGTTATTATGTCACTAGGTTTCCCTCACGATTTAGAAATGAAGGATTTTGAAGGTAAGATCATTTGAGTTTTAACTCTTTCACATTTTGGTTTTGCAGATTTTTATATTGGCATTATAACAATGAATAATAATTATAATGGAGAGATGAGGTGGGCGAGGTAATATTTTTTACAGGACCAACCACTGTTGGTGAAAGAGAGAAGCTTTCGGGCTTACACAAAGCTCTTCTTCATGTCAGAAAAAGACAAGCTCAAATGTTTCTGACCTGAAGAAAAGCTCTGTGTAAGCTTGAAAGTTTGTCTCTCTCATCAACAGAGGTTGGTCAAATGAAAGCTATTACCTCACCCACCTTGTGTCTCAAAGATCCTGGGACCAACATGGCTACAACAACACAGCAAATAATAATTATAATGGATATTTGGGGCTCAGATATTTGAATTCAATGAGTTTTGGGTGTGCAAGAATATCAAGGAGAGTGTTGACATCATAGGCTCTGTTTCAGCAAAGCACTTAAGCTATAGAATTCAATCGTACTTAAACACATGCTTATGTCCCCTGTCTGAATAGGGATATTTTCCTGAACTGGGACCATAATGGATAACAAAGTAATGTATAATATATAATATAATTGGTTCTAAGGTTTATGGGCCTCTAATTACGTCTCATGTATTCCCAAGCAATTTGCCATTCATCACTTTGAGTTAATTGTACACAAAAATATTCCTGGAATTCTCTCAGAATAGAGGGAACTGTGTTGGAAAAAGAGCTGAAAATAAGGCAAAGATTCAGAGCTAGTGCAAATGACCGATGATGATGATGATTTATTTACTTATTTTTGTACAACGATAATGCCAAAAGGCCCTAATCACAGATCAAGGCCCCAGTGTGCTAGGCGCTGTATACAAGTCGAGAGCTCACAATCTAGGTTTCAGAGAAGATGCTGCACATAGATGAAACAGACAAAAGAGGGAGCCCTGACTTTATCAAAGAACTTACATTATTGTTTGCAGTGTTGTTGTAGCTGGGATACTGTGCACTGCAGACCAGGTGAGTGAGGTAATATCGTTTATTGGGCCAGCTTTTGTTAGTGAGAGAGACAAACTTTCGAGCTTACGCAGAGACCTGAAGAAGAGTTCCATAGAACTCGAAAGCTTGTCACTTTTGCCAACAGAAGTAGGTCCAATAAAAGACATTACGTCACCCACCTGCTCTCCCAGAACCACTTAGGGAGCCAACTCTTCTCAATATGTAAAGATTCACTTTGGCTCCCAGTGCCACTGGTATTTAAAATCTGTGTTAGGGACCCATTCTGTGATTTCCCTCTCCCTTGAGGCCTGTGTGTCTTTGGGGCACCTCAAACTATATGTGTGAGACCCGTGTCTCTCATGAAACCTCTTTTGTCATAATTGTCACTCAGAGTGAAAGGGGGCCAAAGTTGTCTTATTTATTTATTTTCCCCTTTATTTAAATCAACACTTTATTGAAACCATTTTAACCTTATTTCCTTTTTTTTTTTTCAGGCCATACCCCACTTCACTGTGCTGTTCTGTCCCATAATTCCCTGTTCCGAGAGCAGCAGTGTCACCTTACACTAACTGAGGAACAGAAAAAAGAACTTCAGTACCAGAGTGAGGAGGTGCTATCGTGTATCCACCTTCTGGTGCAGATGGGAGCCTCCATCCACAGCCGAGTAAGGAGTGAACTTTGTTGCTTTCTATGGCTGAATTACTGATAACACTGTGTCATGGAGCAAGTGCGCCCAGTCTCTTCTTGGGACAGGGTGGGGGTAATGATGGTCCCATGGCTGAGTCTATACAACCATTGCTTGTCTTGGAATAGCTTGGCCTAGGGGTAAAAGTCCATATGGTTGCCCTCTCTCAGGGCTGTGTGGCCTGGCAGCCAGAGTGAACAGGGATGCCCCGTCAGCAGGACTGTGTGACCCAATGACCAGAGTCAGTCTAACTGCTTTCTCTCAGGGCTGCGTGGCCCAATGGCCAGAGTCTGTATAATGGCCCTCTTCAGTAGGGCTATTTGGCCTGACTGCCAGTTAGGAGAGAGGGCCGTCACCTGGGGGAAGCAGGAGTGTGGCTGCCGGGTGGGGGACCTGGGCCGTCCCTGCTCCACCAGGTCCCAGCTCAGGGCCCTGTCAGTAGCAAGTATGCCCGCCAGTGGGGAATCCACCTGAAACACGCTGACCGCACACAGCTCAATAACTAGACCCCCTGAGCTACTTCCTACCTTGTTCCTGATGCAGCGTCCCCGGGGTCTCTGGGCTCTTCAGTCAATGCCGCTCCCAGCAGCTCTGACACTTCTTGGGTGTCCTCCGGAGTCTCAGCGTCCCTGGCTTCCACCGTCTGGGGCTTCCATGGTTCCCAGGCTGGAACTCCAACATGTGTCCTCCCTCTTCAGCGGTCCACCCTGAATGAGCCAAGGTGCTCCCTTTTATATCTAGTCTCCAGCCGGAGCATGCCCAGCGGGGGCACAGGGGCAGGGCCTCCTTGGCCCGGAGAGTGGAGCTAACCCTTGCAGTACCAGTGTGGGGCACATGCGCCCTGTCACACACTGTAATATAGCAGTAGCACTTGGGAGTCCGATAGATGTCTCCAAAACAGGAGTCCAGTTCTAGAATGTAACATTTCTGTCAGTTCTAGTTGTTAAACTCTCTTCATTATGTTCTTGCTAGAGCTGGCTGAAAAATTTCAGTGAAAAAATTCTGGAACAAAATTATTGCAGAGCCAACAAACTCTAGTTCACACACTGAAAACTTAAAAAAATAGCTATAAAAGTGGGGTAGACTGAGATGGTTGTAAGATGCCCTGACGCCAAGAAGTTGAGATGTAATTGCAGTAAGATCGACTTTTTCAATCAAGTCAGTATCACGGATTTCATAGTGAGTGATGCAGTGTGTGATGCAGCTATTTCATGTGCAGTATTTAGTAAACAATTAGAGTATTCCTACCCAGATTATTCTATGGCAAAAGGCTGCATTCTTCTTCTTCTATTATTATTATTTTATTTATTAAACTTCTACAACATCTTCCTTTTCACAATCTCAAAGCAGAGTAAAATTCACTCCTGTGCAAAGGTCCAGCACAAGGTCTTTGCATCACTTAAACCTCACATAAACCCTATTTCAATTAATATATAAAAGATAGGTATTATTAACATTTTTATTATTTGAGAGAGAGATTTCCCGGTCCCTCAAGTTTCCTCTCTGCATTCATCTCCTCCTCCCATGGTACACAAGGCTTACTACAGGGCAACTGAGGTAATTCTTACAGGACCCTTTCGGGGAAGGTGTTTTTGTATATATAAGCTGAATGGGATGGCAGTACTAAATTCATATCACAGAGATTAGAGCAGAGATGTGGTGGCACTATGTTACCAAGTGAAATAAGGAGCCTCATCCTTTTTCAACTACATGATCATGAAATGTTGACCAGTGGCATACAGGATGAGCATTTAGGGGCTTTCAAATAATTTATTCTACAAGTACTTTATTGTTGCATGTTCAGGACCAAATCCTGTATCAGCATAATTCTCCGGGAGTCAGTGCTGATTTACCCCAGTTGAGGAGCTAGCCTTTAGTCTTCTCCAGTGAATTTACATAACATGCTAAGCTCTTTTGCAAAAGCTTTGTTGTTGTTTTTTTAACAGGATGTTAAAAGCAACAAGACAGTAGTTCATTACACGGTACAGGATGGGAACATCTCCCTGCTCAAGTATTTCTTGGAACTAAATACTTTCATGTCTGAGGACTTTATCAACAGTAAGGTGAGTTAGGGCTGGCACTGGTGCATAATTTGAATGAACTACAACACATGGGGTATTCAATGGAAATGCAATATAACAACTGGATTTCACAGGAAAAGATTTTTGCATGCAAATATGGCAAACTATCCACGCTAAAAACAGGAAAATCAATGAACTGTGCAACTTTTCAAAGCTACCTTGAACCTGTATATCCTGTTTCCATTTATAAAATGTGTTGCAAGTAATATTTTCTTGAAGGCATCATGCAGGAAGCTAATGTGAGAAACAGAATATGGAGCTTTACATTTTGACCACGAAGAAAATAACATAATTTGTATTGCTGTTGTAACACTCACATACCCAGAATGGGGTTTGGAATCGCATTGTACTAGGAGCTGTATCAACAAAGATGAGCGATACTCCCTGCTTACAGTCTAAGGCTCTGATTCAGGAAAAGCAGCCCTAGTCAGAAAAGCATTGACGCACATGTCTAATTTTAAGCACATGCTTAAATTCCATTGAAGTCAAGGTTGTTTACCCATGTGCTGAATATTAAGCATATTCCTCAGTACTTTCAGAGTCCGGGCCTAGAAGACACAAAACAGATGAATGGTATGGGGATGAGGATAGAACATACAAGCAGAGGAATGTGGGGAGGAAATACCACTGCTTTGTTACCTACGTGTTTTGTTGCATCTTTTATTTTATTTTTTTAAAATTGGGACTAAGGTAGGGTGGCAGGAACAGGGGCGTTAGGAGAAGTGAGGAAGTAGAAGGAGAAGGAAGGGAAGAGGGACAATTATAGCTTGTCACCTTCTTAGGTATAAACAGCAGACAGGTTTTTGTGGGCATCACAGCAGAGGTAAGCCTTAAAGAGGAATTTGAAAGGAGGATCGAGGACTGGCTGCATGGATTGTATTCAGGAACGTTTTTCATTGGGGATCACTGCCCCATTGTGCTAGATGCCCTACACACACATCACAAAATGGCAATCCCTGCCCTAGGAAGCTTTGGCCCAAATTTTTAAAGGTATTTAGGTGTTGTGGCGCTAGGTGTTGCAATGCCTAAATATTTAGGAGCCTAAATCTCATTTTCAAAAAGGATTTAGGCATTTAGGAGCCAAGATCCCATAGACAGTCAATGGGATTTAGGCTCTCAGTGCCTAATTCCCCTTTGAAAATGAGATTTAGGTTTCCACATTTTTTAGGCATTGCAGTGCTAAGTGTTGCAATGCCAAAATACCTTTAAAAATCTGGGCCTTACATTCTACATGGAGCATCGAATCTATACTGCATTGCAAGGAGTAGTATTCAAACATGGATCTTTGGCTAAGCAGTGAACAGCTGACACAAGGAGTGAGGGAGATAAGCAGAGAAGGGGTTGGGAAGGAAGGGGAAGGACAAGAAAAGTGATTACTCAGTGAGGATGAAGATCATTATTGAGTCATTTTGCAAGCTGAGCAAAGAGGCCTGAAATGATGCATTGTGCTGTTCCGCTTCCCAGTGCGATACCATGGGTGAGCAATAAAATGCAGCGCGTTTCCCATTGCCTGTGCCATCCACAGTATGGAGCCAGACTCTTGGAAACAGCTCTGCTGCTTAGGGCTCATTCCAAGGACCACTGGCACAATCGTTTCCGCTCCAAATTATTTACACCCTTGAAGCAGGTCCCAGAACTGTGTGTCTATTTTGTCGGAGATCAGTGAAGTTGTTCATCGTCATGACTAGCTTTGGGCTTGGAGAATGTAAATATTTTACTGGACATTTCCAGTTCCTGGAAACCATAAGGAGAGCTAAGGGGAGATAAAGAAGTGACATACAGCGGCTGATGAAAGCCGTGACCCAAAGTTGCATTTCAAGAGAAATAGAAGGAAATCAGCCTGGTACAGCTTGCTCTGTTGCCAAGCCTCTAAGAGGATGTCTACACTGCAAAAAACCCAAACCACCCACAGCAGTGAGTCAGAGCCTGGGTCAGTTGTCTCAGGTTCACACTACAGAACTAAAAATAGCAGCGTAGATGTTCCCGCTTGGGCTAGAGTCTGGGTTCCGAAACCTGGCGAGGTGGGAGGGTCTCAGAGCCCGGGCTCCCGCCCAAGTGCCAACGTCTACACTGCTATTTTTAGCCCTGTTGTGTCAGTTCCCCGCGCCTAAGCCAGTTAACCCGGGCCCTGGGCAACGGGTATTGTGAGCGAACTTCATGACATTTATGCTTTAGTAGAGACCGTCCCCCTGACATATTTTCTGGAATTTTTACTCATCGTGGCTTGCCTAGCAGCTAGACATAATGGGCAGACCCTCAGCGGATGTAAACGGGAGCTGTTCTTTCGGCTTCAGTGCAGCTACGCTCCAGCCACCATCTGTTCAAGCTGCCTCAGCCTTTTTTTTCAAAACCTTCTTATTTATTATTTTTCACACGCTGCCAGCACATTTATCAGCCCAGCTGAACTCAGCATTGCAACATTTGTCGCCACAGAGTGACATCTGGGACAACACCTAACACCAAACCATCACCACGAGTGGTAGATTTGTTGAGACTGGATGTACGTTTTTCAGCACCTGTCATCAGCTGTGAAGAAGGGGGAAAGAAAGTTATTCATCTAATGTCCAGAAATGAACATGGTTTGATACAGAGACTGAGAGAAAGCTGTACAATTAAATATTATGTAGCTCCATTTACCACCGCTGAGGGTCTGGGCTTATAAACACACAGATCCAACAGCAGAAATTCACTGTCATATGTACTCTGAAGTGTGGCTTCCTACCGTCATGTCAGCCTCTGACTTTCCAACGTGGCCTTATTGAGGAATCCTCCTTGTCTAGTTTACTTAACCGTTCTCCATTGGATTCAGCAGGAGAGAAGATGTTATTCAGTTCAGTTAATCCTGGTGCTCAGTTTTGTGGATGCACAAGTGACACTTGCATGTTTCTTCTTATAAAGTTCTATTTGACGGGGAATGGCACGTGCCTTTTGCTCTTTGTGGTGGGACAAAGATCTGTAAAGAATAGTCTCTCTCCTTACCCTTAATTTTTTGAAACACCCTGGTCTTTTTTGCATCATTCTCTCCCTTTATCTCTTAGGACCCATTGTACGGGCAATAACTTGTCCATGGGGTTCTGGTATCTGACACTGTCTCCTGATAATAATCCTGTAGGCTCTTTCTACGTTGATAGGATCATCTGGAGTCTTCAGCTGCTCTACTGTGTCTCTTGTAACCATTATTTCCAAGAAAAAAAGATTACATCGTTGTCCTCTTGTCTTTCCTGTAGTTGAAGAATGTGAAGAATTTGAGCCTGCACCCGGCCCTCATTTTGCTCTAATTTCTTTTCAGAGAGTTTCAGAAGTTTCTGCACACTGTTCAGCGTCTGCTCATATTTCTTCACAACTGCATTGGCCTTGGCCCATGGGGCAGTCAAGGCCTCCTGTGCTCTTTCTAAAGCACCCAAGAGAGAGTCTAGAGAGTCCCATTAGATTCCTGTCTGACTTTCTCCCATTTATGTTTAGCAGTTTACTAAAAGAAATATCTTTGCAATATTTACTAGCAAGTGAGATCCAGGGCAAGACTTCTTAAGGGAATACTCAGATAGTACAGGCCAGAGGCCAGATCCAAAGCTCAGTGAAAGAAGTGGGAATGTTTCTGCTGACTCTAATGGGCTCTGTCTTAACCTTATATATATAAATTGATGGATGGATGGATGGGGTGGTGAGGGAACAGGTGGGTAGATAGATGGGAGTCAGAGGCCAAGAAAGTGGGTCTTGGATCAGGGAATAAGTGCACTGGCAAGTTTTTAACTTGTTTGCTTTGCTTGTTGGGATCCTGGCTATGATTCAAGATCATGCCTATGTATGCAAATACCAGCTTCATTGGGATATTGAGTAAAATCTGACTGAAAGCTGCCACTTTCGATGATCTCCTGCCTCGATGGGTCGGACTCTTTACCTGCTACAGTGTGGAAATTCAGTGATTCAATACAAAGTCATTAACATTAACAGTTTCCCTGGAATCTTGGAGGAGTTCTCGAAAGTGCAGAGGGGCTTGGAGACCCTGAACTCCATCCCAGGGCCGAGTACGCAGCAAATACTGAACCACAGCACAGTTTGGAGGAGGATGAGATTGAGTCCACTGTGCCTTGAGGCTGCAGCCTGAAGTACTCCCCAGTAGGCGTGCTGGCGAGATGGGCATAATACCTCTGGGAATGCTGGAGGAGAGCACATGGCAGCAATTGCTGGTGCACCTTGTTACAAGGTACAGCAAGTTGTTGCTCTGTAGAGCAGCCCTGCTCCACTGGCTAATGCAAAGGGGTGGGGAGTACTGGAGGGCATGACCCTGTCTTCTCCCCAGCCAACCCACCCTGTGTGTGAAATCTCGTGCCACAGCTGGCACTAAAGTCACCAGTCTCTTGTGCACCAAAAGCCTGATCCTGCATGCATTGAAGTGAATAGCAATGCTCCTTCCATTAAGCCATAAGATCATGCCCCTGTGCAATAGGAGAGAAGGCTCCCTGTGTTCTCTATCCCTTGTTCCCCGGCAGGACTGGGCATCATTTAGCCTGTAGTGTCCCTAATCCAACTTCCATTACAGCGAATGCAAAGGCTTTAATGAGAGTTAGTTCAGGCTTTATAAGATTAAGAGTCTTATTTGCCTAGCTGAATGTTTGGTTTCTGAAGATACCAGGGTTTCTGCCTCAAGACTGTTGTCAAAGATACAACATATAAACACAGATGTTTCATTTTTTCTTGAAAAGCCATATAAATAGCTAAGTAACAATAATTTTGTTTTATGGGATGGTAAAGTTGACATAACAGATTTGCTGATTCAGAACTTGTAAAAATACCTTGTTTCCCTAAAAAAAGCTTTTAATAATTTCATATTTGTTTGCTATTTAGAGGTGTGTTTCAGAGTATCCTCTGCATCAGAGGTGCACGTGGAACAAAAATTACTAACCACTCCTTCTAAAATTGGTTATTATTTGTGTCCCGTACCTTTTAATGTCATCCCCTTTCCAACTGAGCTCATAAAATAACTGCAACTGCATATCAGTGTGTAAGAGCTAAGTAGTATTGTTTGTTATTTCATCAGTTAATAAATAGAACAGAGGGAAATGAATTAGAACCACAGCAGGCGAAATGATAATACAAAGCTCAACAGAGCACCGTCTGTGAGGAATACATAATGATTTGAAAAATAAAAGTTATGGAGCTGGTTAAATATATTATCAGTATCATAGAATCTTTAATAAATTAGTCCCTTGCCATCTATATTTCTTTTATTAATCCTTTGTCACCAATCC
Organism: Eretmochelys imbricata; assembly: GCF_965152235.1. Taxonomy (NCBI): domain Eukaryota; kingdom Metazoa; phylum Chordata; order Testudines; family Cheloniidae; genus Eretmochelys; species Eretmochelys imbricata. Next base: position 14,945,788 of record NC_135593.1, on the reverse strand, counting down.
TATTGACTCTTCTGGCTGTGCAGCGTGACAGGTTTTGTCCTGTCCTGTCAGATAACAGTGATAGAGTTCCTCTCCGGTTACAGAACTCAGTTTCAGGCCACCTACCGACCTGGCGAGGAATTACATTTTTTTTTTTTTTTCATTTTTAAGAATGCTTATGTTGAAGGACCCAGGAAAGCACTTATATATGTTCTTAAATCCCATTGCTTTTCATGGGACTTAAGCACATGCTTAAAATTAAGTACACGCTTACATGCTGTCCTGAATAGGATGCTTTCCAGAGATGGGGCCAATGACAGGTGTGATTTCTTTCACCTGCCCCAGTACTTGAGCCCCCTTATATATACAGTCCTAGCATATATTCTTAATAATATTACATAGAGATACATGGACAGCAGTAACCCTTCGAAAACTGGACACTTTCCAGGTGGATCACTTGTTATCTGAGTGTTTTGCAGTAAGTTCCACTAAGGACACTTGCCCAGTGATCCGGAACTTGGAAGAGCTCTAGCAGTAATAGGCAAGGTGGCTGGGACTTGCTTTTTTTGAAACAGAAAAAGCCCAGTGGCCAGGAAATCAATGTATTTTAGCTACAAATATAATCCATTAAATATTGTTCCTGATCCTCATTTACACTAAGGCCCTTTTACACTCTTCTGGCAGAGGCCTTAATGTGCATGTCAGAGCCGTGTAAAGCGGTGTTAGTGCAAATGAGAATCAGGCCCATTATTTTCAGCTATGATGCCCTATGTGAGCTAACACATGCCATCGCACAATTGTGTGTAGTGCATCCACGTGCCACCAGATTTTACTTTGTCTATGTAAAGTTAGTTTCTTGATAAGTGACTTTTCTTTAGCCCTTCAACTTCCTTCTACAAGGCACTTTATATGGACTAAGCCCATCTCTTTTTGCTAACAGCTAATCTGGTCCCTGCCACCTAATAAGATATGGTTCTGCAGACATTTGCAGGCTCGTTGGGCTCATTGCTAGTCAGGTGTCTTTTGCTGGCCTCTGAGATACTGCTACAGCCAGGTATCCATTCTTAAAGCGTCAAAAGCCACCAACTCTTAGAAGCAAAGCTTCTCCAACTTTGTAGCAGGTCTATTGAGTTGTGGTGTTTAGAATAGGCATATATAAGTAGCAGATAATGGAGATACCCTAAGGTAACCAATATTTTCTGGCCTCTTCATCTCTAATTGACAGTTTTCCATTTTTTGTACCCTTTTAAAACTGAAAATATTTTTGCGGGGAACTGAAAGATACAATTGAACCATGGACTGTAAGGTGTTGTTGTTTTCTTTTCATTGTGCTAGGCTCATGGTAACACTGCTTTGCACATGGCAGCTGCTCTTTATCAGGACAAAAATCAGGAAGAAATTATCAAATTGCTCCTGGACCATGGGGCAGACCCAAGCATCCGAAACTTAGACAACGACCAGGCAATTCACATGGCACAGTCAGGAAAGGCTGGCGATCGGGTAAACATTACATACGGTTTATACTCTATAACTCTCCCTGCCTATTAAACATAGACATCATGTATCTTTATCGAAAGAAAGAATTCAGTTATAGGGAAATTTGCTACTGAAATTCCCCGATTGAAAGCCTCTGAAACAATGGACCTTCATTCCATTCACTGTGCTAATTCTCCAGATCCCCAGCAATTACCATCCATCAGCTAGGCATTAAGGCCCAGATTTTCAAAAATGACTGTTGATTTGGGGTACTTCCATCTTCAGGGATTCAACCTGAGACCTTTTAAAGGGCCCTGATTTGCAGTAAATGCTGAGCAACCACCCTCTGAAAATCAGGCTCCTTTAAGGTATGTCAAGTTGGGCACTGAAAATCACCAGTCACTTTTGAAAATCTTGGCCTAAATACAGTATTTCAGTAGGATTCTCCCGTCCCCCTCCTCCTCTGTTCTATCTAAACAGGGGAGGAGGAGAGAAATTGTCACTGCTCCATAAAGAGTAAGAAGAATTTCCAACTCCAGTGTTGTTGTGGTTGTTCCAAGCTGGAGTAAAGAAGAACTCGTCTTGCTACAGTGGCTTCCTACAGTTAGGACCTAATCCATGGCCTATTGAAGCCAATGGGGGTCATCCCAGAGGCCATCCTCTCTCTCTCACACATGCACAGTTCCCTCTGCAGCTGTTTCAGGTGAAGAAAGCCTCTGTCACCATTCCCAAGTGAATAGGGCTAGCTATTATGCCAGATAGGCTCTCCTCTGTTACAGAGAATTTGGGTCTCCCCTGTACTGGGGGGTGCACACAAAGGGCATATACCTACTTTGGCAATTCCATAGCCAAGGAGCATAACAGAAGTATTAATGGATGCTCTGGAGATCTTAGCGAACTGTCAGCACATTGCCTGCTGTTTACAGTGCCTGCATTTGTGAAAAGGTTACTGGAGCCCATTCTAATTGACAGTGGGATCATATACATCCACCATGTACGCATCCACCCACAATTTTACATGAGGTATATTAAGTCTTTATATTTGTTGGCAGGTCAGGCATTTGCTGAAGAAAGGGAGAGTCACGTCAGCATTTGTTACCTGCCGTCGAAACGCGAGATCCTAGATCACCTGCCAATTCAGACAGGGTTTTGCCTTGGTTTCCTGAGAAGGCACCTCCTTTCAGAAAAACTTGAAGTCTTTAAATCAAGACTGAATGACTTTCTAAAAGATACGTTCTAGTTTTGCCACAAGTTGTTGGCCTCAGTGACAGCGATTACTGGGTGAAATTCTGTGGCCTTTGTTATGCAGGAGGTCAGATTCTAACTGCCCCTTCTGGCCTTAAAGTCTATGAAAATCCAGAGGCTTCAGTGATGAACTGTAAGGTGCAAATGTGCTGTAGCCACTAAGTTGAGCTCACCATCGTATGAGTCACTTACAGATTTAAACTAGTTTAAATGGTGGATTCTCTGTCACTTGAAGTCTTTAAGTCATGATTTGAGGACTTCAGAGACTCAGCCAGAAGTTAGGGGTCTATAACAGGAGTGGGTGGGTGAGGTTCTGTGACCTGCCATGTGCAGGAGGTCAGACTAGATGATCATGGTGGTCCCTTCTGGCCTTAAAGTCTATGTGTCTATGGCATTGTCATAGTTCACCTGTGTGACCACCAGTATGTCTGAACCTACGACATCTAAAGTGAAAATTCCTCTTGTCCATGAAGCTACTATCAATTCTGTTCCTCAGTATTTTGCATGAGAATATTGAAGTAGCCACACTTGAAAGCTTAGGTATCGTGCTTCTGACTCTAAGGGGGGAAAACAAATGCTCACAAGGATAAACATACAGGACCAGATCCTCAGATGGTGTAGGTTAGCATAACTCCGCTGAAGTCAATACAGCTGCACTAATTTACACCAGCTGAGAATCTAACCCACATATTCTATTTAGCATTCAGAAAAGTTAATTTAACAACAGTTCCTGTATGTAAAAATAACAGACCCGGCTGATCGTTTGAGTTCTTCTCTTCTTTTAGGACTATCCTCCTACAGTATGTGCAATGACTAATGGGATTTTGCAGCTCCAATCATGTAGTTAAAAGAGTGCAGGAAATCACTTTGTCCTACAGAAGACAGGTAATGATCACTGGCAAACATGGTGACATGTTATCTAACCTGCTTAATTAGTTTAGTTAGATTAATCACAAAGGCAAAATCATCAGCATCAAACCTAGACTGTCGGTCATATGCCCCCAACTGATGGTAAAAGTAACCCAGAAAATCAGATGTCTGAAGAAAGGCCTGCTGGGTTTTGTTTTCAGGCATCTATTTCATTTAAAATGTGTTAAAATTATTCTTTACAAAACAAATTACTTAAACCGAGGAAATTACCCAGAATAGTGACCAACATTCAGGATGCTCATTCAATATTTCCAATCAGAATAATCTATACAACACTGTCAATCATAGCAGGAATTATGGTCCTGAAAGCATTAAAATACAAGAAGCTAGATTCATCTCATCTGCAGCCAAGGAGCACGAGGTCTGGGAGGAGGGTGAAAAGATGGCGTGAGCTCATCTCTGTACTCTCTCAAATCCTCAGCTCACTCTGTGTTATTCCAGTCCCATGGTGTAATTTAGAGCAGTCTGAGGGTTGCCAATGGTCCCAAAGGACAAACATGGCATTGGGGAATGTAGGGAAGCCCCAGTCTGTCCATTCACTGTGGGCTTCCACTGTGGGCAAAGTGGGATTCATTGCAGGAATAAGGCCCAAAGCGTGAATGGAGAATATTCATAGTAACATTCTTAGCGGAATGTGTATTGTAGTAGATTCTTTCTATGGAAAGATTTGTGGGTTGCTATGCAATCGTAGACTGAAAATAGTGCCTCTCATGAGTCAATAGAAATGAGGGGGAGTAAAGGTGACATTCTGACAATCAGTACCACAGATGGTAATTTTCATTAATTATATTTAATAAGTTGACTAGAAAGCATTTTGATTGTACCTCACTATTTCTCATTGTAGCACAAATTAATTTTTAACAAGTGTAAACAGAAAGGTAAAGGATACTTTTTTTAAAATTTTTTTTATTTTAGTTTTTTTGCAGCATCTACGTGACTTAGGAGCCTAAGTCCCAGCATCTTAGCTATTGGAAAGTGACTCAGCCTTCGCTTTTTGAACATTAGCGCTCAGTGTGTCCCTCTTGAATGATGCTGTTGCATTGGGAATCACTAGTGATTTGCACTGAGACTTAGGCTCATAAGTTACTTAGGGGTTTTGAAAAAGAACGTTTAGCCAAATGTTCAGCAGGTTTAGACTAAAGCTCTTCAGAAACACTGCTATAGGTATTGTAATTACAGATTGCTGTAACTCTTAGCCTTCCTCAAACCTTTCTCTCCCTACTACTTGGCTACTTCCTTTCACTGCGTCATGTCTACATACCTGCCAACATCCTCTGACCAAAAAAAAAAAAAAAAGTAGCTTGTATATTTGCATATATTTGCATACATTCAGGCACAAATCAGCCAAAGCACATGCCTTCTCATTTTGAAGCTATGCTGTAAGAAACTCTAGCGTGGGAATGAATGCATGCACGAGTGAATGTTCAATGGGTGACACGTGTAAATGCAAATAAATAAATAAATGCAGTTGTTTAACTTGCTACCATCAGAAATCTGTGAATAACACTGAGCATTTAATACACTTTAATGCAACCACTCTTGCAGATTTTTATGTGGAAATCCTTATTTGTGAAATGAATTGGATACCATCATACAATACATGGAATAAACCATTCTTGAATTAATGAGTGTATAAATTATTAGCTCCCCTAATTACTTTCTTTAACATGTTTAATATTTAACCCTTAATAACAACAACACATAGCTCTTGTATAGCACTTTTCATCTGTATAGTTCAAAATTCTTTACAATGGAGGGAAAATTTCACTATCTCCATTTTACAGATGGGGAAACTGAGGCACGGGGAGGTACTATGACTTGCCCAGTGCCAGACAGTGAATCAGTGCAACAGCTGGGAAATAGAACATAGGTCTACCGCATTCCAGGCCAGGGTCTTATCTATTGGAGCATGCAACTCTCAAAGTGCCTCTTTCAGCCATTCTTTTCTGAACATTAGTGTGTGAAATGTCCCTCTGGAATGATGAAGTTATTGGAAATCACTACTAGTTGCTGAAAGCTATACATTGGTGTGTGTGCATAACATGATGACTGCTAAGAACAGCAGAATGTCAAACAGGCCTGCTTCTTTGTTACACTGAGGCCCTTTTACACCACTCTGGCATTGAATAGGAGCTTTAAAATAAGCATAACTGTAATTTATGTCCATTTTAAGGCCCCTTTAGATGGACAGATAGGTGCAAAGTGGCGTTAATGTAATCCGGTCAGATCCAGTGTTCCTGCAAAATAAATATTTAAAAGGAAAGGTTATTTTTTAAAACGGTACGCTCCACTTGTAATCAGCTTTTCCCTATAGGAATATGGGCATGTCTTAGGTTTTCGATGCACGTACTGATCCAAAGCCCACTGAAATCAATGGGAGTGATTTCATTGATATCAAAGGCTTTGGATCAGGGCCCGAGACATTTGGCCTCAAAGCTGTTGAATCCAGATAACAGGTAAAGAAACCATTTGAAAATAAAGCACCTTTTCCTCTTCTAGAGTGAAAATGACCACTGTGCAGAGAAACAGCACTACACCTGTGCACCATTTAAGTTCCTCTTATGCCCTCAAAATAGGATTTATGTACTAGTGCATAGGCTTCTGCTGACTGCACAGGGCTGAGTTTCACACATTCAGTAGTACCTTACTCTGCAAGAGAGAGAGATTCCTGTTGATTTCAATGCAATTGTTCAAGCAATAAGGCACTACACACTGTGAGAAAGGATGGTAGAATTTGGCCCTCTGTTTTGTCCAGGTTTATCCTTTCCTACCTTTGACTTAGCATAGGTTGTTACTCAAAAGGCACTGTTACCGTTAAACAAAGGCATGGAGAATTAGCACTATGGAAAATCTCCAAATGGTCTGTAGTTGAAAGCAAGGAACTATTATTTGATGGATTAAACAGGGCATTAGCAGAAAGCCCTAATTTAAGAGGTTTTGTCTTACCTAAATCTGCACAGTGCAATTTGAAATTGGGGTCCAGACATTAGGTTTGTTAATGGCTTAAGTCTCAATTTCTTATAAGAAGGGAATTATCTTAAAATAAAATATCAATATTTTATATGCAAACTATATAATCTATATTTATTATATAAACATTGGCCAAATTCTCAGCGGATGCAAATCAGTGTAACTCCAGTGGTCCTTTGCCAGTTTATATCAACTGAGGACCTGGCCCAAAGTGTTTTCTTTTAAACAAAATTGAAAAACAAAAAACACAAAAAATAAAAAAAAAAATTAAAAAAAGTCCTGCATTCCTTATTGTTGAAAAAGCCCAGGAGCAACCTTTGATGAATTGTCTCCTTCTGTCATTTCTTTCTGATGTTAATAGACAGTCCATCTGTGGCTCAATAATCAGCAAGTTTTTACTTGCACTGAATGAATCATCTGAAACGAATGAAAGACCTGAGGACCTGGAAACATAACAACCCAAAACACAAACAAAAGTCTGTAACATGTTTGCCATCCTAGGCTTGGACTCAAAAATAATAGACAAAATTGCAGAAACGAATGACTGATGGCATTATTCCAAAGGTCTATGAAAGACCAAAAATAAAAAATAAAAAAAAATGGTGTCAGTTCTGAGCCCTGAATTTGTAAAGGACAGGGACAGAAACGTGGCCTGTGATTGCCATGCCTCTGGCCTTCATCTGGGCTCCAACACCACGTTCCACTCCAACAGCTCTGCCGCATTGACCCTGGAGTGATGCACAGCATTCTTCCTCCATAGGCCCCCTCCGGGAGCAGCGAGGGGTGAATCTGCACAACCCTGTGGCTCGTAAGTCTCTGAGGAGAGAGCAGAGCACATCCCTGGGGATCCCTGACAAGCTGTGGGGCTAACTTTCCCCTTCACACTGCTGGCTACTCTGAAATCCTTCTCCCTAACTCACAAGCAGATGTTTTTTTCTAAAAGATCCGCTCTAGGAATTATTGTGGGGCAGTTCTCTGGCCTGTGTTATACAGGAGTCAGACTAGATGATCACAATGGCCCCTTCTGGCCTTTAGTCTATGGATCTATAATTCTCAGTTACGCTAAGGCCTCTTTACACCCATCAGAGGGTGACTGGCTCCTTTAAGGAGAGATGAGATCGGCCACCCCTGTGCCATAATTAATTAGCTGTTTCCCAGCCTGAGGAACAGGACTAAGGAGGGTCAGGTGAGCCCTGAGGTAGGGTCTGCTGGAGGCTGGGTGCTCTGTAGTGGAATGGAGTGGAACCACAAGGAGTGGGCAGGCCCTGAGCTGTAGGAAGCTGGGTGCTTCAGGGGCCCAGTTCCTCAGGGGCCTGGCGCTTCATACCAGCGTGGGGAAGGATGCAAGGAACAGAGCCCAGAAGGAGCTGTGAACAGTACTTCAGGGAACCAGCCTGGGAGCTGAATGCTGTGTCCCAGAGCCAGAAGACTCTCCAAGGTAACCCAGGAAGGGGCTGGGAATAGGGCCCTGAGAGTGGGTTGAAGAGAAACGCCTGAATGGCAGAAGGACCGTTTGTTTGTTGGGACATTTTTAGTTGCCCTGTTTCTATCCCAGAAGGGATTGTTTTGCTTGTCACTTGGCTGGAGGGCTCAGCTGCATCTCTAGCACATCTTCAGTGTGTGGAGAGCTGAGACCCAACTTGGTGAGGGTAAATGGACCTTAATGTGAACATTATTTGCAATTTCCACCCACTTCAAGGGCCTGAAACTCTGGCAGAGCAAAGTAAAAGGGTACTAGTGTAAATGACAATCAGACTTAAAAAGTATAATGGTCACCTAGGGTCTGGTTTCCTGCTGCCCTTTATCTTGTACAGTTGTTTACAGCTATGCAAAGGATAGTAGCGTTTACACCCCCTTGTGAATTCACTTTGCACAAGGTGCAAAGCTGCAGGAATCAGAATTGGGCCCCTTGCCTCTCTGCCTGTCAAACCCTGGCTGCAGCGGTGCATGGGCCTTATGCCAACTTCCTGCACAAGGGATGAATTTCACCCATTGGAAGGTATTTATCCAGGGCCTGCTTCTCGTTTATATTAAGCTCCCTTTATGCCACTTGGGCAGCATAAGGGTGCCCTGGAGCAGTGGTTCTCAACCAGGGGTACGCCTACCCCGGGGGGGTAGGCAGAGGTCTTCCAGGGGGTGCATCAACTCATCTAGAGATTTGCCTAGTTTTACAACAGGCTACATAAAAAGCACGAGCAAAGTCAGTACAAACTAAAATTTCCTACAGACAATGACTTGTTTACGCTGCTCTATATGCTACACACTGCGATGTAAGTACAATATTTGTACTCCAATTGATTTATTTTATATAATTATATGGTACAAATGATAAAATAAGCAAATTTTCAGTACTAGGGTGGCTGTGACACTTGTTTCTATTTTTATGTCTGATTTTGGAGGCAAGTAGTTTTTAAGTGAGGAGAAACTTGAGGGTACACGAGCCAAATAAGACTCCTGAAAGGAGTGCAGTAGTCTGGAAAAGTTGAGAACCACTGCCTTGGAGTGAGTGTTAAGGCACCCTTTCTGGTTTTTCTGTTGGACAATGCCAATTCGTTGGAAGATAAATGCTTTGCGGAAATATATTGATTTCAGCAGAAGTTCATTTTGCAAGAGAAATTGAAAAAAGCGCTTTGCTAAGGTCCATTTTGGAATGGAACACTTTGTTTCCCTATTTCACAATGACCTTTCATTTCAATTTTTAAAAATTGGATATAATGTAAAATAAGTAGAAATTGGAATGAATGACTTTGATTTTATTGAAACAAAATGTTTCAATTGACCAGAAACAAAGCTGGGGATTTTTAGTAGGAAGAACTTCTGTTGTCTTATGCCAAGTCTCCACTGAGGAGCTAAACTAGCATAACTATACTAGCAAAGCTCTGTACTGTGGACAAGCCCCCATGACTCTATTCCTCATCTGTAAAATGGGGAAAATACTCCCTTTGTCTGTCTTCCTTACTTAGATTGTGAGCTCTTAAGGGCAGAGACTGTCCCTTACCAGATGCTTGTACAGTACATAGCCCTGATCTCCATTGGGACCTCTAGGCGTTAATGCAATACAAATAACAAATGCCTGTGAATTAATAACAATGGGCTCTTGATCCTACAAATGTTTACTACTAGGTTTAGAGCTTATTGCTATGAATAATTTCACTGACTGCCATGCAAGTGTAAAGCAGCACTCGTAAAGTGTAGTGTGTAATCGTTGTTTATAGAATGACCAAGAAACATAATTTCCCTGGTGCACGGCAGCTAATCCTTAGCTGAGAAAAAGTATTTAATCTTTATTATTTAAATTCCATGCAACTGCAATCAGATAGGAGAGAGACACGGGCATGTCATAAACATGTAATAGTCTAGCAGGGTGTAGCCCTGGGCCATATGCCTACCACTAACCCTAGAAAACACACTGTGCCTCAGTGCACCTGTCACACCGTTGCACTGAAATGCAGGCGCAGATTTCCTAGCGGGCACTGGTCGTCTGATACTTGGCTTGAAGTATGTTAATTGCAAGTTGTGAGTCCTTATTAATCGCATTCCAGGAAGATGACTCAGTGAAGGATGTTTTAGTCTCTGTATTTTTACATTTTCCTCTTACTTTTTTGTGCATTATTTTATTGGATATAATAAAGACCGTTTGACTAGTCCTCACATACTCAGGCTAACACTTTCAAATCGGAGGAGCAGATTTGGTCACCTTATTCCTATTAATTTTAATGGGAATTGAGCATCTATGCCCTGGGTTAGCTTTGACCATCTCAATTCACCCTTTAGCTCTTCAAACTATTAATTTCTACAAGCCTCTACACACGTAACTAAATCTGACCAGTTTCCATGGACAAGTGTGTGGGGCCAAGAACTGCAAACACATAATCAGGTGCTCAGGTCATACGGTGTTGGGCACAGTATAAAAATCGGCACAGACAGAATGGTAGATTTTAGCCTAAATTGCCAAATTTTTCAAGCCAAGGTTTGGAAGAGTTGCTGCTGCATTCATTAAACCAGCCAGCAGAAGGAAGATCTTTCCCCTGTATCAGAATCTTGGTTCTCGCTATGTAGCTTCACCTAGCTACAAATCCGAGCAGTAACACATCAATCTACTCCAGTCCCCAGGAAAGGAAAACATGCCCTCCATAGGTTGTGAAAAGTCCGGAGACAGCGTATTCTGTGGCTGACCAGCAAACAATTCCATTTCATGAACAGCATGTTTTGATTCGAAAAAAGCTTTGTTGAAAACTTTTCAACCCACGCTAGTTGATTCAGTAGGTTTCAGGAGGTGACAAAATAATAATGCTGGTGGGTTTCATTTAGCATGGAGGAAAAAAGACAACTCTGAAAACTACCATCTCTAATCCCACAAGCAATCCAAGGGTACACAGGCACTTTCAAACTTTGCATTTTAAAAAAAAAACTTCATGGGGAATGCTCAACCGTAAGCTTTTAAATTAAAATTCAAAGTGAAAGAGGCCAGAAGGAAGCACTATTAAAGTTATGGCTAACACAGCTTGTTAATAATGGGAGCCAGCAGAGGTCATTGTTTTACTGAGCCAGCAGGCAATCGCTCTCTGTTTCATTTACTAATATATTCAGTGCACCACTGCGGTAAGGCTGAGACTGCAAACAGCAGGAAATTCTCAGTTACGGGTTCTGCAGCTCACCCCGCCTCCCAGGGCACACTTAGAATTTTGCTTTACTGCATAAACAGCTAAATATATACCTGTGTGATGAATATGGCCAGAATACTGTTACTACAGGAACCCTGACTTTGATATCCTGGACCAGATTCTAGTTTGTTCTCTGTGCCTTTGACACCACTAAGCCAGTGTGAAGGGGATGGACTCCGGTCTTAGCTGATCAGCAGACAAATGCCCTTCTGTGGTGAAAAGCAGGCAGAGCCAGCTTCTGTACCAGCCCCCTCTACTCACCACCTCAGCAGACTTGCATCACAAATAATGATACAGTTTCATGATGTATTCTTGTGATATTGTTAAACATGTGTGTCTAATGCCGTCGGTGTGTGTGGCTCTCTTTATAGAGAAGATAGACGCCGTTCCTGCCATGGGGCATATGAGATCTGGGTGGTGCAGGGAGTGATGACCAGGCACAGGGCAGGATGGGTGGTGAGAGAGAGGGAATGGGCTTATTTTGCCTGGTATATATGATATTGGTGCCTGTAAGTGTTACATTTATTCACTAGCATAGAGTGTGACACAGCGGAGTGAGACTGTGGGGAAAAGCAGGATTAGCCAGTAGAGGGACAAGTTATGTGATGAACAGGGCCAGGCAGGATATTTCAGGCAGGTGGTGGAGGGAGCCGTCTGGGAGAAAGAGCCAGTGGAAATGAAGGAAAGTGGGACTAGCAGAGTGAGAGTGGCAGGAGAGGAGAGAAAAGCAGGGGGTAGAGTCCAGAGGGCAAGAATGAGAATTTGATGCAGAAGGGGGTTCAAAGTGGGGAGATGCCCTGGATGGAGATGTGGGAGGGAAGGAGGAATTTGGCAGCAGACAGGCTGTGCTGTCACTTCCCTGCTATGCAAGGAACTGGGAGATTGGGGGAGAGGGGTGGAAATTTCAGAAGAATCATATGTTTATACAAATGGGTCCAGAGCCTCAGCTGGTGGAAACTGGAGTCATTCCACTTCACTCAATTGAGCTTTCCCAATTTACAAAGTCTGAGGATCTGGTCCATGTTCACGTTGGAAAATCTCATCCTTAGCCTTCTGATGCTTACAGAATCCTATTGTGATTCATTATGCTCCATGCAATTGTCACCCCAGTCACAAACAGAGGGTTCTATCAACATCCAGTGAATGGGTCACTTGTAAGACCTCCACCCTTCAGTGAAGGTAAGCTAGTGAGTGGAATTATACCCTACAGAGTGAACTGGAGGTTGCAAGTTGAATGGAGATTGAATTGGTAGGAGAGCAGGGCCAAAGGAAGGAAATGGAAGACAAAGGAAGTGGGATGATGATGACAGAACAACAGGCAGACTTTCAGGTAAGTAGGGCCCTACCAAATTCATGTCCATGAAAAACGCATCACGGACCATGAAATCTGGTTTCCCCCTCCTTGTGAAATCTGGTCTTTCATGTGCTTTTACCCTATACTATACAGATTTCATGGGGGAGACCAGCATTTCTCAAATTGGGGGTCCTGACCAAAAAGGGAGCTGCACGGGGGGTCGCAAATTCATTTTAGGGGGTCATGGTATTGCGAGCTTTACTTCTGTGCTGCTCCCTTCAGAGCTGGGTGGCCGGAGAGTGGCAGCTGCCGAGTGAGGGCCCAGCTCTGCAGGCAGCAGTGCAGAAGTAAAGGTGGCATGGCATGGCGTTGCCACCCTGCCTTCTGCGCTGCTGCTGGTGACGGCGCTGCTTTCAGCGCTGGGCTCCTGGCCTGCAGCTGCCCCTCTCCCGCTGCCCAGCTCTGCAGGCAGCACCGCCGCCAGCAGCAGCTCAGAAGTAAGGGTAGCAGTCCCGCAACCCCCCCTACAATAACCTTGTGACACCCCCACCCCCCAACTCCTTTTTGGGACAGAGCCCTGCAATTACAACACCCTGACATTTCAGATTTAAACAGCTGAAATCGTGAAATTTAGGATTTTTTAAATCCTATGACTGTGAAATTGACCAAAATGGACTGTGAATTTGGTAGCGCTACAGGTAATCGAATGGATGGAAAAGAGGTAATATTCACAGCTTGTGAAGGAAAAGATTCTGGTTTTAGAAGAGGGCTAATCTTGAACCTGGCGTGGTGAGTTATGCTTGGTACTCGTGTTTTTTTTCTTACCTGAGAAGATGTATTTGAATGGTCCATGGAGATTGTTTTGTTGGTTTGGGTTTAATTTGGGGAAATGCTTATTCCTTTCTAAATTCTACTTGTGGCTGGAGGATTAATTGAACATGAATCTTACTCCTTCTGCTCTATCAGAAGAGCATGGGGACACTGGCTAGGAAAGAGCTGAGGTTGTGCAAACATTGGGGTAATGAGGCTTCCGACATGAGAATTTTCTCATTTAAAACCCTGGCACGTGGACTGGCAATTGTAATGAGAGCTGAAAGTGTGGAGAAGCAAGAAGGCTTGGCAGATCTAACCAGACAATAATTTGTCCACTTAGATTAAATCATCATTAAAGCGCTGCTTTTTTGTTTCAGCTGGCTGTCCTTTAAAGTGACAAATGGTTCTGAGCAGACTGTGACATTTCAGGAAGATGCATTGCCCTAAGGAGATGTCATTTCTACAGTGACGTAGGGAGCCTGCAGTTTGTTAAAACACCATTGGCAAGCTCCTCAGTGGTGTAAATCAGCATAGCTCCAGTGAATTCAGACAGAGATGTAGGGTCTGCATGCAACATCTCTTGAAGTCAATTTGTTGATTTACACCAGCTGAGAATCTATCCCCATTTCTCCTTGTGCAGTCCAAATCCCAAACGCCAGGTGTTCCTCCAATGTATAGTAGCTAAGATGAAATGTTCCTAGCTCACACTACCACATCTTCACTACTATTGTTACCTGGGCTAGCTAGATTAAAGCTAGCCCTGGTATGCCTACCCATTCCAGAACTGCACCTTCACTTGCAGAATAGATGCACCCTGCAATAAAACTCCCTTCAGCTCATTTTGAAAATTACAGCTGAATGTTTTCCTCTACACATAGGTGAAAGAGCACTAACTTTGTGTGGTAAGGATTCCTGGTGGATGTCTCCTTCTGAAAGCCCAGCCCTGTTGTGATATTTAGAGGTTCCATGATTTTTCAATGGTGCAGAAAATCTAACATTTTGCTTGTTGTGTATCTAAGATAAAAACAACCACCTGGGAAAAGTTATGACTTTGATTAGTTTGACCAAGGGGAGTGAACAATGTTGCAATGACAGTTGGTGAGAATGGGAGGAGAGTACTTCAGTGTTGGAAGGATGCATGTATATTCAGACATGTGACAGAGGTACCGTGAAATGGACAGCAAGTGTTTATTGGCTAATCGTCCCACCCTTCACAGCATATGGGAAATATAAGAAATGGATTGGAAGAGAAAACATTGGCCCTGATCCAGCAATCACTTACACAACTGAGTAACTTTTCAAACCCCAGGAGGCCCATTGACTTCATGTGCAAAGGCCCCACTTTACTCACATAAATATGTATTTGCAAGAGCAAGACCTTTGACTATAGCAGAAGCGACCCCCTCCTACCCCCCGGTGGCTGGAAAAAAAATCAGATTTCCTCAGAATAACCTAAAGAATCTTTATAAACTTAACAAGAAGGAATGTGCTCCAGGAATCTGTACAAAATTATTTATTTGTAATAACAAAAACTTGTTTAGTGAAGCATTCACTGAAAGCTACTTTGTTTTTTTTTTTGTTTGTTTTTTTATGAAATACAAGACAGAAGGACAACTGGAGCAATGCTGTGAGTCTTAAAACATTGTTACCCATGAGGACTAAATTAACACCTGGAGCATACCAGGTGAAGTAGTGTAGAGTAAACTGAACTTTGTGTTAGACAGTGATGTTTTGCATAGTTCATAGGCAGTTAGCTGATTTGGATACCTGTACGTATGTACATATATATAAAACTATCATCTCCATTAACTGTAGCAGATGTCGTAGTTTCTATCCCTTCTAAAGAAGTCATCTGCCATTGTCATGGTGCCAGGATAGTCCATACAGTCTGCACTTGGATAAGGGAAATACTCTGATACTCTGAATGTATCCAAGTGCTCTGAGGCACAGGATGAGCAGTAACAGGCAGAGGGGGAGCAGCTGTACTGCGGATGGGAGCACTCCTCGAGAGGATAGCCGTAGTTCGTGGTGTCTAGAGGACAAAGAGGGCTGATGTTCAGTGGAGCAAAAGGAGGCAGTTGAGGTGGGGAGTAGCTATAGTCTAATGGGCTGGACAGGTCAGACGAGGCAGGAGATCCAGGAACCTATAACAATGGAGAGAAAAGAAAATGTGGTGGGAAATGAGGTCACTAAAAATGGGTGTTCAAATAACTACACAGACCAGAAAAAATACACTCTTAATTACAAGGCCCTGAATGCATGACCACATCACACCCCATTCTGGAGTTATCCTGGTCCATTGATACTTCCAGAGTTTTGAAATCAGTGGGCTTCACAAAGTGACTGTGAACTCATCAAGATGTCAGAATGTGTGTGTGGTTCTTCTGGAAGCACCGCCCTGATCCCGCAATGAGCTCTGTGCACGAGGACCTCTGCACCCACCCTGAGTCCCGGTGACTTCAGTGAATGTCTGTGCTGACAGAGGGGTCCATCTGGATACAAGTCACTGCAGGATCGGCGCCTTAGTGCTCAACAAGGGAGCATGCTAGAGAAAAGTGCCACATATGCCAGGTGATAGCCCTGAACAGGGGCTGCTCGGCCCCAGTTCTGTTCTATACAAGTTTGTGTAGAATAACAAATTCCAGCAAGACATCATTGGGGTAACTGGCTTTGCCACAATTTTTTTTGATGAATAACTGGGATATCTGAGGACACTGCACTCTGTTTGGTGTTGGTCCTTTAACCCTCCTGCCATGAGCATGTAGAATGCATGTCACTAAATGACATGTTATAAACGTAGCTGTTTTCTAAACTGCTAGTTACATGCAGTTTTAAACCCTCCTGTTTCACAGCATAAGCCAACCTCTACCTGAGGAGGGTCAGGAAGGAACTTTGTAGTGGGCAGGTTATTCCATTACTGCTGACTTCAGGGGTTCTTGCACCTGCCTCTGGAGCTATCAGAACAGAATACTGAACCAGGTGGAACAATGGTCTGACCTGGTCTGGCAGTTCCTATCTTGCTATTCATGAACATGTCAGTGGCATTAATTTAACCCTTAGGATCCAGGGGGGTGGATTGGGGTTGTCCCCTGGCCCCTCCCTAAAGCGGTTCCATGGATTACAGGTAGGGGAGAATAGTGTATTGGAAGTGACATGCCTCAATTCTGCAACCTCAGGTCAGGATCAACAGGTTCCTCATGCCCTCTCCCAGGATATGAGAGAGCCCCAATTCTACACGGAATCCCAGACTCTCCCCTCCACCTGTGGAGTTGTTGGAAATGAATCATGCTCATGAAACCAGTCTGAACCCAGAGCCTCAGGGAGTGGGGATTTTTATTTTGCCCATTTCGTTTCCCTTCTTGATTTCCTTGCTGGACGTGCTTAGGTGATTTCGCTCAAGGTGGTGCAAGCTATAACTACAGACACCACCAGTCCAGCTCAGTAAAGAACGCAACCAACTTACCAGGCTCTGGTTAAAGCAGAGAGGGGTTGACAGGAAGGTGTCTGGGTTATAGTGGGTAGAAGTCTGTAGAGCACTCAGGGATGGGTCCATAGGCGGCTCTGTCTGAAGATAGGTATCAACCAGTTGCTCCAAATAACTTGGGTTTTCTTCACAGGAAATGCAATTTGGAAACTGCCGTGGCTGGAAATAGTTGGGGGCAGAAGAGACAGGTTCTGCATCAAAATAAGCTGCTAGGAGAGGAAGAGAAAAAAGGAGAGTGTTCAGTACTTGTGCTTACAAAGGGAGGCTAAGCTAGCTGTATGTTTCCTTTGAGTCAGGCTGGGATACCCTGGTCTGTGCTGAGCAGCATCTTGTGTGGCAACCAGTCCCACGGAACACAGTGAACTAGACATGGAGGAAAGGCTCTTCAAGTGTAGACTGAGATTTCCAAAGGGTTCTATGAGAGTTAGGTGCCTAGTTCCCATTGAAAGTCAATGCGGGCTGGGGGGGAATTTTTCAGAAGTGCCTGAATGACTAGGGAGCTTAAGTCCTCTTGGTTTCCCATGGGGACTTAGGATCTAAGTCACTTAGTGCTTTTGAAAATTGTGGGATCCAACTCCCTTAGCTCCTTTGAAAATTGCAGCTTGACTCTGAAAGTAAATCCAAAGCAAGCCTGAGAGCATGTAACGCAGTGCTGTGCTGCTGCTCTTTTACCAGTTGGGTTTTGCCTTTAGCCTCTGCTGAACTCCGTGTTCCAGGGATGCACGTCTCCTTTAAAACAAAAAATAGCTTCTCATCTTCATAAGCAAGGACAGAGGCAAAACACTCGAGAGACCAGAGCTGTCCCTACATTACTTCTGAAAAATTTGGCGAGTATGTAGATGATACAGACCTAGGTTCAGCTGGTGTCATATGGAAGAGGGCAGGGGTCGAAAAGGCTCTAGGGCCAGATTTTCATTTACACCAAGACCTCTTTGCACTGCAATACTCTAGTACTGGGTATCAATTACCAGAGCGGTGTAAATAAGAATTTGCCCCTCTAGGCTTGACTACATTTCATGTTAAATTCAGCTGTTCTCAAACAGTTAATAACAAAGCCCTGATCTTGCAAACACTTATCTATGCAGGTAGTCCTGTTGATCTCAATGGGATTGCTAGCATGTGTAACATTACTCTCATGCGTAAGTGTTTTCAGGACTGGGACCAAAGTGTTTAACTGGACCGTGGGGAAAAAAACATGCACCCAAAAGAGAGAGAAAGATTTACCAGCCTGAAAAAGGTTATGTGCGTCTCAAGTTTCTATATTAACATAAGCAAATTTAAACCCCAAATATTTATTATTTAAGCATTTCCTTGTCCACGCAATGTATACATGCACACATTTACAGATGAACGGGGAAACTTTCTGGATCTCTTAGCTACCAACATCTAGAGAATAAAAGATCTGAAAAGTCCAAACTAATATTTTTTTCTCCCACCTCCTGGATATTGGTGTCAACCAGGAAGGAGCTGTTTATGCATCTCTGTTGAAAAGACTGACACCCCTTCTGAACTCTACAGGGAGAGGGGGAAAGAAAGAAACTGACTCTGCTGGAAGCTAAATGATTGGCAAGACAACTAACGCTTTAAAACGTTCTGGTCCCATCTGACAATCAGATGAAGGCAGTACCAAGAGATAGAAATCTTGATGAAGGCACCACGGCAGTGTTATTCTGCTGGTAATAAATGTTACCGACTAATTGGAGCTTTGATCCTCTGTAGAAAAGGCAAACTACATGGATATGAAGACAAAATTTCTGCTAGAGTGAGGGCAAAATGTACCCTGCTTGTCTTACTGTATCCTCATCTGCATTTAGTGAGCATTTTTCAGGTTCTGATTGGTTGGATTCCTAATTAAATGGTAGTGCTTGCCTCAAGCCTTGCACCAAGGGCTAAAAAGACTTGGACTGGAGGAATAGGTGGGGGGAGGGGAGAAGGGGGATGCTCTTTGTACCAACCTGTGCAGGGAGGAGAAACAGATTCTGGAAACTGGACACTGCTGCTGCCTCGGGAAACCTGACAAAACAGAACAGAAGGAAAATAGCAAATGCAAGTGTTTCTGTTTTAAGAGATCAAAGGAGATCTTTTTCCTGAACATTGAGGTAAGTCACAATTACCTTTCAAACTTACTTATGCAAACATTAATGATTGTTGTTTTTATTACCTGTGTGTATTACATTCAGTTGTTCTGTTAGTTATGTAGCACTCTCAATCTGTGTAACATTGTATTGTTCCAGAGTGCCACCCAGATTACAATAGATGTGCATTACAATGAATTGTTCTAATGTGAAATATGTAGCTACTCTGATGTCCATTCCATTGTTCCATTACTGTTAATTCACCATAGATGTGTCTATACTTGTTTTAGTCATGTTTTTAACATTTGTTAATTAGCAGGATTATAAATTCTAGTGTGGACATGACACAAAAAAACCTCTAGGGTTCAACATGAGTAGGAACAATTTATAATCGTGTTAGCTAACACGTTTAAAACACAACTAAAAAATCAAGTGCTGCTTACCCTGTGTAGCACCACACATGCGCACCAGACTGAATTGTTCCACTGCACACTTCACTTTGCAATCTACAAGTGTGATTACTCTAATACTGCAACACTTATAAGAAAACTGATAATGTTGTTTTCCCTGAGGATTTGTAAACTGAAACTTACAAAACAACAAGCCTATTAGAAAATCACATCCAACATTATGGGTGAAATCCTGGCTGCACTGAAAACAAAAGTGAGGTTTGCCATCGACTTCAAGGGGACTTCACCCTAGCTATTCAGACTGTGGCTTCTTCTGATCAGATGGTTTTAACTTATGCTGATCAGAGCTTCATTTCTTCCATTCAAAATGTTCCTGAGTTAGAGTGGCTGATTTCCCTATCAAGAACTTCCTAACGTTTGCCCAGTTATTTAACACTTAAACTGTAATTATTCTCTATGGGAGGGAAAAAAACATTATTTAAATCCTGGCAGTTCTGGAAGAGTTGGCAAGATTGATATTCTCTGTTTGGTCTATACGTACACAATATGTAGCCTCTGTTACCTCCCCACTAACAGTAGAGTGGGTTTTAGTTAACTTGCAGGTTCTGTCCTGCAGAACGCTTTAAAGTCTAGCTTTCCATTACACGTGTGTACAGTACCTAACACAATGGGACACTGATCCCTGGGGCTGCCACGATACAAATAAATAATAACTAGTATAAATTCTGTTAAGCACAAAGCTAATCTCCTGCACCGCCAGCTTTGGGTCTCCTTAGTGGATGGAACAATCATAGTGTAAACATTGAGTGAATAGCAAATTAAGACTAGTTCAGTCCAGCCTCTTAACATCCAGCTGGAACATTTATAGAGTATGTAAGTCCTTAGCCATTTTATAGAGGAAGAAGGAAGGGGTGACTTTACACTTAAGAGACAAGTACGCTGCAGCATTTCAGTGCTAGAGGGCTCCATTCACCAACCCTCTTTATTTGTGGTTGCAGGTTGCAGTCTGCTCAGCTTCTTGTGCAATCAACCGCTGCAGAGAGCAGGAGGTGGGAGATTAAATCTGAAAACCATCCAGGCTGTAATGTCATGAACCAGGAAGCAGTAATGATTTACCAACCTCTTTATGCAAAAACACAGGGCAGCCTGAGCTAGAGGGCTCACTTACAAGAGAAGTGGAGTGTTCTGTGTGTGTCAAGTCTGCATGAATATATAGGTCTCCTTAACCCTTTCCTTCTCTCCAAATAGTTTATGGTTTTGAAATGCATTAAAGGCCTTAATTCCACAAAGCACTTAAGCATGTGTATAACTTCAAGCACACACTGGGCCTATTCACATGCTTAAGTGCTTTACTGGATTGCAGCCAGAGTGTCCTGCATTAAGGGCCTGATCCTGCACCAGTAAAGTGTTCTTATTTATTTAAATGGGAGTGGGATCAAGCCCTATTTAAATGGCTCTTTGCTCATACTCACTTTCTAACTTTCTTTCAAGACAAAAGGAAATACATCTCTGGGGTTTTCTTTTTTTTCTTTTTCTTTTTTTAAACATGAAACAAAGTTGCATTACCCATTATAAAAATCCCAAATTTTCAAACACCTTCCAGGGTTTTTTTTAGTACACGTTAAGAGATAAGAGTCAACATTTCCATTGTTACCAGCCTTAACAAACTGAAAAGAAAAATGTTAAAGGAGAAAATTATCCCCTTGAGACAACAAAGATAGAAGATGCATGCACAGTAAAACAGGGCCCCAGAAACTATCTTGTATCAGGCAACACTGAACATCAGCTGCCAGCCAGCTGCTCATTCACCAAGCTTGGCTTGGTCCCTGTGAAATTCTTCACCGTAACCTCCAGTGTTCAGTAACCTAACTAATTTTATGTCATTACCAATTTGGCTACCACACTGTTCACTCCCAGTCTAGATCATCAATAAACATCAGTCCTGGTACAGAACATTGGACACTCAATGTTAACCTTTGGTCATGTTGAAAATTGACCGTTTTTCCCTGTTCATGTCTCCTGGCTAGTTTCTCACCCCTGACAGCACTTTGCCTTTCACCTCAGGGTGACTAATCTCTTGTGAGGCACTTTGTGAAAGGATTACATGATTACCACATACATGATGTTCTCCTGCAGGCACGGTTTTGCTAACACGCTCAGAATTACAACAGATTACAGAGGTGTGATATTCCTTCACAGAAGCCAGGCTGATGTGTCCCTGTGTCATGTTTTGTAACTTCAGTTTTAATTATCGTTTAGTTTGATTCCCTTGATAATGAAGTAAGGCACACTGCTCTACAAATTGCCAAAATCACCCCTCATGCCTTTTTTTTGAAAGAGTGGTAACAAGTTCACTCCCCTCCAGCTCTCTGGTACAGTAGCTGATTCTAATGAGAGGCTACCAATTCTTGCTGACAGATCAGCCTCTTTGTCCTTAAGTTTCCATACCAAGAAAGAAAATAAACTCTTGCGTTTTGCCCCCCGGGAAAATTTGTGTCACGGAGATACTCCCTCTGCACAGGATAATAGCTGCTGCAGTGGCAGAACAATACAGGGGGGATCTGAGCTCATTCCTGGGCATGGATCCAGCACATCTGGAGAGAGCTGAGCTTGACCTTTCACTCTTAGGCCACCAGTGCCTGAGAGTTCTATGGAACCACTGCTTTTGAGACCTGGTCCAAAGTCCATTGAAGTCAATGGAAAGACTTGCATTGATTTCAACTGGTTTTGGAGCTGGCTTCTAGCCCTTGGGGATCAAAGCTAAGACCCTCCTTCCTAGGCCAGCAGGAGTTAGGAGCAGTATGATGCCAGCACATTCAGCCCTGGGAGGATTTGGTTGTGCACCCTCCCCAGGTGCCAGCAGAAGCTGGACGCTGTGCAGAGCTGGTGCCGTCAGTCCCTGGCTGATGACTAAAGGAGCCCCTGAACAATGGAAGACCTTTGGGGGTTTTTGTGGGGGGAGGAATGACATTCTTTTGGGCTCTGAGTGCTACCTCTTGGAGAGGAGAAGACGATGGGAGTCTTAGTACCACATGGAGCTTTACATGGGAGGGTCCTCAAAGCAGGCAACAGGGGCTTTGGTTGAGTCAGATAGAACAGACATTGTCCCCTGCTGCTCCCTAGGGATTCTGAGCAGGCCTGTCTGTCAAGCCTTGTCTACACAGGGGAAATTGACCAGCAGAGTTATTCCAGAGCTGCTGTTCCTGTATAATTGAGCTATTCCAGAATAACTCCCTTGTGGGGAAGGGGGCACTCTCTTCTGGAATAAAAGTGAGCAGAGTAACTAGTCCAGAGCAAACTAATTTTTATTCCAGAATAGAGCATCCAGTTGGGGGAGTTATTCTGAAATAACTAAATTGGTCAGTTTCCTCTTGAAGACAAGCTCTCCGTTTTGCCTGCATCAGCAGCGTCTGCTCCTATAGATCTGACTTCATTAAGTCGATGGAAGAGAAATAGTTTCTTATTCTTAAATTACAACATGGAAGAAGCTAGTATTTTGTCCTTACAGTGGTATCAGTTGCTGCTTGTCGTGCTCTCCTCTGCTGCAATAACTCTTTCACGGTAATCTTTACTCGAACACCTTGATACACCTTGGGTTTGCCTGAAAAATGAGTTTAAAAACAAGGTTGTATGGATGAGAACAACAAAGCAGGCACTTCAGCGTGGTGCTATTTAAAATATCAGAAAGTAAATTCAGTGTGCTCTTGGTCACACTTTATATAAAGGGTATATTTACAAAGACTTTGTAAAGGGTTTATAAATTATTAATAGACTTTTTAATAAATGGTTAATCAGTTATTACAGAATGCCATAGGTCCCTTGTAACCATGACTTATACCCATTTCATGATTGTAATATGCTTGTAACATTTATGAACACTTTGTAGACTATTTGCAAATGTACCCTTAATATATAATAAATATAATTGTGACCACATTTTCTTTTTCCTTAAGAGTTTCTTTTTTTCTTAGTAACAAAGGCTGGAGAAATGAATGTCACTTAGCTCTTCACCTGAAATTCAGAGAACACTTTAGAAAGGAAGACAAGTACAATTATCTCCACTTTACTGATGGGAAGACTAAGGCAAAGACATATTAAGACCCCAATCTTGCAAACACTTACACGCATGCTTAACTTTTAATATTGTGAATAGTCCCACTGACTTCCATCAAAGTTAAGCACATATGTAAGTGTTTGCAAGATCAGGGCCTAAGCAACTTGCATAAAATCACATAGTAAGTCAGTGGCAGAACCAAAAATAGACCCCAGGTACTCTAACTCCCAGCCTTGTCTGCTGGACTATAATGTCAAATTAATTTGAATCTGTACAATAGCCTGAAGTTTTCAATGCAGGAAACAGACATGGGCACTGCGTTCATCCACCATGTTAAGAACAGGAATAAAAACAATGCAAATATGTGGGTGATTATTCTTTTATAGGACTAAACAATACTATGAATAAAATGATTGCGCTTTCAAGAATCACTCTCTGTGAGACCCAGTTTTCTTTCTTTCTTTAATGAGAGGAGTCATTCTCTACAACTCGTTTGTTTCAGACATGCATGTGGGCTTCCATCAGTCAGCAAAAACAATCACCACACACTAGCTTAGTCCGAACTTTGTATTTGGAGTAGTTAAGAATTTGCCTATTGACAAGAAACCACCCCAGACGCTCTTGCTGGAAGAAATATTTAACACCCATTGCAGTTTAGTTCAGTTTTTAGAATTGCTTCATTTTGCACTCAGTATATTTCTCTCTGAAGTGATCCTGCAGAGGCTCGGTAAAACAGACAAACACATTGTAAACCTGGGATTGAATCTTGTAAACCCTTATTCACGTGGCCCCAGTTCTGCTATCAGACCTGGCACTGAAGCTCTCCCTGGGCGCAGGGATCCACCCACACAGATCTGATTGCAGGATCCAGCTCCAACTCCTATTGTGTGCAATGGGAATACTTATGAGTAAGGGCTTGCAGGATCCGGTTCACAGCTAATATTCTGCCTTTGGAGACCCTGCAACATTACCTGGCCCTTGCTTGGATGGGTAATAGAACAGTCCCCTGGGGAACAATTATCTAGCTATGCACTGGTATTTATAATATACCCATCTATTGCCTGTTTGATCCTCTAACAGCAACTTTCAGCCTCTGCTTTGCTGTGACATAGGCAGTGTGTACACGTTGATCCACCACTGGCTGGCACTTGCCACCTTTCACTCCTGCTCTGCCAGGGGTGCTAGATTGACAGTGGAGCCTGTCCCTATCCTAGTGCAGATAGTGTCTCTTCTTAGCGCCACGGGCCTGTTTAAATGACAGCCTGCCATACACAGTGACATTGTCTTTAACGTGGTGCCTGGTGTTAACAGTCCTTGCCCCTCATTGCAGACCACAGGCCAATCAGTGTGGTATCTAGAGGAGGGGGTTCTATTGAGCTGCAAACTAAGCTCTCTGGGGATTATTTATTCTGGTCATTCCATTTTATTTTTGAAAACTGCAAAGTATGTTTCCTTGAATCTGAAGGAGAGAAACATTTAACAGGAACCCTCTGCTCCAAGCCTCTCCTGTTACAAGGGCTGACATCTTTGGCCCTGAGCCAGCAAACCTGCTTAGATTTATGCATGCAAACAGTCTCCTTAGCAGGTTTCAGAGTAACAGCCGTGTTAGTCTGTATTCGCAAAAAGAAAAGGAGTACTTGTGGCACCTTAGAGACTAACCAATTTATTTGAGCATAAGCTTTGGTGAGCTACAGCTCACTTCATCCGATGTCTCTGTTGGCTCTGGGTCAGGCCAACAGAGAGGCAGGGTCCTGCCTGGGCTAAGTGGAGATGTGACAGGTCCCCAGGTCAGCAGCCTGGGACTGACCCTTCACTCCACACTGCCTGCGGTCTGCACCTGCTTCATTTCACCTTCCTGGCAAACCTCAGCATCCATGGGGGGGAGAGCCAGTCCGAGCCTCAGGCCAGGCTGGTCCTTCCCCTGCCTCCCCAAGCTGAGCGCTGAGCTAGGGTTAAATCTGGCTCAGCGGTAGGCAGCTGACTGTGTGGGAGACAAGGGAGGGAGGTTTCCACCCTCCGGCGCTAGCCGGGTCCCGTGGCTGCACCCCGGCCGGGCTCAGGGGGTCGCCCAAGGACCCCAAAGTTCCTCCCAGGCGGGGAGGTCGGGGTGAGGTGCGCAAAGGGGCCCCTTGGGCAGGGCGCCCCGGGGAGATGGGGGGCGGCAAACGGCCGCGCAGGGCGCCCCCGGGTTGGAGCTCGAGCCCAGCGGGGAGCTGCAGGGGGGCGCGCCGGGACTGGGATGCGCAGCGCCCCGTGCGCAGCTGCCTGCGGCCCCCAGCCAGCTCCACTCCCGGGCGCGGCGCGGAGCGGGAGGCCGCTGCGGCTCAGCCGGGCACCTTCCTTCCGGAGGCGGCAGGTCCCCGCTCGGGGTCTGGGATCCCCCCCCCCAACCTTGGCCGGGAAAGCCCGGCTCTGTGAGTAGCTCTGATCGGGGACGGGGGGCAGGCCCCGCACCCCGAGCCCCACTGCGCACCCCCGGGCTGCCCCGTTCCGCGTCCTTTGCGCCGGGGCACCATGCGCCTTGCGCCCCCTGCCAAAACTCCGCATGCCGTGTGCGCCCACCACCCCCTGGGCCGGGAGGGGGCCCCTCCGCAGTTCCGTATCCTGTGCGCCCCCCAGCCTGGCTGCCCCACGCCCTGTCGGCTCTCCTAATTCCCCCGCAGCCTGGCCTGGGATCCCGGCCCTACACCTGCCGGAGGTGAACACAGGGGCTGCCCCCCACCCCTCATCAGTCTGGGACCCCCCGGGGCCGGGCTGTCCCCCATCTCCCCAGGATTAGCCCCCGTCGATCTGAGGCTGTTTCCCCAGGTGTCCCCCCACCCACCCCGCATAATTCAGCTGCTGGCCTCTCCAGGGCAGGCGCAGAGCCAGCTTGAGCTCGGCGCAGGTGTCTGGGGAGGGGAGTTAGGGGTTGCGCTGGGGTGGGGGCTGGAGCTGGGGGGAGCAGCCCCACCTGACACCCTCATGGGCCGCGGGGCGTTTGCTGTCCGGCAGCGCCACTTCTGGTCACAGCGGCCGTGGTACCAGGACACTTCGGGGGGCTCCCCAACTGGGGATCGAGTGTAGGAGGCACGGTTCCCCTTTTCAGCAGCCCTAAAGGGGAGATCTCTCCCTGCCTGTGCCGCATCTCCCCCGGGGGCTGGCTCAGGGGAGTCCTAGGCCTGCCGAGTCCCATTCGGGTCAGATCGTCCCTGAATATTAAAATCCACAACTAGTCACCTGGGAGCGCCGAGTTACGTTCCCAGAGTCTAAATTGCACCCGCGATTGGGCGCGTTAACCCTGAAATCTGCAGCCCCCGGGTGCCAGCGGTCCCGGAGCACTGGCTAAAAGTGCCCAATTTGCAAAGTAGGTTAGGGATGAGCAGCATGTTTTTAAAAGGCTGAAATACTTTAACAGTGGTTATTTAAAGCCCCTGCATTCCTGTGCACAAAACACCTTTGCTTTTCCCCTGTACCTTGCGTTGGGTGTGTGTATGATTCTACATATAATGTGTCCTGCATATGATCAGTGTCCCTTCTAGCCACTTAAAAAACTGATTTGGTTGCACCTGGGGTTATACAAATATTAACTTTTTCTTTCTCTCCCCCCCCATCCCCATTTTGAAGGTAAAATGACCAAAAATGGAGGCTAATGAAAACATCTCCCAAATTCTTGAAGAAAAGGTTTAAACTGAACTTACCGGACATGCTGACCTGAAAGAATAAGCAACTTTTGTCACAGCTGATGTTGCAGCAGAAGACTCAACCACCTGGGCTCCTAGATGCTGGGGGGAGAGGGAACAAAAAAAACCAATAATTTTAAAATTTAAAAAAAGGAATACCCAAGACCATTGTGAAAATTCCAGGTGGAGACTAACAATATTAATGTTTTATACCTACAGATATAAGTTTGAGTTTTTCTCCCCTAATGCCAAGTATTTAAAACCTCTAGAAACCAATGATTTGACAATCAATGATTGCGCGATACTTTCAATTTGAATATTCAAAGGCTTAACAAAATGGGCTATCTTTTTGTGAAACCCAGCACATCCCCATGTAGCAGAGGGTCTTGGGGAATAAGATTTGGTGGGGAGGCCTTCTCCACTCCTTGCTTTTGGGACATTTTGAACATTTTATCCACCTTTCCACAAACAAAGCGGATGCCCCGAAACCTGGTCAGTATTTTCATCTCAGATACACACACTTGGCTCCAGTGCTCTCATATTTCACTTGCTAACTGCAAAGGACTTTCTGCAAGGGAGCAGGGTGATTTTTGCACAATTTTTCACATTTTAAGGGTAAATTTGAGGATTTTTGGTGAAAATGGCAGTTGGTGGGCGTGGCATAATAGAGACACTGTCTAGGGCACCAGAGTAGCTGTCACTGACCAAAGTGGGCTTTTATTTCATTCTGTTCCCCTCCCTCATCCCCCCTTTCTGCCTTTTGTTGGATTTTATTTGTATTTTCCCCAGTTCATGATCTTCACACCTATTCCATAAAGTGGCCTCTTTCAGATTAGATCCCCCAGAATTAACCTGTGTGGGGATCCTTGCATGGACAGCCAATTTAGCTGGAGCAAGGGGAGCTTGACATGTTTTTGGCCAACGTTGGACAATCAGTATAGAATCCCCATTTTTTTTACACTGTATGTAAACATTCCCTATGCCCTGCAGTTAATACCCTCCACCAGGAATTGTTGCTTAAAGCAGAAAGCAGGATAGGCTGTTAATCATCTACCAGCAGTTTAATTTAGCTATTGTTACTCTTTTTTTCTTAAGTGCAACAAATGTACTTGATCTGTGTTAGGGAGTGGCACAGAGGTGGTCTCAGAAAAGTCCCTATTCCAGCCCTGAAAAATTTTCACACAAAAACTGATTACTTTTGTTGGGCCAACTACTGGAGCAGAATATCAGGAGAGAAAGCCCCTAACTACAGTATAAGTACAAAACATATAATGTCCCCATAGTAATAATTCTGTTTTATATCTGCTTTTCACCATAAGGTACACTCACCAATTTCACTGTTGGTGGATAAAAAAACAACATGCTCTGCTTTAAGACACAACTTGAAGGTGGATGTTTTGTGAAAGGAATACTAGATAGCTGTTTCCAAATCCAGTATAAATCCTCCTGCAGAAACGGACAGATTTCCACTCATGGGACTTGTTTTTAAAAGTTAGGAAATCTCTCTTCCTCCAGCTGTGACACTGGCTTCTACTTGGCCTGAAATATACACTGTAGATAGCTAGAGGCATGGGAGAATCCTGTTTATGTTCCAAGGGGGTTTACCTTGGAAAATGCTCCAATAAGTCTGTAGTTAGATTTACCTTTTGCAACAGGAAAATGTAGGCACTTGCTCATAAAAGCTGCCAAGATCAAATAAGAATTGGTTTATGAGTCTTAAGAAAAAAAGGATTTTATCCTAACAAGGAAGACCAAATGTTTTGGGTGTTAGTTTGTATGGCTCGGATCCTCAAAGGTATTTAGGCTCCTAACTTCTATTGATTTCTTTGAGGATTTGAGCCTTTGTGCCCAGATTTAGAATGGCTTCCACTGTTAAACAGTCCCTGCTCTGTTATTATCTGATTTCCATGAAAGGGCGGCTGAGCAGATACTCACTATTCTTTTAAAACTTAATGGCGTGAGCAGTGTAAAAGAGGGTCTGTACCTCCTTTTCTTTTCGCAACATTCAAGATAGATGCTGCTAAGGTAGCATCAGCGGGTGATTTTTCAGGCGCATTCAAGAGGGGTGCAGCTAATGTAAAGCAACCTCGGCCTCCTTTCTAAATTCCTTTGAAACCGCACATCAGATACAAATACTGACTAGTTCGCCTGGCAGCCAAAATAGGTAAGGAATAGAGCGATTTAGCAACATATAAGTTCAGTGGGTGTTGATCTGAAACACGGGCACATGCTTTGAGGTGCAAGAGGAGCGACTGCTTTGGCTGGACTGCGGCTTGCCGGCACTGCCAGGGCCCCACCAGCCCCTCCGCGGTCACGAGCCAACCCACTGGCGACTTCCCCCGTTCCGGGGAGGGGCCCCTCGTAATCAGCGTTTACACAGCCCCTGCAGCCGGCTCGCGCTGGGCCCCCTGCTCCCCTGGCTCGTCGCCACCGGCCCAGCTGCTGGTCCCGGCTTTTGCTCGCTTGCCCCGGACCCGAACTTGACCGAGGTTTTTATGGGAGGTTGTAAAATGGCTGGAGTCGGAGCTTGTCAATTGCAGGGCAGGGGGGCAAAACCACCCCCACGTGCCCCAGTCGCTGGGGGCTTCACCGGTGCGGGGCGTTCCCCCAACCCCGGGGCTGCGGTGCTTTCTCCCGGGCGCCTCCGCGCTCGCACCAGCGGGAGGCCCCGGGAGCCCAGCAGCTGCAAGGGCTGTGAGCGACAAGCGGGGTGAGCGGAATCTGCGCCCTGCTCCGCTTCCTGCCCGGGGCTCGTGTGAACCTGCTGCGCCGTAGGCCGTTTTCCCGGGGGGGTCAGGCGCAGTGCTCCCTTCCCGACTCGCTTGAGCAGAGGAGCCCGGCCGGGAGAAAAGTGGCCACCGCCCAAAGTAACCAGAGGCGAGCGGAGCCGGCGGCGCAGGACGGAGAGTTTACACGCCAGCAAAGCCTCGGGGGTTTGTCTCCAGACAGGTCTGAACAGGGCTGGAGAATCAGGAAGTTCCAGGAGGGAATTTGAGCCACTGGAGCCGGGGGCCAGGGCGGCCCCACCCGGCTGCAGGGTTCCAGCTCACTGGGCCTGGGGGGTTGGTTTTTTTAACCTGGGGGGCAGAGGAGTTAGAGGCGCGAGAGGGAAACCTCGCCCGGCTGGATCCCAGAGGTGTGAAGCCGGGGCCATCCGCCGCCTAGGCTGCAGGGAAGGGGCGGGCCCGGCCCGGCCCAAGGCCACTTGCAAAATAAAACTTGGCGAGCCACCGGCGAGCTTCTGGCCCTGGGCCAAAGAGCGCCGCCTTCAGGCCGAACCCAGAACCGGCCGTTCCACGTCCCCCCTCTGGGGCAGGAAGACAGTTACTGTCCGCGCCCCTTCTGCAGGGGGGTGGCTCTGGCCCTTAGGCAGCCCAGCACCCAGACAGCTGGATGCCACCTGGGCAGGTGATGCACTGCAAAGTGGGGCAGGGGTCACAAAAGTGGGTTTTGCCAAGGGAGCAGGGCTTTCTAAGGACTGGTGAGGCAGTGGCAGGATATGCCCTGGTGCTAGGGGTGGCCTTCAGTACTGCAGCCGCACACAGGACCCAAACCTGCCCTCAGATGCTTGTGTAACTGATACTCCCACAAGAGGGATACTAGAGTCACTGGTGCGACAGAGGGCACAAAACCAAGCCTACACTCAAAGAAAGGTCAGAAATGGAACCTGTCTGGAGAAGGGCTATGAACATCATCTCAGCTTTGGGTGGGGGGGCTTTCACAGAAGAAAGACTTGGCCCTAACCTGAGATTTTTTTAAAACTTGGAGTTTTATTATTAGATGGATTTAAATAATCCTTGCAAAGGAAAGTGTAGATTCCTTTACATAGATTCCTTTCCCCCCTTCTAAATTTGTGACTTTTCCTTTTTTTTTTTTTTTTTTGCCATGACAACTAGCCAATCTTAAAAATAATGTGTGGTACCAAGAAAGATGCTCCAATTGACCCTTTCTTATCATAGGCGGGCAAAGGGGTACCTAATAAACTCTCATGCATTAGGGGCATTGCTGGGTATGAAGGTGATTAATCACCAGTTTGCATTCTGGATGGTCATCTGGATGGTCATGTGTAGCTTGAGTAGAGAACTATAGAATCATAGAATCATAGAATCATAGAATATCAGGGTTGGAAGGGACCCCTGAAGGTCATCTAGTCCAACCCCCTGCTCGAAGCAGGACCAATTCCCAGTTAAATCATCCCAGCCAGGGCTTTGTCAAGCCTGACCTTAAAAACTTCCAACTGACAAGAGCTACCGGGTATTTCAAAATACCTAATTATTGGGGACACTTTCTAACATGCTCTGCATGTGTTACTGGGGCAAGATTCTGAAGGAGGGTAGCGCTCAGCAGTAACTGGAGTAATATCTGCATTCTTGGGGCTGGGCTCCCTTAGGGTTTATTTTTGTTCCCAATGGCTATTAGCCAGGCTGGGCAGGGATGGTGTCCCTAGCCTCTGTTTGCCAGAAGCTGGGAATGGGCGACAAAGGATGGATCACTTGATCATTATCTGTTCTGTTCATTCCCTTTGGGGCACCTGGCATTGGTCACTGTCAGAAGGCTAGATGGACCTTTGGTCAGACTCAGCACTGCAAACACAGTACCAGAGGCTTTGGTTGTTTAAACTAGCCATTCGTGGTTGTGCAGCATATTGTAAAAGGCAGAGAGGTCTGTGTTCCTGGATCAATCAGGGAAGAGCCCTCCTTCCCTTAGGAGGTTTGGAGAAATCCTTGAGAATGCTTTACACACCTTTAAAGGCCCCGATTTCTCACTGCCTGATTGAAATGTGTGAGCAGCCAGAATGGGAGGAGCTCCCTGCTGTGCTCATAACTGATTTCTAAGAAAATGCTGAAATGACCACCAATTTGTGTGGGGCAAATCCTCAGGTCCATCTTGGACCCTTTGGCATTGCTGCCACGTGGATAGTCCCCCATTGCAGAGGAATCCCTGGCTGGTATCGTCGCCTCTACACAACCTCTTCATGGTCCCATCCCCTCCGGGTTAAGTGCATAGTTGGGACAGGAGAAGGTGTGGCGGGAGTACCTTTGTCTCCTGGGATCCCACTGACTGCGTAACAACCCCTGGATTGCTGTTACTAGCTGGTGGAGATTAGAGCAGCCTTGATGCCCCTGCCTGCCCCCAGGATCTAATCGGTGAGGGGAGAGGGTGCAAATATAGCTTTAAACCACCTTGTCTCCCCCACACTCCTCAGGCCTTGTGCTGAGCATAATTCAGACAGACCTGAGGATTTACCCATGATAATCATGTCCGATGTCTTCTAAACTAAAAAATTGCTTCTTTCCTGTTGCCACGCTAAGGGACCATTCCCCATCAAAGGAGAAGGCATCAGCTGCTCTGGAAACAAAATTGCTACTAACATAAGAAGTTAACTAGAAACCTAATAATTGATGTAGGTTCTGGTTTGTGCTTTGTGCAGACAAAAGGGACAGGCCTGGTTCCGTGTGTGTGTACAGCTACCTCTAGTGGCCACACAGAGCTCCTGGCGACACACATCTTTTTTCAACTCACAGGGCTCTTTGCAAGGGAGCGAACAGCTGGCTTTGGGGGGTGTGAAGACATGAACACACATTGGTTAAAGTTCTGATATGCTTTTTAAAGGGACACAGCTGAGATACTTTGTAATCAGTTTAAAAATGTATTTTCTCACTTCTGTTTCTATAATCTCTTTGGAAGCATGAAACTACCATTTGTTTCCTTACAATTGTTTTTTATCCATTGCATATTGCTCCCACTCCTTCCTGGCTGGCTGTTGTAGGGCTGCTTGTGAGATTTAGGCTGCTGAATTTCATCACATGAGAAAAAAAAATAGTAATTAAGTGTCGTCTTGGCAAAAGAGGAGTATGATCCAGTGGACAGGACATTGGCCTGTGATACGGAGACCTGGGCTCTATTCCTGGTTCTGCCAGTATCCTGCGGTGGGATCTTAGAGATGTCATTTTGGCCCACATGCTCAACCATATTTAGATGCCTAACTCCCAGTGAAATCAACAGGCTTTCCCCACTGTACTTAGTTTTTCTTCCCACCTTTTTGTATCCCTTGTCTAGATTTTCAGATCTCTGGAACAGGGATTATCTCTCACTGTGTTCATACAGCACCTAGCGTAGCGGGGCCCTGATATTGGCTGGGACTGCTAGGTGGTACCACAATGCAAATAATAATAAAGGGATATTTTGAGTTTAATGGACCTTGCCATTAGGGGAAAAAACAAAGTTAGGGGTGTAAAATTATGGGCCTTCAAAATATGATTGTATAATTTATATACACACACCTCTTCCTCTGTGCTTCAAGAAATACTCATACAGCTCTGATTTAGAATGGCTTTGGGAGAAACATTGGCCTTCAACCTGCAAATGAATCCATACAGGCAGACCTCTGCACCCCGGAGCAGTGTCTTTGAAGTCAGTGGGACCATTTACACATCAATGGGACCATTTACATGTTTAAAGTTAAGTCTTAGCAGGATCTGGGTTTTACATTACAAGCTCTTTGGGCAGGGACTGTCACTATGTATTTGCATAGCACAAGGGGGGCTTGGAGCTGTTTGGAGCATTACACACAATAAATGAATAATAACAAATAGTAATTATTTGGGT
Source organism: Eretmochelys imbricata (assembly GCF_965152235.1). Lineage (NCBI taxonomy): Eukaryota > Metazoa > Chordata > Testudines > Cheloniidae > Eretmochelys > Eretmochelys imbricata. The sequence continues at coordinate 14,912,123 of NC_135593.1, read as the reverse complement.
ATGAAAACCACTGTAACAGATAAGCACTCGTATACAGCAATCTTAATTTTCCTTGAAGCAATCCATTGTGGCGGATTTCAGGTTACAGAAGTTTATTTGTCATAGCCTGGTATGCTGTCTGTCCAAGTTCACCATGTATTTACTATCCCTTCCATAACTATCACCCTAGGACAATGCCATATTTACATAACATTGGCATTTGAAATTTACATGTATGTGGTATATAGTAAGATATCACTATACAGAACTTAAATTATTTGAAAAGGCTTCCATCCTACCCCTCCATAATTATCTTTTTGTAGAATCACTTTCTACAAACCTTCTGTTGTTTAAATAGACATGGTTTATCAGCTAAAAAGATGAGGTCCTGTTTCTTAAGGTTGCTTTCCGAACTGGGACTGATCCAAAGACCACTGAAGTCATTGGACTTTTTACGTTGACTTTCTCTGGGCGTTGGATTGAGACCGTTGTCTACAAGCTACACAGTAACCCTAACAATTACATTGTTAAACAGAGCATTAAGTAATGTACTGATTTTAGAAACGAGTATTTCCTTCATAGCATTTTTGCCTCCAAGTATGTTATCACTGTCCTCAATTTTCAATGATTAATTATAGGGAAATATCCTACAATCAATTCAGCTGTCTGAGTGAAGGTTAATTCTAATTTGTCACCAACTGTGAGCTTTCCTCAATAAGTTCTTCGGCATTCATATGTCCCCCAGACTGGACTCCCATCTTCTTTTGCCCAAGAGGAGTTGTCATGAAGGGAGGTTGTATCTAAGGGTTCCTCTGATGAGAGGGGGAGAGTCTTGGGAGGTAGGTCATTCGTTACAGCTGTAAATGGTGAAAAGGAATAGGATGAGGTGGCAGGGTAACTGGGTACGTAGTGGACATCTTCAAAAGCATGCAAAGGGTACGACTGGGCTCCTGGGATGGCAGAACTCCAGCTCGAGCTTCTATACTGGGAAGTGCTTCCAGTCTCGTGAGAGGTGAGGCAGTTGGTAGTTGTGGGCAAGGTTTGTAGGGAATCTGAGCACACGGCATCTGATTGGTTGAGGCTGTCAGGCATGGCCTGCTCCCAGGAGTCTCTCTGTTGGAAAGAGGGTGAGGGAGATCTTTGAGAATAATGCCATGTTCCAGAGCAAAAAGACAAATATGTAATCTACTGGGTCTTCTAGCTTCCGAGTTTACCAAGCTAAGCTATTCCTGCTTTCTAACCTAGGCCCCACACAGTGAGCTCTGTGTTGCCCTGCAACATTAGCAGAGTGTGTAAAAAGTGATTAAGGAAAACAGAGCCAGAATTTATGGCACGAGTAAACTACACTGCACCCAGTTCCAGATCAGACATGATTGTCTTAGGCCCTGATCCAGCAAAGCACTTTAACTGTAAGCCCACGAGTAGTCCCAGTGAAGTCCATTGGAATTAAGCATATCCATAAGTGCTCAGCTGGATCAGGGCCTTAGTTATCATTCCAGTGGGGGTCTGAAAAGGGAGGGTGGAGCACACAGATACATGCCATGCCGGCGCTGTGGGTGTGGGACTGAGCTTGGTTCTTGCTCCTTGGGGTGGCAGGGGCAGGAGAACCTTGTGACATTTCCAATCAACTCTCCTCCCACAAGCAGAACTGACAGGTCCCAATGGGACAGCCAGGGAGGCATCGCTAGGCAGCAGGAGACAGGAACACAGCAGCCTAGGAACGGTCATAATGGATCAGCCCAAGGCTCCATCTGCTCTAGTACCAGGCGTCCAGATGTGGTACACCCTCTGCACAATCCAAGCCACCATTTAACCCTGGATACCACATTCAAATCAGTACACAGACTCACTATTAAGAAATGTGCTGAATCACTGGGGAAGGGCGGCAGGAGCGGGGGCAGCGAGGAGGTGCTGAAAAGGGAGCTAGTGCTGGGTGTTACAGCAGCAGCACGATAGTCCTCGGTGAAGTAGGGGTCCAGTAGCGGCGGGTACCCTTGAACGGCAGAGGAGTCACATGGAAAGGACTTTGCCCCCAGGGATGAAGCATAAACATCATTTGAAAGCGGCTTAGTGTTGTGGAAATCCAAATCAGACATGAATGGTCTCCGAACTCCATAGTAACCAGACATGGCCATGGAGCCTGCTGGCGAGAAAGATGGAAGTCATACCAATGAAAGGTCATGTCAAAGTCACCATCCACTGAGTCAAAATTCATTGGGAAAATCAACAGAGCTGAAACCCACAGAACTCTCCCCTCCATCTGTAACAAACATCTGCCCACTTCCCAGGGCCGGAGAGAATCCTGTTGTTAAACAAGTGTCCCCATACGGCAGGTTTTTACTCCCATGGTCATTGCAGGGCCCTTGGTTGTTTTTTTTTTTTTTTTGCCTTCCTCTGTAGCATGGGGCATGGATCACAAGCTAGGATCTTCTCGGAAGATCTCACCTAATCATTTCCCTTCCATTGCAGGGGGCTCAGGCATTGATCATACCTCAGTTTCTCCTGTTCTCTGCTTGTGGCACACACCAGTTTAGTCTCCTAGGACTGAAATGCTTTAGTTTATCCCGAATTATGGGATTCAATATGGTGGTAACTGAGTGAAATTTAACGGCCTGCAATATACAGGAGGTCAGACTAGATTATCTAATTGTCCCTGCTGGCCTTAAACTCTATGAAATTACAAAATTATCAACCCAAATCACAGCCTGGCCTTCCCCTTTCTCTCAGTCTTGGGGTGTGTTGTACCAGAACTTGACAAACTCTCTTTATTGAAAATCCAGAAACCCATCTCCCATAGACTCAGGTACGCCCAATTCAGGTACCAGTTAAACCTCAGCAAACCCAGCATTGTCTGATTCAGCAAAGCACAAACGTATGTGTTTAGGTCAATGTCTGTTCAGCAAAGTAAATCACGTTTTGCTGAATTGGGGCCTTTGTTGGGATGCTCTGCACTGAACTGCTCTGCCCATGGGCTGGGGACCAGCTGTTTTGGCCTCTGCCCTTCCCCTACTTTTCCTCCCTTTCTGTTCCCCTCTCATACCTTGTGTGTGGGAGATGGGGGGTTAACCATCTGCCCCCCAGCTCCCATCCATCCATCCATCTACTATGCCCTCCTGAAATGAACCATACCAGCTTTTGCACTTTCCTCATCTATCCCAATGGGAAACCACGATTTCTACTACAATGTGGAGCTGTGTGAGGCTGTACATTCTTACGGCAACCCCATGTCCACTCTCAGGAGGCGTCTCTCAGCAGCACTGCTGGCTCCTCCTGGGCCATTAGCACTAGGGAAGTATCTCCCTTAGGCAGATATGCTTTCGTCTCTGCTTGTGTAATAACATGTGCAGAGTACATGCCAGCATTGTTCTTCATATTACAATAGCACCTAGAGATCCCAGCTGAGATCAGAGCCCCATTGTGCTAGGCATCATACAAACGTAAGAACGGCCATTCTGGGTAAGGCCAATGGTCCATCTAGCCCAGTATCCTGTCTTCCACCAATGGCCAATGCCACTGAGAGTGAGAGACAGCTGCTGCCCCAAAGAGCTTGCAGTGTAACTAGAAAAGATGGACAAAGGAAGTAGTCTTCTCCCCATTTTACAGAAGGGAAACTGAGGCACAGAGCAATTTAAGTGATTTGTCTAAGGTCATATAAGGAGTTGGATACAGACAGAAACTGAGCCTCATTCTCCGAGTTCCAACTCAGTGCCTTAACTTCAAGACTGTCCTTCCCCTCTTGGAGTCGGTTCACCTTGTCTCCTTTCCCTTGGAACTTCAGGGAAGGGATTGAATGTCATTAGGATACTTCTGAGTTAATCCTTCAGTGATTCTCCTCTCTGAGTGGTGGGTGGCACCACTATAGATCTTCGTGGTAGTATTTTCAAGGCCCTTCACAGGAAGAATGAGATAGAAATGGCACTGGATTGCCGACACTAAAGTCATGTATGATTTAGTGAAAATACTCACCTGACATTTGGACAAATGGAGACGGAGGGGTGCTGGCACTGCCCTAAAAAATAAAGAGACATTGAAAGTGTTTTCTTCTGCAAGCCAGAGCGTAAATGTGTAGCTTGGAAGTGGGTTTTGCATCATTTCAATGTAGTTTTGGAATCTCACTGAAGCTACGAATAAGAAGCAATTAGGCACAAGATTGCAAGCTCTGGAGAGAGAAAGTATTAGTAGATGGAGGCTAGGAAGAGATTTCAGAGCGCTCAGACAAATGCTGATAATGGCAGGAAAATCAAGATAACAGGGCTTGACGCTCATTTACATTAAAGTTCCTTTACACAGTCAGCGTGGTGTAAAGTGGCCTTCATGTGAGAGTCAGCCCCAAACGATTCAATGTCCAGGATCCTCTGTGTTAAAACTTGTGCCTGATACTCCATAGCCCTGCACCATCGCAGTCATATATACCAGTGGAAAGGGGGGTGTAAATTGTTTTGTTCTGATTTGTAGCATTTCACACCTACTCTGCACAGGTGTAAATTACTCTATGTGGGCAGTACAAAGGAAAGCCAGGCTCTATATCTGTACCACACTGGCAAAGTGTATGTCATGTCCCCCTCTAGTGGCTGGTCTGCTAGTGGATAACAACCAACTGCTGCTACCAGCGAATGGAATTGCTCATTTAGCTCAAGGAATCGAGGTCTGTTGTATCAATTTAAATGGAATAAAGGAGCCTAAAAAGTCAAAGTTGTTAACATGCCCCAATTACAGTCCAACATTAAACAGTTTTAAACAAGGTTCAGGATTTAGCTGGAGCTGGTGGAGGTAGCAGCGTCATCTGGGCCATCTGTGGCCCAGTCTGGGCAATTTGATGATGATGATGGGCATCCTCAGGATCAGAATGATGTAGGGCCAGGGTCCCAGAAGACGGTGGGGGGTGGCAGCCATAATGTTGAAGCTCACACCAGTTGCTAATTTTTTCTCCCTGAAGTCTTTCTTTAAGGACTCCAAAGGGGAGTGATGGGCAGAATAGTCTGTCCTGTCATTATTTTGTCCATCAATAGACCTAATTTCTGGCACACCAATTATGGTTCATTGATCTTTTGGTCTGATGTTGTCTCGTTTACCAAGCATGATCTTAAAACGGTCCTTGAATTATATCAGGAGGCCTTTCTGTTTGCACTAATTCAGTCTGTCTCCCTTTTGTAACTTTTCCCATCAACTTTTATTATTAATGGTTATTGTGACACTTTATGAACTTTCACTCGCTTCTCACAGCTGAGCTCACAATTCAGGCAAATTTGTAGGACCAGTTATCCCAACAGATCTGTGCTTTGGGACTAAGGGTCTGGAGTTCAAACCCCACTGATGATCTCTGAAAGTGAGTCATTGCACATGCACGAGGTGGTGTTGTCCTGCACAAAGAATAGGGGGGAATATTTATGGATTTGTAGCAGAGTTTCAGTTGCGTATTCTAATCACACACTCCTTCTATAGAAGTCATTAACAGATCAGCCATCTATAGTGCTTGCAATGTGAGCCTGGTCATTTTCCCACAGTTTTATTGCTTCACCTGAGGCAGAATTAAAAGGCACCAATATCAGCAAATGGAAGTAAAGGGGTGGTGGTGATGGAGGGAGGGGTATAAGTTATGGCAGATTAATCAACGAACATTAGGCTGTGAAAAGCATTTATGACATGATAGTCCTGATACTGTAATTGGATCCACATGGATGAATTCTTACACCTGTGCAGAGTCCCAGTGGGGTTCCATACGAGTGCAGGGATCATCCCACAGGGATCTGACTACAGGACTGGGGCCTATATGTGTATGAATTCAGTTAAAAACAACCAAGGTAGCAGTCTGTTAACCATGTAACTATCCAATTAACGCAGGCCTGCGTGCTCCCCTCCTGCAGAAAAGTGAGCAGAGGAGAACAAATGGGGGGCAGAGCTCTGTGCATTGCAGCCAGGAGTTCCCCTGCAGCTCCAGTCACAGAGCATGGGATGACTTAAATGGGGGCGGAGAATCTGACTCATGAACTGGGTGCTCACATGCAGGGCCAATGCTTCTTTTTAAATACATGTTTTAGTTTTTCAAAGAACAGGTAAAATATTGATGCAAATGCATTCTAGAATGCGAAAGTTTTGCAACAGTTAAATTTTATTTTTCACTAAACATTGTTTGTTTGTTTGTTATGCTGGCCATGAGTTTTCGCTTAACGTAGAAAGCAAAACACTGAATACCAGTTTTATCATCCAGCTGAGACATTTAGCCATTCTATTAATATTGTGCTCTGAATCACTATGCATCACTTTGCTCCAGGAGGATCTCGCCTCCTTGGCATCCCAATTCAAATTCCTATTAGCAGTAAATATACCTTGCTCAGAGTCATTTCTACTGTCATTTCTATGAGTTTAGGAAGCTGCATTTTCTTAGTCTTGAGTTTCCATAAAATATGGCCCAAATGAGAATTATTTGACCCATGCTCCAGGTATCCCTAAACCTCTAACTGCCAGAAGCTGGGACTGGATGATGAGATGGATCACTCGACATCCCTGTTCTGTTCATTCCTTCTGTAGCATTTGGCACTGGCCACTGTCAGGAGACTGGCTACTGGGCTAGCTGGACCATTGGTCTGACAGAGTTCTTCATTCACTTCTCCTAGATGCTGAACTGGGCCACCTGCTTGGACCCTCTTTGCAAATGAAATGAGTGGCACCTCTGAACACCTAACTCCTACTCCTTCAGCGCAGCTGGAACACAATGTTAAAAATATATCACCTGGCACCTGAAGTTCAGCGGAGGTCAAGCAAGCCCTGAATAATATTTCATGCCTCCGCCCTCCGTTTCAGATTACCTCCAGCGCATCATACAAATGCTGCTACTACAACTGCGTGAGCAGGTTTCTGCATAACCTGGAACCTGCAGCTTTCTCCATATGGAAAAGCTCAGATGGCCGTCGCTGTGAGCACTGACACCAATATTTTGTGCTGAGGTCTTTCTCCAAACTTCTAAACCCTATTTGAAAACAAAACAAAACAACCCCACCAAGAGAGATTTTTAACTATTCCACTGCTTTTGACCCTGTAAGGTGGTACAGTATACAATTTCCAGTTTGCATAGAGCAAACAGGAGGTTCCTGCCATGCCAGGCAACCAAATTTAGAGGTTTATATTTGAATTAAATTTGCCAGTGTTAAGACTTCCTTTAGCTAACATGGTAAGTTCACAGCTGCCTATGGGCTCCCTCATGAAAATGAGCTCATTCGAACTAATAGGTGACCCAGTCTGCAAAGATAAGAGGTTTGAGGAAAGAGTAACCCACTGGCAGGACTGCCCAGGCAGTTTTATGGGGGAGTATTTTACAGAATTTAGCCAACTTGTTCAGAGCTGCTTTGGGGAATATACTGAAAACAGAGAAAAGAAGTGAATCAGCTCTTTTTTTCCCTTTTACTGCTCCTAACTAGTCAATCTGGGGTGTTTCTCATTTTAGACATAAAATACTTTAAATCACAAAGTAAAAGCAATGGCTAGGATGTCAGAAAGAGAGAAATGATTTTAGCTCTGTCAGTATTTGAGGGGCCCGACTTCTGTCCCTTTAAAGGGTCTGGATTTTCACTAAGTGCTGAGCACCCACCTGTGAAAATCAGCTTCCCTAAGGGGGGTCTGGCTGGGCACCCCAGATCACTAGCCACTTGTGAAAATCCTGGCCAGTGAATCCTGATGAGCTTTGTCAAAGAGAACGCACTATATTATATCAGGTTAGAACTTGACCATGCAAATCTTATTCAGACATCCCTCTCTCTGCATGTACGTACCCTGAGTAATCTTTCTCTAGGATATAAAGCCTCCTGCTACAGGCTTAAACCAACACCGAGCTATTGAGGGCAGAGGCAGAAACTTTCCATGGGGTCAGGTTATCTTATAACTGCAGGGTTTCTGGCACCTTCCTCTAAAGCAGCTGGTACCAGCCACTGCAGGAGACAGGGTGGAGCCCTGGTCTGATTCAGCCTAGCAATTCTTGTTTGTTCTGATATAGTCCTACAGAGTTTACTGGGACAGTTCATGTGAGGAAAGATTACTCATGTGAGTAAGGGTGGGTTTAAGACTCAGGGCCCAGTTGGCAAATGAAATGGAGAGACCAGCATCAGTTTCAGGGGAGTTCTAGCCCAGAAAATGAGGGATACCTTTCCATCAGACTGGGAAAGAGGCAGTAACAGGTAGGGGAGAAATGCAGCTGCTGTAGAGACAGCGCTTGGAAGGAACTAAGGGCCAGCCAGGGGTTGGGAGAAAAAAGAGCCAAGAGGCAGAGAGACGCAGGGATAGTTGTAATTTTGTGACTCTTAACTGCCCCCTGCTCCTCTACTGCGTTGCATGGACCAAGACACCAATCGCATGGGGCTAGGACAAGCATGTCTGAGTCACTAGTCAGCAAATGCACACAGGCACTCTTCTAATTACAGCCTAGCCTTCAGCACCAAGCTAGGGTGCTATTAAACATACACGTTTGCCTCAAAACTCTCTCGTACTGCTGCCAATTTAGCAGTAAACCCTGGCCACTAGCTGAAGTCTTGTGTTCTCTCCTCCAGTTCAACAGGTGCCTGACTCTGGATGGTATGTATTTTTTGGCAGGCAGGAAACTTTTTTGTAATCCGAGAGAGCGAGAGAGAGTTCCAGGTTTACTGAGTTCTTGCATTTTAGACAATGCAGTCAAGTTTTATGGTGCGAACAGCAGTCTGCCAGAAACTCCTTTAACTCGTGTGATAGCACTCCCTTTTTTTGGACCATAAGACCCAGGTTCAAAACCAGCCGATACCCCATGGTAGGGTTTGTTACCAGGAATGCAACCAGAATTTTGCTAAGGAGGGGGCCCAAGTTACTTATCTGGCCGCTTCAAATCTGAGTAGCATTGCGACCCCATGTCCCAAGTCACAATGCCACTCATGCAAATTTGGGCTAGCCTCCCCTCCATCATGACGGGGTGGACAGGCCAAATTTGAGTCAGATGTGTTGCAATCCAGTGTATGGAGCCACAACCCCACTAACTTAATTTTGACCAAGGCTGCCCATCCATCATCTGGTATGGGGCCAAGGTGGGGGCCTGGGGCCCCAGATTTCCCCTCGTTTCACCCTTATTTTACATTTTCACTAATAAAATGACTGTTTTGCCCTCTTGTACATAAGAAATAGAAATAAAAAATGTTTCTACACTAATAAACAAGCACTTTGAAATTTAAGGCAAGAGAGACTTCTGCTAAGCTTTGAATCAGTTGCTTTAAACTGCCCTGGGCCATCATTAGACCATCACCGCAAGTAGTTTAAAATTTAAAAATGCCATTTTACAAAGGCATTTGAGTAAACGCTGCAAATGCGCTTAGTGGGCTGGACACTCAGACATTCAGCATGAGCATTAGGAACTGTAATACGCTGAGAATATTCAGCATGCTGATACCCTCTTTTACTTTTCTACCTGCTTGGGCTGGAGATCTCGCCTCTATTCATTCATTCCTATGATCTAGATTGAAAAGAAACTCCACGCCAACATGCCCAGCCAAAGCTCAGGGTGTCCTTTTACTTCAGTAAAACAATTGGACTGGCGTTACAAAACAGTCCAAAGCAGCACCGCTGATTCCCACCTGGCCCTCTTATTAGTTAAGCGCCAGTCATGTGCCTTATACAGTTTAATACCCCCCTTCCTCCCAGGCAGAAATTCCGTACCACTCTCCCCTGCCTCCGCCCTGCATCAATGGCAGCTTTGCGGAGTGCTTGGGAGCTCAGCAAATGTGGGCTATGTCAGACCTTGTGGGGTCAGGACAGAGGTCCCAGGGAAAGGGACTCTGATAGAGAACGTGTTGACTTTTATATGGTGTGGGGGCCTGGGCTTATCCTCTCTAGGGCAGTATCCTGTGGAGAGAGGGGGTCTCTTGGGGTAGGTGGGCTTAGTACATATTAGTCTTCTGGTCTCTAATGTAAAACACCTTGGAATATTGGCATACGTGAGCCCTGCAGATTTTTTTATTTTTATAGTTAAAAATCCCTGTTTGAGCTGTAATTCCATATGCTGCAGATTGTCTCAGCAGATTGATTTTATTGACTGCTCCAGAGAGCTGGCAAATAGCACCAATTGCTTAACTTGGTTTTGGATGTTAATTCCTCTTGGAATGGGCATTGTAGCATATTCTCCCTGGCAATTAATCAGAACAGACACTGACATATTTGCCTGGGCTTAAACTTTGGATTTCATTCTGCGTTTCCTTATCAGGTGGTGAGTGGCTCAGATTATTTTAAACTCATTCATCTATTTCCTCCCTGCATTATTTCTTTTCAGCACTGCAGGATTATGATAACTGTATCTTTCACACAGCAGGAGTTGGTATAGATCAGTGAGTCTGTTTAACATCACCAGGGCTAGAGTTTGTAAAGCCATTAATAATCGTGGTATGGGCCCTGTTCTCCAATGATTTACATTACTAGGCAATGCTTCCTGTGAGCTGCGAAAGAAAGTGCATAGAGCACTGCTGCTGTTTCAGTTTACCATCATTATTCAGCAACATGGCTCGCTTGCATTATGAAACAAGCCACGCTCCATCCACTGAGGGGAGAGCGGAGTGTGTGGCAGGGGAGGGGGGAGGGACGGAGGATCCTGTGCAAACAATAAACAGACAGACCTTGGTTATGCAACTGCATCTACATGGGATGATCCTGATTTCAGCAGATCCAACCACATGGATCCAGTTGCAGGATCGGGGCCTAATTCAATAACAATAATAGTGATGCTTTCTCCTGCACAGGATCTGGTTGTCCTGCTAACAAGGCAGGTCAGCTCACTGTTCATAAAACCCTCAGCAGAACTTAACAAAGCTGCAAGGCCCTTCTCGCCCCTAGTGGAGCTGGTCAAAAATGCCAATTGTTTCTTGCAAGAAATTTTAAAAAGTGTGATGGAGGGAGTTGGTTTTTTTCCTTCTCTAAATTTCTCATGAATTTGTTTTTTCACTGCAAAAATACCCAGAACTGTTTTTCAGATTGAACACTTTAAATTTTTATCTGATTTTTTTTTCTTGGGGGTTTGTTGAAAAACCAGAAAATTTCAACTAAAATATACAATTTCAGTGCATTTTTTTTCCATTTAAAACATTTTGATGAAACAACTTCAGCTAGCTCTTGTATTTAGCAAATCTCTGCTAGAGGGTCTGTCCTTTGTGGAGATCCATCTTTGGGTAGCAAGAATATGCATCATTGGAGTGCTGCCTAGTGGATAGAGTTCTGGACTGGGACTCAGAAGACCTGAATTCTATTCCTGGCTCCGCCATTGGCCTCCTGAGTGACCTCAGGCAAGTCATTTTACCTCGCTGTGCCTCAGTTTTCCCATCTGTAAAATGAAGACTATGATACTGACCTGTCTTTGTAAAGCATTTTGAGATCTATGGATGAAAAGTGCTGTATAAGAACTAGGTGGTATTTATTTATTTATTTATTTACTAGGTGTCCCTCTTTTTTTTTTTTTCCAGAGAGGAACACTTGCTCTCTCTGCCTCCTCCTTCCCAAACACCCAGATAGATCAGAAGAAACAATAACACGGCACAGCAATTCGTGGGAAATCAAAATGCAAATCACCTGTATATCATCACAATGCAAATTTATTTTATATCATTTGGAGAATAAAAGACCTACTATTGCAGAATGGTGACAGTTTTAATGTCACTCAACAGACCATTAGCTAACCTTTCTGACAATGATCAGGCCAGCCTGGGAGCAGGCATCTGTGACCATGAGCTTTCATTGGCTAAGGAAGGGTTTACTGATTTCCGAGCAAAGATCAGATCCATGCAAACGGTGCAATGTAATTACACTGCATCATAAATATACGTTATTGTGCTCACTCGCCTGCTGTTCACTCAGATTCCAAAATATTATATTATGTTAGCTATTTATCTCTTCTCACAGCAGTTATTTTCCAAACTAATCAAAGAATTGTCCCAGCAAATAAGGAAGTTTGCCCACCTCCATAACTTTTATTGTAAGGAGCTAGCTACAGAGTAATTTTGTATTATCTACATACACACAAACTGTTCTGCTTTTGCATACAAAACAAACATGGCAAATAAGGCGGCAGGAAACATTTACAATACTGGCCTATCTATCTAGCATAGGGCTTCCTAGAATACCCACCGTCACAGCATCTAAGTACAGAGTAGAGGGGCATCTGTATATTCAAGAGTGAAGAGTGGATAAAGCATGACAGTCCTGAATCATTGTCTGAAGTTTCATTTGGTTTTTCAAAGCATTCGTGCCTTTGCACAAGTCAGGCCTGCTCAAAAGCCGCTGCATGAGTTAGGCATGCACAAAAGTGCATGTGCCCAATGCACTTATGCAAGTCAGGTGTGCCCAAAGGTGTGCATGCTCTTACGCATTTTGGGCCTTTATGTCAAGTCTCATAAGCTGGCATGTTTGGTGTGGCAAATTCTTATTTTACGTAATTTATGGGCTGAATCTTTGGTTGGTTGGTTTTTGTGTTTTGCCACATGCAGCTAATGGATGCAAATGTGACAGAGAGAAAATTAATTTAAAATCTGTTTGCTGCCTAATTTTGCTAACAGTGAAAACCTGACTCAAAAGGCTTGGAAAGGAAAAAAAAGTTTCAAACGCTCTAAAATGTCCCTCATTCTGCTCCTAATTCCACAAACTGCTTCCACCATACCCTGAGAAAATCAAAGACTCAGTGATTTGATAATACATTACCATCCTCGTCTATCATAATTATACCCAGCCAGTCAGGGATGAGAAATAATGCCACTTGACTAAGGTGACCAATCACATAACCGTAATACAAATAGCAAATGCCTCCAGGGAACAGTTTGCCAACACAGTCATCTTTTCAGATGTGATTACAGCTGGAATACTGTGTCCTGTTCTGGAGACTGTATCGTCTCCAAGTTGTCCGTGTCTTTCTGGTAGTTCAGAAAAGAGAAACAAAATTTATCAGGGGCTGGATGATGTGACTTATGGTGAAACATGAAAATGAGATAAATCTGTGGGGCTAAGAGACTAGCTAGGCTAAGATTTGCAAAGTCACTCAAGGAAATTTAGGCACTTTGCATGAAATCCTGGATCCACTGAAAACAATGGCAGAACTGCCATTGAGTTCAGTGAGGCCAGGACTTCACCCAATGGGAATTAATCATTTTTCAAAATCTCAGCCTAAGTGTGTATCTTGGGGAGGGCAGGAGCTATCTGAAGAATATAAAGTCCAACTATTCCAAGACTCTAAACTCCAAGGAAATTATTTGGGGTTCTGAACAGGAGTATAACTAAGAGTAATTGGACAGAATTAAGAAAGGCAAAATGTAGCCTGACATCGCGTTACATGGTTAAATTAGTGCCAGAGACTTGGTCGCATGGGATGATTCCCAGAGTGTATTCTAAAGGGTTAAAAACAAAGGGCTTGATGCCGGTTTTATGTCTGTATAACTGCTGAAGTCAGTGGAGTTAAACTGACACAAACACATTGTGTCTGAATGGAGAATCTGCCCCGGAGTCTATTGCTGACTTGCAGTGCATGAAATAATGGATCCATGCCCATGTACAATCAGCATGTATAATGGCAGCTCCATAAATAATGCATGAGTGACAGTGATTGATAATCACATTTGGAGCATCTTAAGTGTAGCTCTGAATCCATTTTGTTTAAAATGGAAGAAAAATGGAAAAGTCTTTGCAGTAAGAGGTGCTGTAGTTGCTTGTGTTACAGATTACTTAGTCAGATGCTTAGCTGATGCAAACTGGCCAAGACCTCTGAACTCGGTGCCTTCAAAAGGGTATTCAAGTGCTTTCTGCCACAGATAACCCTCAAGAGAAATTTGAAGAGCTCAAGTCCAGGGTATAGAATTTGAGGTAGACACTAGTGACTGAATCTCAACTAAGAAGTTATTCAGAAGAGACAGGAGTTTAGTTGGGTTAAGACAGAGTCTGCTGTTTCTTCTAATTAGTTCTTCCCTGATTTGTAAAGTTTCTCCTTTAGTAAGTATAGACAAGATTATCAGAACTGACGAGTGAGCTTCTGTTTTTGGGTGCCCAGTGTGGGACACCTTAAAAGGGTCTGATTTTCAGAAAATGCTGAGCAACTACCTTCTGAAAATCAAGCCCCTTTAAGGCATCTCAAGCTGTTAATCGCTTTTGGAAATCTTTTAGTGCATATGTATGACATGTCTAACTTGTACGTAGACACAGAAATTCCAAAAGGGGAGATTAAATTTAAATTCTGAGCTGTTCAGTATCTCCAGTGGTCAGCAATTCTTGGTCACGTTATCTTTTACGATTAGCATCCCATCCAGGGAGACGGCTGCATATCCAGGAAGTCAGTGAGAATTCTGGCACTGTATCAAACTGTTAGGCTATTTTTTTCAGTATTTGCAGAGTACGGGAAACAAAACCTTTTCTGAGGATGGTCCAAGCTTGAGGACTCCCCTAAAGACTATCACAAAGCTCGCCACTTTCCAGTCCAAATGTAAGGCGCATTTCTTCGACCTTACTTTCTCTAGTATATAAACATATAGCAAAAGGTATATGTAATAACAACAGCCAACCAAAACAAAACACTTTTCCACATGCTTTTCCCTCTTGGGAGAGGATGAGAGAACAAACCACACCTGATAGGTGTGTAATCACGTTGCTCAATGCACTGTTGGAAGGTGCTCAGATAAGCATGGTACAAAAACATCTATAGCATTGCATAGAACAGAACAGAGTGGTTCCTAGCATAGGATGTTCCCTGACTTCCCAAGGGAACCAAGTGTCTTTGCCATAAATCAGGTTAGGAAGAGTAAAAGAAAAGTAATAGGTAGCTTCAATGCTTTGTCATGTGAGGCTATTCTCGGTTTCTGTAAAATTCAGCAATTTCCAAGTCTATTGCATTACAGCTGCCCAGTTATAGAATTTCCACTGGGAAAGTTAATGCCCCTTTTTTGTTTTCTGCCTTTGGATCCTCAGCAAGCTGATTCTCTATCTCTTTCTATTAATATAAAACACCCCCTCCCCCAAATAGAACTTGTAGGGTATATAACGTTTGGGGTCGGACATTCATTTTTATCGAGTTGATTTCGTCAGACATAGATGATGGTAAATTAATCTGTCCTTGAAGGCCATAACATAAAGTGTGTGAAAGGCACTGAAAATTTAGTGTTATCAGTTTAGTTAAAATGGGTGAGATTTGTGCCTCCTGGGATTCAAAGCTCACAGGGTTTCATTGACATGAAAAATTAATTAGATCTTTGGATCAGACCCTAACTGCACAAATATTCCTGCTTTTTGCCTTGACGATGGTGGTTTCTGACATCCCACAGTAGCTCATCTTACGTTAGACTCCTGAAAGATCCTCCTGGCTCTTAATCCTTTGTTTTAAATGCCTATACCAAGAAGGCTGCCTAAGGACAAAACTTTGTGAAGACTTCGGTGTTGCAGGTACATTGTGCTCAGTGCAAATCCTCTTAAAGCAACAGGATTATGTACAATGACATTTCTGTTTAAAACATGACTCACGCTGAATCGGGAGCCGCTGGTCTGTCTCGATCTTTTTTCAGCAAGGAGATCTTTGACTGTGTGTTTTACTCTCACTCCTTGGTAAACTCGTTTGCCGTAGTCTGTAGGAACTAAACAAAGGGAGCATGTGTGAGCAGAATTCAGCCAGTAAGTAGAATAAATGGAATAACTTACCAAGGTAAGGATAGCCAAATTGCCAAGTGTCTTTAAATCAAGATGGGATGTATGCCTAAAAGATTATTATTTATTATTTGTATTGCAAAAGTTCTTACGAATCCCGCTTGTGGATCAGGACTCCATTGTACTAGGGACTGTACGAACACAGAACAAAACGACAGTCCCTGTCTTATGGTCTTGTTCATTAAGAAGTTATTGGGTGTGATGATGGCCACTGTCCAGCGAGAAAGACTAATTCTCTCTGTTGCAGGAATCAGTGGGTGAAATTCTCTAGCCTGTGTTACCCAAGCGATGACTAGGAGATCATAAGTGACTTACAATCGGTGGTTAAGATTTTCAAAGTTAACTAAGGGGAGTTAGCCATTCGGCTTCCATTCATCTCAGTCGGAACTCCTATCTGACTTTGAAAATTGGTAATAAGGTGCTTTTGAAGCCCGGGTGTTGATATTTAGCACAGACATTCATACTCTGAGGCAATATTACTGTCAGTGCAACACGGACAAAAAACTCCAAACCCAAATGGTCCAGCTAAAATACATTCTCATTACAATGCTTTTGATTAAACTGTGCTGAACTCTAGATAACGAGGAACTAGTTTCTCAAGCCCACTCTCTGTTTCAGTAGGTGGCATGGTCTAGCAGACAGGGAACTAAGTCAGGAGTTATGGGTTCTAGTCCAAGCACTGCCATTGACTGCTTGTGTGGAAAGCAGGTGAAAAGCACCATCCCAATGCAAAGGTAAAATAATTAGTAATTCTGAGTCTCATTTAGGCAGAGCAAATTCCATTAAAACAAAGAGTTGTTCCCTAGGGATGGGCTGTTTGAGAAGTCAAGGAGTTCCTGTCTCCTAGTCTTGTGCTCAGACCACTAGTCTTAGCCTTGTCCTTCAATGTCAGAGAGAATCTGTGGCCAGAGGAGTCGGTGACGGCTTTATTCTGCAGCTGCTACATACAGAGCTCATTAATTTCCGTCTTTCATTTTTGCGGCCTTCATATATAGTGGATGTGGGGTTTTCTAGGGGCAACAAGCTGCGGTTTTTCCATATCCTCATGTAATTTCTGATGCATCTTGGTTAATACCACTCACAAAATGTTACACGTCTGTAAAAAGGTTTAAGGTTGGTTTTTTAAATTATAAATCATGTGGTAAACTCAAGAGTTGCCTCAATCACACTAATTCTGCCCTGAAGTCATTTTCAGATCCTACTCACCAAAACAGATTAAAACACGTTTGAAATCACTAGCCCAAATCACAATGGAATTACAGAACAATGAGACAAAGAACAATTAGGCAGATATAGTAAAGAGGTAGTAACCTCATTTTTTGCTAACACTCACCACTGTTTTAACGAAATTTTTACTATCTTCTTACAATGAATAACTGTCATTTACATTCAACAAAATCCAGATAGTTTAAAGATCTTGATAACATCAATTAATAGTAAGTAATATCTAAAAAGTGTAACCCCACCGACAGAGTGGGTGCTGTATCCTTCCCTAGTGGCTGGTTCACTGGCGGATAACAGCTACTACTGCAATAGTGTTACTCCTTTGGCTCAAGCGGTAGAAGTCTATACTGTGCAGTATGTTGCCTTGCATAATGAAAAAGGTGGCTTGTTTGGTGTATATTTAAGATTCTATTATTAGTTCATTTAAAAAAAAAACAACAGACCAACACTGGGTGTGAGTTCTGTGTACCTGCGAGAGGCCTCTCTTCCCTTGACACACTGCCACAGCTGTGGTCAGCGAAAGTGATGCCCATCATTATAAAAGAGAGGGATATATTATAGATGATAGGGTACTGGACTGGGACTCGGGAGACCTGCCACTGCCCTGCTGGATGACCATGGCCAATTCATGTCCCTCCCTGTGCATCAGTTTCCCTATTTGTAAAATGGGGATAATGAAAATGGCCTTTATTTGCAAAGTGCTTTACAAGAGAAAGATCAAACATGCTAGATGAGCGCTAAATAGTATGATGGGGGGTGGGGGGTGAGGGTCCCAGGACTCTGGAACTTGTTCTCCACCCTCATTGGTCCAAAACTTGGTGACCTTCTGGGCATGTTGCAAAAGCCGTTTATTTGACAGGGTTTTGTGGGGAGCCTGTGGGTGTGTCTCTGGGGGTGGGGCTAATGGGGCATTTTTGTTGCTTTGATTTATCAGCTAGCTGAGCTAATTGATATTTGGGTGGTCACCACCCATTTGAACATTTAAGTTGAAGTGTTTGGGGCACCCAGAGGTTTATGTATGGGCATTTTTTATTGTTCTATAAACCTATAAGAAATAAATTATAGGCCAGATTCCCCATCGGTGTAAATCCGTGCAACTCCGTTAAAGTCAAGGGAGCAACACCAATTTGAAGGCACAGAGAACTTTGCCTTTTATATTATGTTATTATTTGGATTGGCAGGTTGTAACTTGGCCCAGCATATCTGATTGGTTAGAAAAGCAAATAATTTCATGCAAGACTTTTGTACTTAATTACTTGTTTTAATCTGAACCAAATATTCCCCTTGAACAGATCAAGATGAAAGAGCAAGTTGACTTGGTAGAAAATAGTCTGTTCTTCAAAGGAACTGAAAGCAGATGGCAGTGGTAAGATATTCAGAGACTTTGGGTCAAGTTAGGCAAAGCAGTTTTTTAAGGATGAAATTTGCCCTTGTGCAGAGAGCCAATGCAAGGCCTACGAACCACTTAATAATAATAATTAATAAATACCTCGCTCTTATATAGCACTTTTCAGCAGTAGATCTCAGAGAGCTTTACAAAGCAGGGATCTACATTAGCTCAATTTTACAGATGGGGAAACTGAGGCACAGAGAAGCAAAATGACTTGCCACGGGTTGCTCAGAAGGACAGTACCAGAACTGAAACTAGAACCCAGGACTCCTGAGTCCCAGTCCAGTGATCTATCCACTAGGCAACACTTAAGTCCCAGTGAAGCCTGCACAGGAGGGAATTTCACTCTATCTGAGTTTTGGAGAGGCATATCTGTTTGTTTTTTTCTGAGTACATCTCTGCAAAACTTTCCATTTGTTTGGGTGTTTTGACTGTAAATGAGCCCAGTGATGTAGCAGGGTACAATACTGAAGGTGACTCTTTTATCCTCTCCATTGGAGTCTGCCCACATAAAGAGCTCACACCTGTGGAAAGCAGTGAGGAGTTTAAAAAAGGCGTTTATTCAAATGTTACAAATGGGAAGTTGATGTTTGAGTTAATCCTTTTGAAAACAAAAAGATCTGTGTTTCCGGACAGAAAGTAAACACAAACGTATCAGAGAGGAAGTATCTGATCTCTTTAAAATTTTGGTTTACTTTGCTACATCTATGCTTTTCATCATTCTGGCTCACTTTATCATTTTAATACCTACAATATTGTTATCCACAGGTGTATTTAAACTCATAGAAACTTACGTAGGGTGAAATTTGAGGCTTTCGTGGTGTTGGGTCTTTGTGTTGGCCATAGGTCACAGAGTGTCTAAAATTCTCTTTGACAGGGCATTGTTTGTATTATTGTGATTATTTATTTTTAATCAAATTGTGTCTGTGGCCCCAGCCAAGGTCGGGGCTCCACTGTGCTAGGTGCTGTACAAATAAAGAATAAGAGACCAGCCCTGCCCTGAAGAGTTTACAGGTAAATAGACAAAAGGTGGGAGGGGAAGCAGAGCGGTGAAGTGACTTATAAAAGGTCACAAAGCAGGTCAGAGCTGGGAATAGCACTCACATCTTCTGAGTCCCCCTCGCACAGCTGTCTTCCCGCTGACTGAGTCTGACTCATCCACATATTGAGTCTTTCCGTTGACTCCACTAGGTATTGATTCAGGGTCCTAGTGAATAGGCTTTTGTTATTTCTGCTATAAACCCAAATGATTAAGGATATTTTCTGCTGCATTGGTCTGAAGCACAAATTCTGAGCCTGGGCATAGTTATTTTATATGCAAATAATTTCTAAAGTGTCTTAGTTCTAATAAAAATGTGTTTGGGCTTCTAATCAAGAAGCTATGAAAACAAGGTTTGCTAAAAAAACAAATGAGCAAGCAAAATTTTACAGGCGTGTCTGTGTGTATACATGTAAAATTGATTGCTTAGGGGTATTTTTAGGAAGTTTAAATATTTAATTTTAAACTTTTGAGTTGTTTAACTTTAAAACAAAACAGCTAATGCATATGATGCATCCACACTACAGATCATATGCCAAGGCACTACAGCAAAAGTGGACAATATATACATAACAGTACTTGCACTGAGAGTTTTCCACCTCTATACAGATGCCTCTAAACGTTAAATTAACAATTCTGTATTAAAAAAATAATTCTAATAGAAGTGCCCAAATAACATAGTATAGACCCCTCTTGATACGTTTTGACAAGTAAAATAATTACCTCAAGTGCCTTCTGTTTGAGTCCAAATAAAGGATTCAGGCCCTGATTCAGCAAAGCCCATGCCTAATTTTAAGCATGTGAGTAGACTCATTAACGTCACTGGGACTATTCACATGGTTAAAGTTAGGCATGAACTATTTGAATTGGAACTTAAGGGAAAAATATAGTCTTGTATTTGATGATTGCTAAAATAGCAATATTTTTTTAAAACTGCCATCAAAAATTCCTAAAAGATGGTATAATAAAACATAATCACTAGTGAGAATGACTGAGCAAACTAATATCTACAGTTGGGATTGAGGCCAGAGGAATTATTCTTTACAACAGTTCAAATTACAGGTTTCTGTTTTAGAAAACTATTCACTTTCCGATTTATATACTGTTATCCTGGATTTACACCGGTATCACTGAGATCAGAATTTGGCCTACAATTAAGAAAAATTTTCTCGCAGTGATATCAATTAGTTTGTTGAATAAGCTTAACAGGGAAATAGCAGAAAAGTCCTACTGCATTAGATCTTGAAAAACAGACTTCAGAAAAAGCCCTAGCAGACGAAGGATGGATTAGATGCACTTTTCTGTAGGGTAGGCTGAAAAAATTCCATTGTAACTTTTTTCAATAAAAAATGAGGTCTTGACTAAACAATTTTTTTTGTGAAATATGTCTTCTTTCCTCAAATATTTTTTGATTTCTCATCAGAATTCAAAGAACTCCAAAATTGAATGGTTCTTGGCCAAAAATTCTTGTGTTTTTTTTACAAAATGCTTAAATTTTCTACAGGATCCCTACCTCTCCTTCTCCCCCAATTTTCCAACCAGCTCTACTGTTCAGTCTGTTCCATGTCTAATTTCTGCCATTCTTTAAAACACACATAATATTGCATTTAGGGTGTTAAATAAATGAGGCCAAAATACAACAGAAGACTTGGAACCTGCTTCTCATTTACACTAAGTCCTCTTTACACCTCTCTGACAGTGTACCATGTGCACTATCAGAGCTGTATAAATGGGCCTTAGATAAATGGGACTCAGGCCCTACAGGATGTCAATCTCAGGCTCCAGGTACACCAAATGGATAAAGCTAGGTTGGACGGTATCATAAAACTTGTTTAGCAAGACAAAGCCAGCATGAAAAACTGATCCTCAAACTGCAAATATACATAAATTGCAACGATGAGCTAATCTTGTGCCATTAGAGAAAATATGCATTGAAGCAGATCTTAAATCCAAGCAATTCTGTAAACAGATTTCTAAATACCTGTAAAGCAATTATCAGTGTTCTAGAATTGAATGCAGGACCTAGTTGACTTCAGCAGTCAAATAATTTTTTCAACTGTATTATAATGCTACTTCTACTTTGCCCCTATTCACTACCGTCATCTCAGGATCTCAAAGTGGCTTGCAAAGATGGGGCATCATGAATCCCATTTTACCAGGGGGAACTGAGGCACGGGGAGGTGAAATGACTTGATCAAGGTCATACAGCATGTCAGTGGCAGAGTCGCCACCAGAATAGTCACACTCTCTGACCGGATGGATCCGTCCTTCTATGTACTGACGAAACTTGACCTGCAAGAGGTCAAGAACGCACATTACAAACTGTTGATGCAAAAGGAATTGGGTGAAAGATTCAATGGGAGGGGGGGAAATGATCTGTGCTGCAGGGGCTACTGAATGGGAGTGTTGTGTGATATAGCGGGAGGTAGCATAGCCCCGTGGCTGGGGCCCTGCTCTGGGATTCTGTAGGTTCTGTTCCTGGCTCAGACACTGACTAATCGTGTGACCGTAGGGAAATTACTTTACCTTTCTGCATTTTGGTTTCCCCCATCAGTCAAATGGGGATAATGACATTGTCTCACCATTGTGAAGTAAATATAATTATCAGTACCACTGTGGAGAGGCAGTGTTTCCTTGCGTGTAGAGCACTGGATTGGGACTCAGGACATGTGGGTTCTATTCCTGGCTCAGCCACTGGTCTGCTGGGTGACCTTGGGCAAGTAACTTCCCCTCTCTGTGTCTCTGTTACCCCATCTGTAAGATGATGCTCACCTCCTTTGTAAAGCACATTGAGATCTACGGATAAAAGTAGCATATAAAAATTAATAACTAGCTCTTATTATTATGAAGCTCTTTGAGAGCTATAGACAAAAAGCACTAGCTAGGTATCAGAAGAGCCCTGTGCGGATACAAAATTTGTATCTACATCTGATCCACAAATATGGTCTGTGGCTATAAAGCGAATATCCGCAGATTTGCAGGGTTCTAGGTATTCGGTTGCTTTCTCTTCGTCATCTGTGTGTGGCTACTTTTAGATGGCATCTCTCATACAACAGTACATTTGCTTTAGAATGACCCATGCAAGCCAAGCTATATACTGTGACCCCCTTTCCATAATACATTACCCCAATTCCACATCCTGAAAAAGAGTCAACAATTACTTGCAGGCTCTATCGTCAAATATTCTAGAATCTCATTAACTGATTTGACTTCTGTCATCAGTTCCTCTGGTAAATGTGATCCCATGTCCATATATAAATATAAATGTTTACATTTTGTCTTTACTATTGTCTTAACATAAACAATATCTCAGATGGGACAGGGCTGATTTCACTGTATTTCAAGTAAAAATCAAAGGAATTACAGTCAGGAATGGATTAACGTCAGTTCAAGGAATAAGCCAATTTTCATACCGATTCTTATTTAAATGAACCTGTTTACCCTGCTCTAACCCTGAACCATTGAAGCAAAGCACATGAATGTTATAGTGAAAGCTTCTTTTAAATTAGTGATTTTATTTACAAATAAGACCTTGATCCTGCAAACACTTATGCAAATACTTAATTTTACTCAGACGAGTAGTAGTCCTATTGAAGTCAATTGGTCTTCTCACATATGTAAAGTTACACAAGTGCTTAAGTTGTTGCAGGATCAGGGCCTATCTAATTTATCAATTACGAAATAAGGGCCCAGCACTGCAACTTTTTCTCACCTAGATAGATTCACATAATCAGTCCCCCTGAGTTTAGTGAGCCAGTGTGCTAGATCTGACACTGAGATATTAAAAACCTGAAATAACTGGCAGCAGAGAGGAGAGAACCTAACTTTGATCAGAATTTATTACAATTTTCCAGTAAGTTCTGAAAAAGTGCATTATGAAATACGTAAGCATCCTAAATTGTACTTAGAGAAGGCTGAAAATATTAGTTAATATTGCTAAAATACTGAAATATTGAAAAAAGAAAAGGAGTACTTGTGGCACCTTAGAGACTAACCAATTTATTTGATCATAAGTTTTCGTGAGCTACCTGAATGCATCCGATGAAGTGAGCTGTAGCTCACGAAAGCTTATGCTCAAATAAATTGGCTAGTCTCTAAGGTGCCACAAGTACTCCTTATCTTTTTGCGAAAACAGACTAACACGGCTGCTACTCTGAAACCTGAAATATTGAAAATACCAAACAGTGATTTAAAGGCATATTCCTTTCTTTGCCTTTCTACTTCAGTTCAGACAACAAGTAATGTGCCCATTCCCCTGTTTTCTTTTCTACTGTTGATATTTCAATTAACCATCAGTGAGATATACATTTTATTTTTGGAAAGTTTTGACAATGAAACTCACCAGTTTCCATTCTGAATGCTGCTGTGAATTTCCCCCTTTCAGACTCTGCAAGCTTTCTGAAAATGAACCGTCAGGAGCTTTCCAGTTGAGAATGAAGTCAATGCTCATTCTCCACTAATAAAGTTCTCTTTGAGCCTGACGGAAATGTATTTTTCACAATTTAATAATGTCTCTGAAATAGCTTCTTTGGGATTTGTTTAGATGCAAATCTTCCACTGTCTGTTTCACTGCAATTTGCATGGTCAGT
This sequence comes from Eretmochelys imbricata, assembly GCF_965152235.1. NCBI lineage: Eukaryota > Metazoa > Chordata > Testudines > Cheloniidae > Eretmochelys > Eretmochelys imbricata. Next base: position 14,888,239 of record NC_135593.1, on the reverse strand, counting down.
GCTGATCATTCTCAAAGGTTTTTCCTCTTGATTAAAAAGACATTGTATGGGTGAAAACGGAATTTCACATGCTGATGGAGGAAAAGTTATTTACCATGAAAAACCTGTAAGTCATGCAGTGATCAGCAGACTCCATATAGCAGAGAGGAAAAGGGACCTGGCCAGACAAATTGTGGGGCTCAGGAAAATGCCATATTACTTGTAGCACAATACCCCAGCATAGGATCAGGGCATCATTTTGCTAGGCACTGTAAACACAAGTAATAAAACAACAATCCCAGCCCTAGGGCGCTCACAATCAAGGTTAGATGTTAAAAAATGTAAAAGAAATCTAAGGGAGACTCTCCATGCACTGCAATGGGCACTGGATTGGGTCTAGTGGAGTGGATTGAGACCACTGACCAGCTTCACAAAGACAATCACACCTTTCAGTCAATAACAATCTGGACCACAGATGACTAGCCATATGTCTTTACCAACCCATATTCAGTCCTTCCTGCTAGATGCTCTTTTCATAGCTCCCCAGGAAATGACCTTGGCTTGTTCCCCATTAGCATGCAAGAAGCTTCCATTCTACTAATACATTGTTGTCACTGTGTCTAGGTGGATAGTATTAGACTCCTTGCAGATAGCAATGCACTCTGATGAATTCTGCATTTCTGCTCTTCCTGAACCAAGAGGCAGAAACTCTATTTACTGTTTCTTCTTCAAATGTTATAGCTTATCCCTTGGTTCAGAAACTTGCCCTGATTATCAGTTGGGAGATCACTATTGTGTGACATTACTGGCCTCAACATGGAAATATGTCAGAGGAAAAGTGCAGTAAGAGGGACAAGGTCTGTAGTATTTTGTTCACAAGAACAGCAGGTTGTTGCTCAATATACTATGTCCTGCATAAGTAAACACTACATTTACCTATGTGAAATATTGCCAGTACATTCATCATAATCAAATAGTTCATTTCTTCTGGAATCTGTTGACAGCTCAAGGGTCTGCCAGTCCAAATCCATTCCTCTTTGTAACTCCACTGGCAGCATTACTGGAGGAGGGCTTTTATTTTTCCATCCCTCATTTGTTGTTTGGAGGAGTAGGGGGGGAACGGCTGCTGGCAAAAGCTGCTCCTGCCAGGCATGTCAAGAGAAAGAAAAGCAGCTCATGGGGAGCTGAAATAACAGAAAAATTGCAACTCCCTTCATGACATATTGAATCTACATCACTTGGCGTGTGTGTCTGGCCACGTAATGCAAAAAGGCAGAAGTCTGACAGCCCTGCCCCAGAGTTCATAGGCTAGGAGTCAGACAGGATGTAACAGAACAGACCAACAGAGTGGAGAAGGGTAGGAGGATAAGATAGAAAAAAACAGAGTTTAGCAGGAAATTATGTAGAACAAGCCAGCACCTGCCCCAGAGAGCTTACAATCAAGGTTCATGTCAAGAAGTAACAAGGAGCCAATAAAGCTTGGAAGGTGGTATTAGGTCACAGTAAAAGGAATATGTTTTTGCATACTAAGCAATAGTGTCACCTTTCTACCTGCTTACCTATTGTCAGCACTCCTCACTAGCCCTGTCTGCTTCCATCTCTTATTCCTGAATCTTATTTGCTTGATTTCTTTAGATCTAAAAGATATAGGTGAAATTCTGGCCCCATTGAAGTCCATGGCAGTTTTGTTATTGACTTCAATGGATCCAAGATTGCTCCCTAGAGTTCCAGAAGTATCTATTGACTCTAGGTGTCTTTGCTATCAATTAAAAATAATGGCATTAAAAAAACATTTGAACCTGCAGCTGCTCCTCATGCCAAGCCAAGAAAATAATGAACCAAAGATGAAATCAAAACCCAACCAATATCCTTCTTACCACAGACCCCAGTTCTTATCACACACCTGCCTTCCCAGAACATAGGACTGAGATTTTCAATGCAGTGTAGGGGTTTTAGGCACATATCTTCCATTTATTTGGTTTTCAGGATCAGGATTCATAATAGGAAACAGATATACAGCCAATTGAGTATTGCCCTGTAACCATAACAGAACCCACTGGGTCATATTACATACCTTACACCATCCCGTTTAATTTTTCTATTCTATTTGCCTGCCCCAAAACAAACTTTGCTAATAATTTACTAAGACAAAGCACTGGCCTAACAGATGTAATATTAATTCAAATTTTGATTTAAATCCATTGCTAAATGGAGAGCATTTTTGCTGTTTGTTGTTAAATAACATTATTTTATGTTGTGACACTGCTGTGACACTGGCCGATCAGATCATGCTAGACTGTTTTCAGGTCATTTCACTTGTGGATTAGTATAGATCAAAGTGATTAGTGCTTTGGGTGTTTAAACGTTATAAAACTGAAGGGATGTTACATACATTGTTTTAACTTATCTGTTCCTGTTATAACGTAATAGCAAACATTTAAAGCGTAAATACCCCTGTAACTAAATAACTCATCAGACATCAAAGAAGCCTGGTGGAATGCTAATGATGGACTTTATCAGAACGGCCACTGTGTGTGATGACCTGTAGTCAAAAGACTAAGTGCATTCCTCACTCATCATCATCAAAGGAAAAGTCCATGTTGGTAGAGAGACTGTCAGCTTGTCTTCTGTGAGAAGATATAAGAATGGATCCAAAGAAAAATCCTTCATCTCTGGACTGTTTGGATTCTAACAGGGCAGAATAGCTGAATGAGAAGACTGAGATCCCCAGAGTTATTCTGGGTAGCCCTGAAAGACTTTTGGGAAACTGGCCATTTATTACACCACTGCTACCATTTGAAGTTACAAATTGTGATTCATCTGTTGTTATATTTTACCTGCTTTAATTTCTCAATAAATCATTCTTTTTTCTTAGTAAACTAACTAGAGATTTATTAGCTATAAATTTGGCTGCCATCATTGTCTTCGGTATAAAATGTGGAGTATCAATTGAGCTGGGGTAAGTGGATGGTCTCCTTGAACTGGGAGAAACCAGCTGTGGTGTGATTTTAGATTTAAGTACCCTTTTATCACAAAGCCCAGTTTGTCTGAGTGGCAAGATAGGCTGGAGAGTCAAAGGGTCTATGACTCCCTGGCAAGACTGGTATCGTTCTCCAAATGTTCACATTTGTTACTGACTTGGTGAAATATAATTATAAAACATACCTCCAATTTGGGATGTCTGCCCTTGTTTTCTGACAATCTGAGGTAGGCACTCACAGTTGTGAGCAACTCCAGATAGCGTGACACATGTAGCATAAAGTTAATGGATAATAAAACAGTTAATTTACTATGTTTGACTGTGAACTCCAGCTGCCAGTAATTTGATTGATCCTTCTGGGATGAGTGGGGTTTACTTGTTTATACAACAAATGACAATGTTTGCCCTGTTTACCATGGTGACCAACTGTAAATTTCAGTTAACATAACATATTGCAGGATTTCACACTTTGTCAAGTTACAGAGGAAAAAGAGCCAGCATATGAAATCTCATGATATACTCAATGCTTGGGCCCCAAAGCAACTACTAAAGCCTAAAGTTAAGTATATGCATACACGTTTGCATGATTGGGCCCCTTACATTACTTTTGATATCTTCAAAAGTGTTTTACATCTATTAATCAATCCATACAACAACCCTGAGAGGCAGGTATACTGATTGTGAGATAATATGATATCAATAAGCCCTCAGTCCAGCAAAATAAACTTAAGAATATGCTTAACTAAGAGCAGATGGGTAGCCCTATTGAAATCAATAAGTTTTTAAGGGCTTTGCTGGATCAAGTCCTATATATAAGCAAACAAGTAAGCACAATCTTAAGGTGGAAGCAAAACACTTTAAAAATATGTAAGAAAACCTCTATAAGAAATGAAACCTACAATTTGTCCCCCCAGCCACACACCTCCCCCCCCAAAAAAAATTTTTTAACAGTTTTCTTTAGAAAGTTTGCAACAGACATGTTTCTTTAAATAATTTGTATCTTTCCATTGTGGGTGTAGACACCTGTTTATTTGGTACTCAAAAAAAAAAAAGCTGGGGTACTGGCATTGATATTATCTCTTAACAAAAATGACACTGAACATTAAGATCTTGATCCTGAATTCCTAATTTAGCAGCAGATGGAGGTAGAAAACACCAGTAGTTAGATGGACTTTGCAAACAGAGAGAAAAGGGGGGAAAAGGTTGTTCAGATTACGGCCCACAAAAGTTTGCAATGCCCTTTAATAGATGATGCTGAAAATAAATGTGATACACATTGTAGAGCACCAAAGAAACATGTTATAACCTTTTTTGCCTCATTGTTTATGATCCAGGTTACACACACACACATACCACAGGAAGAATAGAAAGCATTGTTCTCAAATAAGATACTGCAGGAAGGTTTCAAAGTCCCAGTGATGTGTATCTGTTTTCACAGCAGGATTGCTATTTGTATTGACTGACTCAGAACTTCTGCCTCTTATTTGCCTAGTGTTATTTGCATGAATTTTCGCATTGGCCTTCATGATTTTCAACATTAAATAAAAGATGAACCCAATAAAAAATATGAATATTTTGGGGATAAAAATCGTATTCAGTAAGTTTCAGAGGCTTATCCGCTGCCCTGCTCCTCTGGCCCAATGGTGCATTTATATCTGAATAATTATGATGGAAACAGAAGCTGTGACCATGAGGTTCACTAATGATAAATCATAAATCGGTCCCAGAGAATGAGAGAGTTCCTGAAGATGAGGACTAGGTAACATTATTTCCTAACCTGATGTTAAGGCTTTGGGCCCAGATCTTCAAAGGTATTCAGGTGCCTAATTCCCATTGATTTGGGAATTGAAGATTTGGGCTTTAGAATCATAGAAATGTAGGACTGGAAAGGACATTGAAAGTGAGGTCATCTAATCCATCCTCCTGCCCTGAAACAAGACCAAATATATCTAGAACATCCCTAACCGGTATTGTCCAACCTGTCCTAAAGAACCTTCAATGATGGGGGCTTCACAACCTTGATTGGTAACTTATTCCAGTGTTTAACTATCCTTATAGTTAGAAAAATTTTCTTAATATGTAACGTTAATCCATTTTGCTGCAGATTAAGCCCATTACTTTTTGTCCTACCTTTAGTGGACATGAAGATCAATTGATCATCATCCTCTTTGTAACAACCCTTTACTTAGTTGAAGACTGTTATTTGATCCTCCCTCGGTCTTCTTTTCTCAAAACTCAACATGCCCAGACTTTTTAACTTTTCCTCAGAGGTCAGGTTTTCTAAACGTTCTGTCATTTTAGTTGCTCTCCTCTGGACTCTCTCCAGTTTTTCCACCTCTTTCTTCAAGTGTTTTGCTCCTAACTAGATATGCATGTTTCAGAGTAGCAGCCGTGTTAGTCTGTATCTGCATATAGAACAGGAGGACTTGTAGCACCTTAGAGACTAACAAATTTATTAGAGCATAAGCTTTCGTGAGCTACAGCTCCCGTTCGTTGGATGTTTCATTAAGTGACGAGTTTTGTGTGTGTTTGCAGTGAGTGCAGGTTTTGTGTTTATTAGTGTAGGTATGTTAATGTGGTGTGCAGAGCGCTTTGCAGCAGTGACAGCTCTAGTACCATAGGCCTAGAATGGCTAAGGGGTCATTGGCACAGTGGGCTCACTGATGTGCGTTTCTACTGGGGTCAGAGACAGATCCGGTGGGAGGTCCCCGCACGGGTTGCACCTCGTGCCGGCAGGGGCGATGGGGCTCGGTGCTGTAGGAGAAGTGGCAACGGGTGGTTGATTCTCACCCCCAGCCACTTGACAGGGGTTGGTGTCCTCTGGCGACTGCTCTCACAGCCCTGACCCTGGCTGCTGGGAAGGTCAAAGGGCCTCTGAAGCCAGAGTTCAGAAGGTCAAAGGTCAAGAGGTCACCGAGATGCCTGACTCCACCTACCCTGAGGCGCACGGGGCGGGGTCAAGCGGCCGGGCTCACGGACAGTTACTAGCCCACAGGCCTCAGACGGTCACGGATAGGCTGTAGTGGGTCAGAGTTCAAAGGTCAAATGAGAAGTGGTCGGAGCCACTGAGTTTTCCGACCTCTGCCGGGGTCAAAGGTCAAAACGGAGACGTAAACGTTTTCAGCATCTCCCCCTCCCGAAAGGGCCTCCATTGCTTATTTCCGCTTCCGGAGCCTTTCTCGGGCACTTCCGTGTAGACCGGGAGCCGGAACCTTAGTGTCCCGGCCTGGCGGGGGGCGTTTCCGGCCGAGGCCTTTCCGCCCGACTCCCCGCGCGGCCGCCCCTCGCTCGGATTGGCTGCCGGGCTGGGAGGAGGCGCTGCCATTGGCTGCGGAGGCGGCCGGCCTTGCGGTTGCTGCGCCCGCCCCCCGGCGGGCCCGGAGCTGGGAAGCCGGCAGTTGCCGGCGCGAGGAGCCGCCGGTAAGGAGGGGTCGGGTCCTTCCCCGCCCCCTCCCGCGGACAGGCCTGGCCGAAGCCGGGCCCGGCCCCGCCCCCCGCTCTCGTGGCTCCCCGCGGCAGGTTCCCCACGTCTCGGGACCCGCTGTCCCCAGCCCCCCCCCACCCGCCCCCCGGGGCTGGGGGAGCCGGGCCCCCTGGGTCCGATCCGGTCGTTGCCCCCTGCGGCGGGGGCAGCCCCTGCGCTGTGACCCGGGCGGCGGCGCTGGACCGCAGGGTTTGCGTCCACACGGCGCCCCCTGCGCTCCGGGGCCGGCGGCGGGCTCCTGGCGGCCCGCGGGGGAGGAGGGTGTTGGTGGGGGACGCTGGTGTCTCCTGTCTCTGGATTTTCCTGGCGCTCCTGCCTAAATCTTATTCCAGATGTGGATTGTCACAACCCCCCCCCCCCGAGACTCCCCCGGGGCAGGGGCTGGATCTGCAAAATACAACGTTGTGCTGTGTTGCCCCTCTGAGCTGACCGCAGTCACAGTTCTCTCCCCATTGTGCCATGGCCCACGCTGCATCTAGGAACCCCCACGGCTTTGTAGAGGGCATCTTTTTTGGTGGTGGTGGTTTTCTGGGTGACTGAATGGCGTGCCAAACATTTCCTGTCTTTGTAACACCATCTCTCAGTGCCTAAAGGTCGGACCATGCCTCCTGGGAAGGCCGGCAATAAGGAAAAGCTGGTGCTCCAGTGTGAGTGGGAGATGTGCACCTATGTAGCCTCTAAGATGGAGGAGTTTTGTGATCATGTGTCGGAGCATTTGCAGCTGCATCTTCGTGGGGAACATAGGGATGAGATGAACCCTCTTGGTAAGGGACCCTGAGTGCAATTAAAAACTATAACTAAAATTGGACTCTTGGGTTGGAAGAGCCATAAGGTGGGTCATCAAGCTCCCTTCATTATTCTGAACCACCCTGGTAGACATGGAGAAATTTCAATAGTGAATTTCCTAGTGAGGGTGATGCCATAGTGTCCACTGGAGATAACGTGTTCTGCATTCTGGTAAGAAAATAAACTTTCCAGCGGATCTAGTGAGCTCTGCTGTCAATTAACCTATAAACCCTTAAATTGTAATCCTCTTCATTATGTGACTTCAGTTAAATCTATGCTGGGCTTTTCAATGAGATGCTTAGCAGTGTTAACTGATATATATTTTTAAAGTGTGATACATAGTCTAACATTCTGAGCACTGGACTGGGATCTGTGAACACCTGAGCTATTAACAGAGCTAAGGAGATTTATTTTTATTTTTGTAAATAGTTGATGTTTATATTGATTGTCTTGAGTGCAAGGTATTGGCTGCCTCTGTAGTGGATCATAAGCCAGAGGCTTAGCCTTCTAGAACAGAGTCCAGAACTGAACAAGTAGGAAGATGAGAGTTCTCTTCTCACCATAAGTAGGTGGTTCCACCAGTTGCAGGGAAGGAAAGCTATGAAGAAAGCTTGCGTCTTTTCTTGCTCATGGGGACTTAAGCTTTAACAGGGAGACAGTTACTGACAAATCTGTAGAAAACGAATGTGTTTCCTGTTTATGCTGCAGAAGAATACACCTGTCTGTGGCAGGAATGTGGCTTCTGCTCCCCAGAGAGCTCTGTAGACCTGGTCCGCCACGTTTACTTCCACTGTTACCACACTAAGCTGAAGCAGTGGGGGCTGCAGGCCTTGCAGAGCCAGTCAGATGTGACCCACTGTCAGCTGGACTTCCAGAGCCGCAACATCATCCCTGAGATCCAGGAAAACTTCTTGTGTCTGTGGGAGTACTGTGAGGTGAGAGCAACAGGGAGGGGATCAGCCCTCCTAAATCCTGTCTGTAGGTGTGCAGTCAGGTGGGAGCAGGAGAAAAGCAGGGCTTAGTCTCACACAGTGTCAGCAAATCTCCAGTTCCTGAGCATTCAATGTGGTGTAACCCTTGAGATCTCAGCCCAGTTCAAGTGGGGGCACAGACAGGGCCTTACGTGGTCCAAGCCAACAAAATCTCTGTTCTAGGGTAGGGAGATGGTCTCAGCATTACGAGCACTGCAACAATTTTGGATGCCTGGATTGTGCTTTTCTGTGTTTTCCCCAGGGGAGAGGAGGGAAGAAGCTCTGTCAAAGTTGAGCTGTATCAGAATTGCTAGTATGCATGTGCTGACCAATATTCTTGTGTCTTTGTCTGCCCGCAACAGAGATCTTTTGATAACCCTGAATGGTTCTACCGGCATGTGGAGGATCACAGCTTCTGTTCAGAATACAAGGCAGCTGGGAAGGAGAACCATGTGGTCTTTTGTGGCTGGAAAGGTATTTGATTTTATTTATGTTACAGTAGCACTTAAGAACCCCGGTCATGGACCAGAACCTCGTTGTGCTTGGTGCTGTACAAACACGGAACAAAACACAGTCCCTGCACATGTGAGAACTTGAAAGCTCTCCTGGGGCGAGGCTGGGGAGCAGCTGACAAACGACAAGGCTTTGCACTTCGGTAGCTCCTTTCCAATGAGGCTCTCAAAGTACTCTCCATTTCCCCACTGGTTGGCTCCAGAAACCAAAATACAGTGTCAGCTTGCTGGGGTGCCCACGGTATGTCAATGTAAGAGTGAGGAATATAACCTGGGACTCTTGCTTCTTAGTCCCCAGCCCTTTTGATTTAGACTTCCCTCCTTCCTTTGCTAAGGGGTTCTCAGTCCCTGGAGTGTAAAACTGCCCAAGAACTTCCCAACCCCAGTCAGAGAATTGACTGGAACCTGCCCACCATGGGTGGACTCAATATCCGGTGATTCCAGTTGAGGCATTTAATAGATGGTATCAAGGCCTCTGAACAGAACAGCAAGGGGGAAGTGCTGGTTTAACTGTAACAATAACTGCTGTCTTTCATGTGGACATGATCATCTCAGCTGCTCATGTGTCCCGTGGAATGACAGATCTATGCTGTCTGTAGGCCTGTATCCAGTCTTCTACATATCTGCAGCATGCTTGGCCTGGCTCTCCACTGGGGACAGCATTAACCTCCCACCCAGCAGAACAGCAAGTTGAAAGCTTCTGCGTGGTTTGGGGCTGTTGAGTCCAAGGCATTTTCCTCTGCCTGTGCTACTGAAAGTTTCTTGGAGCTGTCCGGTCCTTTGCCAAGGAGCTAACCAATGTCTCTGCCTCTTATGCTCAGACTGTGACTGCACCTTCAAAGGACGCTGTAAGCTGCGGGAGCACCTGCGCAGCCACACGCAGGAGAAGGTAGTGGCCTGTCCTACCTGTGGCGGGATGTTCTCCAACAACACCAAGTTCTTTGACCACATCCGCCGGCAGACCGCCCTGGATCGTAAGTGCCTGAGTGGGGGTGGGATTGTCCCTGATCTACCCTGTTGCTTCTAGCTGGGTCATTTGATTTGTCAGCAGCTATCTCTGTTCTAGGAGCAAGGCATTAGCAGGGCACGAGCACTGTGAATAGTGGCACTGATTGGCTCTCAGGCTCACCGGAGAGACCAGCGGCTTGAATAGGCCATTGAGACTGAATTCCTCTCTCAGGCAAGGGTGGGGCAGCACGGGAGAGGTTTGTCTTGCAGTATCCCGTGCCATTCTTGCTCTGTGGACATGGGACTAAAGTCTCAGGCTGGCAGGCAGACCCTTCTGCCAGTGCTACATTCATTTAAAATCTCCTTGAGCTCCTTTGTGCCATACTGGGTGCTGGAGTCATACTGTGCTGTGCATTCTCCGCTTCAGGCTGGGCCTGTAGCTAAAAGTGAAAGGCGTTGCTGGTCTACCCATAGCTCCCTGCAGGGGCCCTGTCTACATTTCCAGCTGTCCCTGTATGTCCCCAGCTCCCATGCATCTCATTCCTGGTTAGACTTGTTTTGTGACCATTCTTGAAGGCAGTAGAATTGGTTCTGGGGTTGCTTCCTGAGTCATGCGGTGGTAGCACTGGCAGGACTGTGTTCACTGGAAGGCAAGACACTGGCTCTCTAGCCAGGGGCAGCGCCCACAGTGGCTGTGAATGAGGCAAAAGGGCGTCTGGCTCTGATATAACTAATTCTCTTCCTCCTGTGTGTTGCTATCTGTGCTATATTCTCTCTGCTTTGTTCTTTCTGTCCTTTCCCCTCCCCCTTTGTGCACTCTCTTCTCTCTCCCCCACCTTTCCCCACTGTTACAGAGCAGAGGTTTCAGTGCTCCCACTGCTCCAAGAGGTTTGCTACAGAGAGGCTGCTGCGTGATCACATGAGGAACCATGGTGAGTAAAGGCCCTTCTCTCTCTTCCAGCCGTCGCTCTGGCAAGTGCATTCCCTCTCCCCACTCCATGGTGATGGGCTTCCCTCTCGTTTTTCTCGAGCAGTAAACCACTACAAGTGCCCCTTGTGCGACATGACCTGCCCACTACCCTCCTCCCTGCGCAACCACATCCGCTTCCGGCACAGCGAGGAGCGGCCTTTCAAGTGTGACTACTGTGACTACAGGTGGGGTCCCTGTGATTGTACTTCCCTAGAGGGGAGTGGGTCTGGGGTTCAGAGGTGGGGCCTGGGTCTGTGTGGGGTGAAGGGAGGGCAGCTGGGCTGTCAGGGGCTGGGAGAGAAGCACTGATGGGCCGGGAAGGAGAATGGGGTAGGGGTCTCTCACGCATTTGGCTTCATTCCCACGTTCTTTCCTTTCAGCTGTAAAAATCTCATTGACTTGAGGAAGCACCTGGACACTCACAGCAAAGAGCCAGCCTATCGCTGCGAGTTCGAAGCCTGCAGCTTCACTGCGCGCTCCCTCTGCTCCATCAAACTGCACTACAGGAAAGTCCACGAGGTGGGGAGGGAACCAGGGGATCTGCTGCTGTTCCCACTGTTTATATTGCAATAATATTGAGAAGCTCCAAGTAAGGTTGCGGTCCAGTGTGCTAGGTGCTGCAGATACACGTCGTGAGAGATGAGCCCTACACTGAAGAGCTTGCAATCTAGATAAAGATAAAAACTGAGAGGAAGGGAATGCTGTCCTCCCTGCTAGACAGATGGGGGGAGCGAGGCACAGAGAGACCAAATTACTTGTCCAAGGTCATACAGGGAGTCTGACAGAGCTGGGATTTGAATCCACATCTCCTGACTTCCACCAGACCATTCTTCCTCCCAAACCCGCCCTAGCCCTCGAGGTGACCATAAAACCCTAATGGAAATTTCAGCTTCATTTTCCTCACCCACCCATGAACAATCCATGGTCACACGTGGTATCCATCAGCTCCGGGAGGAATTGACTCTTCTATCCTTCCTGTTCCTCTCTCCACCTGCTGCAGTGCTAATGGCTAAACGGGTTCGGATGAGACAACACAAGTTATCTGGGGAGGGTGGGTCTCTCATGACTTTCCTTCTGGCTGTCTGGTCTCTTTTGATCTCTGCTCTCTGGCTGGGAACAGGGAGTTGCTCCCCCTTCCAGTGCAGGGTCGAGGGCAGGAAGAGCAGCAGTTTCATAGATTCGTAGATACTAAGGTCAGAAGTAGCAAAGATGTACTGAACGGTAGGTGAGCCCTGGCAAGCAAGTAGCAGGTCCCTGCACTGAAGACACTAAAGACGCAGAGAACACTGACCAGAACTGGGCATACACACCCAGTAATTCAGGCTATGTGGTGTGTTAACATGTTTGCCTAGAATCTTGCCTGCTTTTTCCTGTGGCTATAAATGGTGGCTGATGGGATTTGAGTGGGAGTTCTCCATTCTTGGCCACTATCCACTAACCTAGCAATTGTGCTAATTTTATGAGCCGTCAGTTTGTATCTCCTTCTGCTAATCCCTTGGGAGCACTGGTTGGGGTCTGCCTGCCCCTGTTCCTCCCTGCATGGCTGACTGCGTGTGTTCTGCTGCTACTCTCTGGCATGGGGCAAGCATTTTAATACCTGTATTTCTACAGACATGGGTATGGCTCCAGTACTTAGCCCTGCCTCGGTGCAGGGGACAGGACTAAATGACCTACTGAGGTCCCTTCCCGTCTGACATTTCTATGATTCTGTGGCCGCTTTGCAAAGCAGTCCCAAACAACTAGCAGTCGGGGCACAGGATCTCCTAGGTAATGAGATTCCCTCCATCCCATGGATTGGAAATGCCAAGCCCATCAGAAGTGTTACCAGTCCCCACTCCTTTGCCAGAATGATGCTTGCTATAAAACTTGTAGGATGTTTGTTCCTCTTGGAAAGCCTGGCTTCCCACAAGGCAGCTTGGGTTTGAATCCCATGACATTTACATCCTTCCTTTCTTCTCGCTCCCTCCCCAGGGTGACTCGGAACCCCGGTACAAGTGCCACATCTGTGACAAGTGCTTCACACGTGGGAACAACCTCACCGTGCACCTAAGGAAGAAACACCAGTTCAAGTGGCCCTCGGGCCATCCTCGCTTCAGGTACTGGACCTCCAGCCCCTCCTGTGTGCAAAGCTCACTACCTCTCTCAAGCCACAGGGGGCAGTAGGGGACAGTCACGCAGGGGTGGAGGGCGTTGCTCCTGGGTTCTCTGATACTATGGTGATGGGTGCCATATCAGTACCTAGATAGCAGCCTCCAGTGGCAGATCAGAGACAAGGGCTGCTGGGCAGCAGCCACACTAATGCGGCTGGATCTACTGGGTTGCTTGTGGAATTCGCAGGCTCACGCTGCAGCCAGATCCAGCTCTCTTCAGCCTGAGAGAGTCACCCCAGTCTAAGCCCGGTCAGGTTTTGAGGATGCCTTATCCGGTGTAATCTCCAGCAAACCGCAGTCTCCCCGAAATGTTCCAGGGCTTAAAAGGGTGAGGAAGCAAAGGAGGGCTCTCAAATTTGCCCATGGAAACTGGACAGGACAAAGAAACCAAACCTGGCCTGAGTGGAGATGTAAACCCTCTATCTGGCATGCGGCTGCTAACTGTTAGGGGCTGGGGATGAAAGGATTTACCTTCCCTGACAACGCCCCCCCCCCCCCACTGCACTGCCTGTTAACACTCTGGGCGCTGTGTGCTGGGATGTCTGCCCCATAGCAATATCAGTGCTGCAAAATAACCTCCTTCGGGTAGCAACTGCCACTGATCGCCACCTAGCCTGGCGTTGGGTGGGCTAGCACGCTGGGCAGCACTCCAAGCAGTCAGTCCTCCCTCGGTAACTGCACAAGGCATCTGCCTTCCAGCCCCGTTCTAACCCTCCCTCTCTCTGGCCTGCCCAGGTACAAGGAACACGAAGACGGCTACATGCGGCTGCAGCTAGTGCGCTACGAAAGCGTGGAGCTGACTGAGCAGCTGCTGAAGGACCGGGAGAAGCAGGGCGAGTTGCTGGATGGCACGGCGGAGTGCGTGGTGCTGACAGAGGGTGAGGGCAACTTGCAGGGGATCATCCTGGAGCCACCGGCAGAGGCCTCCCTGGAGGAGGCCAATGACATGGAATCACAGGTGGCCCCGCTGCCACCACCGGCCTATGCTGCTGCCAACCCTGACCCAGCTCAGCAAAGCACCTTCCCGAGAGCTGAGGCCTCGCCAGACCGAGAGTCCAGCGCCCCGCTCGGCCCCATCATCCGTGTGGTGAACAGGACCAACGAACGTGGGGAGAACGAGACGGTGTACTACGTCATGGCCAACGCACCCTCAGAGGAGCAGGCAGCAGTGCCTGGCGGCCTGGCCGGGGAGCCAGAGGAGAACGTCATGGACCGCCTACAGAAGACAGCTGAGGAGCTGGGGATACAGATTATGTGAGTTGCCAGCGCTGCCTCCCTGCACTTTGGCTTCAAGTAATTCAGGTGTCTCTCCTGCTTGGGAGGGCAGGGATGGAATCACAAACACTCTCCATCACCCCGCTGGGGTCCCTCCTCGTCCTTGATCATAAACCCAGAGGAGTTGGTGCTGCCTGCGGGAAGGTTCTGAGCACGTCCCCACCCAGCCTCAGCTGTCTCCCTTTGCCCTCCTGTCACTGAGGAGCAACTGCGCTGTGCTGGGTGACCTGATGGAGGAAAGCTCTGGTCAGCGCCCAGTGGGTGAGAGGGATTGAGCTCCCTTCCACCAGCCTGGGAAAGGAAGGTGGCAGTGGATGCTGGGAGCAGCCTTAGATATTTTCATGGCAGGAAAGGGGATTCGAACTGGGAGGAAGATGTGGAATAGTCTCCCAGCACAAACGCTTTGTGACTTCAGTGCCCTCCATCCCATGGGGAGAGGTTTGGGCTGTGTCCCTCCCTACACCCCAAAGGTCCCTGGCAGATAGGTCAGACTCCTGCTGCTAAGAGACTCAGTCCCTGTGCTTGCTGAGAGCCCCGTGCTCAGCCAGAATCTCCACTCCTTTGGAGCTGCAGGTGGATTAGCTTACCTCCTGAGATGCTGTTTGGCCTTAAACAGGCTCATTCTGTCCAGTTTCTCGTTGCCCTCGGGTGAACAAGACGTCCTGACCCTGTCTCAGACATGTCGGAGTGTCCACTTTCTAGCTTGCTCAAACAGATCCCTTATCAGTATTTGCATTGACACTGCCCCATCATCTTGTTGATCTGAGCAGGGGACAGCCGAAGGGTCCATTTGTCCCTTTGCAGGTTGCTGCTCCCCCATGCACTGGTGGGGAGCTGGTGTAAGCTGGGGGCACCCTTCTCAACACTCGGGGACCTTTGTGCTGCCTTCGTCCTCCCCTCGGGTTCTTGCTCAGGGGTTTCCCCACGCTGGGGCCTGGGCTCCTGGCTGTGCAAAGTAAGTGCTTTTATAATAAAAATAAATAAATAAAAGCCCTGTGTTCCAGGTCAGGTTTCAAGTGTGTGGTGTCTGCCGAGGCCCTGTCAATGTGGCTCTTGCATGCCCTAGTGCAGGGATGGGACCAAGCAGTTGGGGATTTTCGTGACCGTATCCTTGTAATATCCAGGGTGCCGGTGACACTTGAGCTCTTACCATATCTCTGTGGTATGTCCAGTGATACAGAGCCATCTTCATGCGGCTGGAATCCCCAGCTTCGGCATCGGAGTGTCTACTTTTGCTCTGTGCCTCCCATAGCTTTGCACACGCACGCTGTCTCATCAGATAGGATATAGCACTCCCCCAACCTTCTTCCCTGCACGTGGACTACTCTGCCATTCCCATTGACCCAGAAACCTTTCCTTGCTGTAACATAAGGATCACTGTCGACTTGCAAGCAAGTCTCTACCATGGGACCAAGCTGTGCTAGCTGGCCTCTTTTTCTCTCCTGGGATCCCAAGGGGTCTCAGTTCTAAACTTTGGTTTGTAGATTTGGGAGACAACTCTACAACCCTCCTGCCCTCCAAGTCATCATTAGATGTATTTGCAATACCCTCATCAGTAAGGTGTTGACATACCATGCTTGTTAGGAGGTTTCTGTCTTGGCTAACCTCCAGCATGGGTAATTATGGTCTCCCGAGCCACTAATCCTCCTGGCCTTTTCAGCGGAGGACACAGTTCTCATCTTCCTTTCCTGAGCCATTATATCGCAGTGTTATGGGGAATCAAATAGTGCTGCGTTTCCTCCCATAGCTGGGCACATTTCAGGGGCAGACAAAGTGAGGCCCACTTGAAAAGTTTGTTGTTGGCTGAAAGGCATGAGCCAAACGTCATGTTGGGGGTAGTTTTTAGCAGGTCCATTGCAGATTGCTGTTGTCTAACTTGGGTTGGTTCTGGTTGCTTGACAGCCTGACCCCATCCTACTGGGATGTGGCAGGAACATGGCTGTAAAGTGCAGGTAAATAGGAAGCTCTGTCCCACCCTCGGACTGGTAGACGGGCTCTGGTGGTGATCAGTTCCCTTGGAGGTGCTGTGCTCTTTCTAATCCTGGAATAACCTTCCCTGCTCCAAGCTGAGCCCTCGAATGGGGGCACCTGCTGCTCTCCCAGGACAGCTGTAATCGCCTTAACCAGCGTATTATGGAGCTTGTCTTACTGGGGAGCTGCCCCCTGGTACTGAGGGTGCAGCAAAGACGGCCTCTGCCAGCTGCATCTGGGGCCATGGAAGGTTCTGAAACCTGCCTGCCTGGCAGACTGACAAGGAGCCTGGAAGAGCTGAGAGCCCAGGTCAGGGCTTCTCTGCAGCCCAGATCCCTGGCTCTGGGACAGCCAGCCCAGCATGCTGTCATGGAGCTGGGGCTCCCATCGAGCTAGGTGGAAAATGATCATTCTGGCTTGTGGAGGATTTTGAAATTGCGGGTTTCGTTTTGGAATCTCAGGATCCTTCACGAAGCAGGATTACCGTTCTCTGCCCAGCTCTGACTGGCCTTCCCAGGCTGAGGGGCTGTCAGCATGCACATCAGCACCACTTCAGTTAAAGCAGGGCAAACCCCTGTGTGGGGAGGTCTTATTTCAGTGTAAGGGGGGCATTTTGGTTTTGTTTAAACGTGGTTTGAATGACTTCAGCTAAACTGCAGGAATCCTAGTTTAAACCCTAATAAGTGACCACATGGCCTTTGGCACTGGCTTAACTAGATGGTTTAAAATCGCAACTTAAGTTAAACTGGTGTAACTCTGCCCTTCTGCTCAGGGCCAGCCTGAGTCAGGGCTTGGATGGGAGACCTCTAGGAAACCAATGTGATTTGGATACTCCTCCCACAAAGCAAGTGCCCCACCTGGAGACTCCCTCTTTTGGATAATACACTTGTGCTCATTAGAACATCCCATGGTGCCATTGTACCTCCCTGCAGTTTCTACTAGATACAGAATTTTTCTTCACTTCCTGTCCTAAACTGAGCAAGGTGTTGCAGTGCCCTGCTGGGCCTGTAGTTCTGGCATGCTTGGTGGGGGATTTTCCAAGTAGTTCTTCCATTGGGATTTGCCAGTGGCAATAATTGAGGCAGGATTCTTGCTGGCTCACTGGAGAGCCCTGAATGGAGGGACCCTGAAGGGAGTCGGTTTTGTGCAGCAGGTGCACGGAAGTCAGGTATCTTGTTCTGCTTATGACTCCGGGAAACAATTACTGTGTGTAGGCTCAACGGACCATCCTCCAGCAATGCAGTGGGATTGTGGCCTCAGCAGCCACTGTGGTGTGGTGGTCGCTGCCTTTCCCGTTCCCTGCTTGCGTAGTTCAGCAGAGCAAAAGCCACTGAAGCTCCAGGTTATTTCAATGGAGAAATCACTTTACATTAAACCCCCAGCCATCTGCTCACTTTCTAATTACAAACCCACTAAGAGCATAATTCACAGTGGTGTCCTGAAAGCAGGAGGTGGTGGAGGGCAGCACCCAAAGGGATGCTCTCTCTTCAGAATGTAGACGCTCACATTGGTTTCTCGTCCTTCAGATGCTAAGGGAATGCCCATGCTATGGAGATTATACCAGCATCGCCCCGTAACATAGACGCAGCCTATGTCACCGGAAGGAGTTTGCTTGTGTAGGAACACCACCCTCTGAACAGCTAGCCATGTCAATGGAAGCATTCTTCCATCCACATACCTGTGTCTACACTGGGCTTTTGTTGGCCTAGCTATGCCAGTCAGGCTTGGTTTCTTCACACGCCTGCCTGACATACTTATGCTAATGTAACTTTTGAGTGCAGACCAGGCCTGAGTAAAAGTGGGGAGGTGGGAAGGAAGGTGAGTGTCTGTTGGACAAATTTCAGAGGAGCAGCCGTGTTAGTCTGTATTCGCAAAAAGAAAAGGAGTACTTGTGGCACCTTAGAGACGAACCAATTTATTTGAGCATAAGCGTTCGTGAGCTACAGCTCACTTCATCAGATGCATCCGATGAAGTGAGCTGTAGCTCACGAAAGCTTATGTTGGACAAAGTGTTCCCAGGCAGAGGTGGGCAGGGAACACAACCCCTCTAGAAATAGTTCAGACAGTCGTGATCAAAATCCTCTAGTGGTCTGGAGGCCTGTGTCAAATGGGTTTCTCGGTCCGATTCCCCACAGACAGAGATCAGCACTGTGTGCATGCACGCCCCTTCACAACTGATACGTAGCCTCTGCAGAGGGGACAAAGGCGTGAAGGGGCCCTGGACACTGTGTCCCACCCCAGAGGTGGAGTCCCAAGGCTGGGGTGAAGCACGCTGCCAGGAGGAGTGGGGTAAGCTTGCCCCGCCCATGCTGTAACTGGCGTGGATGGTCGGAGGATTTCCGGGTTGCTCAGCTGGCTCTGAACTCCCTTAAGTGCTCATGCAGCGAACAGCGCCTCCATAGAGGTTCAGCTCTCACATCCAGGCTGAGAGGAGACTGGACAGGGAGGCACCTGTGCATGTCCCAGAGGTCAAAGGCTAGTTTCCACCTTTCAGCTAGGTGAGTCCCACCTTGTATGCTTGGCATAACCTGGTTCTGATCAGTTGTACCAAGGATGCCTTCGCAGCAAGAGCATTCCAGGCAACAGAGCCTAGCTGGCACATTGAAGAACCAAATCTGTGCCAAAAGCTGCAGTGAATTGGGATGTCTCTAGCTCCTTTCCATGGCACTACTCAGGTCAAGGAGCCTGGGGCTCCACAGGTGAATATAGGGGCAATGCAGCTGTCCCTGGCATGGACCAATAGAACCTAAGGTCAGGAAATACCGTAGGGCCCAGTCTGAAACTTCACTGGTGCTCCTCTGTGGGATTGTGGCCTCTGGGGTCTTTAATTGCTGCAGCCACAGCATAGGCTGCAGAAGGTAATCGCTTTGCCAGAGGATTATCTACAGGGAAGAGAGAATGGGGATTAAAAGGAAGCCTCTTCCGTCCCCGTCCCCGTCCCCGTCCCCCCCCCCCCCCCCCGTCCTCCCCCAGCTACTGGACCTGTAAGGTGTCTCTGTCCTGAGCACATGGAAGCGAAGTTCCCTTCCGCCATGGGAAGGCTGGGTCAGGACAGAGCCAGACCCTGCTGGCAGCCAGCTCAGCCCGGTCAGAATCCCCAGGGTGAGGGGGAGATGGAAAAGCAAATACTACCTGTCTTTTGAAAGCTGGAGTCCAAGGCCAGTGGGAGAAGGACTGGAAACTTCAGAACAACTAAAGAGGGCAGTGTGTGGAAAGGGCACTGCACTGGGCCTGTGATGAGCACCATGGAGCTGGGACTCCTTGTCTTAGTCACGCTGGCTGGGTTTGGCTCTGGTGAGGAGGAGGAAGGTAAGTAATGGGGCAGGAGGCATTGGCTACACACAGTATGGTGCCTGTGAGCCACTAGGGAGGGAGCTAGCTGTGTCGGGATCCAGACAGCTCTGGTCAGTGTCCTTGCGGAGAAGAGCAGCTTTGCTTTGGTCACAGGGCAGCAGCTCTGTGGTCCGTGCAGAGTGCCCAGCCCAGAGGCTGAGCTAGTCCTGCTGGGACCCACCAAGGAAAGGGGGTGGTGGCTGCTTGTGCTTTCTCAGGCGCCCTCCTGGTGCTGCAGGGCCATGGGCTGGCAATGCTCTAAGCAGGCCCCGCTCTTTGTGTCACAGCCCGTGCAGCAGGGCACAGTGGGAGGTCACGATGGTGGCATCACACTGAAAGTGTGCCCACCCAGTCTTTGCCCAGAGCTGGGAAAGATCCTCCATTCGTGTCCTGCCAGTTCTCCCCAGCATAGGTTCCGTCTAGCGTTGAGTCACCCCTGCCTCTCGGGGGCCGAGGAGCTCCGTGCTCCTTTCTGTTTTGCTTCCCCGTCAGTGGAGAGGGCAGGAGTCGCTTCTCCAAACGGCGTCTCATGCCAAGGTCCGTCTCCCTGGCGTGCCCCGGGCTGGGTGGGAGGTTCTGCTGCTGATCTGGACCTGCTGGTGTTGGCACTCTCGGCCAGGCCCCGATACCCCCGCCCCTCACTGCTTCCAGACCCTTGCAGCGTTCTCAGGGTACAACTTCACCAGCCCCACTTCAGTCCCATGTGCAGACAGGAAGCGCAGCTGCCACCTGCAGAGAATCCCTTGTTGCAGCATCAGAGAAAAGCCATTGGGAACGCCATGGCAGGGCTGAGACCTCTTGGCAGGATCAGTCTGAGCTGCTGCTGCCTAGGGTGCACCTCTCCAGAGGATAAAGAGAGGGCGCCAGATCTCAGGCCTGTCACTCAGACATGCCATAAATGCCATGGGAGCCAGGACTCCTGGCTTCTATCCCCAGCTCTGCCAATGACTCCTCGTGGCCTTGGGCAAATCAGTCCCTTTGTCTATGCCTCAGTGTCTCTCTCCCCACCCCCATACCTGCTTGCTCCTGGGGTGCTCCCCAAGAGGCCCCTCAGCATCCGTAAAGGTCTGTGAGGCTGTGAAGGGCCACGGGAATGCAGAACGCTACTTGGGGCCCTTAGAAAGACCTGGGGCTGACCCTGTTGCAGAGTGTTGGCTAGCAGGGCCCTGCTTGATCTCCCAGCTGGCTTGCCTGGGGCTGGGGGATGTCGCGGCTCTGTCTGGAGCTCGGGCGCTGGAGCCTAGCCCGGTTGGGTGAGCTTGAGCAATAACAGTCACACGGGCATTCTTAGTGTGCTCGCTTGAGCCTGGCTAATGTGAGCCTGTCTACCTGGCTGGGTGGCTCATGCCAGCTGCAGTGTAGACACACCCTGGCAGGTTCAGTGCTGCTGCTGAGCCCTGGGGGAGCCTGGCCCAGCTAGGAAAGAGAATTCTGGGAGGTGGGGGTGGGAAACAGAATCATGGGGGTGCCCTGGGACCTGGGAGAAGAGAGAGGTCCCAGCCCATCTCTCCCTGTTGTTCTGCCTTGATCGGTCCCCTCCAGGAAGCTTGGACACATACTGGTCTGGCACGGCCCCCATCTGCATGGGGGGCTGCAAAGGGAAACACAAGGAGCTGAAGAGGAGCCAGTGTGGGAATGGCAGCTGCTGCTGGCTGGGATACAAATCCTTCTGTCGAGGTACAGGGGTGCTGTGGGAAGAGCAAAGGAGAGGCTGAGTTTGGTGGGGGAGGAACTGTGCAGGAACCTCACTGATCTCACCCCAAATGCACTCAGACACTGGGAAACAAGTCTGAAGTGGGGGTGGGGGTGGGAGGCTGTCTCCAGTAGCAGCCTGGTGAATTTATTTTGACAAATAGAAATTTGACCGAAAACATGAATTTTGTTTTGGTGTCTGGAACTATTTGTAAATTTCGGTCAAACTCAATGAATAGTTTCCACAGGGAAAAACCCTGATTTGTTTTAAGTTGAAATGCTTTGTTTAGAGGGCTTATTCGTTTGTTTCAACGTGGCATTTGGTTCTCAAATACAGCCAATTTAAAAAAAAAATTTAAAGGGGGGTGGGTGAAAATGTTAAACGGTGAATTGAAATGAAAAAATGCCGTCAAATCAACCCAAAACATTTTGGATGATTTGAAATGAATTTTATTATTTGATGAGATATTTAAAAATAACAACAATGGTTTTGGTTCAGTTCAAACCTGTCTGTTTTTTGTGTGTATGTGTATATATATTTGTGTGTGTGTATAAGGTTTTTATATACACACAACATATACATACATCTCTCTATGTGTGACCCCAAAGGCCCTTTTTATCTCCAACAAAAACTGTCTTTGGCTTGGAGAATTTGGGGGGGCATCTGGGAAGTGAGAATTATGGGGCATTTCCTGATGGTCCCCTTGGCAAGGAATTACAGCAGCTGTTGGCATCACGAGGTTTTGAGGTTAATGCAACAAGTCTGTGTCCTGGAGCAAGCTTGGTGGTTGAAAGGGTACGGGCTGGGGGTTGATGCAACATCTCTGTATCCTCGGTTTCCTGACATCCAGGAGATGGGCCAATGGATCCTCTCTGGGATCTGGAGCATTTACCTCCAGCCCCTGGCATCCTAGCATCCATTTAGGCTCCATGTCACATACCCAGAGCAGTTTACCAGCACTGCTAGCATGCATCCAGGCTGTGGCAGATACCCTGGCCATCACGGGTCCCAGGAGCTATATACCCTTGTCATCCATAGCATAAGTTGTTGCCATCTCTTTGGGATCCAGACCCCCATGCCCAGCATGTCCCCCCAAGGATCTGGTATTTACCCTTGGCATCTTTGTGGGGCTGTGGAATTATGCCAGCAGCCCTTGGCACCCCAATGATGCCAAGCATGTATCCATGGCATGCTGCTCTCTGGTGCCCCTTTGGTCTCTGTGGGGGTGGCGATACCTTCAGACTTCCAACCTGCACCATCCACTGGGACCTTTCTCTTCCCAGTGAACTGCGGGCGGCCAGAGGCAGACTTCAATTCCATGGTCTACGGCAATGACTGGTGGGTGGGCTCTGTGGTGCGCTACGGCTGCCGGCCCGGCTTCCTGCTGGTGGGGGACCCGGCCAGTGCTTGTCAGTCCGATGGCCACTGGACACCTAAACCCACCTGCCTCCGTGAGTACTGCGCCGTGCAGCACCGATGGGCAGTAAAATGGGTAGGATTGGGAGGAGCTAATGTTCCACCCTAGAGGTGGCTGCATCACAGTGGTGGCTGGAGTGTCCCTTATTTGCCGATTTTCCACCTGGGAGTCAGCATAGTCTGCAGGTCTGGCTGCACTGGGTGAGCTCCATTCAAAGACATCCCTGATGTGTGGCGGCGAGGGGGCTAATGGAGGAAACACCTCTGTCCCCCACCCCTCTGCAGTCAGGAGCAGGGGGAGAGTGGGGTGTCACTCTCCTATCCCAGCCTGGGGCTGCAGCATCAGCTTCACCTCGCTCCCTTAGGGGTGTTCCAAGCTCTGAAGAATGTGCTGGGTCTGCCGGGCTTGGGGACCTGCGCACTAAAAGGCTGCAGGGCTGGTTATTGGAACCCGGGGTGCTGGTGCCATCGGCAGCCTGATGCCTCATCAGCCCTGAGAGACCAGCCCCACTGCTCTGATAACCATGGCCCAGCCTCATGCTAATAACTCCCACGCTCTGTTCTCAGTGCCTGCCCCCAGCCCCGGGGTAACAGGGCTGCTGTCTCTCCCCGGCAGGGATATGCCTGCGGGGCCGGATCGAGATTAACGAGCGGGACATCGACGGCAGCTGCTCCTCCACCTGCACGGACAAGGCTCACCTCGGGGCCTTCCTCAACCACGGCTGCATCAAGATCTCCAACTGCGTCACCAAGCAGTGGGGCTGGACCCGCTGGTTCACGCGCTGCGACTTCTGCGAGTGCGACTGCTACGTCCCCTGCTGTAAGTGACCCCGTCCCATCCAGGGGGAGCCGCCTCCCCAGGCAACCTGATGGGACTTCCCTGCTGCTCCCATCCTATTGCAACACAATCGCTGCCCTGTGCTGGGTGGAATGGATTGGACCTGCTCTCCTGTGTGTGTGTGTGTGTGTGTGTGTGTGTGTGATCATGTCGCCCCCTAGTGGCTACTCCCCATAGAGTAAAAGCCCTAATGTACTGCTGCTGGTGGAGATTTTCCTTGCGCTGTAGTTGTCAACCCTGGTGTTCTTTGGTCCTAAAGGTCCTGGGTTTTATGCCTGACACCGCACGTGTATGGTTTGGCTGGTCCGCTTGTGACCACAGGATCAGTCAAGTTTCTTTCTTCACCTCTTGTCCTAAACATTGTTGGTGCGGGCTATCAGTTGCCAGGTTCCACCCCAGAAAGGCATGCCTTTTCCAGAGCACCCCTGACAGCAGTGTCTAAGAAATCTGATCCCAGTATGGAAAGGGCTACTGTCTGCCCATTTTGTGCCTTGTATGATGCAGAATGACTCTGCTGGCTGCGCTGGGGTTGCTCCCCGATTGGCACCGGCTGAGCCAAGAGCGAGGAAATTGGCGACTTTGTTTTGCAGTTGGCTCCATGATCAGAGCAGGAAAGTGAGTTTCGCTCTGCTGCTCTTCACTGGCCCATGGAGCCAAGGAGCAGAAGCTAGTCGCATGCCAGTCCAGATGCGCTCGCATGGCACCCTTGACTTGGCGTGGGGCACATGGGAGGGTGAGGGTCAGGATAATCTAACATCAAACAGACGCCCATTCTCTGAACGTGTTCTCGTTACAGCTTCCTCCAGGTAGAGATCTGGGGTGGATGGATTCGCGGGGAGCTGTTCAGCTGTGAAGGGGAGCTCCGTCCCAGGAGGGGCAGCAGCAAACCTGATGCTCACTGCACAGTAGGCTACCATACTGTGCCTCTCCCCGTCGGGCCAGACTCCTCCATCCATCTGTTCCCATCGCGCCCTTGGCACGATACTGGCAGTGTGCTTGTGGAAGTGCGTGGTTGTGTCTGTCTCCTGGGCTGGAACCGTTTGCCAGCCTGTCTTATTGGGGTGCAGCATCTGCAGAGGAAAGGACTGCCTCCCCCATAACTTAACCCTTTGCACCCTGATTTGTTCCAAACAAGCACGTAGGGGGATGGGTATACACAGTCATCTTCCTGCTCTGCAGGGGGTTACGCTGTGGGAGCCAGGGACCAGAGTTCCTAAGAACAGGAATGGAAGCCAAGGACTCCAGTCTTGCCCTCTTCTGAGACCGTGGGCAAAGGACAACACCGATCTCTGCCTCAGTTTTCCCATATGCTTAATGGGGATGAATAATACCCAGCCCTGGGTGTGGGGACATGTGGGGATTCGCTGTCCCTAATGCCCTTTGAATGAGGAACGTCATTATCTCAGTGCTGCAGATTGCTACAGCCTCCCCCGTTTCCTCTCACCAGAGCTGGAGTCTGTGTGGACAGGTTCCATTGGCAGCAGGTGCAGTGAACCAAACCAGCTGGCCAAAAGGGACTGCCCCTCCCTCCCACCTGCATGCCTGCCCTGGCGAGAGCCAATCCCTATCAAGGCAGAGGGGCATGAGCAGAGAGGAGCGGGGAGCAGAGGCCTTCAGCCTAAAGGAGCTTTAGTCAGGGGCAAACTGTGGAAAAGGTGAATTGTTCTGCAAGTGCTACCTTTGGAAATGCACCACCCACAGCAAGAGGGGAGAGGGAGCAGCTGTTCTACGTGGGGGAGAGGGTTGCTCCTGCCCTACTGTGGGATTAGGCACCAGTTTCCTCTTCTGACGCAGGGGGATGGAAGGCAGTTGAAGGGAATCCCCTTCCTTGCCTGCTTTTCTGTGATGCCATGCTACTCCCTGGCACCCAGCAGCCTCTGTCACATTTTCTCCCTCACCTAGCAGTTGGGGAGGGTCTGTGGGACACACAGGCCTCCGCCAGTGGTGTTCTCCCTCCTGGCCACATAGGGGGTAGGCATGGGGAAGGTGGGGATTAAACCCTGGGTATGGTGAATGCTGCTCCTGTCCTAGGGGCGTTGTCTCTGTCCCCTGGCTCCAAGCCTGTGACCATCACTCCAATAAATCTGTCTAGAGGTGACTGGTGTTTCAGTGTTATTGTTGGATGCGTCTCCTCACCCTCTAGCTCCCATCCACACTCCACCCAGTTAAGTCCCTATGTACAGAAGCCCCATCTCTCCTCCAGGGCTGGGGGTGGAGCTGGTTGGGAAGTGGGGTTTTGTTCCTGTGAAACAGTCCCATGAAAAAAATGATAGTTTTTGTTGAAAACTATCTAAGAAAAAAGGGCCATTTTTAACTGAAAAACCAGCACTCCCCAATTGTTTGGGTTTTGACAAGTGCCAGTCCCAAAAAAATGGGGACAAATTTTTTTTAGGTTGTGGCCAAAACTTTTTGGGTGCCAAAAAGTGAATGGGGGGGTTTTAAGTGAACAACTGAAAAAGATCATTGGAAAGCAACGTTTCCCCTGGAAATGACGCTTTTCTAACACTGTATTCATTTTTATGAAAAAGTTTCCACTGAAAAAGTATGACCAGTTCTAAGTGTGAGCTGTGCTGGCCTGGGAGCCGTTTGCATTCAGACCGAGGTGGCAGTTCTCGGTTTGGCCAGCAGTGTGCAGCACCAAATGAGGATAACCAGCATCCTCTCCCCTGCCTGCTGTTAGTCCAGGTATTTCCAGAGCATTGCGGTCACTGTGAATTTAATTTGTAAATCTAACAGGACCAAAGCCAGTGAGTTCAGGGCTAGTGAATTGGGTGCAGGTTCACAGGCTTCCAGGGAGCAGTAGCTCCTTGCACTCCGGAGGTGACATACACAGACAGTGCTATTCCTTCTTAGGCAGTTTCAGAGTAGCAGCCGTGTTAGTCTGTAGTCGCAAAAAGAAAAGGAGGACTTGTGGCACCTTAGAGACTAACCAATTTATTTGAGCATGAGCTTTCGTGAGCTACAGCTCACTTCATCGGATGCTGTAGCTCACGAAAGCTCATGCTCAAATAAATTGGTTAGTCTCTAAGGTGCCACAAGTCCTCCTTTTCTTCTTAGGCATTGATACTCACCAGCTGCCTCTCCAGGGTATTCCTACCCCCTCGCCTCCGCTCACGTGTTCTCCCCTCTCCTGTAGGTTCTGGAGCCCAAGCCCCTCATTGCTACAGCTCGTAGAGGCATGAGGCTGATTGACGGAGACGGTTAATGTTCTGTGCCCACACTGCTAGCTCAGCTGATTTCAGCTTTGGGCAGGCTTATGGGTGAGCTCAGCCAGTAAAGGCAGCTAAGGCAGCTGCTATGGCCAAAGAGTCACTGAGGGTGCCAACGGGAGAGCAACCCAGCTGGTTATTGGGCCTGCACACAGAACATGTCCCACATACTGTGCAAGGCTGTGCCTGCAGCCCCCCAGTGCTCTCCCCTGGTTAAAGGGGAGTTTCAGTTCCCCTCCTCTGTTCCTCCACAGGTGAGGCTGGAGGCTGTTCTTTACCCAGAGCTTCCTGAGCCTGCTACTCTACCACTTTCCATCTCCAGTGAGTCCACAGGCTCCTCTTTGGGGTCAGCACCTTGAGGGCCTGTCCCAGCTACTGTTCCATCCTTATTCTCCAGCCGGCTGGGGCTGCTCCCAGGGAGCGCGTGGATGGTTTGCATCCCAGCGAGGCGGCAGCAGCAGGGGGTTATGCTGAACCCAGTTTCCCCTCTCCAAAGGTCAGTGCTTTCTGCCATGGAAGTTGATGGCTGAGCTCCCGTTCATTGCAATGGGCAGCATGGGATTTAGCTGTAAAGGCAGGTTTCCTTTTACATCCCTCTCTGCAGCAGCATTGCAAAGAGGGAAATGGGCCTCTCTTTAAGGGGATGAAGGCGACAGACCCTCCCCTGACTCTCCACAGCCACAAGTGCCTGTTATATACCCCACCTCGGCAGGCTACCACCCACCTTGCCTGCGTACCCCCTTGCACCCAGGCCTCCTGTGCACCAACTCTTCCATCTAAACAAAGCTGCACATTTTGCTCATCCCCATGCCCGCTGCACCCCAATTATACCTGGGCTGCTGCCTGCGTAAAAGAAACCTACTGGTTCCTTCTGTGACCTTGGACCGGTCACTCCCTGTCTGCGCTGGAGATCCCCCAGCTGTACAGCGGAGATGATCTTCTCGCTCATCTGCATAAAGCAGTGTGAGATCCTCAGGGGAAAAGAGGACTTAGATGGGCAAAAATATTCTCCTTGCAGCACCTTTGATTACAAACCCAGCCCCTGTGAAATGCAGCCAGCTCTGGGGGAGCCAATGCCCTCCCCAAGAGCGTGGGGGAAGGGGAAGCTAGGCCACTAGGGCAGGGATCTTTAACGCCCTTGCAAAGGGGAGAGTTCGTAGCCTGCAGTAACTGCACAGACCTCAGTGTATCCAGTGGGGAAGGGTGAAGGATGGATGCTGCTGGATTTGACCCTGTGGGTTCCAGGGGTTTTCAGCCCTGTCGACCATCTTCTCCAGACAGAAAGCAGGAGACCTGTGGTTCATTTAGCCCCCTATCCCAGCTCCAAGCAAAGCCAGCCGCTGGCACTTTAGAGGCAGGTGCAAGAAAGCCCCATGTAGATAGATGCGTGATAGCCTGCAAGGTCTCATCCCAATCCCTAATAGTTAGAGCGTGGCTTGTCCTGTGGAGTGTGAGGTGGGGGCTCCCTACTAGAATATGTTAACATTGAGTAGCCCTATTTAACTGGGAGGAAGACTGGACAGTGGCGAACACCCTAGCCTGGGAATTAGGAGACATGGGTTCAATTCCCTGCTCTACTCCAATCTATGTGATCTTGGGCAAGACTCTTAATCCTTTGTGCCTCAGTTTCCCATCTGTAAAATGGGGATAGCAACAACTAGCTCTTGTAGAGTCCTTTATGTTTATTGATCTCAAAGAGTGCTGCCCTCTCTCATGGCAGGCAGGCTGAGGGGATCAATACGGTGCAGAGCGTGAGGTGCTCAGATACTCGTGGCCTGAGGCAGGTACGGACCAATAGAGAGCTAGAACCCAGGCTGGGCATCTTGTGAGCAACAATCAGCAGCTCAGCCGCAAGCTATTGAACTCCATGCAGGGGGCACTGGGGGAAGTTCAGGCCTGGGCAATGCTGGTCAGACCAGCCCCTTATTATCTCTGTTGGAACGGCCGAGGAGTCCAACGGCAGCGCCCCAGGGGAGCAGGCTGGCCAACCCCAGCTACCTAGAAGCCACCACCACCACCACGGGGGCCTTAAGAACCAGCAACTCTGTTCTTATTCTGGTTTGTCATGTGCAAACATTGGGGGGCGAGGGCGGGAGGGAACCAGGGTGATTCTGAAAATAGCTGTGACGTGGAGAGTCATTTCCAGTATCTCCTCCCCATGCTGCCCCCCTGCCCCAGCCCCATCCTCTGCAGGAAGGGGAGGGGGCTGGGAAGGATGGTAGGTTTTTCCAAGGCAATGGAGCTGAGCAGCAGTGGCTGGAGTTTGACTGTGAGTAACCTCACTGCAGCAGCAGCATCCCCTCCTCCCTGCCAGAGAAGGAGGCTGTGAGCAGGCCCAAGTGACAGGTAGAGAATTTAAAGCTACAGGTGCACACAGAGAGCTTGTCCTCCAGCTGCTTAACCTAGTTACTTCCAAGGCACTTTAGTATGTGCTCCCGGGGCAGCCGACGCGGGGACAGATCTGCTCTGTGGCTGGAGCTCTGAACAGAGAAGCAGCTCGGGTAAGTGACCTGCGCTGGGGTATGGTGGGGACGGGGAGCTAGTCACCAGGAGGAAAAAGAAGCTAACTGAGCTGGGGGAACTGATCCAGCTGGGGTGGCAAAGGAGGGTTCAGTCCTTGGGCTCTATTTTTACAGCAAGTCACCGCAGAAATGACTACATTGGAGAGGCCGAGGTGGGGGTAAAACATAACTGCGGGGGTCTGTGACTGCAACATGGGGGCAGGGAGTATGCAGTGCTGGGGCTGAGCAAACCCCAGGCCTTCTGAGAATACAGCCCCCAGGGCTCAGGTGGTCCAGAGAACACAGCGTTGTGTCTGGACAGCATCCCAAGGAGCCAAGGCCAGAGATGAGGCAGTGCTGGGTCTTGGGCTCAGTGGCTAGTAGGAGTTAGAGTGGCAGGGAGGGAGGGTGGGAGAGAGGGCTTGACAATGACCCTGTCCGCCTGTGGGAATTGTTTAAGCTGGGCTGGTCAAAGCCCAGATGTGTGTGCTGTCCTGTGAAGAGTCATGGCCTGGCTCCCTGGGGGGTGGGAGTTGATGGTCCTCATCCATCGGTAACCTAGCATGAAACCTGTGCACTCCCAGGGTGGGAGAAGAGTCAGACTGTGGCAAGGGGCATCCTGCCAGGAAGGAAGGGGTGAGAGAAAGGGAACCCCCTGGGGTCCCCAGATCTCTGTCTAGGGCTCAGTAGGAGAGAAATGAACCAATCCCTCCCCCCAAATCGCACCAGCACCTTCTCCCTCAGCTCAGGGTATGGAGAGATGCCCATCTGCCAACGCAATCCGTGCTTTGAGGATCCACTGAACCTGATACAGGGCCAGCCCTGCAGCCTATGGGCCCAAGCCAGAGCAGAGAGCTTCTTCCCCTCTAGTCCCATTGCTGGAGGGAGAGACTAGGTCAGCTCAGAAGCCGTGTAGTCAGTGTGGGGCTGGAGGCAGGGCTGGGGTTGTGCTGTTTGTGCCCCAACATCCATCCAGGGCATAGACCTTATGCCAATCCCCCATCCCAACAGACCAGCGATAAGCTGGGTTTAGCTGGCAGGCGCTGGGGCCCTCACTGCTGCCCCAAGGTGAGCTACGGCCAGCTAAGCAGTGGGTCGGGTTGATGGACAGGCCACTATTGCCTAAGCCCTTTGTATAACATTCATCATCTGACCAGATGAGCTATCTTATGGACTGCAGGCAGCACAAACACAACCCCCTGTCGCAGGCACTTCTCATCCGGGCAGAGATTTGCTCTGAGCTGCCTAGATTTCTTCTCTCCTTTCATTTCCAGTAGGAATAAATATTCAACAGCTCCAGTGGGCGGCAAAGGCTTTTAGCCACACAGGTTCCTCTCCATTCGCATTATGCTGGCTCCAGCAGGAAGCAGCCTCTTGCTCCCCCAGGGAATCTTCCTGGAGCTCAGTGTAACCCCATCTCCATTCCAGCCCTGGAAATGCACAAAGGAAGAGGCAATGGATTATTCTCTCCAGCAAATTCTGTGTGTGTGTGTGTGTTTTGAGATCGAGAGAGGCAGAGGGAATTGGAGGCACATGTGCTGTAAGGATAATTAAAATATGTTTACAGCAAGATCACGGTGATTTTCCAGCACTACCACTGATTTAAAAACCTCTTAGGGGAGCTTCTGCATTCTGACCCAGTTTTCAGAGCCCTGGTGGGGATATGGAAGGCTTATGGAAGGTCTCTTGTGTTCTGCATCTGTGCAGTGTGTCCCTGCTCCAGGACCAGACTCTGAGGTGCTACTGCAGTACAATTAATAACAATTCTTAAACACTATTATTTTATTATATAGGTACAAGGAATCACATGCTGCAATTGAATAACACTAAACTGAGAGCCAGGGAAAGGAAATACCATTCCATTCTTCCATTCCCACGAGGTATTCTTATCTTTCTGTATGATTATACTCAACCTGTGGAACCTCCTGCTGCAGGAGGTCACAGAGGATGAGGTTTTCAAAAGCACCTAAATGACCTAGGAGCACTAGTCCTGACTTGTGCTCCTGAGTCATTTAGATGCTTCCAAAAATCCCATCCTGAGTGAAATGCTGCAAGTAGGATTTAATCAGGGCTTGGCAAATTTTAATCATCATTTCAATAAAACATTGTAAGTGCCATAAGTCAAGCTAAACAGGGTGGACAGATCTTTTGCTTCAGGGCCAAACTTACGTACACAAGGGTCAGAAGGAATGCACAGATTCACACCTACGGCACCAAACCATTGGTAGGGTGCAGCATGCAGTTTTGTGCCATTCTCTATTGCACCAGCTCTTAACCATGGCTGGAGACAAGTGCCAGATTAGGTACACAGCTAACAGACCAGTGAATGTAATCCCTGACCCAGGATACAGTCTATTCCTATGATAGGTCCATGGGTCACCCATAACTCCAGCCCAACACCCACCAGGACAGGTTATCCCTCAGCCACGATGGGGGAGAGAGTGCCTGTTGTCATACCCTTCTGGGTACAGCCACCGAGATAGCCTCACACTTCTATGAACAGCCATGTCCCCCTACCTCCCATATGGCTGTACCAAAGACACAGTGGCCAGTGCAAAGCTAGGCTCAAAGCCCAGCTTAGAGAGCTTGTTTCTTAAAGCCAAGCCAGCAGGCAGGACCCTAACTAGGAGTCATGGCCCTACTTCCCCAACAAAGAGAACAGACTGTCAGCATTTCAGGGCAGGGGCTGTCTAGACCCCCTGTCTGTACAGTGCCTAACACAAGGAGGCCCCTGATCTCAGCTGGGGCCTCTAGGCCCTACTGCGATGAAAATTAATAACAGAGCTAGCATTGTGACTCCTGACTCGCTCCGTTCACATAAGCCGCAGCAAGTAATGGATCTAAGGTGGGCTGAGTTTTGTGGGGTGGTGTCAGAATTTGTGGGAATTCAGTGCTGGGGGCATTCCACCCAGGAGAAGAGCAGTGGGGATCCTCTTGTGAAATGGCCACAGCCAAAAGGACTGAATCCTCTGCTTGTCCACGCCACATGGGCAGTTAGGCAAGCTGCTCTGCCACTGACTCATCTGTGCGTTTCAGTCCTGTCTTAAGGGTATTATTTGTATTGTGGTAGCAACCGAAGGCTCCAGCCAGGCTCAGAACCCCATTGCGCTAGGGGCTGTATAGACAGAATGAGAGAGAGTCCCTGCCCCCCAGAAAACCTAAGTTTGAAAAGAAGTGTTGTTAGCCCTAGGGAAGTTCAGTTTCCATAGCCCATTCCTCCTGAAGCTGCCAGAAAGGGGGCTAATTCATACCAATTGTTGTGGTTTCTGAACTGTAGACACTTATGTCCTAGGGACTGGACTGAGACCCACCAAGCTCATCTCACACATGGGAATGCCCAAGAGAGGGGATCCCCTTTCCAGCGCTACTGACCTGGCAGGAGTGAAGCCAAGTGATGGACGAGATGGGCAGCGGTTTCTGAAAAAGGCAAACCCAGAATTGTTGTACTCCTGCTATGAAAGAAAAATTACCCAAACAAGCCAGAGCACAGAATCGGCTTATGAGCTTACATGGAACATTAAACGGCAGTAACACATAAACCCAGGAATGTCTTAGGCTGGGTATAGCGCAAGGTACCTAAGGGAGTTAGGCACCCTATAGTAGGATTTGTCTACGACCCAGCTCAAAGAGATTTAGGCTCCTAACATCCATTTATTTCAGTGGAAGTTAGGAGCCTAAATACCTTTGTGAATCTGGGCCTAAGTGACTTGGGAGCCCAAGTCAGAGTAAAAGTCAGCAGCGTTCAAGTTATTTAGGAGCTTTTGGAAACTTCTCTCCCCCCACCCCACCCCCAGCTCCCACTGATTTTCAGTGGGATTTGAGCCACTTAACTCCCTTATGGTGCTTGTGTAAACTCACAAGATAACTTAAATGAACCAAGAATTCACCACGCTGAGCCTTGTTCTGTGTATAAACAAGTCCCCTCACTGTCCCCTGCCTGGGGTATTCGCAGCTCCCCGGCCTTCCTAATGTCCGACCTGGAGACCTCTGTACTCCTTTAACCACCCCGCACTACCGCCCCTGGCAGCAGGTGGCCCCCCTGCCATTACACATGGCTTGCGTCTGACTCCCAGTTTAACTGATTTCCAGTCTGAGTTTGGTCCAACCATCAGCGCATAGTCACTGTCTCCAGCTGTCTCCCACCCTCCCGGTGACTGGCGGTGGCAGCAGGAAAGCTCTCCACAGCTCAGCAGATGGTTTTCTAATTAATACCCTCATTAATGTCGCTCATTTCCATATGTCTTCCATGCTTTAAGAAATGTTGTGGGTGATATGTGTGACTAGTAACGATGGCACGAGCCATGCAGAGAGGTGCCGGGGCTGCGTGAGCTCTGGTGAGGAACGCCAGGGCTCTGACATCATGTTGATGGAGGCCTGAACAGAGAGTGAGATTCCTCCTCCCAGACACCCCACCACAACCTGGCTGATGCACCTCAGTCCTGACCTGCAGCCCCCATCCCCCAGCACCTCTACCCCCCATCACTTCCCCACAGCCCTGCTGATACGTATTCCTGGCCTGCAGACCCCAGGTATTCCAGTCCTAGGACACCCCCCCACCCCTCCCACCTTGCTGGTGCACCAATCTGCAGTATCCCTGCTACTCTCCCTGCACAGCTCCGCTGACATACTTCATTTCCCAAGGGCTCACCCTAGTTTATTTTAGGGTTCCCACACAATCCCCTGACAGCGCTCCCTGCTGTTCCACCCTTTGGGCTCTCCTGACTGGAAACAGATCCATTTGCCGAAGGGGTGTGTGACTGTGCGCACATCCACATAGGGCAGGGAGTTTGTGATGAAT
Source organism: Eretmochelys imbricata (assembly GCF_965152235.1). Classification (NCBI taxonomy): domain Eukaryota; kingdom Metazoa; phylum Chordata; order Testudines; family Cheloniidae; genus Eretmochelys; species Eretmochelys imbricata. Next base: position 14,854,425 of record NC_135593.1, on the reverse strand, counting down.
CAACCTCCGAATCTGTTTGAATGTTTCCCCTTTTGTTGCACTTCCCTCATTAATTACACCCAGTAACTCTGGGGGGCTTTGGGTGATGGTCAGGCTACCTGATCTTAGCTGCCTATCACAGCCAAGCTGGAGCTGCCCTCTGTCTGCAGCCAGTGGGCAATGTGGGTATCCCCGGGGCGCATCTCTACAGGGAAGGGCCTTTAGAAAATTTCAGTTGATGCAAGAGCTGTGGGTGCAGCACTCCATGTCCTCCAGCCTCCGGAGAACTGGGCCCCTCTTTCTTGGCTGGGCTGGGTACAAACGCTGCTGTCTAGCTGCCACGGTGCAATGCTGCTGCGTTCTGTCAGTAACACAGACCATGGCCACTGCGGCAGGGCCAGCCATGCCTTTCGGAGCCGGAGTGGGGATTGTCTGGGGTGGGCCAGAGGGGACGAACAGCACGCCCAGGCCTGCAGGAGTAGGCGCTCTGGCCAGCCCTTACCTTTAGGGTCCTGGACAAGACAGCGCTTGGGTTACTGCCTCTTTAAGAGAGGCTGCTGTGTGGGCTGGGGAAGTAAGACCTGCCTGGAAAGCCCAGCCTCATTCAGCAGAAGCTGGGACCCTACTGGAAAGGACCCAGGGGATGGATGGAGGCAGCTCCAGGAGAGGGGTCCCTAGCCGGCGGCTTGGCTGAGAAGGCATTTTCCAGCGGGGGGAGGCGGCAGCCGAGCCAGCCCCACCTGCGAGGCAATGGAGAAGCCAGCGCCAGCTGGGGACTGATTGCAGCGGGTAACGTGCACATCCCCGGGAAGCTGCAAGTGTGATGGGAGCCCGGCGCCTGCAGTAACCTGGCAGCCCCTTCATTGCGCCGGTCTCTCTCTCTCTCTGGGTGCACGCTCAGCCCGGCGTCGAGCGCTTCCTCCCTGAGCCTCGGCCCCCGCAGGCAGGAGACCTCGCCTCTTTGTCTGCGAAGGCGAAGGTGAGGGCGTTTACACGGAGACGCGCCGCCACATGCCGGCGGCTCGGGGACTCCAGGCAGCGGGCGGCGGCGCGGCGCGGTAGATCCGTCGCCCCTCCAAGGACGGGGAGCCGGGCCGAGCCCCGTAACGCGCTAAGGTGAGCGTTGCAAAGGTCTGCCCCCTTTTATACCACGGCGGCCAGCTTGCAAAGCCCCCTTCCCCTGCCACCCGCAGGCGGGTGAGCTGCCCAGAGACACGAGGGGGTGCGTGCGGGGAGCAGGGGGCCGATCAATTTTGCTGCAGTTTGGAGGGGGGGCAGAGTATGAAAGAGATGGGGGGGCGCTGAGGACTCTTCCTGGCACATCTGCCCCCTTGGGGGGGCTGAAGTCGGAGCGATGCTGGGGGGTGGGTGTCTCGGTGCTTGCGAGGAGCCGCGGGAGGCGTCAAGGTGACCCCCGAGGGCTCCGCCTGGCTCAAACTTTGCCTTGGACCCTCTAGCTCCGGGGGGGCTGCGGCCGCCGGGGCGCCTGGCGCAGCGAGGGGCGAGCGCCTGGGATGTCGGGGCCCTGGGGCCAGCGAGCCAAGAGCCCTTCGCGGGGGATGGGGGCTGGCGCTTTGCCAGCCCTGCAAGGGCTCTGCCCGCATCAGGGAGCGGCCCAGCCAAGGATGCTCTGCCCGGAATTCCCCAGCCGGGCCCGCAGCTCCAGGGAGGCATTAATACCCCAGCCGTGGGGGGGCAAGGGGCCCGGGCTGCTCGCCTGCAGGCTCAGCTCCCCTTCCCCCAGCAGCAGGCCCCCACAGGCCTGCCCCATTTGGGGCTCTCCTGAGGCCAGGTGCAGTGTAGGGGGTCTGGGCAGTGCTAACAGCGTCCCCCACTTCCCTGGATGAGCCCCACCGTGAACCCCGGTGCCGTGCAGCCCTCTCTGGGGTGGAGCCCACCGCCTGCTGCCCGGCGCACGGCAACACGGCACTGCAGTGTCGGGTGGGCAGCAAAGGAGGCTCATGTCCCCGTTATTGCTGGGGTGACATCAGTTAGACTTTGGCGAGGGCACCTGCTGCTCATCTGAAAAGAGCCAGGGGAACGTGAACAAAGCCAGGTTCCCCTGGGCACCCTCCGCAGTCCGGCACCATGCAGGGGCCGATAGGCTCGTAGGGAAGAGCATCTCCTGTGCCAGCTCTTCCTTGCAGGTCTGCTACCCCAGCACTGGCCTAGCGCCCTGCCTGTCACCACAGCCTGAGCTGCTCCGGCTGCTGAGAGCAACCCAGGATCCTGTGGGACCTACTGGAGTGAGGCAGATGATCAGATGCGGTCGGGCGGGTTTAACACAGGAAGGATTGGCTGTGGAAGGGGGGAGCCTTTTGCCCCAAGAATTGCAATGCATTGCAATGCCATGGCTTTGTCTGTCATCCCAACTTCCTGCCCCCTTACCAGACAGGAGGGAATTTTCCCCTTGGGCATCAGCAGCTCCTTGCCAATGGCAGGAGCAGATTGGAAGCCTGTGGGGCTCGCTGAGTAAGTAGCCTAGCTGGATTTACAGGGGGTACCCATGAATCCCTCCATCTTTCTCTCTGGTCTCTCCCTGCCTCTGCCCAGTGAGGATGCAGCGGGATGGGGGACAGATCTTGCTCCCTGCTCCCCACTTGGTGTGGAAGAGGGAGAAAGAGGGAGCAGGAGGGATGGGGGGGGCCCACAGGGCAACAAGCTGCCTCAGCCTGAGAACTAGGCCCAGCTGGCAGAGCCAGCCATGGCCAGAGCTCCATGAATTATTGACATCTCGGCTGATGAGTGGCTGCCTGCCCCCAGCTCTCCAGAACCTGGCTGAGGTACATCAGCCCTGGGGTGTGGGGGCAGGGGAGTGGAGGGGAGATGTTCCCCTCCAGACTAGCTAAGGCCCCTTGAGGGGGCAGCATCCTGGATAGCGGGATCAGCCACTGAATTCTTCTCTGCCTTGGAAGGGGTTGGCACCTCCAGGTTAGGCACGAAGGGGCTATTATCCATGTCAAGCACATGGGGCAATCTCACTCTCCCAGTGCACACCTGCACCCAAGGGGTTAATACTCAGCAGCACCGAGCAGCCAGCTCCCTTGGGAATCCCCCGCTGGTCCAGGGATGCTAACAGCTGCTGCAACATTTATTGGGGAGGCAGAGGCCACGTGGCAGCTGGTCAAAACCAAGCCAAGCTGCCCTGTTCTAGCAGGAGTAGGGTGGGAGCTGGCTGCCGGGGAGCTCCCAGCTACTCCAGCCCCTGCATCCCAGCAGGTGGTGCCGTAGCAATAACCCCAGGGCAGTCCCAGCTTTCTCCCAGCAGGGGTGCCTCGGGGCGGGGGCAGGAGTTTCTGGCTGCTCCGCGTAGAACAAGCTCCGATGAACTGGTCACTGTCTGTCTCCATGGTGCACATGTGTGGTGTCCCCCTCCAGAGCGGCGCCATGGCTGAGAAGGGGATCGACCCGACCTGCGTCTCCATCGCCTTGGAGGACTCTGTGTGCAATGCTGGCTCCCAGGACGCGCCTCTCCTGACCACCCACCTGAAGAAGGTGGAGAATCACATCACAGAGGCGCAGAGGTTCTCGCACCTGCCCAAGCGTTCGGCCGTGGACATTGAGTTCGTTGACCTGTCCTACTCCGTCCGTGAGGGCTCCTGGTGGAGAAAGAGAGGTAGGATGTGGCAGCCCCTGGTGAGGGTGCAATGGTCCTGTGGGTGTAGCATCTTTCATGGCAGTTGTGTTCCTGTGGCCAGGGAATGGAGAGAACTAGCCAGGAGGGGAGAGATTTGAAAAGAAATCACATGAGTCAGCGTCTTGAGGGGACACAGGTGGCAGGAGCTGTAGAGGAGAAGGCTCTTGCGCCTGCAATGGCAAAGGGACTGTTAGGATATGCTGTTTGGAGGAGTTTGCCTCCCAGGTCTTGGCTCCAGCCTCTTTCTGATATGGTGACTTTCATCCTCAGTCCCAAAGCACTTTGCAGGGGTTATTTACCCACCACTGAAATGCAGCCACCTCTGAGGTGGGATGCAGCAGCTGTTAAAATAAAAAAATAAATAAAACAATGTTTTATTTTAATCTGGTAACAGAAGGGTTAACTGTTGTGGGATGTATGCGCTAGCATAGGGGCCCCTGTCGGTTTCTTATATTCCTATTGGGTAGATCATGTGAGGGAGAGAAAAAAATACCCAATGCTTTGTTGCAAGTAATGTTCTATGCTGCATCGGTGGCTGAGACTGGGAACAGCCCTGTGCTGCAGAAGCCAAGGGCTCTGGCTCTAAGATGGTTAGATGGTGGTTTAGGTCTCTTATTCCCTGGAAACTCTTTTCTCTGTTTAATGCAAGTGCAGTGCTTGGTTAAGGAAATCCAAGAGGTGCCAGTACCCACCAGAGACAGAACTGGATGACAGGAGGGAGGTGGGAGGGGAGGAAAAAGAAGGAGAAGACAAATCCTGGGAGTGCAGTGGGAGTGAGCCCCTGGAAGGGTGTTTAAAATAAGAGTCCATCCAGTGGTGATTTTGAGTTGGCTCCTACAGGGGATGGGCAGCCAGGGGAGGTGTGTGGGGTCAGGGTGCTCCCTGGGTTCTGCAGCCTTTGGGGGGCTGATGAGATGGGGCTAGCGGGGCAGAGAGGAGGGATTGGAATAGGAAGAAAGACGAGATGGGAGCTGGTTGCCGATCCTAGCACCTGTCACCCAAGATGACCAGAAGTCAAGATGGAGCCACCCTTCAGTGCTGACATGTTCGCCCCCCAGCCGAAGGCAGTGAGGAGGGGAGCAAGGGCCCGTCAGAGATGGCTGAGTTTGTAATCCTGTGGTGTTTGCCATGTCCTGGGCGGGGAGGGGGCTGTTGAAAGCATCAGTTCCCTGCTCCCACCGGTGATACTTTTCCACCTGGGTGGTTCTTGGTGTCAGAAATCAATGTTCCAGACATCTCTGCCCTTGGTACTGCCTGCGGGAGAGGGTGTGGAGTCTCTTCCTAGGCTGCTGAGGTGGTGCTAGCGTGTTTCACTTCTGGGATGTGCTTGTGGCCAGGAGAAGGGGGAGAAACAGGTAAATTACAAGCGCTGAGGGCAGTAAGATCATGTTGCCACCGCCAGGCGTTGCACTTCCCGCCCATGTGCTGTAGGATCCATGCACGGCGGATGAATTTTGCTGAATTTGACTCTCCAGCTGTGATATCAAAATATATATTTAAATTAACCCCTGGGGGCATATTTCCAAAGGGTCATGTGGGGTTCCAGTCACATGGCTCTTGTGGAAGTCTCTGCTAAACCTCTGGGACTGTGGAGATTCCCCCACCTTGGGCAGGGACCCTCTTTTTGTTCTGTGTTTGTACAGTGCCTAGCACAATGGGGTCCCGGGCCGGGGCTGGGACAATACAAACAATGAAGAACCGTGTTTCTGTGCTCCAACCCAGCACATCTGTGGGGAGTGGAGTGACAGGCCCTTCCCCGCTGCTCCTATTTTGGTCATCCATGTGGGGCTGTGGTTTGATAGAGAGTGTAGTGCAAACCACTAGACAGGAGTTTGAAGGGGAGGAAGTCTTGTCACTTCCTGTGGCTGTATAAACTGCAGTAACCTCTTTCTAGTACCTACCTTCCCTGACCGTGGCAGAAGGATGTGCTCAAGCCATGGAATCTGGCTGTTCGGAGGAGTTTGCCTCCAAGGTCTTGGCTCCAGCCTCTTTCTGATATGGTGACTTTCATCCTCAGTCCCAAAGCACTTTGCAGGGGTTATTTACCCACCACTGAAATGCAACCACCTCTGAGATGGGATGCAGCAGCTGTTAAAAAGCACCCAGTAACACCACACAACAATTGAGGAGAGGAGTGAAAGAGAATTCAGTGAAATCGCTGGGCAGGATTTAGGGAGGCAGAATGGAATTGCCCACACTGGACATCTCCTGTGTAATGACCCAAGATGGCCAGAACCTCAGGGACAACAGAGCACTCAGGGCTTCAAATCCCCTCAAAGAGACCAGTTCTGTAGGAAGCTGCTGCAAGCTGTCAACCTGGTGGGTGGGTTAAATGGCACTTGAAAGACCCTGATTGATGTGTCAGATCAGAGCATGAGCAGGCTGAGAGGGGAGTAGGTGTGTGTGGGGGGTTAGTTTCCTGCTCTCCCCGACGTCCCACTCCTCAGGCCCTTTGAGGATGGCTCCTACCAAACCGTGCGTCGGTGGCATCCCCGTTTCATGTGTGTAACTTGGGGGGGCCCCCAGAGAGCCGGGGGAGGCTGATGGCAGCCAGTAGGTGGTAGTCTCCTTTAATTAGCTCCATTCATTAATGGGATGCCAATCAAATGGCCCCAGGAGGCAGAAGAGAAGCTGATCCTGGAGGGGTGAAGAAAGACACTTTTAGAGCCCGGGGTTTGGTAGCGGTAGGAGAGAGTGGAACATCGCAGCAGCTGCAGAAAGAGCAGGGCTGGGTGGAATGCCGTAGGGCAGCTGCACGGGTGCCAGAGATGACTGGATGTGCTTTTGGGGGTGACGTTACGAGTGGGTCCCAAGGTTTATAGGATGTTGACTGCCGCTGGGGAAGGACCAGGGCTTGGTTGGGCAGAGGTCAGGGCGGGGTCCCCCAACAAAGGCTGGATTTTGGTGTGGGTGCAACCTTCCATCTGAAGGGAGACTTTAACTGCTCCCTTGGTGGGGCTCATCGGTATCACCTCTACCTGGTGAGACGAAGGGAGCGTCCCCCGGCCAGACCGGAAGCAGCCTGACCAGTCTTAGCTGGCTGGGGTTCTATGCAGCTCTTACAGCCAGTAACACACCCATCTGGGCAGAAGCTCGGGGTGCCTGGATCCTCAGATGTAAATGATCCACATTCCAGCCTGTGCAGGCAAACTGGGGAGTCCTTCATCTCCCCCAGACAGACCCTCCTACCCTGGCCTCTAGGAAGTTCTAGAATTTGGCCTTTCGGGTACAGAGTTTGCCCAGGGCTGTGGACACGTGTCCGCATGGCTTCTGAGTGTGTCTATTTACCAAGTATCCTTATTCCCCCTTTTGCAGTTGGAGAAACTGAGGCACAAAGCGAGCAAGTGACTTGCCCTGGGCCTCCCAGTGAGTCAATGGCAGAGCCAGGACTAAGGCCCAGGTCTTGTGACTCTCACCGCACTGCCCAAAATGTTCTCCTTGAAGAACGCAGCCTGTGCCCTGAGTTACGGACAGAACCCCCTCTCTCCTCCGGAGCTGCTGGCACTGGCAGACTTGGGGGCTGTAAGCACAGTCTATAAACTGTTCCATTGCATCAGGACTTTTCCCCATTTCCTGTCTGTTCCCTTTTCCTACTGTGTCTCCTTAGCTGAATCTATTCTGAACCCATATGGCCTGAGTCAAACATCCATGCCCAGCACCTTCCGGTGGGTTCAGAATTAGGTGTAACGAATTCATCCAGCCCTGCCAGAAACAATGAGCTGAGCTTTGTCATCCACCTTTTAGCAATGGGACGTCACCCTAACCCCCTGCTACACTGATGCTGTCTCCCTGCATATCCCGTAATGGTGATGTCACCCTAAATGTCCCACACGTTATGATGAGGTCACTCTGCATCTCCCCAGTCCAGGCTGGGTATCTCTGGGACCAGCCCCTTGCCTGCTGTTTGCATCGACTCCCTCAGAGCCCACTCTATCCTGCCCATTGTTCTCAGCCTGCAGCCTGAAGGGACTGGCAGCCGCTGGGAGCTTCCCCCATCACCCAGAGATGGGGGGATAGCAGGCAACACTCTGAGGCCTTTCTCAGGGCCTGATCCTTGCTCCCGTGAGCAACCTTTACTCAGGCAAGTAGTTCCTCTGGCTCCAGTGGGTGGCGGGCTCAGTTCCTAGCTCTTTATTCAGGCAAAACTCTGCTGGAGTCAATGAGGCTCTCACCAGACGGAGGGGCTCCAGGGTGTATCCCAGTCGCAGTAAATATTGTACCTGGCCCCTTTCAAAGAGGGGTGCTGAGGATCCTTCTCCCTATTGAATTACTCAGATTGGAAGCTCCTTGGGGCAGGGACTGTTTTTGTTCTGTGTTTGTAGAGCACGTAGCACAACGGGGTCCTGCTCCGTGCCCGGAGCTCCTGGCACTACAGTCATACAAACTCCGTGCCCATGGCTGTGGACAGGTGCCCACATGGCTTCCTACATGTGTCTGTTTACCAAGCATTGTTATCCCCCCTTCTACAGCTGGGGAAATCGAGGCACAGAGACTTGCCCAAAGTCACCCAGCAGACCAGTCGCAGAGCCGGGTACAGAATCCAGGAGTCCTGACACCTCGCTCCCCACCACGGGGCCATGCTGCCTGCTAAGGTGGAGTCTTGGGGTTCCCAAGCAGAGCCGAGACAGCTCTTCGCCAAACTGAGCGTGAGATTCAGGGGTGATGGGGGTGAGAGCCTCACCCCCTGCTCAAGGGGGTTTAAAGCACATGGGCTTTTGGGGGTCCAGCTGGGGGTCCTGGTGAAGCTTTCTCTCGGAGGTGGTCTCCCTCACCCCCCCTCACCTCACACCAGCCTCTGTCCCCTCCCTAAAAGCCTCCAGATCTCCCCTCCCTGCCTCAGATGTCTGTAGGGGCAGGGATTGAGAGGGATCTGGCCCTGGGGGGCAGCTGATGAGGCAGAGATGGCTCTAGTGGGCGAAGAAGGGGGGCTAATTTGAGACTGACCCCATTAGTGAGCACAGCTCTGCCGGGCTCACTCAGACAGCAGAGGGCGGGGAGGGGAGCCAACCCATGGGAAAGGCGGCTGGGGAGCAGGCCCCAGCACAATCCCCATCTTCACATGCCGGAGCTGACAGGCAAACTGCAAAGCCCTGCAGAGCCTGCTGTCCTTCCCCAGCAGCACGCAGGGGTGGGCTGAGTGAGGGCTCAGCTGCGGCCGGGGGTTACTGGCTGTCAATGAACTTGAGTAACCGTGCTGCAAGCTGCGGCCCTTTGGAGTCTGGAGTGTGTGCTGTGGTTTGTGCGCCACGCAGAGCCGCCAGCCGTGCAGGGCTGGGGAAGGGGGTGCAGCTTAGCGCCTGGGTTTGCCTTCTGCATGCAAGGAGCAAGGTGTGCGAACCGGGTGCCGCTTCTCCCGGCTCTGGGTAGTTTGTCACATGCCGCCACATCCCCATCTTCAGCATCTCGCACCAGCCTGGCCAGGACTCTGAAAACCTGCCGCGAAGCCACCGACATGGCTGTGAGGGGGAGGATTATACGCTGTATTACCATCGTGCTTAGGAGCCCTTGCCAGGGGCCCGGCAACTGCTGCAGGGCCATAAAGCTGCCCCCAGATTGCTTGCTGGCCCCACCAGCCCCCTCCCTGGGCCAGCTGCTTCCCTGCTCCTGTGCAGGCTGTGTCGTTAATTTCCTACAGTGCCCTTGGATGGCAGCAGTAAAGGTTCTGGGGTGCACTTCCCCACTGGAGGAGAGGAAGGGGGCAGGTTAACACTGCCCAGACGAGGAGAGCAGTCCCTGGGCCCTGAAACAAGATACACCTCTTCCCAGCTGATTAGGGAGGGGTGATGGAAATGCTACTCCCCTGGCACCTGATCCAGGGACACTCAGGGGCTTTACAGCAGCAGCAGGGGTAGAACGCAGACCCTTCCTTCATGGAGCAAGAGGAGAATCCCCATTAGCTGCTAGCAGTACTGGGTCCAGGACACACAGTGAGCGGTTCTGATTCCTTCCAGCAAAGGGAAGCAGTGCCCCATAAACCCTAGATTTGGGTACCCAGGAGCCTAGCCGGGCTGATCTGCAAAAGCGCCCGTGATGCTCTGGGCTGAAGTCCAGCCTTTCCTTAGAAGTTGGGAGGGGCGGTGCGGCTGGGCATGTCCCGGAGGGTGACCCCAGTGCGATGGGTGCAGACGCCAGGGGTTAACCCCTTCAGAACCACGGCGCTTTGCTGAAGCTATGGAGGTTGCTGGAAGGATGGATGTGTGGGGCGCGCAGTTAATGGCAGCTTGGTTCTTGCCAGGTCTGGTGCTGCCGAGGTGTAGAGCGCCGCGAGCCAACCCCACAATGCCTGTGTCCCTAAGGTGGTGATTGCTGGGGGCAGGAGCTTCATGCGGAGGGACGAGTGGGAAGTTGGTTCCTTATTTTTACCATGGCGTCCGTGTGAGAAAGCATGACAGAGGGGGCATCTGCACCCGATCTATAGGAGAACCGAGGGCTTGTCCTGCAAGACCTTCAAACCCTTATTGTTTGTTTATTTGTGTTGGGGTAGCTCCTGTAGGCCTTAATTGGGGAGCGGGGCTCCGCTGCACGGGCACTGTCCAGCCATGATGAAAAAACTGGCCCTGCCCCAAGAGCTGACAAGCGACAGCCGGTGGGCAGCAGACAGATACAGTCTAGGTCATTAGATTAGAAGGATATAAACCTGGCATCCTCCTAATCTAATCTAATCTAATCCCTCTCTCTGTTCTCTGTGCTCTTGCATTCATTCTGTCTATCCTTGCTCTCTCTGATCTGCCCCTGACTGTGGTAGGGAGGTGCTGCCCTCAATATCTGAAGTTTGAAAGAAAGGTCCTAACCTTCCGCTATACCGATCACTTGTTCCCCTGATGCATGGGGGTTTGATTGCCCTTGTTTGAGCCTGTGGCTATGGGTCAGGGAGTTATCCAGCTCCAGCTCCACCATCTAGCTCCACTCCTCGGTCCTTGGGCCCCTCCTGCTGCGGTTCTTTGACGCCTCCACCGGAGAAGCCCCGAAACTGGCTTTGGACGGTAATAGCTGCTCAGAGACACAAGGCACTGCCTGTCGCACTCCCCCGAGACATCTTGTTCCCAGCGCTGCAAAATGCTAATCAGCCCCTTCAAGTCCCTGGTAATTCTGGGGCTGATTAGCGGCTGCTGCCAGGTGTCACAGTGGGAATGCAAAGTAGGTCGGCGGGCCATCGATCCGGCAGGCGCAGGGCCTGCAGGCTGGGGACTGGTATTGCTGGGGGCTGCTTCCCAGAAAGCCCCTCCTGGGCAGAGCCCACCCAGTCAGTGTGCCGCTGGGTGCCCCAAGGCAGCAGTGATGACTCAAACACCAGTAAAGAAAAATCCCTCCCTGAATCTCAGCCCCCCGGAGCACTGCAATAGGGACCACATGTTAGCCCTCGTTACTGGTCAGGGGCGGGCAATGAGGTGGTTATTGCATGGAGGCAATGGGAGAGGAGTTCTTTAGCCCATGGCGAGCTCTCCCCATTCACACACATTGTTCCTTACATGCAGAACAATCTCCTGCTTCCTGTCCAACAAGCCCCCCCTCTTACTCTCCACCCTCCCAGAACTTCTCCCTGCCTCCCCTAAACTCCCCCTCTCGTTTCTCATCTGGTGCTTGCTTGTCTTTATTTTGAGCCCCAGTCTTGCGAGGCGCTGGACGCCTGCTGGAGGGAATGGCCAGAGTGCTCAGCACCATGTGGCATCGGGCTGGTAGGCTCAGGAAGCTCCCCAGGCCATGGAGGCATCCCTGTTGCACAGAGCAGGCTCAGCTCTTCGTTTCCCCAAGGCCAGTGTGCAGCAGCAGCCCCCGTGTCACTGGAGCTAGTGCAGTTGCTGCGGGTTTGCAGTGAGCAAGTAACAGAGCGGAGCCCAGCCCAGGGTTTCTAACACACCCGGCCCATTCATGGTGCTGGAGAATGAGTAACAGTGACTGTCCAGGGGGCAGATCTTGAGAGGTTGGGGAGAGAAAAGTGGGGTCCCCTGGGATTCCACATTTTGGTTTCCTATCTCAGCTTGTTTGGTTTCCATCATCCTAGTAGGATCCTCTCTCTGTCCATCCCCATGCTATGCTCTGTCCTAGTATAATCTGTCCCATTAGGATCCGTGCTCCATTCCAGTATGACCTATACATGCCTATCCTTGTGCGCTCTGCCCCACCCCTTGACTAGTCCTGTCATGTGTCCTTTCCCTTCTCATTTCTGGATGGTCGCAGAGGCCCCGGGCATGCAACTTATCGGCTGCAAATCGGACAGACTCCACAGGATGATGGAGGGAAGGGGGCGGAGGGAGCCTGCTGCTAACCTTGGCTTCCTGGAATTTACAACTGAAATCAACGTGCGGCTCTGCTGCTGGAGCCAATCTGGGCTGAGCCTGGGGCAGAGTAGCCGGGCCTTTGGCAGACAGACGCCTGTTAGCTAAGGTAGGGGAGGGACCCTGCATGCAGAAACAGGTGCCCTGACCCAGGCCTGGTCCCCTGCGGAGGTAGGAGATGGGAGGAAGCTTTGCTGCTAGGAATGGGCCTGTGTGTTTGGATCTGAACTGCCCCGTGGTTCCGGGGCTTGGGCCGCATTTCCTATCCCAACAGGTGCTGTGCAAAAGGCTGGTGGGCTGCTGCCAAGTCACTGAGCAGCAGCTACACAAAGACCTGCAACCCCTAGTCTCCCTGCTCAGAGCGAACCCCCACCCAGCTCCCTTTCTTGGGAGATTCCATCTCCCCGCTGGCCCTGAGGCTGCCCCAGCATCCGGCAGCCTGCCTTCTGTAGGGACCCTTGGCACATTCCGGCTTGCCCTGCTGCTAAGGTCCATAGCCCCAGGCAGATCCAGGGCCCCCAAGAGGCTGGGCCTCCCCTATTGGGGGCAGGAAAATCAGCGGGGCGCATCTGTCTGCAAAGTCAGTGCAATGAATAGGGATGGGGTTTCACTGTTCAGGGAAACTGCAGCTGTTTTCTCCCTTGGGGGCCCAGCAAGGGCACCCACTCTTATGCTTCTGGCTCTTGGGCGGAGACCCGCATCTCTCTCCCTCCTGACCAGGGTATTTCCAGGCTGCACAGTTACCTGCCTGTGCTGTGAATTCCCCAGCAAAGTCAAACAATCTAAGCAGGCTTTGCTTTGCTTTCTTGTCAAAGGCTTTGAACTGTGTAATGGCCCACAATTATGTCACTACACAGCTAGATTCAGAGTCAAAGAGGGAGGAGGGACACTAAATGATCTAGCCTGACCTTCTGAACGCAGCTCTTTCTAAGCAAGCACATTTATTCTTAAGGTAACAGCATTACAGAGAAAATGTATTAAGAACCTACAAGCATGCTAAGAAGCTTGCCAGAGTTCACCCCACTTCCACAAGGGCTCTGGCTGGTGAAAACATCCTTCAGACCCCACCAAGGAGGTTTTCTGTGGTCACAAGTTCATAACAGCTGTAACCTCAGAACAAATACCCCATGAATCTGAGAATCACTCATTTATCCAGTTTGGGCCTCTTGACTTTCTCCTCCTGTAACAGACCATGGGGTTTTCCTTCAAAGGGATGGGTCTAGAGGTGAGCAATTTGCATTCCCCTCCTCCCAATATTTCCTAGGAAACCCACTCAACTAAAAGGTCAGTCTTGTCTGACCCATTGTTTGAAAAGAATCCTTTGACGCTCATAACGATTCCCAGGGTTTACATTAGTCCTGCCTCCCCCTTGAAGAAGTCCCATGCAATCCCACAGCGACACGTACACATATGCATTTGTAATACAATGAACTCCTAAAATACTTAAACTTAGTTCAATAACGTTTGCCCAGGAGATGGCAGTAGATTGCACGGGGGCCTGTTGGGGACTGGGGGTCCCAGGTAGTACAGGAACTTTCACCTCCAGGTCACCAGTTAGGAGGGAGACCTGCCGGCACAGGAGATCTATTCCTAACGGTTGCCACACCAGAGCTGACTGCCTGCTTGTAAAACAATGGTTGATGTTACAGCGTCTGCAGGCTTGTAATGTGGCACCGGGCTCAGAGAGCGGGAGAGATTGTGGGGTGGCCCCCCGATGTGTCTCTGGATGGGTGGACAGGCTGGGAGTCAGGACTCCTGAGCTCTCTTCCTGACCCGTTGTGTGGATGACCCCATTCTGTACCTCACTTTCACCATCTGCAACATGGGGAGAATGATCCTGCCCAGCAATTGTAATGGGCTTTTGACTGATAGAGCTTAAGGCCAGAAGGGAGATGTGATGAAGTGGGACTGTTCTTAATGTTTCCTCTGAATAGTGTGGGGTGCCTCAGTTTCCCCTATGCAGTTCTTAAGTATCTAAGGTGTGGGATAAGGGTGTATGATCATTGCAGAGCCCTAGAGGGCAGGTGTGTGCAGGGGTCTGGACACACCGAATGGCCACACCCTGTTCCCTGGCATCTGATGGCCTGGCCCTTCCCCCCTGCAAGGTGAGAGCTAAAGGGTTGGAGAACAAAGGAATCAGGTGACCTCCTGGCCGTGGGGGGGGGGGGGGGGAGGAAGGGACAAAGCCCAGAGCAGGGCGGGGCTGGAGGGAGTTTCAGTTTGGGGCTGCCTGGGACATGGAGTGAAATGCAGACGTGGTTGTCTGGCTCACTGCCCCCCAAAATGGACCCAGCTGAGGGGTCCTGTTCTCTGCACCTGCAAGCTCTGTGTTAGACCATGTTCCTGTCGTCTAATAAACCTCTGTTTTACTGGCTGGCTGAGAGTCACGTCTGACTGCGAAGTTGGGGTACAGGACCCTCTGGCTTCCCCAGGGCCCCGCATGAACGGACTCGCTGTGGGAAGCGCGCAGAGGGGCAGAGGATGCTGACTGCTCCGAGGTCAGACCCAAGAATGTGGAAGCTGTGTGAACTGTGTGTCCTGAAGACGACTGCCCCAGAGTCCTGACTGGCTTCATGGGGAGCAGTTCCAGAGCATCGCCCAGGGACTCCGTGACAACTGGTGGCAGAGGGGGGATGTACTGCACCCCTGGACAGCGCTTCCTGCAGTAAGTGATGGGGGAGCAGTAAAACGAAGGGGGATTGACAAGGACCAGGCGTGCTGAAGGCTCAGAGAGGAGCAGTTTCGGGGGGCGGTTAACCCCTGGGAGTGTGTGACCAGCGAGAAGGACTGTGCAGTAATGGGGTTCCCCTGGGGACTGCGGTGAACAGTCTCAGGGGTGGAGGAGCCTGCAGCTTGGCCCTGGGAGAGAGGAGTTTTGCAGTAACAGGGTTCCCCTGGGGATTGCAGCGAGCGGTCCCGGGGCGGAGGAGTCTGCAGCTCGACCCTGGCAAAGAGGTGGTGACCTCGAGAAGGGCTGGCACACTAGGGGTTCTCCCTGGAAACCGTGGGGAGCTGAGAGCACACAGGCCTGTGAGTCCACAACAACTTGGGAAGAGCGGAGTGATGGCCTGTCACCATCTCCTTAAGAAGGACATTGTAACCCTGTGCAGAAAGAGAGGGTTGAGCATTGGAAAGTTCACCAAAGCACAGTTCATCGTGCAGCTGGAGGAGGATGACCCCTCTAAGGAACAGATTCCTGACCCCAAATGGGGCTATAGCAGGATCTGGGAGCAGCTGGAGTGGTAGCCAGGCATCCCCAAGACTCCTGTCCCTGACCAGATGGGGGTCTTCATGATTGGGTGCCCCATCGGGGGATCGGAGACGGACTGGATTGGAGCTGAGTGCGAGAGAGCAAGAGGACTGTGGGAGACAGCAAGAGTCCAAGAAAGAGCTGCAGAAGCAGCAGCAGCATGGACT
The DNA here is from genome assembly GCF_965152235.1 of Eretmochelys imbricata. Taxonomy (NCBI): domain Eukaryota; kingdom Metazoa; phylum Chordata; order Testudines; family Cheloniidae; genus Eretmochelys; species Eretmochelys imbricata. The sequence continues at coordinate 14,839,116 of NC_135593.1, read as the reverse complement.
GGCGGTGGTGGAGCGGAGAGGCCTAGGGGACCTCCCAGGGGTGAGTGGGGATAGACCCCGGGGGGCCAGTTCCGCAGGGAACCTCAAGACTAAATTGCTTCCCCTGGTTAAGGAGCGGGGGGATGTGGATGAGCAGGCTGGAGATTTGAACCAGGGGGACCCTGCGGAAAAGCCCCGGTGTCTAGCTCCCTTGCTGGGTTCCAAGGCCATAGATTCCATCAGCCAGATGGGTGGGGAGGTGGACAGGCTCCCACTTCTGACCCCAACCTATATGACTGTGTGGAGTTTCCTGGGGCCAGGCCCCTCGGACCTGCAGTGAGAGCGGAAGGTGATGGTCAATGGGGAGACATTCCTGGGGTGGCGAGATCCTGGGACAGAGAGAATTGTTGTCAGGCTCTGGGTGGTGCAGCCTCAGATGCTGAGGGGCTGTGTGAGCTGGGTGAGGGACCCAAGGATGAAGCCCCTCCCCCTGCCTATGGCCCAGATCCCTGTGCAGACACAGGAGGGGTCGGGCTGGCTGGCCATTGGGGTGCTCCAGGACACCAGCTGCGAGACCTTGTTGTGGGGTGACTGTGTCTCTTTGGAACAGGATCCAGGCCTTGCTCCTGTAACTGCCAAGGGTTTGAATTTGAATCCAGGGAACCAATCGGTGGAGAGGGGGCTCACGCTGGCTCTGACGCAGTGAGGAAAGCAGGGAGCTCGCTGCCTACCCCCACTGGGACAGCAAGGGCAGCGCTGAGCACAGGGGGAGCTGAGACCCCAGCTGAGTGGGGGAGACACAGGCAGGGCAGGGGATCTGTTGGGAGTGGCAAGGTGCTTGGTAAGGAAAGTCTGGATGAGCCTAGACAGCCTTGTCAGCTGATGGCTGTGTCTAGTCAGCAGGGTGGGAAGGCGAGGAGAATGGAAGATGAGTGTCCCTGGACCTTACCTGTTAGCTGGGTGGAGAAGTGTGACAGTGAAGGAAATGTGCGTGTGTCTGTCAGGGGTATTGATTTGCCTATGGAGGGAGCTACCCTGATCTCCAAGCAGTTGTCTGTGACCAGCCTTGTGTGCTGGGACCAGGGGAATGAGATCCCAAGCTGTGTGTCTGGGAAAGGAGAAAGTGTGTCTGGCTCTTCTTTGTCTGTGGAGCAGACAGAAGGGGCCTTTCAGCCTGTGATGGTTGAGGGTCGTGCAGTTGTCTAAGAGCTGGTTCTGGATCCAGCTAAAGCCCAGGAAGGGAAGGGTCCTAAGTTTGTGTCTGCTCGGGAGAATGGCCCTGTAACTAGGTCGCATCCAGTTAGTGTCTATGTAAAATCCCAGAGACCAGACAACTCTGGTGCTTGTATTTTGCCTGTTGCTAGTGTGTTGTTGGGAAAGGGTGTAGCAACTCTATCTAACCAGGGTGAGATCCTAGCCAGGGCACAAGGAGAGCATGAAGGTGATTTGATTGCGTTACCTACGGAGGGTGTGGAAACCTGTAGCAAGAAGGAAAACATTCCTGAACTTGTGTGTGGCAAAGGGAAGGAGAATGCTTCTGACCTTTTATCTAGGAAGTCTGTAAGTTTGCCTGAAAGGGGATTGTGTAGGAATCCGCCGGATGGGCCAGAGGTAATTCTGGATGTAAGGGAGACCCAGAAAGAATCTGTTGTTGCTCAGGAAAGTGTTCCTCTAGAGCAAGCCCTTGGTAAAGAGGGTAAGAGCAGAATTTCTGTGAGGGGTAAGAGTAACAGCCGTGTTAGTCTGTATTCGCAAAAAGAAAAGGAGTACTTGTGGCACCTTAGAGACTAACCAATTTATTTGAGCATGAGCTTTCGTGAGCTACAGCTCACTTCACTTCACGAAAGCTCATGCTCAAATAAATTGGTTAGTCTCTAAGATGCCACAAGTACTCCTTTTCTTTTTGTGAGGGGTAAATTGTTGCATAGAAAAGCCCCTAGGGAAAGGAATCCTCATGGAGTCTTTGCAAGCAGTTTACTGCAACTGAAGGGTGTGAAAGTGATTTAATCAAGAAAGTTTCAGTTCCTAACGGCCAGAAATTTTCTGTTGTGAATGGATCCACTGACTTTCCTGTTGAAAAATCCAGTGTGGATAGCTTTGAGAAGGTCTCAGATGAAGTGAAAGCTGTTAAGAAAGTTAAACAGTCCTATAACCAAGTGGCTGTGTTTGGCCACCTTGTTGGGGAGAAGACCCAATCCCAGTTTGACCCCCTGGGGTTTTGGGGGTGGGCAAAGGGCACGGGCCACATAAACCTTCCCACATGCGGCCTGCGAGTGCTATCGACCACCCCCGACCTAAGGGAGGGCGTGAAACTGGAAGGGCCTGGTGTAACTCCCACCAAGGAATGGGAGAGATGGTGGGGCATCCATGGGAACGTTGGTGGCTTCGAACTTCCCCAGGTCACTGGCTAAAGTGACCCCACTCAGATCGATCTCGAAGAGGGGAGAGATGTGAGTGGGACTATTCTTAATGTTTCCTCTGAATAGTGTGGGGGTGCCTCAGTTTCCCCTATGCAGTTCTTAAGTATCTAGGGGGTGGGATAAGGGTGTATGATTGCTGCAGAGCCCTAGAGGGCAGGTGTGTGCAGGGGTCTGGACACAGAGAATGGCTGACACCCTGTTTCCTGGCAACTGATGGCCTGGGCCCTTCCCCCCTGCAAGGTGAGAGCTAAAGGGTTAGAGAACAAAGGAATCCGGTGACCTCCTGGCCCGGGAAAGGGACAAAGCCCAGAGAAGGAGGGGCTGGAGAGAGTTTCAGTTTGGGGCTGGCTGGGACATGGAGTGAAGGGCAGACGTGGTTGTCTGGACCCAGCTGAGGGGTCCTGTTCTCTGCACCTGCAAGCGCTGTGTTAGACCATGTTCCTGTCGTCTAATAAACCTCTGTTTTACTGGCTGGCTGAGAGTCACGTCTGACTGCGAAGTTGGGGTACAGGACCCTCTGGCTTCCCCAGGACCCCGCATGAGTGGACTCGCTGTGGGAAGCGCATGGAGGGGCAGAGGACAGACCCAGGAAGGTGGAAGCTGTGTGAGCTGTGTGTCCTGCAGACAGGCTGCTCACAGAAAGGAGACTGCCCCAGAGTCCTGCCTGGCTTCGTAGGGAGCAGTTCCAGAGCATCGCCCAGGGACTCCGTGACAGGATTAGATCATCTCATCTGATCTCCTGTATAACACTGGCCATGACATTTCACCCAGTTACTCCCATACTGAGCCCGGTAACTTATATTTGACTAAAGCAGGTCTCCCAGAGAGGCCTCCAGTCTGGATGTGAGGCCAACAAGAGATGGAGAATCCACTACTTCCCTTGTGGAAGGTGCCAGAGAAGGACCCAGGGCTGGGGTGGTTTTACTGTAGTGGGGGATGGGGTAAGCTCCTCCACCCTAGAGGAGTTACCGAAGTGGGGCTGGCCCTTTGCATCGTGGCCACTGGTTCCCCAGTCCTCGTACTCCACCAGACAGTTCTCTGGGCTCTGCCAGAGAGGAGCTCACCCTGCTTTCTTCCCCTCTTCCAGGGTACAAGACCCTCCTGAAATGCCTGTCCGGGAAATTCTGCCGGCGCGAGCTCATCGGGATAATGGGCCCCTCGGGCGCTGGGAAATCCACGCTCATGAACATCCTGGCTGGTTACAGGTGAGGCAGCTCCCTGGCAGGGAGAGGGCGCAGGGTTCCCTGCTGCATGATTGACCTCTGTGCATGGGACTGACAGCCTGGTGTTCCCCTCTCTCCGGCCAGCCCGGTAGGGATGGGAGCACGGTGCACTGTGATGGAGGCTCCTGGGGGTGGGTTATCGCCGTGGGAGGTAGGGATCTGCACTCACTCCACCTCACCAGAACCGCACCGTGCATCTCGGCCTGTCGCCCGCAGGGAGACGGGGATGAAGGGCCAGATCCTGGTGAATGGCCGGCCGCGGGACCTGCGCACCTTCCGCAAGATGTCCTGCTACATCATGCAGGACGACATGCTGCTGCCGCACCTGACTGTGCTGGAGGCCATGATGGTGAGTGAGTGGGCGGTGGGGGGCAGCAGGACTCAAGGGCTGCTCCGAAAGGGTGGAACAGCAGTGCGGGATTGCTTGTTTGGGAGCTGTGTTTTGGCCCTGCAGTTGGCACAAGACCTGGCCCGGATTAACCCAGCATGGGCTTGCCACTGAGCCCATGGCCGTATGGAGATGTGATGGCATGAGGCCACCTTCCTCCCCAGAGTGATCCCACCAGCCTGGGTGCAGTGAGCACCATTATATGGTTATGGACGCTAGTCGATATGGGGATAGGAACAGAATATATTGAGAACATAGAACCCAGTTAGGCTTGGGTTTTATAAAACAGCCAGGGGTCCTCAGCTGCTGTTACTGGGGGAGTTTGGTGCTCATGAAAGCTGGGGGAGCTGAGCCAGACACTGCAGGCAGCTGTGGGCTCTTCTGCAGCTGTGTCCCCTAGTGCGCCCTGTTATCCCAGTTCTGGGCTCCCCCGGCGCACACAGCTCTGCCAATACCCTTCAATCCCAACCCACAGCCCCCCCTGGGCTCCCCCGTGCCCACAGCTCTGCCAATAACGCTCAATCCCAGCCCACAGGCCCCTGCTATCACAGCCCTGGGCTCCTCCATGCACACAGCTCTGCCAGTGCCCCTCAGTCCCGACCCACAGCCCCCTGCTATTCCATCCCCTGGATTCTGCTGAGCAGAGTTGAGGGCAGAGTGCCTGGCCTACCATGGCATCCTGTGCGGAGGCCGGGAGACCGCTGGTCATTCTGTCTAGGAGCTGGGCAGGCCCCAGTGTGGCTGCCCTCAGGCTCCCTCCGTGTCTGTTCCCTGCCCCACAGGTGTCTGCTAACCTGAAGCTGAATGAGAAGCAGGAGGTGAAGAAGGAGCTGGTGAGTTGGGGGTCTCTGCTTAGTAGCTGAAGGGTTTCAAGGGAGGGTGGCACGCTCTGGGTAGCATGGCCATGCCCAGAAGGGCCCATCCTGTCCCTCTACCCACAGGGTAAAGGGGCTCCCAGGGCACTGTCACGGAGTCCCTGGGCGATGCTCTGGAACTGCTCCCCATGAAGCCAGTCAGGACTCTGGGGCAGTCGCCTTTCTGTGAGCAGCCTGTCTTCAGGACACACAGCTCACACAGCTTCCACCTTCCTGGGTCTGACCTCGGAGCATTCAGCATCCTCTGCCCCTCCGTGCGCTTCCCACAGCGAGTCCGCCCAGGCGGGGTCCTGGGGAAGCCAGAGGGTCCTGCACCCCAACTTCGCAGTCAGACGTGACTCTCAGCCAGCCAGTAAAACAGAGGTTTATTAGATGACAGGAACATGGTCTAACACAGAGCTTGCAGGTGCAGAGAACAGGACCCCTCAGCTGGGTCCATTTTGGGGGGCAGTGAGCCAGACAACCACGTCTGCACTTCACTCCATGTCCCAGGCAGCCCCAAACTGAAACTCCCTCCAGCCCCTCCTCCTCCTCTGGGCTTTGTCCCTTTCCCCGGGCCAGGAGGTCACCTGATCCCTTTGTTCTCCAACCCTTTAGCTCTCACCTTGCAGGCGGGAAGGGCCCAGGCCATCAGTTGCCAGGAAACAGGGTGTTGGCCACTCTGTGTGTCCAGACCCCTGCACACACCTGCCCTCTAGGGCTCTGCAGTGATCACACACCCTTACCCCACCACCTAGATACTTAAGAACTGCATAGGGGAAACTGAGGCACCCCCACACTATTCAGAGGAAACATTAAGAACAGTCCCACTTCGTCACAGGCACACCCTCGCCTCCATTGCTTCAGCCTTCTTAATGGCTCAGCACACCAGCCCAGAGGTGGGACCCCTGGGAGGGCTGGGGAAGGTGGGGACATAGGCTGGGCACAGTGGGGGCAGGGGGAGCAGCAGGGGGTAGGAAGAGTGTTGGGGGCCACCAGCGCCTTTCAAACCCTGGCCCCGGGGAGGCCGCACATCCCTCAAGGTGGGGCTGTGAGGGGGGCAGTGAGGCGCCCGTGTGGGGCAGGGAGGCTGGCACAGCGACCCCGGGGCCCCGTCAGGGAGTGACCCTCTCTGCTCTGTGCTGGGCCCAGGTGCAGGAGATCCTGACGGCGCTGGGGCTGCTGGAGTGCTCCTACACACGCACCATGTCGCTGTCCGGTGGGCAGCGCAAGCGCCTCGCCATCGCCCTGGAGCTGGTCAACAACCCCCCGGTCATGTTCTTCGACGAGCCAACCAGGTGAGCATGGGGCGGCCCTGCCCTAGCCTGAGCCTGCCGCGTCCCTCCTCGCAGCCCCGCGGGCCCGCTCTCCACATGGGGAGCCTCCCTCCTCCACCACTCCAGGCCAGCATGGGGCTCCCCTCCCCGGGAGCCTGCAGCTGTCGCCGGCCCCTGGAGCTGCACAGGGGGAGCCAAGCATGAGCAGCGGGGTCACATCTCTTTGCTGCAGCTGAGAAATTGGAGGGGGGGGTCACAGCCAGGGATGAACGTGGATTGACCAGGACGGGAGCCTCTCCCTGCACCAGCTGGAGCGGGGAGCTGTGAGGCACGCTGTGTAGCCAAGCTGGGGGAGTGGGGAGCCCTGCTTTGTTTTAGCAGCCAGGGAGCTCTGCCCTACTAACAGCTCAGGGTCACAGCTGGGCCCCCCCCAGAGTTGGCTCAGGGGCTGCCGAGGTGTCCCTGTATCTGGGGTGTTCATTCTCTCCCCATCCCCATTCCTATACCACCTCATTCTGGCTCCACTCCTCTTCCTCCCTGCTTTCATCCTTTCCCCCACTCCTGATCTCTTTTCCACCTCTTCTATCCATCGCCCTCACACCTCCATCTCCCCCTTTTCTCGCTCCCCCTCTCCCCCCACAAACCCGGTTTCCTTCCCTCTTCCCCCCGCTTTTCCTGGCTGCAGTGGCCTGGACAGCGCCTCCTGCTTCCAAGTCGTCTCTTTGATGAGATCCCTGGCCCAGGGAGGCCGCACTATCATCTGCACCATTCACCAGCCCAGCGCCAAGCTCTTCGAAATGTTCGACAAGGTGGGTGAGTCCCCTGCCCGCCCCTGTGCTTTGGGGAGCATCGCCTGCTCATCAGAGCTCTGCCTCCAGGGGACAAAGGGGGTCTCTGCAGCTGGCAGGGCCTGTCTGCCCTCATGTGCTGAGTCGGGGGTGTAGAGCTCAGCCACGTAGGCACCCTGCAGACTGACCAAGAGCTAGTGCGGCAGGCAATAGGAAACTGGGACCGACTTCCACCAGCTGTGGAGCAGAGTCCCAGTACCCTGGGGCAGCATCTCTTGGCTGGTGGGCCCCCCACTGGCTCCCCCTTCCCTGTGGGGCAGAGCGCTCCCTGGCTTGCACGAGCCCTAGAAGCCGGAGGTCTCGGGGTCTGGACCATGATGTTTCGTGGGGGACTTGCTGCCATTTCCTGCCCAGGCAGCTTTGTTCTCTCTTCCAGCTGTACATCCTGAGCCAGGGCCAGTGCATCTTCAAAGGGGTGGTGACCAACCTCATCCCCTACCTGAAAGGGCTGGGGCTGCACTGCCCCACCTACCACAACCCGGCTGACTTCAGTAAGTGCCCATGCAAAGCCAGGCTTCCCATGCCTTTCCCTTGGCCTGCAGCCGGCCCCGCCTCTTGCTGGCTGAGCAGGACCAGGACGGCATGGGAGAGCTCCCAGGAGCGGGAGGGCAGAGCCTAGGGGTTGGTGAGTTGGTGTGTTTTTCTGGGTGTTGGAGAAGTTTGTGCTGCTCTCCCAGCTGGTGTGGTTCCGTCCTCCCCCGGGGCTCACACCGGATGTGAGATACTTCTTCACTTCCTGCCCTAAGCACTTGTGCTGTGTTACTACTAAACAGCTGCTGCCTTCCACCCCAGAGGTGGCTGCATTTCCTCAGGGATGAGCCCCCTCTAGACCCCTCACAGGGCGAATGAACATTGCAAGGTGCTACAGGAGCCTTCGAGGACCTGGGAGGGCAACGCACGGACAGTTCTCCATGCAGAGTGGCACCAGGCACTCGGGAGTGAGGTGGGGTCTCCCTCCCCACACCTGCCCAAAGTCTGGGTGGGTTATGCCTAAAGTACTGTCCCCCACCCCACCTGGCGTGGGTCAAGGGGCTCTGCCTGGCTACTCCAGCCTTAGCACCTGACCATGGGGAGGTGGCTGCTCCCCTGTGGTCGCCTGCCGTTTCCTGATCATGCTACCTCTGTTATAGCTCCCCGTCCCATCTGGGGGACGTTTCCAGGAGCAGACAAGCCTAACTCCCACTCAGCCCTGAGATGGAGGTTAGTACACCCCCCCGGCAATGTGCCGGGGCCAGGGCAGAGGAGGCAGGGTGCCCAGCTGCCCCTGATTGTCAGCCGTGGCTGCGAAGAGCGGGGCAGGGTGGCTAGGCCCGAGGGGTCTCAGTGCTTGCTGTTTGGGTTCCCCCCAGTTATCGAAGTGGCCTCGGGCGAGTATGGAGACCTCAACCCATTGCTGTTCCGTGCTGTCCAGAATGGGCTGTGCACCATGGCCGAGAAGAAGAGCAGCCCGGAGAAGACGGACTCGTCCTGCCCAGTCCCCTGCGTGACGGTCAGTGTGGCAGCCCCGAGGCAGGCAGGCCCCGGGGCGTCTTTGCCCCCGATGCCCAGAACCCTGTGGTGCTGGGCTCTGTCCCTCCAGGTGGGGCTAGGCTGTGGGTCAGCTATGCGGAATGGTCCTGGTGTATCTAGGGAATATCCCTGGGACAGCAGCATCCCTGCCCTCATCACACTGTCCCAGACCCTGGTTGGCTTCAGAGGGGGTGGGTACAGAGCGGCTGAGACTTGGGAGCAGCCCCTGCCTTGTTCCCTCACCCCGAGGGAGTAATGTCCGTCTGTACACCTGTGGATTTTGGGGTGCCCATCGCTGTGTTAACTGGGCACTGACAGAGCACAGGCCTCTGGCACCAGAGCCACCCTCCCCCCAGGCAGTGCCCCTTGTTCTATGGGGATCTCCCCACACACCAGAGCACCTGTGCTGTGTCTGCCCTGCTGCCCCCATAGAGCCATTCCCCAGGGTGTGTACAGCAGCCCTGTCGTGGCCCAGGGATGTCCAGGGTGCTGTAGGGAGTGAGACGGTGTCTGGGGTGAGGGGCGTGGCAGGTGCTGGGGCCCATTGTCCCTGAGGTGCTGGGGGTAACAAGGCTCCCCTGGGTGCGGCTGGTGCCCGCACTCCCAGCAGGTGCCCATGTGGGGTGGAGGGGGTCTGCATGTCAGGGCTGGGAGCCTCTGGGTCCCTGACTCTCCGTGTCCTCGTCTTGGTCCCCCCCGCACAGGACGTGGATCATATCGAGAGCCACACGTTTGCCACCAGCACCATGACCCAGTTCTGCATCCTCTTCAAGAGAACGTTCCTGTCTATCATGAGAGACACGGTAAGGGAAGGGCGCTGGGGGGCCAGGCCAGGGCCGGGGAGGGGGCAGAGACCAAGGCTGGGGCAGAGGGGACAGGTGCTATGGGGAGCAGGGTCCAGGGTTGGGAGGCAGAGGGAGGGGAGGGGACCGGGGGCAGAGGATGGGAAGGTTGGAGGCAGGACTAAGGCACATGCAGAGGGGATGGGGTGGAGAAAGCAGGGACCAGGGCCTGGTGGCTGGAGAAGGGAAGGGAGAGGCTGCATCGTGGGAACTCCCTTACTGCTGGAGCCAGCGGGTGGAGGGGGCCCATCACTGCCCTTGCTGTTGAGGGTGAACGCTCAGCAAGCGGCCAGGCGTGCCCAGGGCTCATGGTAGTCCCTCTCTGAGTGCAGAGCCCATCTTGCCCCTGCAGGTCTTGACCCACCTGCGGTTCATGTCCCACATCTGCATCGGGGTGCTCATCGGGCTGCTGTACCTGCACATCGGCAACGACGCCGGCAAGGTCTTCAACAACACCGGCTTCCTCTTCTTCTCCATGCTCTTCCTCATGTTTGCCGCCCTGATGCCCACTGTCCTCACATGTACGGCACTCACCTGCCCCCATCTCCCCTAGAGCACTGTGTCTGTCCGGGGGGCTTGCGGGAAGATCCCAGGAGTGAGGGTGGGGCAGGCCCGTCTGGCGGCTGGGAGCTTTCTGTGCTGCACTGAAACACCCGAGCCCGTAACTCCCTCTGCCCAGGCCTAGGGCTTAGCTGGGGTCGCTGCAGGGCAGGTGGGGCGAGCCCGGGGTACACTCAGTGCTGACGTTATGGGCAGGAGCTAATGCAGCACAGGGACTCCTTTGGGGGCTCAGTGGAAGAGCCCCGGGCAGGCTAAGAGGTCAGCCCAGTGCCCTGTGATGTGCAGGTCGGCGTGTCAGGCCTCAGGACCACTGGGGATCCCCTAGCTCTGGCAGCTGAGCTCCTCCATGGGGTCCAGCTGGCTTTCCCCTGGGCGGCTCCAGCCAGGCCTGGGAGAGGCTGAGGTTGGGAGTGATGGGCAGCGGGTGGAGTGTAGGTCGTTCCGGGCCCAGTTCGGCTCTTGAGGGTAGACCCCAGTGCCCCTCGCTCCTGGAGGCGCTGGCTCCTGAGGAAGCGGGTGCATCGTGGATCAGAACCAGCCACAGCCATGCAACTCCAGCAGGGCTCAGCCGCCTCCCAGGAACCCTGGGGAGCTGCTTGGCAGCACTACTGGGCTTCAAGGGTTAGCATCTATCAGTCCTCCCTCGGCTTCTATTTGAGCGAGGAGCCGGCGGGCCCTAGAATGGGGCCGGCACAGGCACTGCTTGCTGCTAACCTGCTGTGTCCCTCTGTGCCTGCAGTCCCCCTGGAGATGTCTGTGTTCCTGAGAGAGCACCTGAACTACTGGTACAGCCTAAAGGCCTATTACCTGGCCAAGACCATGGCAGATGTGCCCTTCCAGGTGAGGATTCAGCATGGGTGGGTGGGGGGATGAAATAGACTCTCCTAGGTTCGGCCCCTGGGCTGCTCTGCCTACAGGGAGATCCAGGGCTGGCTTCTCCTGGGTTCCTGCCACTCGTGGCACATCCTGGGCCCTGACCCCATTGGAGAGGTGCAGAGAGGGGGGTTCATAGAGCTCCGGAGGTCCCAGATCCCTGCCCTGTGGAGCTCACAGTATAACTTGGACCACTGTGATGCTTGGGGCCACAGAGCCGGGTGCAGAGACCCCTCATTGCAGGGAGTAGCATGGAGCCTTAGTGGAGGTGGGTCCTGCTGAACCATCTCCCTTCCACCCCCTGCAGGTGATCTGCCCCATAGCCTACTGCAGCATCGTGTACTGGATGACAGGCCAGCCCCCGGAGGCTACGCGCTTCCTCCTCTTCTCCGCCCTCGCCACTTCCACCGCCCTGGTGGCACAGTCCCTGGGGCTTCTGATCGGAGCAGCTTCCACCTCCTTGCAGGTCAGAGGGGGTGCAGGTTTTGGTGGGGACCCTGGGTTACACGACGGGGACAGCCTCTGGCAGAGTTTGCACCCGTCTGCTCTATCAGGGTCAGTAATCGAGCCAGTGATGTGCCAGGGTGTGTGGATTGCAGGTGTGCTAGGGGGTGTCAGCCCTGCAAGGGCGTGGCACCGAAAGCATGAGCGTGCATGTGCGTGGAAGTGTGCGTGCACACCAGGGCGTGTGTGGCCATGGGTTCGCGTGACACTGGCTGCATGCTGTGCCCCCCCGACCCTCATTGCCATGCCTGACTCTGGCCTGCCTCTGCCTTGCAGGTGGCCACGTTCGTGGGACCGGTCACTGCTATCCCCGTCCTGCTCTTCTCAGGCTTCTTCGTCAGCTTCAAGACCATCCCCACGTACCTGCAGTGGACCTCATATGTCTCCTATGTCAGGTGGGGGCTCGCAGCAGCAGTGGGAACAGGGAACTGGCAACACTCACACGTGGACGGTGACTGCCCTGCATCCCTGCTAATGCTCCCCACAGACGTCCCTCTGGGAAGGCTTTGCAGGGGATTCAGGCCTGGCCCTAGGGCTTGAGGGGAGATCCAGCTACCAGGGACCCCCTCTCAAGCCGTGGCACCTTGCTCCAGGGATGCTCTGGCTGGCGGGTGGTAGGATGCAGGAGAGGCAAGGACCCTGGAGGGATGGTGCCTCCTTGTGGCTGCAGATGGGTTGCACAGACCTGCTGCTTCTTTGAGGACGGAGAGAGCCAGCTTTAAGGGAGATGGTTTTACGTGCATCTGTCTGGCCCGCGGCCACACAGCAGCGCCAGTTCTGCGGCTGGCCAGCCTGATATCCCCAAGTGCTACCAGCACCACTGCTGCCCAGCTCCTTGGTGCACAGCTGTGCTGGGGCCTCTCCCGGCCAGCTCCCTGGCGTGCAGTGATGCTGATGCCAGTGGTGCAGCAGAATCGGTATCACCCATGGCTGGCTCTCTGCTGCAGAGCAGGCCAGAGGCTCACCCAGTCCGGTGCCAGGTGAGCAGAAGCCACCCAGTGTGTGTGAAAATCCGGGGTGCAGCTGGAACTAATGTTGCTTGTGCTCTGGCACAGGTATGGCTTCGAGGGCGTCATCCTCACCATCTACGCCATGGAGCGTGAGGACCTGGAGTGCCGGGAGACTCCCTGCCCCTTCCAGAATCCCAGCAGGATCCTCCAGGAGCTGGACGTGGAAGAGGCCAAACTCTACCTGGACTTCATCATCCTGGGCATCTTCTTCCTCATTCTGCGGCTCCTGGCCTACCTGGTCCTCAGGTACAAAGTGAAGTCTGAGAGATAAGGGGGCCATCAGAGCCCGATGCCTTTCCCAGACCTGATCTGCCACAGCATGGACATTCCCAAAGGGACTCTCAGTCTCTGTGGATGTGGGACCACAGGGGAGGCATCGGGGAGGTGGCGGCCAGTCCTGGCTCAGTCGAGAAGGTTTTTTGGGACATCTCGGAACTGTTTTAACCTTTCCACACTCTTCATCGCAAATGTTTTGTACTGTCCTGGAATGCCTCATTCTCTCCCCTGGAGCCGCGTCATCAGATGGATCTTGGATTCCTTCCTCCACCCTGTGCCCCAAACCACCACCTCAGGTCACCCACGGAGGCAGCTGTCTTCCAAGCCAGACAGAGAGAGAGCAGCCCGCCAAGAGGCTTTGGGGGAGGGAGTTGCGCCGGTCAGAACCCCGTTTACCTCCCGCAAAGCACAGTTTTGTAGCACAGTGTGTAGTGCAGTGTTTTAACTTGCCTGCGAGTCGATGTCCAGTAGCATGTGTATCCATATTAAGAAGAAATCAGAAGACAACAATCGGCTAAGAGGCAGGAGGCTTTCATGTTTACCTTTAGCCATAGTGCCAGCCAATGCCATAGCCCCGGTCTTTTTCTGTAGACTTCCCTTTTTCTTAAGGAAAAACCAAAACCAAAAGACAACCCGGCAGCACTTAGCACAGGAACAAGTACTGTCGCTCTGGGGGGATGCGGGTCGATCAGGCCTCTGCATTTAGGATTCGGCAGGATGTAATATTGGTAGAAACATTTCAATGAAATTTTTTTTAAATGTTTTTTCGGGAGGTGGGAGAGTTTCCGCCCCTGCTGGGTTTGCCACCAGGGCCCTGCCATGTTGGACTACTGCATGAGACCCTGGGAGTGAAGGAGCAAACCTGGCTGGCCATGTTGAAACTGACCAGTTTCCTTGGGAGTTGAGTAAATGGTGAAAAGGTAAGGGGGCGGATTCTCCATTCTCTTACGCTGGTGTGAATGGGAAGCAGCTGTCCTGAAGCCAGCAGAGTTAGGTTGGGTTAGGGTGACCAGACAGCGAGTGTGAAAAATCGGTAATAGGAGCCTATATAAGAAAAAGACCCAAAAATCGGGACTGTCCCTTATAAAATTGGGACATCTGGTCACCCTAGGCTGGGTTGAGAGGAGGATCTGGCACAGTGATTGACCTCAGTGGAGTTTCTGCTCCCCTGTGAAATCAGAATCAGTCCCTAGGGGCCCAATGCTGCAGACCACTTGGGTCTGATTCTCCCAGTTCACGTGCACTTTGCATCGTCACTTACACCTGCACAAAAATCCTGCCGAATCAGAGCGGAGATGTTTTACCCTTGCTTTGCACAAATGTAAAATGATGACACAAGGTGCGGGGCATTGATGAACCAGCCCCATTGAGATTAGCAGGATGTGGCCCTGAGTGGCACGAAAGGTGCAAAGTAAAGGAGCTCTCCTTTGTGTTTAATAACCCCAGTCTTGTTACAATGCATGGAAGGACATTTTCATTTGTGGCTGATAATAGGACAATGCCCCTTTTAAAGTTTGGCCTTGCAGCTGAAGCCCTGAATACCTGAAGAAAAACAAATTTCAAAACCTCCCTGAGCTCCCTAATCAGTAATAGAAAAAGCAAGCACAGAATTAAAAATCCCCAGTGCGTTTGTGGTCAGTCCAAAACAGTGTTTACCGTGTGTAGCAGTTGTGTACAGAGCATTTTGCAGGGAGACATTTAGCTGGCGTCAATCGGCATAGCTCCAGTCACATCAGCTGAGGGTCTCCCCTTGTATGAGCTAATTTATTTCGGTGTACACCTGAAGTGGCAGCTCTGTAAAGCTCTTGGTACTTAAAACGTGATCCGTAGCTATGACTGGCAAATAACTTGTAGCAGAGGGAATTTCAGGGGCAGGGGAGAAGAGAAGATGATTTCAGCTGAGATTTGGGAAGAACTGGGAGGCAGAGAGCTGAGCTATTTGAAAGCGATTCCTCCCGTCTTTGACATGCCAAGGCTTGAGCTCAGTATTCCATGTTTCCCCTGCAGTAGCTGACAAGCCAGTGTCCAAAGCAGAGTGTTTTCCTGTGCTACTCAAAGCATTTGCAATGCCTGCAATCAAAGCACCTTGCTCTGCTGGGAGCAGGTCAGGTCTTGCATGCTAATCAGAGTCAGGCTTGGTCAGTGTTTGGATGGGAGTGGTGTTGGAGAGTCAATAGGAATTGTTCTTCCCTTTAGAAGCCATACTGAGCCCATGGTGCCATTAGGGGGAGCTGGTAGTCAAAGAGGTGTCCTTCGGATGAGCCTTGAAGTCCAGGCCCTACAAACTTTAATCTTGTGGCTTGTTTGTCAATCAGGGGTTAGCCTTGGAGTCCTGGCGAAATTCCAGCTCAGGTTTCCCTTCCCTAAAGTCCTTAGCAGCTGCAATCGGAGACAGGATTCTCCTTTGTTTCTTGCCCTGAGGTGCTATGTAGTGTTGCTGTGCTGTGTCAAAGAGTTGCTGTGTTCCAGCCCAGAGGGGGCTGCATGTGTGTAGTTTGTCGAGTGCTTTAGGACCATCCCAGGGGAACGGGTGCTCTAGAAATGGAGGCTCCAGAGCCCTGAACTCGGGTGTTTGTAGGGCAGGGAAGGAGGAGCTCAGTTAAGCTCCACATCTGCTCTGTTACTGGTTTGGGGCTTAAACAAGCCACTGCCACTCCCATGTTTCAGTTTTCATGGAGGAGATGGGGAGGGAGGGGATTAATGCTGTGGGGCTGCCTAGAGCAGGGGTGGGCAAACTGCCCTGGCCCTGCACCACTTCCAGAAGCAGCCGGCGCCACATCTCTGTGGCCCTGCCTCGCCCCCCCACTCCCCCGGCTCCTCCGGGGAGCCTGCCTTAGCCCCGCTGTGGGCCTCTGCCACCCCGGAGCTGCTCAAGGTAAGCGGCGCCAGGCCAGAGCCTACGCCCCAAACCCCTCCTGAACCTCTCCTGAGTCCCCTGCCACACTCCTCCTGCACCCCAACCCCTTGCCCTGACACCCCTCCCAACCCCCTGCCCCAGCCCTACATTCATGGCCCTGTATGCAATTTCCCCACCCAGATGTAGCCCTCGGGCCAAAAAGTTTGCCCACCCCTCGCCCAGAGTCCTGATCCTGATAAGGGGCAGTATGTAGAGAGCAGAGGACCCAGGTGTTGGAGGGTGAGAGCCAGTGGGATGACCCAGTGCAATTCGATTCAAGCAGCCTGGGGGCTAACAAGGACCCTCCATCACCACTCGCTCCTCTTTCCTCCTTGCTTTCACTCCTTCCCCTCTCTCTTTCTCATTCCCCTTTTCTCTGTCCCTCACTCCATGGGCACAGGCAGGGAAGGTCCTAGGTCCTTGCGTCCGGCCCCTGCTGTCGCTGGGAACCCCATCCTACAGCCCCATCCAGAAACTTACCAGGCTCCACCTTCAAACCAGTCAGGCTGCTTGTCGCCACAGCTCCTCATGAGAGGCTTGGCTGGTGGTTAGAAACTATGACACTTTCCCCTTCTCTGCCCTCATCTCTCTTTCCTCCCTTGCTTTCCCTTAGGGCTGGGTTCTAAGCTATCCCGTCTAACTGTGTCGCCGCTGGGGGCTGCCTTCGTTAACTGTATTAGTACCAAAGCTGTGTGTGGCTCAGCCATGAACATACACTGCATCCCTAACATAACCCCCGGGTCGGTCTATCCCCTCTTGGTGTAGGGAGACCCGCGTGATGGGGTCTGAACCCAGCGTAGGGTCCTGCTCTGCAATAGATTCTCCTCCCGCTCAGCCCTGCAGGAAGCAAGTATGGAGGGGCAGAGATGCTGGGAGCCCTCCAGGCCAATGCCCGGTGTAGCAACGTGCTGCCCGCGCTGTCTCAAGGTTGGAACCCATGCCACCTACGCCCAAGACATCCTCCAGTGGTCTAAACCCCTCTCCAGCATCATCTTTGCTCAGTAGCGGCCTGAGCTGCTGCCCCTCCCAGAAGAACTAGGGCTGTTTGTGTGGTGTTTATTGTGTCTCTCTTGCTGGATGGACTGGACCTGAGTTTCTCACTGCACTGCCTCTGGTGGGAGCAGGTGGTGCGCGGTGGACACCGGGGGCCATGCAGGAATCAGGAGCTGCTCACCGTGGATCTCCAACCCTCTGGGGGATTTTGAGTCCCAGTTCTCCCAGGCTGGAACTTCTCCCCACCCTTCACCTGCACAGGAACGAATGGGGTCCCCGCCCTGAACTGGACCTGGATCTTAGCTGGGGCAGCGGGATCAAAGCAATAGAAAACTGGATGTGGGCTCCATTGCCTGGTACAGTTCTTCCCTCCCCACCTGTCTCCGGAAGCTGCGTCCCTCCTGCGTCTTGTCTGGTAGTGGGCCATGGCCATGCTGCAGGAGCACAGCTCAGAGACGGGACCAGCTTGGTTCGGAAGGTCGGTTATGGCTTGTGAGCCTCGGTGTGGGACCCTGGCTGCCGAGGTTTGGATTGTGTCTCCCTGGGCTCACTAACCTCTGACCTGCTGTGTGGGGGCAAGCATTGCTCACTGACTCCTGAATACAAAGCACAAGGGGTCCCCGGGTGGAGCCAGCCAGACTTGCTGAGTGAGCTTTGGGGTCAAGGCTGATTGCTGGGCAGAGACTCCTAGGCCCCAATTCCCTGGTAACTAGATAATCCATGACCTCAGGGGGAATATGGAAAGGGAGACAACAGCAAACCAGCCCCACTGACAAGTCCTGTGTTTGGCCATCAGGGTGGCATGGCCAGGCTGGGTAGCAGAGTCATGGGCTGACCCTCAGGGGACTGAAGAAAGCCGGGGTGTGCTGGCAGGGGAGGGGCTGCTGCCTAGGCTGCCCTGGTCTGTAGATACCTACAGGGCTCTGGAGCTGTCCGGCCAGCACTTTTCCTAGTTCGTACAGGCCGTCAGCCTCCCATCCCAGCCGCCCTCCTGTGCACGGTGCCTCACTCAGCCTGCTCTAGCTGGCTTCATTCTCCAGATGGTCAGGTGCCGTCCCAAGTTTTACAGATGGGGTGTGGGACAGACCCCTGGCTTGCGGGGTCGGGGGAGAATGGCTGGCTGGGGTGCCCCCTTTTCCAGGCCCATGATGGCAGCTGTTCTGAGCGGCACTGAACGCACAATGCTGTTGATTGTATGGACTGTGAAAGGAGCACCGCCACATCAAACCTACTATGCCGGATCAATGCCAGGTGGAGAGCTCATCTCTGGGAGGCCACCTGCCCTCAGCCCCTTTGGTATCGCGCCTGCTGTCAACCAGGGATGGAGGGAGACTGGGCAAGCACCTCCCAGCTGGCTGCTTTAGTGACCGCGCGCCTTGACCCGCACTTCCCAGGGCGTGTGCGGAGACGGGGCCCATGGTCCAGTATGCGAGATGGTTAATGCTGCTAATGTTCGGAGGTGAGGAAATGCTCTGCCTGTCTGAGTCGGATTAGCAGGGTGCTGCTTCATAGGCAGGGGGGATTGCCCCCTCCTCCCAGTGTTAATGGGGGGGTCACACAGGGATGTCACTGGCAGCAGTCCAGGCAGCGAGCCGCCGTGGCCATGCAGCTGGAGGAAGGCCGGTCTGCTCCAACCTGCTTGGAAGTGGAGTCTTTTCTGTGACTTGCTGCCCGAGACTCCAGCCAAGCTGCTGCTTCAGGTCAGGGACAGCTGTGTAGCCCAGAGGATGCCATCTCCTTCCTTCTCTGCCTGCCTGCCTCCCCATTGCCTACCTCTCCTTGCCCTGGGAAGATGAGGCAGGGGGGCTTTCCCTCCTGTCTCCCCTAGCGTCACAACATGCCAGCCATACAGGGTGCGGGCTGTGACTTGTGTTCCTCTCGGCAGGATGGGGAGAGGTCAGGCAGTTGTGACCCGCCACTCACAGTAATAATGCCGGCTCTTTGTTGATATGTGGTCTGGGGGGTTGATGCAATCCTGTCTCTTCTTTCTCCTTCCTTAAATGGGATCAGAAAAAGCAACCAAAGGGCCTCCTCCCATGCCGGGGAGTTTGACATGAAATTCCCGTCCGCATGGGTGTTGGTGGCAGGGCGTGCTCCAAAGAGGGCAGCTGGGCGTGCCAGAGCTTTGTCTGTTGCACCAAGTTCTTTCACATGGCCCGCTGCTCCTAGGATTGTAACAAGTGACTACGATGCACTTTAATAGAGCATGCTCCTTGGGGCGCTTGACATTGCCAGTCACTTTGGGGGGCACTAGGTTCCTTCTGGATGCCAATTTGTGTGGCACCAGGGCTTGGCGCCCCCTCTCTGGGTAGGGAAGTCCTTCCTGCATGTCTCTTTGGGATAATCAGGAGGTGAGTGTTACGGGCGAGGGAGGGTTCTCTGCCTCCTCCCTCTCCATTTTCCAGTCCTGTCCCTTCCTGTAATGTTCCCAAACACTGGGTCCCAATGCACCAGTGGGTCACGGGAAGATTTTAGATGGGTCGTCACATCCAGGGCTGGATTAAACCATCACTGGGCCCTAGGTGAACATACCCTTCTCCCTGCCTGGTGCAGAGGGGAGGCCCAGCAGAGGGGGTGGGTGTCGCAGACAAGCCTGCCCTGCGCTCACCCCACAGAGGCAGCTCCTGTTGCACAGGTCTGGGCCTGGCTCCCTGCTCCAGGCATTGTGACTGGCGCACAGGGTCACAGGCGTTGTGACTGGTACACCAGCTCACAACACTCGGAGTGGGGAGCAGGACCCAGTCCTGCGGGACAGGAGTCGCCACTGAGGGAGGGAGTACAGGGCAGACTTGGTCTCCAGCCCCTCCCCCAGGACCTCCCCACACACAGGGCTGGGATTCGGGTTCTGGTGCCGGGACAGAGGGTGCATAAATGTAATGGTACGTCACCAAAAAAAGAAACTGCAGTTGGTGGATCACCCCAGTAAAAAGTGTGGGAACCACTGCTGCAATGCACTTTTAATGGACAGCAAGTCCTTGTTCAGGCTGCTGATTAGGGTTTGTGTGCTTTGCAACATAACCTGAATGACCTTATGTGTTTAGCTTCTCTTTAAAACTGCTCCACCCACCGGGAGAGCTACTCCCATCCAAAGGCATGAATGCAACACGTGCAACTTCTCTCTCTGGGCACTCACATAAGCACACACACACATACTCTCTGATACAGTCTGGCACACTTGCATGCCCTGATACTCTTATTCACACGTACAGGCGAAGCAGATTCACAATCAAACACTGGTGCTAAGGCTTGCAAAGGGAAGAGGCTGGGCCATGGATGGGGTGGGCGGGCGCATTTCCAGGTCTCCACCTTCCCCTCGAATCAGGCAATAAACGTGTTTTGTTTCGATCCGTGTGGACAAAGTTTGTGTCATCCAGCCACCAAGTGAGCTCCTGGGCCAGAGAGTGTCACATGGCTATCTCAGCTGTTCCATGTTTCCCATCGATATCTCAACATGGCTGGTGTGTGTGTGTTCTAAGTCTCTTTTCAAGTGTTCTTCATGTTTGTATAACCAGATGGGTTTGTATAGGGAGTGTGTGTGTGTGTGTGTGTACGTGTGTAGCATAGAGAGGTCTGGCCAATAGAATCTGTCACGGGCCACCTAATCATAAGAGGTGTGTCTGTTTAATTGGGACTGCGTCCCACAACCAGTGTGTTTCAAACCATGGCTAACAGTCACCATGAGTCTGTTTAAATGGCTTCATGTGCAAACCCTTTGCTACGGCGGCCAGGTGTGACACGCTGTCTGCCAGCATTCAGGACACAGTCTGCGATCTCTTTGTTCACTGGAGGTGGCTACGTGGATCCACATGACCTTGCTATCATTTCCCCAAGCCTGGCCCTCTGCGTATCTTTTCAAAACAAGTGGTGAAAGGGAAGCAAATCTCTCCCAGCCTGAGAGCTCCCCTTGGGAAGCTGGCATGTCTCTTTCCTGATGAGGGTCAGTTCCAGTGAAGAGGATTGTGCTGTCTGCACACACGCACATGCAGGTATAGTCTGTCTGTAGCTCCTGACTTCATGATGGTGTCTTTGCAGAGACGTTACTAGTTTAATCTTGACCACCATCCAGATTGACAGGGTGACAGGAGTCAGCAGCTAGGCAGACATTTTGCAGTTTAATTCAGTGTTCCTGAGATGCCAGCTGTACTCGTTGGATTTCACACCCTTAATAAAACCTATATTTATACTGTACATGTCAGAGCGCCTCTTCCGTCTCTGGGGGCCTGAAGGGCATGTGTGTAGGGGGTCTAGGCAGTGAATTTGTTTGCCAGTGTGTACATGCTGTTCTGGGAATGTGTGTTTATGTGGGATGGGTGTGGGCATGTGGTTTTGAGTGGCTAGGGAACCAGGCGTCTTTTTCTTTGGGGGTGCAGTTGTGAGCTCATGTGTATTGTGTGTAGGGTCAGGGGTCTGAGTGTGGAGTGTGTTGCTTTGTGTGCAGCGATGCAGGTGCACATGCCCTGAGTAGAGCTGTGAGCGTGTGCAGGGGTGCGCGGGTGTGAAGGGTGTGAGTGTGGTGGTGAATGTTTGGGGTTGAGAGTGCGTGGGGGTCATCTCGGCAAGTGTGGCTGACGGAGGAGAAACCTCACATGAGTCAGACCCAACATACGGCAGGGGGTTAACCCTGCTCTGAGGGGGTCAAGGTCAGATGGTGTTTAATGATCCAGCTTTGTCTTCATTGTGGGGAGTGGGGAGGATGATTCCTACAGGCACTTCCCAGGGCAGGATGCAGGAGGTTCTCTCCTGTCCCTGGTAAGACCCAGGGGCTTCTCTTGTCAAGTAGACAAGCAGGTCTCCGGGTTATTTGTTGCCAGTGTAAGTCATTTAGGATTGGAATTCTGCCCTCGCCCAGTGAAAACAGGCACATGAGAGAATGCATACGACACAGGGCTGACACGGCTCCTGTTGGGAGACACTGGGACGGGCATGTCTGCGAGCTCCCCCAGTCAATGCCCCCGCCTCTTTTCCCCACAGCACTTCACCTGGGCCTGGGAGAGCAGGGCCCTGTCCCTAGGCCGCTTCCTTCTGGGAAAGGTTGGGACTGGAGCACCTGGGAGCTTCCCACATCAAGTGCTCCTCAGTGTTGCTGCAGTAACCACCATCCGTGCAAAGCTCGAGGCACTGGATGGCTGTTGCATTTTTACCCTTCTCATTCAGCGCCTGGGCTGACAGGAAAAGCCAGAAAAGCTCTGAGTCACCTCCCAGGGCGAATCCTTCCCTAGAAACGGATGGGTGTTTGGGTGCCAAACCCCAAAAGACAGTTGTGCCTGTAATACCGAGGAAGGAAGTGGAGAATGACTCCATCCCACCCGTGTTCCTGCCTGCTGGGAGCTGTTCCCTGCAGCTGCAAGAGTGGAACCACGGACTGTAACAGGCGAGTTGCAAAATCCCTCTTAGGGCCTTGTCCCCAACCATAACAACAGCAATGGTCATTGTTATTTATGAATGATGTTATCTTAGTGCCTAGCAGCCATCGTCAGGGATCAGGGCCTCGCTCTGCGCAGTGCTGGACGTACACGACAAAAAGATGGTCCCTGCTTCAAACAGGACTCGCCGGTCCTTCCAAACACAGCTAAAATAAAGATTGCTCAGGAGCCATATTTCCTCCCCCTTGTCCTGTCCCCCGCCCCACTGAATCCACTACTGTCTGTCGTCATTGCTCTTTGCGTTAAGCATCTTAACAATTCGCCAGCTCCTTGCCTGGGTAGGTTTGTAAAGCCCAATGCACCCCTCCTTCGGTGCTGAAGCCATACCAATGATCGCTATGGCCATGGGGAATAGCCGGAGGGCCTTGCACAGAGCTTGCTCTACTGATTAGTGTAGACTCTCGAATTTATACTTAATGATGCCACATGATTGTGATGTGCCATCAGCCTGCACAGCACAGCTGTGTTAGTAAAGTTGTTTCAGCAAGAACCTGAGCCTGATTCTGCCCTCATTTCTACAGGTGTAAATCTGGAGTGATGCTCCTGAAGCCAATGGCGTGAAACTGGCATGCAATCAGAATTGGCCTCTTTGGCCCAGATCCTCCAAGGTGTTTACGTTCCTAACAGCCATAGATTTCCATTGACTTTGAGGCTCTGGGCCTTTTTGCACCGGAATAACTTTCGCAGTGCTAATGGAGGAGCTGTCTTTTGCTCTCCTCTCCCTCTCCTTCTCTGTGGTTTCACCACTCCGGCTTATTTTTGGCAGCTTCCCCAGCTGTGGAGGCGGTGGGAGGGGCCAGAGCTGCAGGAAGTTACAGCTGCAAGGAAGCAGCCAGAGAGAAGCTGTCAGAGAACGAACTAAAAACACAGAAAGGAAAGGGAGGGACGCTCTCTGGCACGGGGCAACATTTAACAGCTGCCAGGGATGGCAGAGATACAACTGCATGCAGTGATGGGTGGGGAAGAGCGATTCCAAATGGACCGAAGGCTGTGGGACTAACACACAGCAGCTGGCTGAGAAAACACTCTAGGTAACTTTTTGATCTTCCAGAGTCTCATTTTTCCTCAGTCCCCATTCTCTGAGCCGGCTGGGTCCCTGCTCCCCCTAGTCCGAGCACAGAGTGGCTCAGAAGCCAGAGCCCTGATTTCCTTCATCTCTGGCTTTCTCTGGTGGGCTGGGTTCTGAGCAAGGGGCTGGTTTTTAACAGAAACGGCTGGTGTATTTCTGCTCTGTGGTGGGGACCATGTAAGACAGAATGAGCAGGAAACTGGCTTATCTCTCCTAGGCAATGGGGTCTGTGGGGTTCATGGCAGCAGGGACCTCTGTGCTGACCTTGTGGGGCTGCCCTGAGCAGAGGCTGCAAAAGTAAGTCCCTAAGCTGGTGGCTCTGGGACACTGTGACCCAGTTTGGGTTTCACCCCAAACATGCCCCTCCCAGAGCAGCATCCCTGCCCAGCTATTGATAGAAGTAGAACAGCTGGGACCCCAGGCAGTGGGCTTCACAGCACCCTGCCTTTCAAATTCAGTGGATCTGCTGAGTTACAGGAGCATAGGGGACAGCAAAATGTGCCCGTGAAGTAGGGTGGGCATGGAGCCCTGGACTCGAAGTCAGGACTCCTGGGTTCTAGTCCCAGCTTTGCTAACAAGTGTCTAGTGGTTACCACAAGGGACTCCAAAGCCAGACCTTCTTGGGTTCTATTTCAGGTCTGTTATGGGCCTGCTCTGTACCTCAGTTTCCCCAGCAGTAAAATGGGTATAATCAATGAGACAGACCCTCCTTCAGAAAGGGCTCTGAGATGGGTAGATGAAAAGCATCCGAAAGGGCTCGGTGAGTCGTCGCAGCTCCGGCCCCACTCAAGAGGGCGGCACAGGAGAGCCCAGAGCCCAGGTAGCTTCCCTGGGACCAGAGGTTTCCTGTTGTGTAGTTTGGAAACTCTCAGGGTGCCTGAAACACAAGGCAGAGGAGAGGCGAGGTGAGGCTGAGCAGCTTGCTGTGTGGGGATTCCCGCCCAGGTAATGACAGCTTGGGGAGGGACACCCTGCTCGCATGTCACCTGTTAACCCTTCAGTGCCCTCCCTACATCTACCAGTGATGGAATGCCCCCAGACCCAGCCACAACCACAGCTAAACCCAGATGCAACGACCAACTCCTTTTCTCACACTGGGCAGGAGTCCCTGAGCCTTACAGCGCAGATGGAGAAGGACAGGGGCTGGCACCCCGCTCCCAGCACTGACAAGCCTCAGAGGAGGCAATGCCCACAACTTGCTGCCCTGGGGACAGTCAGACATGGCCTGGACCAGAGACTGGTATTAGTCAGTTGAGAGAGGATGAACCAGGTGTTCCCTGGACACATATGTTCTCCTGTTCTGGCTGCTCACAAAGATCATGGATTCAGCAATTGGCAGCAGCTGTCTGGGCTGGAAACAAGCTTGTTCCGCTTTAAATTTGACTCTTGCTCCAGTTTACCCTTGCCTTAGAGTCGCTAAACTCCTCCTGCATTCAACAGGTGTGCAGAGCAAGGGGGCCCCACACCTGCTCGGTGGGGATCCATTCAGCCCTGACAAACATGGATGGCAGCAGCAACCCCACTCCCGACTGTTTTTGGCCCAGACTCTCCAATGCAGCCCCTGGTAGGGCGCTCCCGAGCGCTGCTCTCTGTAAGCCTGAAAGCAGCAGGCCAGATTTCAGCTTGACAGCTGGAGTCTCTCTCCCCTGTTGCTTTAAGGGGAGGAGGCTACGGGTTTGCCCTAAGCCTGTGTCTCATTTCTCCAGCAGAGCAGCCAGCACAGGCTGCCAGGCTCAGGATAGAGGGCTCTGTGCCGGCTGCCACTGCAGCGAGACATGAATGCAGCAGGAGACGGTCTCCTCAGTGGGCCCCTGGGATCTGTCTGGTAGAGAAGGTCACCGGCCTGTCCTTCCCCTGACTGCCACTGACAGGCCAAGGGGAAAAGCCTGTAACCACTCAGGTATTTGGAGGGGGGAGGGCATAAGGGGGAGAGGATGGATATTTCTCTCCTCTAACACTACAGAGCTACCAATAGGGTGACCAGATGTCCCGATTTTATAGGGACAGTCCCAATTTTTGGGTCTTTTTCTTATATAGGCTCCTTTTACCCTCCACCCCCTGTCCCGATTTTTCACATTTGCTGTCTGGTCACCCTAGCTGCCAACACTCCCCATGTCAGCGGGACTCTCACCTTTGATCTCTTTCTTAAAGCCCCTACCCCTGGAGTCACCTGGTTGTGGGAGACTCTCTAAACAGCACCAGCCAAAGTAAATGTGAAGCCTCTCGTCAGGAGAGAGAAGTCTGGATCCCCAAGAAGGTAAAGAAAGACTCAAATGTCATTATTGAATAAGTAGTGCGATCTTCAGGTGGGGAGGGCCTGACTCACGATTTTGAAGGGGGGGGGTGACACTGCTCCTTCACCTCCTGCTCTGTCTCTTTCTTCCCCTAAATTAACTGAATGAGAACAGCTGCAGCCCCTCGCGCAGGTGATTGGTTAAGAACCTTACATGCTTAGAACTATTGTTTTGCCTGACCCAGAGACCCTCCTTTGCTTGTGACTCAGGTGGCAAAAAACTCCCACCAGTACAATGGGCTTGACTCTTCTCTTGCTCACATCCGTTCCCTGTGATAATCCATTTAAACCAGTGTGAGAAGAGACTGAGGCCCCCAAAGTGCAGTAAAGCTGCAGGGCACCAGCTAATCACTACAGAGGTCAGGAAGGGGATCTCCCCAGTGCTGCAGACAGGGTAGAAGACTGAGCGGATGGCCTGATACTATGGGTTTGCACAGGGAAGAGCTGTCTTGAGGGCCCCCTCTCTGCTCCAAGATTGCTAATCTCTCTGCTTGGTGGGGAGAGCGCTATTTACGCTTGCCTCTTGGTGTGAGAGCCCAAGGAGGAAGGGTGAATGAAGCAAGCTTTGGGCTTCCGCTCATGCAAGATGATGCTGGTTCCTTAGCCCTCAGGTGTGTCCTGGGGTAGGCTGGGCTTTGCTAACCTGGCCCTCACAGCACACAGCTCAGTGGTGGGACTGAGGACCCCAGCCTGTCCAGCTGGGGCACCGCAGTGGGGTGGTCCACCTCCCCAAGTGATTGCTCTCTGCATTTCAGCTGAAGCAAGTCCCCTGCCATGCAGTGCCCGAGATGTCTGCCCCAGGCTGGGACCCGCTGGAGCAGGATCCAGGGCCCCAAGCTCGGAGGCCGAGAGATTATGCGCATGCTGCTGTCCCCCAGCTCTGCACCAGGTAAGCAGCCGTTGGAACTGGCTGAGGTGAGAAGCCTCTTACCTGGCTTTCCCCAGAGCCCAATCCCTTTGGAGTGAAATTTGCAGCTCCCTGTTATGGCTGCAGGTGGAATCACTGGATTCTGCCTTCTGGGGCAGCATGATCTTATGAGTGGGGCAGGGGAATCAGGATGCCTGGGTTCTGTTCCTGGTTCTGAGAGGGTGGGAGGGTCTAGAGACTACAGCAAGGGGCTGGGAGCCCAGTTCTTCTACTGGCGCTGCCCCGACTCACCTAGTGACCATGGCCATATCACAGCCATGTCCTGTGTGTGAATTCCCCACTGATGAAACTGCGTTAAGACAAAAGCACGGTGGGTCTAAGGTTGGGTGCTGGGTTCTGGGGGCTTGGGATGGCACCGGTTCTGCCTGGGCCCAGCTCACACTGCAGCCAGTCTGTGCTGCTTTGTCAGAGGAGACTTGCTGGCCTAGTTATGTCACTTCTAATTGCACCATTCTGGCGGGGAGGTGGTGTTCGTGCAAAGTGTTTCCTTCTAGTTTACATAGAGGCAGTGCAGGGCAGGGGTCTGGGAGACAGACCTCCTGGGTTCTATTCCCAGCTGTGTCACTGACTCACTGGATGACTTTGAGCAAGTCACTTGACTACTTTGTGCCTCAGTTTCCCCATCTGTAAAATGGAGTTAATGGCAGTGACCTCCTTAGTGAAGTGCTTTGCGTGGATGGACAGTGCTAGAGAAGGGGAAAAACATTGGGGCAATAAGTGGAAAATCCAGTCCTGAGTGGATGACTGGGGGGAGATATTCCCACATGCCCTGGAACCAGGAGGCAGAGACCTCAGTGGGGGAATTCCCTGGGAGGTTATTTGCAGGTCAGGCTGTGCCACTGCTGGGAAGAATTCCCTGGCTCATGTGATGCGGTGCCCTCGATGCTTGCTCATAACTTAGCACTTAGAAAGAGCCTGCTTTTTACAGGAGCTGAGCACCTGCAGCTACCACTGGAATCAGCAGGATCTGCACCAAAGCAGGCCCAGGGTCTGCAAAGCATCGCATCCTGTATTAACAAGAGTGTCCTAAGTAAGACACGGGAGGTCATTGTCCCACTCTGGTTGGCTCTGGTGAGGCCCAAGCTGGAGTACCCCTGGCCAGTTCTGGGGGCCACGCTTTAGGAAAGATGTGGAGAAATCGGAGAGAGTCCAGAGGAGAGCAACAAAAATGCTCAAAGTTTGGAAAACCTGATCTCTGAGAAAAGGTTGAAAGACTTGGGTATGTTTCATCAAGAGAAGGCTGAGGGGCACCTGATAAGTCTGCCAATACGTAAAAGGTTGTTGTAAAGAGGAGGGCGATCAGTTGTTCTCCTTGTCCATCGAGGGCAGGACAACAAGGACTCAGCTAAGTTTGCAACAAGGGAGAGTGTGACGAAGTGGGACTGTTCTTAATGTATCCTCTGAATAGTGTGGGGGTGCCTCAGTTTCCCCTACACAGTTCTTAAGTATCTAGGTGGTGGGATAAGGGTGTATGATCATTGCAGAGCCCTAGAGGGCAGGTGTGTGCAGGGGTCTGGACACAGAGAATGGCCGACACCCTGTTTCCTGGCAACTGATGGCCTGGCCCTTCCCCCCTGTGAGGTGAGAGCTAAAGGGTTGGAGAACAAAGGGATCAGGTGCCCTCCTGGCCCGGAAAGGGACAAAGCCCAGAGGAGGAGGGGCTGGAGGGAGTTTTCAGTTTGAGCCTGGCTGGAGACATGCAGCGAAAGGCAGACATGGTTGTCTGGCTCACTGCCCCCCAAAATGGACCCAGCTGAGGGGTCCGGTTCTCTGCACCTACAAGCTCTGTTTTAGACCATGTTCCTGTCTAATAAACCTCTGTTTTACTGGCTGCTGAGTGTCACATCTGACTGCGAAGTTGCGGGGCAGGACCCTCTGGCTTCCCCAGGACCCCGCCTGGGCGGACTCGCTGTGGGAAGCGCACGGAGGGGCAGAGGAGGCTGAATGCTCCGAGGTCAGACCCAGGAAGGTGGAAGCTGTGTGAGCTGTGTGTCCTGCAGACAGGCTGCTCACAGAAAGGAGACTGCCCCAGCGTCCTGACTGGTTTCATGGGGAGCAGTTCCAGAGCATCGCCCAGGGACTCCGTGACAGAGAGTTAGGTTGGATATTAGGAAAAACTTTCTGTCTCTCTAAGGATAGTTGAGTGCTGGCACAGGTTACCTCGGGAGGTTGGGGAGTCTCCGTCGGAGGGTCGGAGGGTTTTAAGTGCGGGTGTGATGCAGCAGAGAGGGGGAGTGTTGACCTGGGAATGTGGCAGGGGAGTTTCACTGGGGATGGGAAACCTGAGAGCCTGTAACCTGAGCCAGGAGGGGGAGGTAAGACCTCTGCCCGGGAATGTGGACGGAGGCTGCAGGAGAGAGCCTGCTGGGGAGGGTTAGTTTTTCAGTTTGGTGCTGGGTGGTGGAACGCAGGGAACCCCAGGGCTGGGGTCTAAGCTCCCTGCTCCCCCAGAAGGACTTGACTGAGGGGTCCTGGTTGTACCCACAAGCTCTGTTTTAGACTGTGTTCCTTCTGTCCAATAAACCTTCTGTTTTACTGGCTGGCTGAG
Organism: Eretmochelys imbricata; assembly: GCF_965152235.1. Classification (NCBI taxonomy): domain Eukaryota; kingdom Metazoa; phylum Chordata; order Testudines; family Cheloniidae; genus Eretmochelys; species Eretmochelys imbricata. The sequence goes on along the minus strand of NC_135593.1, from coordinate 14,810,402 downwards.
AGTCACAGTGAATCCCAGGAAGAGGGGTACAGGCCTCGGACTCCCCCACACTCTATGACAGCAGGGTAGACAAACACCTTTTAGGGATGGTCTAGGTTTACTTCGTCCTGCCTTAGCACAGGTGGTTGGACTAGCTGACCTCTCGAGGTCCCTTCCAGCCTGACATTTCTATGATTTCTGTGATATTAGCTAATTGATCCCCACAACCCCCTTGGGGGGGGGGGAGTATTGTCCCTCACAGGGAGGCACAGACAGGGGAAATACCAAGGCCAGAGAGTAAGACAGTGACAGAGACAGGATTTGAACAGTGGAGCTCCTGTCTCCCAAGCCTGTGCTCTGAACATGAGCCCATGACTCTGCAGGCAGGTGTCTCCCTGGGGCTCGAATCTGGCATCGCTGCCTTAGCATCCTGTTCCCTGGCCGTGCACAGATGCACACTACATGGAGCATGGTCCGGTCCAGGCCACATGGAGCCAGAACCCTGGGGAAGGTGCACAGAACATCCTGGCTGTCTGGGCCTCCGGTGCTGCTGGAGCAAGGCTCCTTCCTCCTCTTTCTGGGAGTGCAGAGGAAGAAGGGTGCTGAGCGGGGGTCGGTACCCTGGGGGGCGGGTGGCAGGCGACAGGCACCATCCTGTATCTCTCTCAATCCTGCTCTCTCTGACCTCCTGCATTCCTTCCTTTCAGGTGCCAGGAGCAGCTTCATCCTCGGGAGGATGCTTCACCCAGCTGGCAGGCTGTGCTCCAAAATGTCCCCCCCCAGGTAGGGCCTGGAGTGCCTGCGGAAGCTGGCAGGGGCATGAAGTAAAGGGGACCCAAGTGCAAGGGGTGGGTGGCTAAGGCAGCTCCCCTCACATAAAGCAATTGGTCTAATTTGTCGGTGTGGGTGTTAAAATTAATTGAGATCCTGCCCCAGGATGCATGGCTTTGGTGGGGGGAGGCTGCTGAGGCCCTCTCAGCTGGACTCTTCCTGATCTTTCAGAGGGACTAGCTCTGGGAGTCTGGGAACAGGCTGAGAGAGGCTGGGAACAGGCTAAAGGGCCTGTCACCCCTAGGCAACCCATTCAAACCCACCCCAGCTGATGACAGAAGGTTATGTGTGGGGAGCTGCTCAGCTTAGAAAAGAGACAACTGAGCAGGGAGATGATCGAGGGCTATGAAATCACGACTGGTGTGGAAAAAGTGCATAAGGAAGTGTTATTTACTCCTTCACATGACACAAGCAGAGGTCACCCAATGCACTTAATAGGCAGCAGGTTTAAAACAACAATAGGAAGGACTACTTCACACAACGCACAGTTAGCCTGTGGAATTCATTGCCAGGGGATGCTGTGCAGGTCAGTAGTATAACTGGGTTCAAAAAAGAACTAGATAAGTTCATGGAGGGTAGGTCCACAAAGGCTATTGGCCAAGATTGTCAGGGATGCAACCCCATGCTCTGCGTGCCCCTACACCTCTGATGGCCAGAAGTTGGTAGTGGACGACAGGGATGGCTCACTCAATAACGGCGCTTTTCTGTTCATCTCATCTAAAGCATCTGGCCCCAGCCACTGTTGGTGACAGGACACTGGGCCATTCTTATATAAGGTGGCTTGTTGCTATTTGGTGGTTCTTATGAAATGAGTTTGGCCTCTGCCCAGTTCCCAGTGGACAAGTATTCACATAACAAACAGCCCCCGGCACTAACAGGCCCCCTTGTTCTCTGGCTCAGAGGAGAGATCGAAGCCTGAGTGCAGACTGAACTCCTGAATGGGTCCCTCAATGGCAGGCCTGAGACAGATAGGTTGGGGGGAGCTTGCCTGGCTCCTGCTGGAGCCAGACCTGGTCTCAGGATAAAGTGGGCACATTTTGCAGCTCAGAGTTCAAACAAGGGGAGGTTCTCTTTGGGCTGAGTTGGAAGAAGCAGGTCCTGGTTTGTTGTCTTCAGGTTCCCCATTTCCCACAATGCCCCTGGAGCTGACATGGGTCCTACTGCAGTTGTGCTTTCCCCAGTTCTTCTCGCACCACTGTGTTTGCACACAAGCTGCTCCCTTCCTTCGTTTCGGAAGTGTTTTGTCACTGGCAGGGAGGCAGTTTCCCTGTGGCCGGGGCTGAGGGGTTGGCTGGTGAGCTAACCATGTCTTTGGCTGGGATGTCCAGGTTCACTCAAGCTGCAGCCTGCCCCAGCTCTGGGCCGTTGGGACAGACTCTGCTGTCCCACTCTGGGCTTTGCTCTCTCAACAATTCCCTGCCTGCTTCCTTGCAGGAGCTTTGCTCGCTACCAAGGAGGATTCCAGGAGAGTGCGTCTCAGCCGAGCTCCTCCCGGCCTGGCCAGATGGCCCTGAGGAACGTGGCCTCTTCCGGTAAGGCCCCGTGCTTCTGCCACGCTGTAGGAGCCCATCACAGAGGGGCAGTGCTGAGGTGGTAGGGTGTGCTCGGGACTGGGAGTCAGGTGAGCAGGCTGGGATGCAGTCACTGACCCGGGTGAGGTGCGGTGGTTAGAAAAGGAGACAGAGTGTCAGGAGTCCTGGGTTCTATTCCCTGTTCTGTCGCTGACTCGCTGCGGGGCCCTGGAGCCAGCGGGCTCCTCACCCTGTGTGAAATAGAGAGGGTCAACCCTTCGTAGTGTGCTGGGGGGTCTTTAGATGGGGAAATGTTACCTCTGTACAAAGCAATATTAAAGGCACCGTCTTGGCAGGTCAGGTTGGGCTGTGGGGGTGGGGAGTGGACAGCACGAGTGCTGCTCCAATACAGGAATGAAGGGGGGAGCTAGCTGGATCCGGGGGTTCCTGGGCTTTGTTAGTGCTTGGAGCAGCCAGTGCCGGGACTGTGCTGCGGGACTCTAGCACTGGGGGTACTGGAGGGGCTCCAGCAATTTGGAAACTTGAGACAGCCTTCGCCCTCCCCCCTGCCCCGTATTTGTGAGCATCTCTCTACTCCCCCCCCACCGCTCAGACGCCATTCAGAAGCACCGGAAGAGCCTGTCTGACTGGTTCAGCCACCAGCCCAATGAGGAGAGGCAGTTCGGCCCATCCTTCTCACTGGACACCATCCACGTGGACCCGGTCATCAGGGAGAGCTCCCTGGAGGAGATCTTGAAGCCCTCGCCTGACCTGACCATCCTGAACCAGTTCCAGTCCCCTTGTAGCCGGACCATCGGCCTCCAGAACCTATTCGACGCGGACGCCTGCGGGCAGCAGGTGAAGAATGTGGTGCTGTATGGCACAGTGGGCACAGGGAAGAGCACCCTCATCAAAAAGATGGTGGTGGACTGGTGCCATGGGCGCCTGCCCCACTTCGAGTTGGTCATCCCCTTCTCCTGCGAGGACCTGTCCCAGAGCAACATGCCCGTCTCGCTGCGGCGCCTCATCACCAAAAAGTACCTGCACCTCAAGGAGGTGTTGCCGCTGCTGGGCTCCACCAACCTCAAGGTGCTCGTTATCCTCCATGGCCTGGAGCGGCTCAACTTGGACTTCCGGCTGTCTGGCACTGAGCTCTGCTGCGACCCTAACGAGGCCGTGCCTCCCTCCACCATCGTGGTCAACCTGCTGAGGAAGTACCTGCTGCCAGAGGTTGGTGTTCCTCCCCACCCGGTGCTGTGAGCCTGTGGGGGGCTGCAGGTAGAAACGGGGATCCCTGGAGCATTGCCCAGAACCCACTCCTTGGTGGGGCCTCTGCTGGCCCTGGCTGGCTGGTAAAAGGCACAGCAAGGAGCTTCCCCACACCCCCTGTGCTGGAAGGACACCCACGCCCCTCATGGCCCTTAGGAGGGAGAGGGGAGTCCAGTCTTTGAAGCTCATTCAGTCTTTGGCCTCCCTGCACAGGCTGGGAACAAAGAGGCCGATCCGTGCCAGCTGGGAGGGTTGTTTCTTGACAACCTGCAGTTATCGATGTAACATAGCAAATGCAACCCCAAGGTGGTTCCTGACCCAAAGAACGGACAGCCTAAATGGAAGGTGGCAAATCCAGAAGGCATGGGGGAATGGGTGTCGGCGGAGGGCTGAGGCGAATGAACGGAGGGGGTTGCTAAGGTGGCACGACATGCCCCATCTTAGTGCCGGCAGTTCTGACCTGTTGTGCCATCAGTACGGGCTGCGGCATGAGGGATTTGTAGAAAAAGGCAATGTGTGGGAGTCCATCAGCCGGACTGAGATCCCCTAAGCTCCCCTCACACCCAGCCTCAGATAGCGATGATGTTAAATCACTGCTGCCCTGGGCCGGATGTGAACCAGCAGACTTGAGGTAATCATCACCTTAATCCCATCCAGTCCTTGCCCTTCCTCCTCAAGTCATTTAGTCATATAGGGCCTGACACAAGGCACTCTGACACCAGTGAGAGGTTTCCCATTGAGGTCAGTGGGCTCTGGATCAGGCCAGTAATGGTTTGACAGAGAAAGAGAGGGACTGTATTAAATCCCAGCTTTGTGCATCTCTGCTCTGGTTGCAGGCCAGCATCATCGTCACCACGCGCCCGTCCGCCGTGCGCCGGATCCCCAGCAAGTACGTGGGCCGCTACGCCGAGATCTGTGGCTTCTCTGACACCAATCTCCAGAAGCAGTACTTCCAGATGCGCCTGAGCCAGCCCGGCTGCGACGGCAGCGGGAGCAGCAGCAACTCAGACGAGCGGGACAACCTGGTGGAGATGCTTTCGAGGAATCTGGAGCGCCACAACCAGATCGCGGCTGCTTGCTTCCTGCCCTCTTACTGCTGGCTGGTCTGCACCACTCTGCACTTCCTCTACTTCACCAAGTCGGTGCCTCCCAGCCAGACCCTGACGGGCATCTACACCAGCTTCCTGCGGCTCAACTTCAGCGGGGAGATCCTGGACAGCACCGACCCCACCAACGTCTCCATGATGAAATACGTAGCCAAGACGGTGGGCAAGCTGGCCCATGAGGGGGTGATTTCCCGCCAGACCTGCTTCTCGGATGAAGACCTGCAGAAGTGCTTCGAAGTGGAGATGAAGACGGAGGGCGAGCTTAACCTCCTCAACGTCTTCCGCACTGACGTCTTCCGCTTCTTCCTCACGCCCTGCGTTCAGCCGGGCAAGGAGCACACCTTTGTCTTCACCATCCCTGCCATGCAGGAGTACCTGGCAGCCCTCTACGTGGTGCTGGGCGAGAAGAAGACCCTGGCACAGCGGGTGGGGAAGGAGGTGTCTGAGGTCATCGGCAAGGTAAGCGAAGACGTGACTCTGGTGCTGAGCATCGTCTCCAAGGTCCTCCCCCTGCGCATCCTGCCGCTGCTCTTCGGCCTACTCAAGATGTTCCCCCGCTTCTTCAACCGGCTCAGTGGCAAGGACCGCGACACCATTGCCCACACCATGGCGGTGGAGATGTTCAAGGAGGAGGACTACTTCAATGACGATGTGCTAGACCAGATCAACTCCAGCATCTTGGGGGTGGAGGGCCCCCGGCACCACCCTGACGAGGCACCGGATGATGAAGTCTTTGAGCTCTTCCCTATCTTCATGGGCGGGCTCCTGTCGCGCCGCAACCGGGCCCTCCTGGAGCAGCTTGGCTGCTCCATCAAGAACCTGGCAGCCTTTGAGATTGCCAACGCTATGAAGAAGACCATGATCAGGAACAGCCGCAAGTGGCTGCCCCCATCCGAGCTGATGGACTACCTCGTCTTCCTGCATGAGTTCCAGAACGAGCGCTTCACGGCTGAGGCCATCCACTCCCTCAGGGCGATCAACCTCTCCTCCATCAAGATGACCCCACTCAAGTGCTCCATCCTGGCATCTGTCATGGGCACCACCAGCCATGAGGTGGAGGAGCTTAACCTGAGCTCATGCCATCTTGATGTCAACAGCCTGAGAACTCTTTTCCCTGTCCTGCTACGGTGCCGGAAGCTCCAGTGAGTGCCTCCTTCTCTGATTTTGCCTGGGGTCTAGGTCATCCATTTATATCTGGGGATGCCTTGATTGTACTCCCATCAGCAGCTTGCCTGGAGCCTGAGAGCTGCGTACAATGGTGTAAACCAGTGGTTCTCAAAACTGTGGGTCAGGACCCCAAAGTTGGTCGTGACCCTGTTTTAATGGGGTTGCCAGGGCTGGCATTAGACTTGCTGGGGCCTGGGGCTGAAGCCAAAAGTCCAAGCCCCACCGCCCAGGGATGAAGCTCTCAAGCTTCAGCTTCACACTCCCCCAGGGGGGCAGGGCTCGGGCTGTGGCTTTGGGCCCCCTTGCCTGGGGCAGAAGTTCTTGGGTTTCTGTCCCCCTTCCCGGGGTCATGGAGTAATTTTTGTTGTCAGAAAGGGGTCGCGGTGCAATGAAGTTTGAGAAACCTGGTGTAAAGAGTTGCTGCCTTTGTCCGTTTTAAATATGAAGATACAGACCATGGAGACTATGAATCAGTGTACAGTGCTCCTTGATCTAAGCAGCCATGCTAGATTATTGCATGCTGGGACTAGTAGTCTCAATGGATAGCAACTCTTTACAGATGATGGGTCCTTTATAGAACTCTGTGGGCTGCTGTTCGGCTGTTCTTTGAACCGTGCTTGGCATCAAGGCTCTTCTAGTGGTTTTCATCTCCGTATTTCAGCTGTCAGGTCCCAAATTCCTGTTGCTTTTCAGGGCCCTTGCTTTTGTGGAATTCTATCTAAAGGCACCACAAATCCGTTCAAGTAATTTTTAGATTATATTGCCAGCTCTGCTAACTTTTTATTAAAGAAGCGGAGGGGGGAGAGAGGGAGAAAGCCATTTGCCCATCATTAGATTTTACTTTAGATCAGAGTTAAGATCATTAGAGTATCTTGGACCCACTGTTTCACTTGGTACCAGAGAATAACATAAGAATGGCTATACTGGGTCAGACCAAAGGTCCATCTAGCCCAGTATCCTGTCTTCCAACCGTGGCGAATGCAAAGGTGTCCCAGAGGGAATGAACAGAACAGGTAATCATCAAGTGATCCATTCCCTGTACGATATATTCCATCTCTACTCCGTGCAGGGTCTTTGGTACGCACTGACTCTCCATAAGCTTTGTGGAGTTGAATGATATCAGAGAGAGAAACTAAGACATAGGGACAAGGGGGCCATGAGATGCTTCCAGATTGGGTTTGGAATGTGATGGAGACTTGAACAAGATGGAAAGATACAATGTGGAGGAGGGGTACTATTCCAGACAATGGCAGCTGCGGAGCAGAAGGTTCTTGCACCAGCTCTGTTGAGATGATGCGGAGAGACAGAGGAGATTATTGGTGTGGGGATGGGATGTTAGATAAGATCTGTGAGATGGCTGCAGTGATACCACAGTGGGTTGTATAATGGAGAAGGGCAGTTTTGAACTGGATATTGAAGTGATTGGGGAAAGCAGTCAATTGCATTTTTTAAAATATGGCCTGTTCAGAAATTTGCACCCCTCTGATTGTTTTCCCCCTCCATGGATCCTGTCTGGCTGCAGAAAAGGTGGAATCTAGAGCTGGAAAAGACCTATTTAGTCCAGGTCCTGGCCAGTTGCAAGACTCTCTTCTTGTCATTTTGCTCCTGTTTTGTCCTAGTCTCGTTTTTTAAATATGCCTGGTATTGCAATCTCACCTTCTACCAGAAGGCGGCAAGCTGCAATCAGGAAAGAAAGAGGGGAAGGAAAATACAGCGGGTCTGAAAAAAATGTCCCATCCCTTTGGCCAGAGAAGAATCAATACAAACACAATCAGGGAGGGAATCCATGGTGGATCCTTCCCTCTTTCTCCTCCAACATCTGAATTTCCCTTCCTGCTGGGGACTGTTCTCCCATGTACATCTCTCTGGGATTCTGTCTGAGAGCTTGTGCCATTTAGTCTTCTGGCTGGTACTGCCCCTCTTCTGGTCTGTGCATGAAAATGGGGAGCACTTTCTCCCTGTTTAGGGAAAAAATACTGTATTATCTTCCAAGCAGAGGTGATGGCTGCCTTATGGCTGACCCATAACTCGGTAGCGCCTGCCAGGAGTAATACTGAGCGTTTACATAGCACCCTTCAATGGCTTCACAGACACTAATTGGATAAGCCTGACATTCCCAGGACTGCAGGGGAGGGAGTTCAGTGTTGTTAATACTGATGGGGAAATGACTCCCCCAAGGCTGCATGCTGGCAGAGCAGGGAACAACCCCAAGAGTCCAGTTCTGTGCTTTTGGCCACAAGACGCAGGCTGCCTCTCCCATTGGGTTGCCTCAGGAGAGACCTCACCCCTTGTGGTTCTTCCTTCCTAGTCCTGGGGTGCCTGGCAGGCTAGGAGAGGTGGAGGGGGTGTTAGTGAGCAGGTGGGTGTGAATCACACTGCAATAGGTGCACCTACATGCCCTCCATGTAGGGCAATAACCTCTACTCCGCCCTCTAGGGCCAGAGTGCGGTACTCCTACAGCAGGGGCATGTGTGGGGAGGGGCTGGGTGTTGGCCCCATAACATGAAGGGTTGACTAGCGCCACTGCTGACCTCTTGCTCTCGCCCTGTCTCAGTTTGCAGCTCAACAGCTTGGGCCCTGAAGCCTGCAGGGAGATCCGGGACCTGCTGCTGCACGACAAGTGTGTGGTGAGCACCCTGCGGTGAGTGTGCTCAGGAAACCAAGAGCCTGTCCCCCGGAGCAGGACTCTCTCTGAGACCTACCCCAACTGGTGAGGTCACTTCCTTAGTGTGTTCGGCTGACCTGTGGTCATGGCTTTCTGGATCTCCTGGTCAGGAGTTCAAGCCGCATGCTGAGCCCCGCTGTTACTGGCCTGAGTCTGAGGGATCCTGGAGAGGGGAGGTATTAGAGGGTAAGCAAATGGCTGAGAGGAAAGGCTGGGGGCAGAGCCTGCTGGCTGTTACTTTGGCCCTTACTAAGCAGGCTCGACGCTCAGCTCAGGGCCAGCTGAAGCCGCTGGTCCCCATGGTCTGTGTACTGGGCAGGATCCTTTAAAGTGCTTGGACCTAGCTTTGCCAAAGGGGCCTGGATCAAGAGGGTTTTCCAGGCACCTGGCCATGGAGGCAATATCTGGTGTGCTCCACCGTCTTTCATTGTCCCTTTCACACTCTTTGCTGCAGCCCTTCCCTTCCCGGCTCTGCAGCCCTGCTTAGCCTGCGGTTCTCTCTAGCATGGGTTCAGGCAGAGCGGAAACTCCCTGCAGCACAATGGCAGGGCTGGGGGGAGCTGGCTGCCAGGCCAAAGCTGTACAGGACTACAGAAAGCTGCCTGACTCAAACATCTTCCCCATCCATGTTGCTAGGGGAGGGTGGTGGGATTATGAGGTGGGTTCTACGGGGTGGGTGAAGGGATTATGAGGGAAATGTACCGAGAGCTGAGGAAGGCATTTGAGGGAAGAATGGGGGGAGGTTTCCTATTAAGCAGGAGCACAGAAAGGAAGCTGTGGCATGCCCCCGCCAAGGCTGCGATAAAGGGAAAGATAGGGCTAACTGAAAATTTTCCGTCAAATCCGTTTTTCAACAGAAAATTAGGTTTTCAGCTAGATGAAGTATTTTGCGAAAAGTGTTCACTTTCCATAGAAAATTCTAGTGATTTGCTTTTAAATTGAACAGTCCTATCTCCAAACCCCAAAATATTCCAATTTCAACAAGCTGCTATGGTGCCTCATGGCAGCTGTAGTTCAGTTGCTTCATGTCCCCATTCTCGTCTATGCAGCAGGCTCCTCAGCTGGACTACATCTCCCATGATGCATCATGGCCAGGGAATCCCATGAAGTTCCGCCTCCCACTCCAAAAGGGGAAACCCTACTGCATCATGGGAGATGTAGTCCAACCAGGGAGCCCAGCTTATAGCGGAGAATGGAAGCATGAGGCACCTGAACTACAACTCCCACGAGGCACCGCAGCAGCATTTCCAAATTGAAATATTTTGGTAATCAAATTTCTGCCCAAAATCAAAAAATTTCCAATGAAAATTTATACAAAACTTTTTTTTTTGAATGCTGAAATTATCTGTGGTGGGGGGAAAACCCCTCTTTTTCCCCCCCCCCCTTTTTTTCCCTAACCAGCTCTAAGGGGGACAAGCTATTTTCTCCCCAGAGCCCTCTGTCACCCCACGTCCTGCAGCACTAAGGTATGAGCAGTAAACACCCCACTAGTCAGTGCCTGTTGGGGTGGCAGCCCCATTTCCTGGCTGCCCCCTCTCCCTCTGTGACCTTCCTGTGTTGTTTTCAGGCTCTCGGACAACCCCGTGACTGAGCAGGGGGCCAAGTACTTGGCTGAGGCCATCGCAGGCAACCGCTCCCTGACACACCTGTCCCTGCTGCACACCTCCTTGGGGAACCAGGGTGTGGAAGTGATCACTCAGCACCTGGCCCAGAACCAGCACCTAAAGTTGCTCAACGTGGGCTACAATTCGGTGACGGACAAGGCAGCCCTGGAGCTGGTGGAGGTGGCTAAGAGGCATGCGACACTGAAGGAAGTGCAGTGAGTCTCCAAGTCCCTTCCCCACACCATACAGCCAGGTCAATGTCTTCTCCGCCCCATCCATGACCCCAGACCAGGGAGCCACAGCTCAGGCATCCAGCCCGGCATCCCCTTTATGGGCACCAGCTTCCCTCCTTGGCAGCACTCCCAGCCCACAAGACCTGGCCCCTCTCCCTCTGGGTGCTCCCTCCACCCCATATCGGCTCCTTGCTGGTGGCTGCTTTAGCACTTGCTCCTTGTCAACAGTGGCTGAGCATGTCACTCATTGGCCAACCCCTCATGGCTGCTAGAGTCCTTGTCTCTCATTGGTCACTGTACCTCCACTCATCTCTCATAGGCCACTACTCCCCTGAGCCATAGCTCATGCTTCTCTCTGATTGGTCACTGTGCCTATGCTTTGCTTCAGTGGCTTCTGCCCCATATGGCTGCACAAGTGCTTGTCCCTTATTGGTCACTGCCTTGTCCCATGCTTGTCTCTCATTGGCCAGTACCTCATGCGGCTGCTTGAGGCCTTGTCCCTCAGTGGCCACCATTCGTCCACTTGTTGCCCGTTGGCTGCGGCTCCTCTCTGAGCCTGCACTCATTGGCTACTGCCCTTTGGGGCTGCTCCTGTCCTTTCATTTCATTGGCCACTGCCCCGCCATGCTCCTCTCTCATTGGTCACCAAGGGATGCCTCATGGCCCCATAACCCTGCTTCTCCCTTCCCCAGCCTGTATTTCAACGACATCAGTGAGGAGGGCAAGTGGGCCCTGCATGCGCTGCGCAAGGACCGCGACGGCGTCCAGGTGCTGGTGTTCCTCACAGCGGGCACCGACATCTCCGACTACTGGGCCTTCATCCTGAGCGTGGTGAAGAAGAACCTGCCCAACTGGGACCGCGAGCGGGTCCAGCAGCACCTCAGCCTGCTGCTGCAGGACCTGGAGTGCAGCCGCCGGCAGACCGGCAACCCCTGGAAGAAGGCCAAGTTCCTGCGGGTGGAGAACGAGGTCAAGAAGATGCTGGTTAAAATCCAGCAGGGAACCTTCTAACACCCCCCCACGCACCGCTCCATGAGCAGGATGGGAGGATGCAATGGACATAAGGACTTAACAGGGTCCGAGGGAGTCGCTCTGTTAACCATTTCACCACCCCCACCACCCCAAGAGCAGGGTTCGCTTGGGTGGCTGGGAGCAGGTAGTTACTTGCAGCACCACAGGGCGTGGGGGTCCTGTTGGGAGAAGCCCCAGTGCCAGGACAGCAGGAGGCACTATTTTAGGCCTGGAGTGAGGTGTGTTGGCAACGCTGTGCAGTAGAAAAGGAGGAGGCGGGGTGTGGTCAGAGCAGCAGGTCGGAGGCGGGGGAGGGGGAAGCTTGCACAGCACTGGCCCTGGCTTTAGATGGCACCGTTGCTCCCTCACTGGGATCCCATCTGCACAGCCACAGCCACAGGTACCTCAGGGACGCGCCCAGTGCTAGGGTTCACTGGGCTATTTCCCAAGCAGCTCCTGGCCTCCCTTCCTGGAGTGTACTGGGGCCATGAACCCTGCACTCTCAGGTGCTGCCTCTGAGCGATGCCCAAGTAGAACTACAGTGAAACCACAACACCAAGAGCCTGGGGCCTCCGTGGAAGGACCAGGGAGCATTGCCCCTTGGGAGCTGCCCTGTGCCTCCATCTGGGAACCCCTCTGCCATTCCCAGACAGCAAGCGGCCATGGCCATAGCTGGTGAGACCCTGGCTCTGCTCCAAGGGAGCCACTTGTATTCCAAGGGAGGGGGGACTGCAGCCTGAACTCCGCGAGGGCTGAGAATGGTGTGGCCATCGGTCATGCCAAACACAGGACAGGTTTGCATGGCAAGACTCTTAAGGGCACCAGAGGGCTGAGAGCCAGTTGATCAACCAAGGGCCTGAGTCTCCTGGACCTTGTGGAGTCCTTTCTTCTAGGGCCCAGTGGCTGCCGAATGCTCCCATTCTGATCAGGGAGCATTTGACACCCGCCGTGCGCTGGTTTCAATGATGGCACAGGGGAATCGGGCCCTGGGAATCCATCCTGGGGGGAGGGTTGTGTGGACTGAGGTAGCACGAGGCCCAGTGCAGGAGAGCAGGCTGAAGGGCAGAGCAGCTCTGGAGGTTGTTCCCAGTATTGGACGCTTTGTGCAGTTCTATGTATCATTGAAACTAAACCACTTTTGTTTCCACAAACGTGAGTTGTTACCAAACTGGTCTGTTCTTCTGTGCCAGAGCCTTCCCGAACCGATGCCACATCTCTCCTGCCATCTGCCTGGGGAGCACTACCCGCTCCCATCCCTGCAGTACTTCTGTGCGGGAGGGGTGGGGGGACATTTCCTTGGCACTTCATGGGCTGATTGGGGATTGCGGGGAGGGGATTCAAGATTGTGCCATAGCCAGGCTATGTGAGCATGGTGTGGGGAAGCAATCCAGGGAAGAGGAAGAGACCCACCTTATGGCTCGTCGGTAGGAGAGAAGGATCGGGGGTTGCAGGGCCTTAACCTGATGAAGCAGTTTCAGGCATGGGACCACTGGGGGTTTGGCTTTGTGGCTGGCCTGGCTGCCTCAGCTGGGTTGAGGGGTGGACAATGGAGCCTTTCCCCGCCAGGGTACCCTCTCCACGCTGGCCTGGGACCACAGTGACTAGAGTCATTCCTCTGGATGGCTTACTGGTGCCCTGTGTGAACTGGATCTGGGTCGTCCCAGTGCTGATCCATAGAACCCACCAACCACCATTGACATCCTCAGCAGAGGGTAAGGATTGAATGGGCCAGGGAGACTGAGAGACAAGCCTGAACTAGGCAGCCTGGATTCCCAGTTTCTTTTTGTGCCTTGAGAAGGGGATGGGGGGGTGTTTTAATGGTTGGGGCTGAGAGCCTGAACTCCTGGGTTCCATTCCCAGCTCCGCCACTGACTTGCTGCGTGACTGTGGCCAAGTCCATTCACCCCATGGCCCCTACTGCTGGGCTGGCTGAGGTTTGACCTGGAGGGGTCAGCCGAGGGGAGCTGTTCTCTCTTGCTGAGACTCATGGGCGCAGGGGAAGACTTCTGTCTTGTTTAAATATTAAACCGGTGCAGTCTTGGAGGAGGCGGGGACACCAGCTTCACCTGCCACTTCACGCTGTACCTTGCACCTTCGCCACAGCCATGAAGCAAAAGCAAAGTAAGTAGCTGAGGCTTATGGCGTGGGTGGGAAGCAGCTGGGGGGAAAGGGGGTTGATTCTGAGGAACCTACCCCACACACATAACCAAGGGCCCGTGGCTTTCTTCACTCTCCAGGTGCTGGGGGTGGGGTTGGGTGGCTGCAGGAGTTCTTGGGCGGGGGGGAGGGGTCCTGATGACATCCGGAGAGACAGACAACCTTTCATTTGGGAGTTCTAGGCAGCCCCCCAGTTCCATGGGATTGTGGGTTCTCTAGGGCTGGCTTTCTGTGTGGCTTGTATTTTGGGGGCCAAGGGCATTATCCCTGACAAGTTACTCTCTGCCCTTTCCCTAAGCCCCATTGCCCTCTCGTCCTGCCTCCCTAAAAGCCCAGTCCTGACCCTGAGGACAGTGTGTCCCTGGCTGTGAGCACTGCAGCTCAGGCCTTGTCTCGTACCTCCCTAGCTCTCCGTGGCCAGGTTTCTGCAGCAGCAGGCCAGGTTGGGCTGGGTACTAAGTACCCAGTTAAGTGGAGGTGAAGGCTGTGAGGTGCACTCTCCTGCTCAGAAACGCAGAGGTACGTGCCACTGGCGAGAACGGGTCTGGACTGCACCCCCAGAGCTGCCTCCCTGCTGGCTGGATGCCCTGCACTGAGCCTCAGTTAGCCAGAGAGTGGTGGCACCATGCCAACTATTTCTTGGGGCAGGATCGGGGGGTCAAATTCCATCCCCTGCCAGCCCCTCCACCCGCAGAGGCCCCAGGTCTCCTTCCGTATCCCCGCTCTCTTACCCACACAACGCATGATCCAGGGCTGCCAGAAGTCACGTTCTTGGCATTCCCCTCTACTGTGCCATACGGGCACAGGGGAGTAATATTTGATGCTACAGCAGAAGGCAGTACAGCACCCCATGCCCCTCTGTCTGGACGGTCTGGGTGGAGGGGTGGCCCGGTCAAATTTCAGTGGCATTGGGCCCTTACAGCGGGAGCAATACTGATTTAGCAGAGAGGAATGCTGCTTAACCCCCTCTTCCCCACTGGCTCCAGGGCCTATGCAACTTTGAGCAAATGCACAAACCTTGCAGGGGGTGGGAGGGAAGTGTTCACACATGCCCCTGACTCCTTCCCCCTCCCCCTGTGGGCACACACAGTTGGCTCCACAGCAGAGAGCTGGGGCTCAGGAGGCTGTGGTCCTCCAAAATGCATCTGATTCACTGATCCCAACTTGGGTCTCCAGCTGCCTCTCCCCCTCTCACACCTGGTTGAGGGTGGAGGTGGATGGACCAAAGCTGTGTTGTGCTGTGGGTGTTTGTACACAAGTGCATCTCCGGGGCATCCCCCTCACGCGGGCAAGAAGTAGGCACTACGGTGCACAAGGACAAGGCTCCCTCCCCTCCTGACAAACCCAGGAACCGCCATCCACCTGGAACGTTCACTGGGTCCCGCCTGTAGGAAAGGAGGCCCCTGAGCTTTGTTTGTGCCCATCTAGTCTGGGCTCTGCTTACAGCCCCTGGAAGGGGACCAGCCACAAGAGGCTGGGTCGGTGTCCCTGTGGGGGGCCCTGCCTCGGTGAGCGCATGGCAGTGCTTTGGGGCATGTGCTGGGGCAGGGTCTGCTCGCCCCAGGCAGGGGGTGGGCATGTGAATGCAGCCCAGGTGAGGTGATTTGTGCGCCTGCACAATGCAATGTCAGGGCTACTAGAGAGATGGTCTGACCTCAGAGCCTTTTCTTTCGCAGGGCTTGAGGATTCCAAGGAGTTAACCCTGTAAGTGCTGAGCTACTCCTGTATACTTTGGGTTTTGCTGGTCTCCTAAGGGTGCCTTCCTGGTCCCATGCCAATTGCTTCCTGTGCTTGTGTGTGGGAGTGTGACAAATCCATGGGCATGTGGGACTTAACAGTTCTTGTGGGCTCTTGGGAACTTCTCGGGCACAGTGGGGACCCCCCCCTTGCTCCAAAATCTCAGGCCAAAGGAGAATCTCCCTTAGCTGTTAGCAGTATGGGGGCCATGACACACAGCCGAGCAGCTCAGATTCAGAGGGAAGTGGTGTCCAGACACCCATTGCAGTAGGAAGATAGTGCTTCCCATGCAGGACTGGACTCCTGGTCTGCTGCCTCTGGCTGTAGCCAATATTTGATGCTACAGGGAAAGGCGGTACAGCACCTGGCTCGTTGTGCCATGCTGTATGGCAGGGGTGTGAGGAGATTCCTTCCTGACCCCTGACATGGTCATCTGATACCCTTAGCTTCCCACGGCCTTGCCCTCCAGTGTCCCATTCAGGTCCCTCTCCCTTCCCTCCATTTCTATATGAACACTGGAGCCTGTGGGCAAGATTCTCCCAAGGAAGGAGACAGCAAATACAGCCCCCTTCTGCCTGCCCCCCTAACATTTTTGGGCTCCCAACAGGATAGGGCTGGGATTCCCTGCAGCAGGTGCCCAGGCCAGCTGCAGCCCATGTGGCTGGGGTGTGATGTCACGGCACACCGAGCTGGAGTGGGGCCCAGTGAGTCTGGCTGCTGTAGATTGACGTCTCTTATCTATTGTTGTAGATTCTTCTCTTATTGTTTCAGGAAATTTGAATTCAACCCCAAAGACGGGATTGATAACCCAGCCCTATCACTGGCAGAGGACTCCGGTAAGTGGCAGCCCTGGGCTTGCTGCGGGTTGGGGTTGTTCCTCTTCAAGAGCAAACTGACTTAGAAGAAACTAGGCTCAGCAGCATCCCCCCGGCCCCTCCAGGGCCAGGCTGGGTGCTGTGTTTGTGTGAGGAGTAGGGTGGGGCGGGGGGGCAGACATGACCTGTAGAGTGAGACCACCCACCAGCATGTGATCTTGCATAAGTGACTAAAACTGTTCATAACTGATGCTTCTTGGGCACTTCAATTCCGTGTAGAAGGAGAAGGCCCCCGTCCTGAGCCCTCGTGTCTGAGAGAGCTGCCAACAGCCCCTTCCCTCCCCCCACCTCCCGACTTGGATTGGAGACCCTTGCCTGCACTGCACCCACACCCCTCTGTAACGGGGGGCAGAGACCTGGACGGAGGCCAGCTTGCATGCAGTCTCTTTGCTGCTGTCTTTTTGCTGGGGGAGAGGTTCAGTGAGCCTCTTCTTTGCTTCTGGCAAATCCAAACCGAGGGAGACCTGACCGCAATAACCCTCCCCCCATGTACAGAAGGATGAGGTGAAACCAGACAGGGGAAAAGTCCCTGCTGGGAGGCAATCACATGCAAGTGCAGCGGGATGCG
The DNA here is from genome assembly GCF_965152235.1 of Eretmochelys imbricata. Classification (NCBI taxonomy): domain Eukaryota; kingdom Metazoa; phylum Chordata; order Testudines; family Cheloniidae; genus Eretmochelys; species Eretmochelys imbricata. The sequence continues at coordinate 14,793,689 of NC_135593.1, read as the reverse complement.
CATTCACATGCAGGGAGGTACACAGGCGCATAGGCGCATGTGGGTGCATATGCACCCACAGTGTGACACGGCATGACACCGTATGTGTCTGCATGTACACAGCAACCCAGGCAGGTGCATAAGCACAGGTGGACATATGTATGCACACGGATGTGTCCGGAGTACAGATGAGCCCAGGCACGCTGGGACTTCGGGATGCACCCGGGCAGGTCCACAGCCAAAAGTGGACACTATCCATATGATATGAATATGCAGAAGTGCCTGGGACAGATGCACAAAGACACAAGCCGGTGCACACACAGGCACGTGAGCATCCAGCTGGTACAAGACTGAGCAGGCCTGGCAATGAGATGGTGCACAGACTAGAATCCCACCTGGCTAGCAGGAGGCAGAATCCTGCCTCTCTGTAGCAAACCTGAATGACTGAGGCTCCCCAGAGGGTGTGGTGCATGGCGGGGGGCGGGAGGTTACCCCAGTTCATTAATATCTCTACACGCTTACTGATTCCCCACATGCTGCCTACCCATGTCCCCCTCCACAGTGACAGCCTGGGTACCACGTGGCACTCACAGGCTCTGTTCTCCTTCAGATACAGAAGACGCAGGGAAGCCACGATTCTACCTGCTGACCAAGGGCGATGGGGAGAGCTTTGGGTTCTGCCTACGTGAGGAAGTGGGGTACAAGGGGCACATCATCCGGCAGCTTGCCTGTGGGGGGATGGCCCAGCGCAGGGGCCTGCAGGACGGGGACCGGATCCTGGAGGTGAACGGTGAATACGTGGACAACATGGAGCACTTCAGGGTAAGCCGTGGGCAGGGCTGAGCGCCGAGGTCTGTGACTAGCACCATCAGCTCAGCCTGGTTAACGGGGGATGAACTGTCATGGGGCACTGGCTGCCCCACACTGTACCCTTCTGATTGTCCATGGTAGGAGCCAGCAGAGACCTGGCATGGGCCAGAGCCATAACATCTGGCTCCAAAACCAAACTCCCCTGGAGCTCCAGTGTATTGGGATCTGGGCTTTGGTTCAAGTCAGTGTCCCACGGGCGGTTGGGTGGCTCCCGTGAAATGAGTTTGCTGGGCCTCAGCTCAATTCCTAATGTCCACAGCCCGGAAACAACCACTCCACCTGGCCCCTTGCCGGCAGCATTAGCCCAAAGCATGAGCAGGCCATGACTGCAGAGCCCCCTTCTCTGTCCGAGCAGGGGCGAGTCACATGGCAGGGCAGGGTTGGGAAGCTTGCTCTGCTGCAGCCCAGGTTCTCCCTGTCCTGTGGCCAAACAGAGGACTAGAGTCTCCAAGACTGTCAATTTAGTACCTTCTGCCAGCACGACATCCCTCCCAAGCCCTGTGTCTGGAGCCCCCTGGCCCTGGGTCCATATGCCTGGATTCTTTTGCAGGTGGCGCAGAAGATCAAGGCCAGTGGTAACCAGGTCGCTGTCGCAGTCCTGGATGGCAATGCCTACGAAGTTGCAAAAGCCCTTGACAAGAACCTGGCAGAGCTGCTGCCGGGCCACACCAGGCCGCGGCTCTGCCATGTCGTGAAGGACAAAAGTGGCTTTGGCTTCAGGGTTTCAGCTCCAGAAGGTAAAAGAAAACATCAAAACCCTGCCAGTGCTTCCTGTGTGTATATTCCTCTACCCGCTTCCCCACGGCAGGGCCAGCCAGGCCTCCCGGCGAGGGGGCACTTCCCCATGGTGGCTGGGCTTGCCAGCACTATCCCTTTGTTCTACTCTCCATGCAGGTGTGAAGGGCACGTTCCGGCTGTCCGTGACGAGCAACGGCCCAGCAGATAAAGCGGGTGTCCCCTCTGACTCCTGGCTGCTCGAGCTGAATGGGGCCAGTGTGAGGAACTACACTTATGCACTGCTCACCAGGAAGGTACATGCCCAGGCCTAGCGTCCCACTGCCAGGCTGTTCCCCAGGGTGGGGGGCCACCAGGTCGTAGATTGGCCCGAATCTCCCCTCAGGTCCTTGGAACATGTCTGTCAGACACTTGCTGCCTTTTGCCTTACTAGATCCCATTTCCTTCCCTCCCACCCACTCATCACTGAACATCTCTCTGCCCTGCATCAGGCCCCCTTCGTCTGCCTATCCGCTCCCACTCACCATTCCTCAGTCACTGTCCCTCTGTCCTTCCTTCACCTCTCTGTCCTCCTGTCCCCACTTTCCCTCTTCATCTGCCTGTCCCTCCCCCACAGCCTTCATCCTCTTCTCTCCCCCTGTCTCCCTCACAATCACGCCTCATGTAAGGCTGGCAGCGTCTGTCTGTCCAAAGTCACAGATCCAGTCACCTTCTGGCGCCACACTCAGCAGATGGTAGTGGACAGTTCCCTGGGGACACAGGGCCCTTCACCCTGGAGATGCCCCACCAGGTCAATGCCCAGTGCTCTCCACACTCCGTGTTCTGAGTTCTGATGCGTGTGGTGAAGGCACGATGCCTAGGACTGTCCATCCCTGCCCCTGGTCTCCAGGCTATTCCATGGCCTATGCCCTGCGGGAGGGTGTCAGGGGGCCCGGTGCTGATTCTAACCAGGCCCACGTGGCTCTCTGTGCGCATGTGTTTCTTTCGGAGCCAGCTCAAGCAGAGTGGCAGCAAAGTGACCCTGCTGGTGATAGATGCCAAGTCGGAGGAGTTCTACCGGCTGCAGGGTGTCAGGGTCATAGCTGCCATGGCCGATACCGCCACGCTGCCCTTCAAGGCCAGGAAACTGCACATGGTGAAAGGTCCAGATGGCTACGGGTTCCTGCTGAAGGAAGAGAGGGGCAGCTCAGGGAGGATGGGTAAGTCGGCCCAGGATGGGGAACTAGGGCTATCGGTGCGTATCGTAGAGGTAGAGGCCTGAGCACAGGCCTGGGAGCCCAGAGCTAATGAGTTCTGTTCCTGATGCTGACCCTGACTTCTTAGGGACTTGCCCAAGGTCACCCATCTGCCTCAGTTTACCCATCTGTAAAAGGGGGATATTGTCCCTAATCGCCGCCTGGCGATGAGGATCAATGCATTAGCTGGACGGGGCCAGCCCCACTGTATGGACCCTGTCAGTAAAGAAATTTTAACTTCTCTCTCTCATACTCACAATTTTCCTTTTCTCTCCTCTCCATCTTTCTTTTTTCTTCCTCTCTCTCTCTCTCTCTCTCTCTCTCTGGGTCCGTCCCCCACACATGCAGGCCACTTCCTGTGTGAGATGGATACCGGGCTGCCAGCCGACAGGGCAGGGATGAGGGATGGAGACCGGCTCCTGGCCGTGAACGGTGAGGGCGTGGAGGGGCTGTGCCACCAGGAGGTGGTGGATGTGATCCGCGCTAGCGGCAACCAGGTGACGTTGCTGGTGATTGATCCGGATGGAGACAAATTCTACAGCTCGGTACGTCCCAGCAGGATCGCGGCGCAGTGTGAGGGCTGGTGGGCAGCAGGGAGAGATCCCAACCCTGCCCTCTTTGGGGGCAGCAGCCCCACAGGAATTCCTCCCCGGGCACCCTCTGCCATTCAGTGCTGGGTCACTATAGGCCCATGGCCATGTGGGATATCGAGATAGAGGCCTTGGCAAAGCTGACTTCCCGCCTCAGGGATGTTCTCCTCTGGCTCAGGGCCCCAGGAGCTGTGAGCCTCAGGCTGCTTGGTTTTCCAGATGGGGCTGTCCCCGCTACTGTTCTGTGAAGATGGGCACCCTTCATCGGGCACTCACACGGCCTCAGGATCTCATCCCAGCATGCCTCAGCGAAACGGCACGCCCATTGGCACGCCCCGCCTCTGCCACCTGGACATGGGGCCGGAAGGGTACGGATTCCAGCTGCAGACCATCACCGACAAGCCGGGGGTCTTTATTACACAGGTAACTCCCCTTGATGCTCCTCACCTCAGTGCCAAGGGTGGGCCAAACAATCTCGGTCAGCCTCCGACACACACACATGGAGCCTGAGCTAGAGGCTCCAGATGGCACTGTACTCTGGCATGGGTAGCTCACAGGACTCAGACTCCCTGCCCAGCACCCCTCTCCCCCAAGGCAGAGACTGAGCAGGGAACAGGCCTCTCTGTGTCCCTGGCTGTCCATGCCTGGCATCCTGAGCTGCCTCGCCAACACTGATTTCATTTCCAGCTGGAGGCAATGTTTGGTGGAGGTGAGGGATGGGGAGTCAGGACACCTGGGTTCTCTTCCCAGTTCTGGGAGGGGAATGGAGTCAGGAGTTATAGCAGAACTTGAGACTGGGAGCCAGGACTCCTGGGTTCTCTTCCTAGCTCTGGGAAGGGAGTAGTTACAGCAGGGGGCTGGGAACCAGGACTCCTGGCTTCTAGTCCCATTGCATTCACTAACTCGCCCATATGGCCGTGTGTAAAGTGCTGTGGGATTCTCAGCTGGGTGGCACTGGGCAGAATCACCTAGTATGGTTATTAGAAGGGTTAGCTGGAAAAGTGGGGCCACCCAGAGCCCGGGGCTGCAGTACAGCTTGCCTGACCTGGACAATAGGCATAGGAGGCCCTGAATAGACAACACCCCATGCTGGTGGTTTTACAATGCTGAGGCAGCCCACCTGCCATATTCCAAGGCAGGGAGAACCAGTGACTCCCTCTGCCTCACCCACGGAGCATGGTCAGCATCAAGGGTCTCTGACCCAGCTCTATGGCCTGCCCATTGGATTGCACGTCTGAGAAGTTGGAGGGGCAGTGAAGGCTGAGTATTTCCTGAGCGGCATGGCTGCTGTCTCCCAGGTGGCCAGGGGCAGCGTCGGGAAGGGAGCAGGCCTGAAGGAGGGGGACGTGGTGATTGAGGTCAACGGGAGCAACGTGGAGCAGGAGAGCTACAAAGAGGTGCCGGGGAGGATAAAGGAGAGTAGCCAACAGCTGACGTTGCTGGGGGTGGAGCAGGAGGTGCTTAGGAGCTACAGGGAGATGGGCCTCGCTATCACGGCTGTTGTGCCAGAGGGCTGAGATGCTGCTGCTAGGGCTGAGGCCCTGTTGAGTTCTAGGCAGGTGAATGTGAATAAGGCTGGCCTTGCTCCTGCCTTCTACGTATTGCCCCAGGCTCCACATCGCCCTGCCGGTGCATTCACCTGGGGTCAAGACTCCACAGAGAAGCCAGAGCAGGAGGAGTCGTATTAGCCTAGGCAGGCCCAAGAACCAGGCCAGAATGGTTTGCTGCGGGGTTTGGTCTCAAGCAGTGGGGCTCCCTCCCCTGCCTGCCGGGAGATGATTCCAGGGGTGTTCCTGCCTAATGTTCCACTTTCCTTTCCTTAGGGCTTCCCTGCCCTGGGGCCTGTAGCCACTGACAGAGCTGGAGTCCCACAAATGGCCCTGCACTGGTGTGACTCATGTCTGCACCAGCTACACCCAGGGCTAAACCCTCAGTGCAGATAAGGCCTCTGCCACTTCTCTGGGCCCGGGGCTCGCTAACTCTTCTCCCGGCAAGGCGTTTGTGCCCTTCCCATGGCAGGAGCTCTCAACAGCCGAGCTCTTCCCTCCGCACCTGGGATGGTTTTTCATTGCTTGCTCCTCTCTGGCCTCCCTCCAGCTCATCAGTGACTCGTTAGTCAGAACAAATGCAACAGGCCAGACTCTGCTCTGTTGCCTGGCTGTAACTGCCTAAAAGCTAGTTTTCAGAGTAGCAGCCGTGTTTAGTCTGTATTCGCAAAAAGAAAAGAAGGACTTGTGGCACCTTAGACTAACAAATTTATTTGAGCATAAGCTTTCGTGAGCTACAGCTCACTTCATAGGATGCATTCAGTGTTAGTATAGTTACTCCAACTTACACCATTGTAAATGGGAGCAGAACCCAGGCCAGGAACACCAAGTGAATTTGCTCCTAGCCCCTGGTGTAAATCTAGAGTCACTCCATTATCTTCAGTTGCTCTGGATTTACATGGTTATTAGATTGAGATCAGAGTCCCTGTCTTGCTATCTGGCCCCCAAGTCACATGCGGGGCATACCTGGATGGGGGGAATCCCAGGGGTGACAGAGAAGTAACCAAACTGTATTTGACCCACCCCTGCAAACTGAGATGGTGCAGGTGAGAACAAAGCGGGAGAAGCCTCCGTGCAGGTGGTGCTATGATTCTAAGAACCTCTTCCCTGTACCACATGTCACCTGGAACCCTGATCTCTGCTGCTTCCCCTGTCTCCCTTTGGACAGCCCCTATGCTCAGGGTCTCCAGAAGGGCCATGTAAGTGACTGGTACTGACCCTTCTCCGTTCCACGCAGGAGCCACGGTGTGAGGACTGGAAGGGACGGAGCCAGTCATTCTAGCCACTCTGTGCTGGACCTGTGGGCTCAGCGCAATCCCAGCTCTGGAGCGGCTTCAAACCATTGCCTAGACCAGCCCTGGACATGCGATTTTGCACACACAATAACTTGCACTTTGATTCTTCCCTTGATTTTATTTTCTGGTGAGCTGCTACACCAATCAGCTGATCTTGGGACTTTAAAGCTGCCACTTCTCCTGTGATTGGTCTCAGAGATTAAGGGCTGGCCCAGTGTGGGAGCAGGGACCAGAACAGGTGAGGTCAGTGAAATAAGGAGGTTCAGGGGCCTGCACCTAAGGGAAACCAATCACCCACCTGGCTTAGGCTTCACACCGACTTTTTATTAACAGACACAGTGGCACCATGTGTAATGGAAGGACAATCTTGTCTCTTCACCCCTTTTGCTGATAGCACTGGCTCTGCCAAGGAGCTGTACCTGGGGGTGCTGCAACAAAGCATGGAGGTTTGGAGATAGTAAAGTTGCTGCATTGGGTCCTAATTGCGGCGTTTACAAGTTAACCTCCCCAGCTGCATAGTTTGGAGAGACGCTGAGGTTAGGGGCAGTAAAACCCTGCCTCCTGAGAGGTTGTGGCACATGGGCTTGGGAGGAAGGGGTGCAATGGACCGGGCTCTCTGTTAAGAATCAAGAATTATCTGGGGCAGGAATGGCAGGGGGGGTCAGCAGTTGCATGGCACGCAGGGGGCAGGGCCCCAAACAGTTACTCCCTTTTCCTGGCGCCTGACCCCCATGGTGTAAGTTCCCAGCTAGCTGAGGATCTGGCCCCTTGTATTGTGCCACGCATAGACCCCCCCTCCCCGCAACCTTCCCTTCTGCAAGCCCCACCCTGCAGCTGCCATCCATCCCTCCTGCTGTACAGGAGCTGGCTCCCACTTCCTCCTCTTATTCTCATTTTACACAATTAAAACAATTTTAAAAAATTACCTAAGCTGGTCTGAGAAGCAGTGAACCTGGTGGGACTCTCTGGGAAGGAGCAGGATGGGGAGGGAGAGCGGGAAGGGCCGTTCTCAGCAGAGAAGCCAAGGACCAAAGGGGGCATGGAGACTGAACTGTTCTCTTACTGCTAGCTGGGGGGCCCCAGGCCAAGGTGAGCTGGGCCTGGTGTTGAGAGAGCTGCCCTGGGGAAAGAGGACACCAGTCTCCAGGGCTATTGATCCAGGTCCTTCCCACAGTTAGGAGAATACCTGCTAGCCCTGCAAGGCAACCCATCACAGCTGCCACTGCTGGGGGGTTAGTGCTTGGGTGGGGTGTACACATGGCCCTTTTCCCCAGCATAAACCAGGGCCCTAGATCTCCAGGGGATTGAGCCCAAACTCTCGCAGTCTCTCCTTGTGCTCCGTGTGCAGGGCCGTGGCTTCCTTCTCCCAGCAGCCCTGGGCGGCTGCCAGCTTGGAAAGGACTCTGTCTAGGCTGCCCTGGAGGGAGAGAGCAGAGAAGTAACAGGTGACGAACAGCCGCTAAGGGGGGGCCTCCTCGGGATCAGGCTGTTAGGGGCCTAGTGGGGAGGCTCTGGAACTGGGTGCCTAGATGCTGCAGTGGGGGGCATCCTGGGAACACACAGAGTAGATACCAGCAGGTAGCCACTCTTCGCTCTGTGTCTCTGGTTGATTGGAGATAGGACCCCCAGCTTTGTGGAGCAGGGCTGGCAGGTTCCTCTAAGAAGAGGAAGATTCTTCCAGCCCACCCCATGGCCTGCTCCGGCAGGGCTCGCCCACCCCACAGGCATGGCGCCAGACCCCTGACACAGCAACTTACGTGCAGGATCTTTTCATACCCTGTCTCCATGGCATCGATTTTACCCTGCAGCTCTGTGATGGTCCGGTCCTTCTCCCCCAGCACCTGCTCTCTCTCCGCCCGGGCCTCCTGGATAGCCTCACGGCAAGTTGCTACCAGAGAGGAACACCAGGGAGTGAGAGGAGGAGGGCAGTGGAGTGGGAATGTTGAATAGCTGCAGGGGATGGCAGGCAGCAGAGCCCAGCACCGGGGCCTGGGTAGGAGGTGGAGAATCAGGACTGGCCTGACCTTGAGGGCAGAGGAGCAGGTAAATGCACCACAGCGATTATGTCAATGACAAAGTGCCCTCTGCCCCGGGCACAGGATGCTGGGTATCAGCATCAAATTCTTTGCAATGTATGGAGAGAGGCCATCCCTTAAACAGCACCAGAACCAGCCAAGGGGTGAGGAGTTCACCCACGTGGGGTCCAGCAGCATTGAGACCAGAGCACACCTTGGGAAGGGGTTGAGAGGCTTTTCCCAAAAGGGGAGGGGAAGCGGCATGAAACAGTTTTGGGCAGGGAGGAGGGGGGGAGTTCCAACCCCCAGGAACCACACCACAAAAGCTTCATTGCTATCTGACTGCAGCAGAAGGTGCTTGAGCAGAGAGCCCAGCGGGGAAGGTGGATTCTGCATGCGGGATTTCCCTATGGCTGCTGCATGAGGCGGAGCAGAATCACCTCGCTCTCCTAGCGCTGCAGGGGCTGTGAGGGGTTGGGGAGGAAGAGATCTTGTCACAGTGGTGTTGACGGAGAGTGCAGGGCTGAGAGGCGCCCAGACTACAAGATCAAAGATGGGATCCCACTTGTTTAGCGTTCCCTTCGGATGGAAGAGGTCCCAGCCTGGATTCCAAGGGCCCCACTAAGCCTGCAGGGGAAATGCTGCTGGTCCCAGAGAGAAGCACATTCCCAGAATTGCCATTCAGCAGGTGACAATGTGTCTCAGAAATTCCCTGCTGGCCAGCACGCACATCCCCGCTTCCTGGGGGGCAGAAACATGGCCATGAACTGCCCCACCGGCCTGGGTCACCTCCCTCCATCCCAGAGTGTCAGGCTATCCTACCGAGCTGCTCCTGGAGCTGCTTCGTCTCGGTCTCCAGTTGCTGTATGCGGGTCTCTGTCTACCGCTGGAGCTCCTGGTACTGCCGGATCATCTCTGAGTGGCCAGGAGCACAAGGGTGGGGAGAGGAAGGTGCCAAACATGGTGACTCTTTGAGAGATACAAAAATGCAACCCAGTGGGCACGCTCCCCTCCTGTCTGTCATAGGCTCTTCTCGGAGCCCATCACTATCTCCCTTCTGTAATGTTTCGATCCTCACCCTGGGAGGCAGGGCAGGGCTATTACCCCATTTTGGGGGTGGGGAACCGAGACACAGAGAGACTAAGGGACAGGCCCACGGTCGCACAGGCGGGCTGTGGCAAAGCAGGGGACTGAACCCAGGTCTCAGGTTAACCACTGAACCATCTGTCCCTCCCTGCCCTGCCCTGCAGAGGGCCTCCTTGTGGGAGACCCCTCCCACCAGCACTAAAGGGCAGGAGGGCTGTATGTGCAGAAGAGAGCCCCAGAGGGGAATTTTGCCCATCAGCCTAGCTGCAGGGAGCCAAAGCAGCGTAGGGTTTATATACTGCTCAGACTCCACACCACTGGCTGAGCTTTACCTTCAAGAAAAGGCCCTGGCAGGGGTTAGAGCTGTTGAAGAGGGAAGCGTTTGCTAATGGGAAAGGCCAGTGGAGGCCTTCCACATGAGGGGAGCCCAGATTCCAGACCTCGGGACAAAGGTTAAGGCTCTTGAGTCCACAGCTGGGGGCACATCTGCCCCCGGCTCGCAGGGTGCGTACGGCCCAATAGAACCAGGGAGGTGCTGCTCTGTGGGGATGGGTGGAGTGGGATGTGAGGAGCCTCCAAGGGACAATGCAGCTCCACATAGGGAGGGCTATGAGGGAGCAATGGCAGTGTGTCCACAAGCCCAGTTGTGTTCCATTCCTCTGGGACAATTGAGGGGCATCCACTGGTCTGGAGGGAATGGAGCACATGGCCTTTGGCTGCAGCTGCCTCTGCCTGCCTAGGAGGAACGTTAGGGGTTCAGGCAGCCTTCAAGCTTCGGCCAGTAGCCAGCTGCAGCCGCCCGCTATCATCTCCCAGCCACTTCCCCACCAGGCGGTGCTGAAGAAGCATGGAGGGGTTCCCTCTTAAAGCAGCAGGATGCCACACCCCACAAGCATTAGGCAACAGAGCCCCAGCCCCTCACCTTCGTAAATGTCTTTCTTGTCGGCCCGTGACATCTCCAGCTCCCGCTCCAGCTCCAGCTGCCTCTGCTTGAGTCCTTCACTGTCAGCCTTCACCTGCCTGGCCACGTCCCTCCCGAGGGCTGCCGGGCACGGAGATGCAAAGCTCAACAGAGAGGCTGGAACCTACTCCCCTCCCCTGATGTGCTGCCCCCAGGCGGGTACCCGGCAACGTTGCCCCTGGAGTCTGTGAATTTGGGGAAGGGACGCACCTACACACTTCCATGTGAGAGCAGGAGTACAACGGGCCACAATACCTGGCACTTCTCTACCATCTTCCGTGCCTCGTGCTCAGGGGGCCGCTGCTAACGGTCATGAACTGAACTTCACAGCACTTGCATTGGAGCCCTCTGGAGCTGCCTGGGATGGTGGTGATTCAGTGCAAGGTACCAGTTGTGATCACAACGTCATGGGGAGAGGGAGGCACTGTACTGCTGGACATGCCATGTTCCAGCACTGATGGAGAACCAAGGTCCTGACCACCTGTGGTCATCAACGGGCCCGTGCACTTCTCCCAAGCACTAGGGCTCAGATCCTCAAAGGAATTTAAGCACGTAACGTCCACTGATTTCAATGGGAGTTAGGCACTTAAATACCTCCGAGGATCTGGGCCCAGGTTACTAACCCTGATTGCTTGGTCAAATTCACAGATTCCTTCATTGACTCTAAGGCCAGCAGGGCGCACTGTGATCACCACATCTGAGCTTCTGGCTAGATGGGCCATACAACTTCCCTGTATTAATGCCTGTTTTAAACTGGAGCACATCTTTTAAACTGGAGCACATCAAGACTGGGTGGTTTTTCTAAAATTCTGGTGAACGAAAAGCAGCCACCGCAACCCTTGGTAAGTTGTTCCCATGGTTAATTACCCTTGGCCAAGTCCGTGCTGCTTCCCTGAAGTTCTCCCTTGCAGTTTCAATAGCAATGGGATTTTTTTTTCACTTCCTGTCCTAAGCTGTTGCACAGCATCACTGCACCTCATGAAACAGCGGCTGGGTTCCACCCCAGGGGTGGCTGCATTCCAGGAGTGCGGGAGGGACTCCTAGGCATAACCTATAAAACAGTTTGGAAGGCCTTCAAGTTGAAACGGGCTGGAGAGATATAAACCAATGGGCCTGACTCTGTTCTCACATACAATGGCAGAACTCACTGACCTCGCTGGAGTTATTGCTGATTTACATTGGTGTAACTGAAAGCAGCACTGGGCTCATTACTATGAAAGCAGACGCTTCTGCAGGGGGATAGTGATTGATCCCATACGGGAAACTTGGTGGCTCCCAGCAGCTGTCTCCCCTCTGAAGGGAGAAAACTCCCCTCAGTCCTATCCTCCACCTGTTACCAGTCCCTGGTGTAGCAGGACACATGTCCTGAGGAAAGAGATGAGGCTTTTACCCAGGTGCTCTTTCAGGATGTCGACCTCCAGGGCTGCTTTCCTGTATTTCTCCTCTACTTCATTTTCTGCAGCAAGCGAGCAAAAGAGAGAATGTTATTGCTGATCTATGCAGAGGATGAGATAAGCTCCAGGTAAGCATGGCCATGCACGGGACTGGAATCCTGGCTCCTCACCCACCCTGCAGCTGGATTTTCAAGGGCTCAGAAACAACAAACAGGGCCAGATTTTCTAAAGATCTCCACTCCCATTTAGGCATCTAAATAAGGGCCAGATTTTTGACAGAGCTCAGCCCCCAGTGACTCCTGCTATGATGCTTAGGTCCAGATTCTCAAAACGTCGAGAGCCTGACCTGCACCCTGCAGGAGGGTGCTCTTTGGACAATCTGGCCCATAGCACTCACCTACCCTCCTGCCATGTGAAAGTGAGGAGCAGTTTTGCATTTGAATCAGACTTGCCTGGAGAGTGGTCAGTTTGGATGAGCTATTACCAGCAGGAGAGTGAGTTTGTGTGTGTATGGGGGTGGGTTTTTGGAGGGGGGTGAGGGAGTGAGAGAACCTGGATTTGTGCAGGAAATGGCCCAACTTGATTATCATGCACATTGTGTAAAGAGTTGTCACTTTGGATGGGCTATCACCAGCAGGAGAGTGAATTTGTGTGGGGGGGTGGAGGGTGAGAAAACCTGGATTTGTGCTGGAAATGGCCTAACCTGATGATCACTTTAGATAAGCTATTACCAGCAGGACAGTGGGGTGGGAGGAGGTATTGTTTCATATTCTCTGTGTATATATAAAGTCTGCTGCAGTTTCCACGGTATGCATCCGATGAAGTGAGCTGTAGCTCACGAAAGCTCATGGTCAGATAAATTGGTTAGTCTCTAAGGTGCCACAAGGACTCCTTTTCTTTTTGCGAATACAGACTAACACGGCTGTTACTCTGAGACTTGCCTCAGCGTAGGAACCAGGGCCTGTGAACGATCCCCTGGGCCACCAGTTGGGAGCAAGCCAGAGCAATGCTCTAACCATTCCTGTGTCCCTTTTGGATAGGAATGTGTCTGCGATACTCCCCTTGTGGCATGCCTGGGATTACCCAGAACATTTCCCTCGGAATCGGGGGGCTGTATTTCACGGACACTGGGTAAAGCAGGGTCTCCTGGACGTGTAAGTGCTGAGAAGCTCCCTCCAAAAATGCGTGCCTAGCAGTCTTCCAGCATCCTGTCCCTACCACACCATGCCATATGGTTCCATTTTAAAGGCCCAGGGGGAGAAGTAGGGGCCTGGGAGGGCCACTCTCTTTGATTCCTAGCTTCCGCCTTGCTTGGGAGGTTATTAAACCACTTAGGAAAGGCCCTTCTGTTTCTCATCAGAATGTAGGAGCAGCTGCAACAGCGAGGGCGCAGGGGGAGAGAGGATGAGACAGCACTAGTGCTGTTGTCCCCCTGGGGACTGACACATTCCATCAACAGCGTTCCCAGCTTGAGCTTCCTGGAGCCTGCGGCAAAGCCAGCCTCTGGCCCTGGGAGTGGGAGAAATGGGGACAGAAACAGGGATGGGGGAATCTCCTGGACTGCATGGGGGCCTCCACACTCACCTGCCACATTCTTCTTTTTCTTCTGTTTCCCTCCTTTCTTCCCTTTCCCTCTGTTCCTGGGGGCCATTGTTTGCGTTTTTTCTGCAAATAGAAATTGACAAGGCCTATTAACGCCTGTGCTCCGCGGTCTTCCCCAAGGGCAGCTCAGGGCAGAACTGTCTGTGCTGGCCACTGTTGGAGCTGCGGTAGTGGGCTAGAGAAGCGATCCAATCTGGCAAGTCCTGTGCTGCTAAGATACACAAACTTAAATGTACGTTGTGCCTGGGATCCAGGCATGGTGGGACCACAGCATGCACCCTGAGCCCAGGCTGCACCTCCCAGGGCGTGGGAATGGGGGTCTAGGAACAGCTAAAAGGCTACTCAAAATAAAGGAAAAGTAACTGTCTGTTGACCATTCTGCACTGGTTAAAAGAGACAATTACAGAGCGGGTAGCTGATGTTCCTTCTGCAGTGCAACTAATCTAGCACTCAGAGCCAGGGTAGGGAACCAGTACAACAGTCCTACCGCTAGCCGCAGGAATTTGCTCCAGAGCAATTATCTCTGCATTCAGCCCCCCAGCTCATTGTATCAGTGTAATTATCCCAGCTCTCAGCCCCAGTGCACTGGCTCCAAGGCAGTTCAGTTCTCTTCCATCCCACTTTTAGGCTCTGATTCTGATCTCTCTTGTGTAAACTGAAATAACTCCACTGAAGTCAAAGGATATATTCCAGATCTACACTGCTGTGACACAGCTCGGAATCCAGCCCTTAGAGCTCAGCCCAAGCTCTGTTACACACATTCAGTTGAAAACTTTAGATTGTGCAGCTTCCACAAATGTGGCCTCCCCAGCTCCTCGCAGCCTTCACAGTGGTCTCTCTGCAGTGCTGCAGCACCCTTCAGCCGCAGATCTCAAACCACTTGCTGTAAGCTGGGGCCAATGGAGACACAGACAAGGGCAGTGACTCATGTTGGGCCGCAAAGGAAATCAGTCTGGACTAAAATTAGAGTCCTGACTCCTAGACCCTGGCTCTAACCGTTAGAATCCACTCCTCCTGCTCGTCACACGCAAACGCTTTTTCCATTTGCTGCCTTAAAAGCATCAGTATTTTGCTTCTATTTTTGATTTCGTAGATCTCAGTGGAGCTCCAAAGGGAAAAAGGCTTTTAAACAGTAATTTCTGCTCAAGATACAATTAACTCCCCCTGAATACCTGGAAGTGAAGAGCTTATTATTTCTTGATATGCCGCAGTTATCCAACAGGAAATGTAACCAACCCTGTGTGAGTAGCACCGGGCAAGCCTATCAGCGGTGAGGAGAACCAGTGGCTTGGTGGCTGGGAGCCTATCCTGGCAGTGCAATACAGGGGCTTTACATTGCTAGGCAGCAGGTCCATTTGCTGCTATGGTGACTAAGGGAAGCTTGGCAGAGATGGACTCCAGCAGGAGGGTTCAAGCACAATCAGGAACTGGCAGATTTGCAGCCAGGCTGCCTGTGAGCAGTCAGAGAAAATGTGTCCTTTACAGCTAGGGCGGTAAAATGGGAGAAGACATGGCAAACACAGTGTCGCACTGTGTCTCGCACACACATACACACTCATACAAACAGTCCAACAACGGCATACCGTGACATGCATCGTCACATGAATGCACAGTCACGCTCACTCAGTCTCGCTCACACACACACTTTCTACAAAAAGAACAGGAGGACTTGTGGCACCTTAGAGACTAACCAATTTATTTGAGCATAAGCTTTCGTGAGTTACCGCTCACGTCATCGGATGCATTCAGTGGAGAATACAGTGGGGAGATTTATATACATAGAGAACATGAAACAATGGGTGTTACCATACACACTGTAACCAGAGTGATCACTGAAAGACTTTCTACAGTTCAACGTGCAGCATTGGCCCACGGCTCTTGGGGCCTTTAGTGTCTGCAGAAATCTCAGAGCAATATTGTGCAGCAGCAGTAATGGAATACAGCCAAATCCTCTAGACCAGAAAGGAAACAGATCTTGAAAGCCACAAAGAGGAACGGCCCTAATATCAAAGCCTAGAGGGATTTTTTATTCAAACTGATCATTCTTGTGCTAAAAGTGGTGGCATTTGCTTTAGGTCTTACACGTAAACACAGCATTGCACCCAGGAGTGGGGTTCCAAAAGAGGTGAACATGCTTTGCTTTCAGTGCAATATGGCCTTGGTCAGGTCACTTCCCCTCTCTACTGTTTCTCCATGTGTCAAATGAGGATCAAAGTCATCTACCACCCAGGGGAAGCGTGAGGGTTCATTAATGTCCATGGCACACTTAGAAGATACAAAGTTCGATGCAATCTGAGCCAGTTCTTTGGCTGGAGTAAGAGCTAGGAGTACTTATGCTGCCTGAGAGTCTGGCTGTAAGTGTATTATCCTCAATAGGTCAAAACCCAAGCCTTTACTCTGGTTTGAAATCACAGGAGTTTTGCCTGAGGTGGGGCTTCAGGACTGAGCCCCACATTTGTTAACTCTAGATGTATTACTTTTGGCAGTGTCCCCTGAGCCGCAGCGTAGTCACTGCCCCAGAGAATGCAGGAACACTCCATCTCTGAGCTCATTTCCTCCCACCCTCTAGGTGCCTTCCAATCTGCTTGTCTTGGTTTTAGGCATAAAGGGCCTGGCTCTCCCTCTCGTACATCGGTGTCAAGCAGAGTAACTCCATGGACGTGAATGGAGTTACAGCAGGGTAAAGCCAGGGTGAGATCAGAATTCAGGCCTTGGCTCTGTCTAACCAATGGGCCAGATCCCCAGCTGCTGTAGAATGGCCCGGCGGCGCTGATGGTTTTTCACTTGTTGAGGATCTGGCCCAATATATTCTGATCTCACACTGATTTTGTATCAGTGTAACTCCATTCACATCAGTGGAGTAATGACTGATTTACAGCGGTCTAACTGAGAAAAAAACTAGACCCTAACTATTGAATACTTGTCGCACCTTAGAGACTAACCAATTTATTTGAGCATAAGCTTTTGTGAGCTACAGAAGTAGCCTCTTCTCACCCTCCCTTTCCTAGACTGTTACCCTGAGTCTTGGCTTGTTTAGCTTTCATCATAAGCTTTCTGGGGCAAGGAACATGTATTAGTCCATGTCTCCATAGCACCGTATAAATCCATGGCACTATATCAATAGTTAATAATACTTACAGTGGATGAATACATATATTGACAGTGTATTGAATGCTACTGTAAAGTACTGCAGCAGTTTAATAATTGTACCTAGTGCTTATGTAGTCCTTTTCAGATGTAGATCTCCAGCACTTTTCAAGCATCGTGACTGCTATTTTACAAATGGGGAAACTGAGACACGGATAAGTTAAGTGACCAAGATCACAAAGTAGGTCAGTGACAGAGCTCTACCCTCACTTTAATTCTGGTTAAATGTTAAGACCCTTATTGGAGATCTGAATGATGCCAGAGGCAGATGTGTCAGTAACACAGTCACTCAATGTCTGCAGGGTTTGGGCTCTTTGGGTTAGATCTAAAACCCATTCCAGTCCACAGGAGTCTTTTCATGGATCTGAACGGGGTTTGGATCAGGTCCATTGTGGTCGTTATGTTTTGCTCAACAAAGAGAGCCTAACCCCCACAACTTCTGTCACTGGGAAGTGGTGGCATCATTGGGTTGCCCCTGACACCCTGTGGTGGTCACATGGGTTTGAATATTAGCCAGAATGCATGAGTATCTAAGGGGAAAAGCCTCAAGAACATGGCACTCAATTAATGTGGAAATATTTGAGGTCAGTATAATCCTTAGGAAAACTCTCCCAGGTAATTAAAGCCAGGCAGGGAGTTGCCTGTTCCAGAAATAATTACCAGCCCCCAAAGGGCAATGGAATAAAGTTTGTGAGTTTCATGTTAATGTGCATTGATTTATAGGAGGTTAGCTGGCATATCCCCCCCTGCAACTGAAATGTTTGAAAGCAGTCCATTGGCCTGTTGGTACAATGCATCAGATCAAGAATGAAATGGAATCTTTACAAGGAATGAACATCCCCAGAGCAGAAGGTCAACGTGCGGTTAATGAGAATGAAGTGGTGCTTAGAGGGTGAGCTGATCTTCTGGGCAGGGGGAATTTCACTTACGGCAATGAAACCGTTGTAGCTCCAGGTTTGGTGGAAGGAATTGCACAATATGTTGCTGCTGGATAAGCAGTGCACCACCACGCAATGTGTAGGCAACACCTGTGTCAATGTAAGGCAATGCAGAGCATGCATGTGAAACATTACTGTTGTATAAGGCAATGGCGACACAATGTGGGCACACAACACAGTGTTGTGATATAACCAAATGGCAGGGAAGTTGTAACCTGTCTTGTAACAGGGTGGCCTGCCTCTTTAAGAACCAGGAGGGCTGCAGCCACTCAACCCTGTTCAGGTCGCACTGCCCTGCTATATGTGTGTGGGGTGTTGGTCTGAGGGGGAAAGCCTAGCAGCTGAGGCTGACTGGGGAGGAGAGTAGATAGACTGTGCCTATGGGGTTAGAAAGTCTCTAGGAGCTATCTGAGGACTGTAGCCTGCCGCAACTCTTTGTAGGAGGGGTGGGGGTAGAGCCCAGGTACCCCTAAGAGAGGCTTTTGAAGCTGAGCCCTGCTGGTAATGAAGAGGGCAGGGGGCTGGGCTAAAGAGTCCTTTGTTTTGTGCTTTTTGTTGTCTTTTGCCTAAGGACTCTGTTACCCTGGAAGGGGTTAGTCTCTCCAGAGGGGCTCTTTTGGAGCCAAGTCACCTAGAGTGGGAGTAGGCGGAAGAGCGTGGTGGGGAAGCTGG